>NC_138553.1:41716483-42388252 GCF_964273705.1 Natrix helvetica | reverse complement strand
GAAATATCTATTCTTTATTCTAGTGCATGGAATAAAGACATTTAGACTGAGAAAGAGTGAATGTATAAATGTATCTGGATAAACAATATGAAGTGTGTCTCAGCTTTAATGCACAATAATATAGTGATATTATAAATATAATTTTATTATTACTATTTTTAGCTCCAAGCGCTCCAAGAGATATAATATTTTCAAAGATACAGTCAACAAATGTGACCTTGAGATGGATAATGCCAATTACTATTTTGGGCTACTTTCAAAACTACAAGATTACTACACAGTTACAATCCATCCATTGCAATAGTTGGGATTCTTCTGAATGTATTGAATATGAGAAGGAGCAATACTCATATCTTGCTGATAGTGTTGTAGAAGAAACAGTATATGACCTGAAAAAATTTAGATGGTATCGATTTAGAGTTTCTGCTTGTACAAATGCTGGTTATGGCAATTCTACACCTTGGATTATCTCACAAACTCTTCCTGGCTGTAAGTAAGACTATAATAATTCTTAATTTGATACAGAACTCAACTTTATAAAACTCATGAAAAATTAACAATAGTTAGAATTAATTACAGAATTATTACTGTATGTTTCTTCAAGCATATTCATGTATAGTTTAAATCTCTCTCTCTCTCTCTCTCTCTCTCTCTCTCTCTCTCTCTCTCTCTCTCTCTCTCTCTATGTCCCTCCCTCCCCCCTCCTTCCCTCCCTCCTTCCTCCCCCTTCCCCCCTCTCTCTGGTGTGTAATAGAAATTGAATGTATAACATATCTGGTCATGAAATTGGAGACTGACAACAATTAAATAAGTTTGCATTTAAGCATTCATTTCCATAATTACTTTTTATATATTTATATTACCTTTTTTGCATAACATAAATATATAATAGATACTCATACTGAATATATAAACTTAATGTAGAGTTTGGATTAATATTTTCTTCATTCACCAGTAGCTCTATTTTAACTGGTTTTCAAAGGCTAAACATTTAAAACATTTAATAAATTTAAAACATCTTATTTGCTTAGAATAAATTTGGCATTACTGGAAAAATTGTTCTTTTAAAATAAATGTACCATTTCTAATGGTGCAAAGAAAGTATAGTAAAATATATTGATTGTTGCATATTTAGATAGATTTTTTTACTAGTACAATTGAGCAGCTGTTAAACAGCTGCTAAATTTAATAACTTTAATAAATTATAAAAAAATATTTAAAGCAGGGTAAAAATATTTTCTCATTCTCCCTCCAAAGAACATCAATGCTTAAGTTCAACCTTATATTTTGTCTTTTTGAGTCAAGCATCAAGTCACAACTTCTTCCAATAACAGTTTTGTTTGAACGTTTTGTGTGAAACACAGTGACATGAAATGATTAGGGTACTGAAGTTTGTCAGATCCCTTAGATCAGTGATGGCGAACCTATGGCACGCGTGCCACAGAGGGCACGCGGAGCTATTTGTTAGGGCACGCGATGCACTGCCCTGTCAGCTGGCCAGCTGAGTTCACAGTTTTTAAAAGCCATTTTTTTGCCCTCCCCAGGCTCCAGAGGCTTTATAGGAGCCTGGGGAGGGAGAAAAGAGCCCCCCGCCCCCCCCACCCCCCCGGAGGCCCTCCGGAGGCTTCCCTGAAGCCTTCAGAACGCTTAAAACGACCCTCCGAGCAAACCGTAGGGTCATTTTAAATGCTCCGAAGGCATCAGGAAGGGCCTCCGGGGGGCAGGGGAGGCTCTTTTCGCCCTCCCCAGACTCCTATAAAGCCTCTGGAGCCTGGGGAGGATGAAAAAAGCATGTAAAAATGGAGGGTCGCGCCTGTTGTGCGTGCATGCGCACTGGGGGAGGTCGCACATTGCATTATGGGTGCGGCACGCCCGCACGTGACCCCCCTGCGCACACGAGCCAAAAAAGGTTCGCCATCGCTGCCTTAGATTATGAAGAGGAAGTCCTTCAGTTCAATCAACTCACAGGATTGCTGAAAAGGAAAAATAATTGAATGATAAGTATATCATCAAAACTTCTTGTGAGAGAGTCCAGCATGTAAATTTAACAAACAAGTAAATAAATAAGAGAAAGGTATCATTGACATACACAAATATTAGAATATTTTGTCTATACAAGCTCACACTAAATTTGTGGATATAAGTTATTTTAAAGAATAATTGATGACATTTTTAACTTCCCAAATTATATTTTGAATTCATTGTGTATTATATTTTGAATTCATTGTGTATTATATTTTGAATTCATTGTGTATTATATTTTGAATTCATTGTGTATTATATTTTGAATTCATTGTGTATTATATTTTGAATTCATTGTGAAATAAACACCAAGGAAAACATCTCATGTTTTATGTAGCCATGACAGTTTTCATAATCATGCCTTTAAGTGTATTAGATTTTAAGACTTTCATCAACATTTCTGCATATTGATAATTATAAGAATAAAAACCTAACTGTGTATATTGGTGCTATTTCTTGTAATTTAGATAGAATACTCTGTCTTCTGTTTTACAAATTGTTCTCTTAGGAGCTGTCTTTCTGTCTCATAAAATAGGTCAATGGGACTATTACTGCACTGATGATAAATTATATAATTCTGCTTTACAATGAGATATTTTCTACAGTATTTTAATTAAACCATATGCTTCTGTCATAATAAAAGAATTATTGACAATTGTTTTTATAAAGTAGTAGAGAAGCTATACATCCAAATTTCCTCTTTCTGACACATATGTAGGAGGTAGAAGGCCTATCCTTCTTCTCATAAAATTTCTATGCTGCTTGGACATTTGGCTAAGATCAAGTGTTTGAGCCTCTTTTCTAGATGGATATTCAAAGTGCTATGACCCAGGATAGAGTAGGGAAAAAGAAATCAGTAAGAAAATAATTTTCTGGTTTGCAGTTTCAATATGTGCAAACATTTTGTTTTACTGTATTTTGGATCACTGAGCTCTATCCAGTCCTTGAAAAGTTAATAATAACAGAAACAATGGCAGTCTTTTGCAATTTCCATTGAGCCTAGACTGAACTTTGGATGGTTTTGTTCCTCCTTACCAACATAAAAACCAGTAGTTTAATAAAATGTAATGAATCCATATGGAAATATAAATTTAATTTGCTGTTTCTGTTTTCCTACCAATTTTCTAAATCTGCATTTTGAAGTGGATTCCTTTATTATGGGAATGTCAGAGTGCTGTTTCCATCTATTCCCAATTATATGTAAATTTAATCACTTTGGTATATTTCTTCATTTGGTCTAATATACAGTAGTAATATAAGGATAGTGACAGCAAAACACAACAACAAAGAATAGGAGCAGAGTGGCATGGTCTGTATACCAATCTGATTCCTACTGTATTTGCTCTCCCCTCATCATGTGGTTATATATGAAATTGTCTTCCAGAATATTGAAAGACAGAATGAGACCATTGGTATAATTCATAGAGCTCCAGTGGAAGTTTGTTCTAAGAAAAAAAAATCTTGCTCAACTTATCTTTTTTTTAACCATTACATTTCTAAGGAATCTAGAGGGAACAATATGTTTTTCCACATACACCTAAGTCTTTACTGACTATACAATAATGGAAGAGAAATTAGCATTCCGTTGTATTGCAATTGTTTCAAATAAAATTCAGACCAGAAGACGTTTACTAAAATAATACATTTAAATTTATTTGTTTAAATATGCTTATCTAAGGATTCCATATTGTAAAAAAAAAAAAAAAAAAAATCAGGTAGAAGTTGAGTTAAAAGAATAGTTAAAAGAATATTCCCCAAGCTACTGTTTTAAAGCTACTTTGCAAGTGCAGGTCTTGCTAAAATGAATAGAGCTTGAATCAAAAGATTATTTTGAGTATCAGAAGATCAGTCTGTAAAATGATAAGCTATCCAAATGTACCATCCAGCTAACAAACTTAACTGCTGCCTTTGCATCAGGACACAGATGGATGGGAAAAAATGACCCTGACCTCCATAAGACCTACATTCCTGTGGAAGCATAGAAGCATGATAATCAGGAAATGATGGGTATTAGTTACAGAAAATGCATTATTGTGAAAACCAGGAGAAAAGTGCTCATGAGAGGAAGTGATTGGATTATATGGGAATGAGTGAATAAGACTGGGTCATTCCTACTGAGTAAATTGCTGTGATTTATAAGAGAAAGGCTATGGTGATATCTTACCCATTTCTGGCTAGACTTGTTTCACAAACAGTCTTAAATCAATATGTGACAGTTGCCATTGGCACAAAGTTTGTTTATATAAGATGTTTATTATAAAGGTTCTAGACTGAAGCTAATAGATTTCCAATTTCCAGTCGTATTTTAGTTATACCAATTCATTTGAAGTGTAATTCTCCTTTTGGGTGAAAATTCTTCAGCTATGACAAAAGCCAATAAAGAGATATATTGGTGCTTTAGGCGAAGAATTTGAAAGGCATTGACTTCCTGATCCTAAATACATTTATATGGAAGTGTCTAAATGTTCATCCTTCTGAGTTTTTGGCAGCTGTGGTTTTCAGTCAGGATGTGTTGTTTCCCAGGCATGTTGCCATTGGGTGAGGTGGTCACATATACAGTTAACTGACTGCCACTTTCAGAATTTTCCAATTCTTTGATACTTGCAGTTCCTCAAAACTAAGAGGTTGATTCAGTGCAAGGCATAATTCTGTACAGAGGCCAGCTCAGCCTGTGTCAGCATAGCTAACAGCAGAACTAAATAAAAAGGCTGTCCGAGCTTAAATGTTCATGTGAACAATCTCTAATTTCATTGGTATCAGAGGAATTTGCTTTCAAATAAATGCTTGGGGCAGAAGCTGCATTACAGAAAAGGATTTATTTTCTGTAGAGCAAGCATCAAATTCAGATATAGGAACAATATCTTTGGCTGGAGAGTTTTACGTAATCATTTATATGAATCATCTTTCTGTTTTTGAAAATCCATTAAATTATAATTAAATAATTAAATTATCCATTAAATATATTTAAATAATTTAACTAAACTTTAACTAAATCAACTATTATTTGATTTCCTTCTCTTTTCTACCCCAAGGAATAGTACAATCATCTAAATTTTCATTTTGGTATCATAATTATAAAAAAGATACAAAGCTCTCCCAGTACCTGGTTAACATAATTAGTGTTTCACTGAAAAGACTTCCTTTTCTGCAGACCTTGTTGTCCACATATCTCAAAAGGAGATTTGCCTCTGTCCTTGTAGTATTGGTCAAATGGAGGAGATTATCCATTATGTCCCCCACCGCCCCATTTACAATGAGATCAGGGCCAAATTATTAATGGCAGATAAACTCAAAGTGTCCAATCTTCTTCCAGATGTTTTTTCAACAGTCAATAACCAAGTTGCTACCTTTGTCTGTTCTCATTTAAACGTAGGAAGAAATGCTTCATTTCTTATCTGTAGCTTTGGCTTTATTCTGTATAATCTTTTTTATATATAATACTTCTATTATTCTATTTTATATTTTTATTGTTTTGTTGTCTTATTGTTATTCATATTTTATGGCATTCCTATGCTATGACCTGTGGTTACAACAATAAACTTATGTACTTTACCCCAAGAATGTAAATAGATTTAAAGGCAATAATCCAATCAGGAAAAAGAATACACAGAGATGACTTCCGGTATCCGAAGGCGACGGACGCGTGCGTCCGCCGCTCGCTGTTTCAGTGGGCTCCCCTTAAGTCTGGGGGGAGCACAGGGTGCCTTGGAGGGGCGCCCTGCCATAGGGGCGACTTGCTGCGACCCCCTGGAACGGCGGCAGCTGTGGGGGGGTCTCTAGCTTTGCCCCAGGAGCCGGAAAGCGTGGGGGGTGCGCAGAATGCCACCGCGTGCCTTCGCCGAACGGAGCCTGGAAGGAAACAATCAATTTGAAAGACGCAGCTGAAGTGCGGTGAGGTGGGGAGTCTCCCCAAGACTTTTACTGGTTTACTCAATTGTTGAACTGCAGGTTTTTTTAGAACTTTGTTTCAACCTTTGGAAGAGTTAAGATTGGAGGGAGGGGAATTTCCACCCCCCTCAGAAAAGCAGCACTTGCAAAATCTTTCCCTCTCACAGGAGAGAGAGAGAGTTTAAAACTTACTTTCACTTCCCCTAAACAATGGAAAAATAATTTTTGACCACAGTTGCGAGAGAAAGGATGGTTGAACTGACTCTTCTTTAAACTATGTATGGGAACTTTGGACTTGTTGTTTCCTGACCACCTGTAAAGGCTGAGCCAAGATGGCCACTTCCTCCTTCTTCATTGTCTTTATGAAGGAAATTCCTCCTTTGGAAAATTTTATGGCTCTGAACTAGTCTCCACCCCAGAGATCTCCAGGAGCCTCTCTAAATACGTTTTTCCCTTGGATTTGGAATATTTTGATTCACCTGTTTGATCTAGTCTTGTATTAGAAGATTTATTCTCCCTTGGATTTGCCTGCCTTGTGATCTCTACCGGCTGTGCTCTCCCACAGACGCCATTTCTTTGCACAGATTAATAACTATCTCTGAACTTTATGATGGGTCCAATTACTGCCTGGCAAGGCTACATCGGCCCCGACATCTTCTACGTCTAGTCCAATTACTCAGCAGTCACAACTGGGGTCATTTCTACAACCTAAAGCCCCTGAAGAGAGTACAAAGGACTTATCTATTCACCAGATGCTTCAATCTATCTTAAAGGGACAGGACGAAATGAAAAAATAACTGAAAGACTTAAATGGTCAGCTCAGAGAAACGAAACAACAAGCCACATGGAATGAACAGAGAATAGATGTACTGGAGGAGGGTGCAGTCGGGATGAGGAACGAGGTTAAGACAATTCAAAGGGGGAATGTAGAATTTGAAAACCATATGATAAAAATGGAATTTGAAAGGATGTCCATCCAAGGATGTCTTTTTTCCTTAGGTTCCAAAACTTGCCAGAAGTTGAGAACGAAGATCTTAAGGAGATTATGACCACAATACTAGCAGAATACATTAATAGAGATAAACAACAGTTGTGGTGGGATATAGACTTGATTTATAGGATTAATTCAACATATGCAAGAACACACAATGTTCCAAGGGAAGTTCATGTTAAATTTCTTAGAAAGACTACAAGAGATGAGGTTCTAGGAGCTCAAAGGGGAGGACCACTAAAATATAAAGATAAAGAAATAACCATTCTTAAACAGATTCCAAAGAAAGTAAGAGATAAGAGGAAGAAATATTCCTCTTTAGCAAAAAAAAATATATATGATAAAGGGGTCTGGTTTAGGTGGTTATTACCAGAAGGCATGTTGATTTTCTGGGAGGGCAGTAGAATTAGAATTAATACAGTTGTGGAGGCTGAGGCTTTCACTAAAAAACATAGTGCTCTCCTAGATGAAATGGGGGATGGTACACAAGAGATGAGGGAGGGAGGGGCTGAGGCTCTGCCAATGGATGGGGGGGAGGATGCAACAACTAGAAGACTCAGATCACAAAAGTGACTTGAAACATTATTGCAATTGTTGTTACAATGTACCTTTACGGAAGTGATACAATTGAAATATACTGATGACTTAGTGTTAAACTTAAAACTGCTAATTTCTACTCAAATGTTGATGTATTTCTATTCTTGTCTGTAAAAGTTGTGAGACTTGGGGGGACTGCTCTCCCCTGCACGATGTAGCTGCCAAATTTTTTTATACCCTTTTTGACTCTTTTCCCTGAAAAAATTTGTAAAAACCAATAAAACTTGTTTAAAAAAAAAAGAATACACAATGTGTTGTTTTTGTACAGAGAAAGTCAGAATTAGAGTTATCTCCTATCTTTCCTCCAAAGGTTCCAGGTAATGCATATAGCTCTGCCTCTATTTTTATCCCCACAGTGATTACCTTGGAGGCAGAGCTTAATTTGAAGGTAGTGGCTACCCCAGAGTTGCCAAGTGAATTTCCATAGCTGAGGGTGGCCATCTTGGTGCTAATGCAAAATTTAATCATATACCACCCCCCTCCCCACAGAATTGATCTCTGGAAGATAAATAATAGCATTTCCCCCCCAAATAGGTGCTCTTGCCATAGGAGAACTTGCATAGTACCTTTTGGTAAAAGCATAGTACCAGTAAAGAAAGCTTTGGGAGGAAAATTGTATTTTAGCATTGTAAATAAATATTTTAATGTCCAGCTATAATTTGCTCTTTTAGGCAGTTGGCGCTTCATTGTATTAATTAATGTTATTGCATAATAATAAAGACTTCATGGGTCATAATGACAGTTTTTGATATAAATCTTTTTTAAAGTAATCTTTTGACATACCTTTCTCCCTGTAGCTCCAGATGTTCCTCCAGCAAATGTAACTGCAGTAGCTACATCTCCTTACAGTATTAATATTAGTTGGAATGAGCCTACCATAATTACTGGACCAACATTCTACCTCATTGATATTTCCTCAGTAAGTCATTTCAAGTCTTCTATTGTTTGACTGTTATTATTCATATAGTAAGTAAAAGCAGAATTTTACTTAGGAATCAGCTATTAAATCATATTTTATTGAATGTTAGTATACAACAAAAACATGGAACCTGCAGTTTCTGCATATCTTTTTCCACCTTTAGTATTCCCCTGGCAACACAGCAGAAAATCAATAGTGATGTATCTTGATATTTGGGAATAAATAGAAAATATGCAGAATCTCACCAACTAGAGCCATTAGGTTCCCCCCAAATGCTAAAAGCAGCCTTTGGCCAGTCTTCTGAACAGAGGATATTGTTCACTGGATCAAAGAAGCTGCAGTTGATACGTTAACATTAATAATCTAATCAGCTGTACCAGATTGGACAACCTTTTATCTTTTTAAAGCTATTTTTAAAAACTATATCTGTTTGGAAGATTCCTAGTAGGCAAAGTTAAAAGCAAAGAGTGGATTGAGTCATAATAAAAAGTTAGCTGTGAAACCATTTTGCTTCTAATAGCATTCTTTTTATCCTTTCTAATTCTCCTCTCTACCAAAATACAAGGTAGGGACGAAATGCAAGCAGTCCTCATTTAGTGACCACAATTGGGTCTGGCAATCAGTCATAAAGTGAAATGGTCACTAAGTGACACCACAACTGTCCTTACTTCAGCTTTCCTTTGCTTTACAGATCTGTGAAGGTCAGAAATGTGAGAACTGGTTGCTAAACTACCAGTATTCAGAGTTACTTTTTCATCACTGTCATTTACAATCGCTCTATGAGTTAAAGAAGACTACTTGTCAATGCTATGAAAAGTCTAAATAGATTCCACTAGATTGCATAATGGCCTTGAAATCCTATCAAGGAACACACAGAATGAGTGTGAAGACTCTGTGTTCCTAAGGTCTTAGATAATCTCACCATTCTAAAATATCTCTAAATATAATCACAGATAGTCTTTGACGTATCACCACTCATTTAACAACAATTTAAAGTTGCAATGGCTCCAGAAAAAAAAAAGATGTAAGACCTGTATTTACACTTACAGGTAAGTATAGATAAGTACAGGGCACCACACCCATCATTATGTGATCACAATTAGAGCACTTTGAAACCGGCTCATTTATGACCAATTGCAGCATCTTGTGACTGATTTTCAGCAACAAATTCCCATTGGGGAAGCTGTATGATTTGCTTAATTACTACTGTAAAAATTGTGGTAAAATCAGGTCAAACTCAGCTTATGAAAGTAATGATTTATGATGGAAATGCCGGTTCCAATTGTAGTCGTAAATCGAGGATTACCTGTACTTACATTATCAATTTAGTTCAAAAGATTAATT
This sequence comes from Natrix helvetica, assembly GCF_964273705.1. Taxonomy (NCBI): domain Eukaryota; kingdom Metazoa; phylum Chordata; class Lepidosauria; order Squamata; family Natricidae; genus Natrix; species Natrix helvetica. The sequence goes on along the minus strand of NC_138553.1, from coordinate 42,378,491 downwards.
ACTTTCTTTAAGGAAGTTTCCAATTCTTAACATTTGATATGAAATTACTTACTTTCCCGTTAAGCTTCTGAAGATGTGACTCAAATAAGGTCAGTGCTCTAAGCACTATTTGTACATCTGGTCACTGACATAAGTAATGTATGAAAAATTAGATCTAATCTAATTATCTAATTTGTTAATATTATTTACTGCATATACTGATTTCTCCTTTTTTAAAAACCGAGAATATTAACAAAGATTGATTTCTTTTTAATAGAATTTGCTAATGCATGTATCCATTTTGTTGGTTTCAGACATTGTAATATTCTGAATTTTTATCTTTGCTAATAATAATTGATTAAACTATAAAATCAATGTTTGTATAATGATCTACTGAGTTAACTATAAATAGTTTTTCATTTGCATAATAAAACTGTCTCCTCCTCTCCCTTCTGGCCTTTACATACACTAATACCTTGAGCAATCCTCTAGCAATTATTTTTGTTTATTGTTAGTTTTCACTGTTTCAATTATATATTGTCTTTTCTTTCTTTCTTTCTTTCTCCCTCTCTCTCTCCCTCTCCCTCTTTCCTTCTTTCTCTTACTTCTTTTCATTTTCTTGTTTGTTTAAGGATCAAGTATTTCTTGCTTTTCAGTGATGACCAACATCATTTTTATTGCATTTTTCAGCCCCCTTGAACACATATGATTTACTTCAACTCCTTTGAGGCTAGCCTTTGGCCACCCAGTGTGGTACTTTGCTAAGTAAGGATTTAAAACCAAGTCTTCCTAATGCTTTTTATTCACTGCATCATATTGTCCCCAGTATTATTTTTAATATGCACATCTTTGTGTGCACTGTGTGTAAACACATACGTGTTACCATAGGAAAAAGTTAATGAAATGAGCTTAGCTAGTCTTCCGTGGAAAATAGTGTGTGGCCCAGTCAAACAGAGCACAAAGCTTAGCATTGTGAAAATGGAAGAAGTCTTATTATGTGCCTATGTTGTTATAATGAGCAGTGATATATGAAGAAATACTTTGTCCCTTGATAGTCATCCCAGGAAATCACTATCTGTTTAGTACATCAGAATCTTTATTTAAGGTTAACTCTCAGTGGGGACACTAAAGCACATCTGTCAAATAAAATATGTGCTAAAACTATCTTAGTCTCTTAGCAGCTGCATCTTCAGTAGATATGACCCTATGGGACTGCTACTGTAGACATTCGTTTTACTTTTTTTCCTATTTCATAATAGAAAAGAAAATTGGAATATGACAAACATGTGAAAATATTTTGGTGTTCATTTCTATGAAATGTTTTGTTGTGTTCTATTTCTGAGACCTTTTCTAATTCCATCATTGCTTTATCCACCTGAAATGGAGATCCCATGTGGACTCTTCTGAAACAGAATCCCACCTTATAAAAATAACCATGCCTCTGGCGAATGTTTTGGCTTTATGTACAACTGGATTCCAATATGAAGATAAGCAAAGCCTTCTAGTTCAGATGTTCAAAAACTAGGCTTGCTCAATGTCTCAGATGCTGCATTGCAAAACTATTAACTGTACAAAGATGCTTTATCTATTCCATAGGTTTACTGGCTACATTTTATCATTTAGTCTTTAAACTATTATATTTCATCTACTTATACTTTAGAAATCTATCCTGCAATATTATCGGTTTTTATCTTTGGACATTACATACATCACTTATAAGTAAAATATCTGCAGATATATTTAAATATTCAGTTGAGGCCTGATGATCTATAACAGTGATAGCAAATGTTTTTTGGCTGCTGTGCCAAAAGTGGGCGGAGCATAGGGGGGTCGTGCACTGGCATGCAACACCCATAATGCTATGTGTGTGCACCCCCCAGCACGCATGCATGTGTCAGCAACAACCCCCTCTGCTTTTGCCACGGTTTTGTTCGCCTTCCCCAGGTTCCAGAGGCTTTCTAGGAGCCTGGGGAGGGTGAAAAACAGCCTCCCCACCCCCACCCCCCGATGCCCTCCAGAGGGCAAAAAAATAGATCTTGGGGAACCTGGAAGTTTGGGAATGGTGACTTCCGGGTTCCCCGTAGGTCCAATTATCGACCTCTGGAGCCTTCAGGGGCCTTCAGGAGGCTTCCCTGAAGGCTCCATAGGGCAAAAAACGGTCCTATGAGCAAACTAGAAGTTTGTTCCTGAACTTTCGGTTTGCTCGTAGGGCCGGTTTTTTGTACTTTGGAGGTTTCAGGGAAGCCTCCGGAGGGCAAAAAACGGCCTCAAAAGAAGGCCGAAGTCAGCTGGCCAGCACACGCATGTGCGGTAGCCAGCTGACAGGGCATCACCTTGTGTGCCCTGACAAATGGCTCCATGTGCCACCTGTGGCACACGTGCTATAGGTTCGCCATCACGGATCTATAGGGTTGTGGTTCTTTAGAAGCAATCAAGTATAGCAATTATTTATAGTCTCTACTTATTCTATTTACCATTTAATGGAACAATGAGAGGAAATAGAGTATTTTGTGATTTTGGGTCCTAAGACTGTTAGATGTAAAAATTGAGAGAGTAAAAAGCATGATGAATCTCCAAATTTATGCATTACAAAGTATTCTCACAGAAAAATATCTGGAAAATTATGCCAATGATTTCTGGATTAAAGGTTCCCTGCTATATATATATAGATCTAATAGAGGTAAAGAAAATATATTGCATTAGTACTGGGATAAAAAAGCATGACAAAGTCATTATGCATGCTGTGTCTGTTTGTGTTATTCCTTAAATTTACCCACCCCACACATGCTCTGCACTTTTTTTTCCCTTGCACAGGTAGATAATCATTCAATCGTGTTAATTTGGTTTTCTCTTGATGATATATCACCCATAGTTTCTTATGAAGAATCTAATAAACATTATGCTTTTGTACCTGCTTGGTACAGGTGGATGCAGATTACTATCAAGCTTCATTTGTCAAAGCAAATTATGAGGATAAAACCCTCAGTATTTCAGGATTGAGAGCATTTACAAGGTATTCCATAGTAGTCACTGCTTTTGTAGAAGATGTTCAGACTGCACATACTGAAGGCAAGTCCAGTTCTTCCATTATTGTTTCCACTTTTGAAGCAGGTAAGTGGCTAATTCTGTTTGTTCATTTCATTAAGTACCTGAGTACATAAATATTACAAAGTAAATTACAACCAAAGTTGTAAAAAAAAATTAAAAGCATAAATAATTTTTAAATGCTTCTCTAAAACAACAAAGTATGCTATGCAGTGTCATATCACATAGAGAGAGAAAAATCTAGATACAACCCCCTCTGGGCCATTAAAACTTTTAGCTTATCTGTTTTTCTTTTGAAAAGAAAGGTGGACCGTGTAATTTTTATCTGATCTACCTGGAACTTAATATCACAGAGGAGCTTAAATTATCAACTGTTATCTTCAACTTTAAGCCTTGGTCAATCTGTTGAATATAAAAAAACCAAGTATATTTATATTTTTCCCAAATGCAGTACAGTACAGGCAAATTCACTATAGATTTTGCTTCTTATGGTCTTTTAAAAAACCTATGCCATTTTTTTTTCACTGAGAAATTAGGATACTACGGTATTTAATTGCTTTTTCAAAGAAAAGAAAAAGAAATCAAAGAAAAAGCAAAAGTGTAAGAAAAGAAAAAAAGTTAATAAAAGTAGAAAACTAAGAAAAAAGTGTAAACGGCTTCTGATGCTTTGCAGCATTTATAAATATAAATATATTTTAACTTCTCTCTCTAAAGTTACATCATGACTCTCTTCTTTCTATAATCTATCCTGTCAAATTTCCAAAACCACAAGTCACAAGTTCATTTTTTATCATTTTTATGCAAAAAGTCCATAAGACCTACCTTTTAATCTTTCAGACTCTAGATTTGCTTAGTAATATTTTTAATTGACTGTTTCATCAGCTATTAATTTTTTTCAGTGCCCAGGGACCCACTTAACAATGTAACTTTTCAGAAGATACCAGATGAAGTAACAAAATTTCAATTGATGTTCGTACCACCCTCTGAACTCAATGGGAATATTCAAGTATATCAAGCAATGGTATATAAAGATGATGACATAGACATCTTTCAAGTTTATAATTTAAGCATTATAGACAGAACAAACAAGTCAATAACTGCCATGATAGAGGGATTAAAAGGAGGACACACATATAATATCAGTGTAAGTTGAACTCTTTTTCTCCACAATCAATAATAAGTTTACATTAAAAATAAAAAACTGAATAGGCTTTATTTATTCATTCATTCTAATTTATATATTTAAATTTATTGACTGTCCAGTTCCAATAGACCCTTGTTGCTTAGAAATCTATAAAACGAATAAATGTAATTGGATTTCCTGTTTTAATTTTATTTCAATAATCTTGAAGCTGCCAAAATATATAATGAAAAATGATTAGCAAAAAGAAAAATCACTGTTCCATACATAGTTCCACTACCTTCAATGAAGTTATTGATATGTTCAGAATAAAATCTTATTTTCCCATGTACTTTTTATGTTTTATATATGTTATCCCTTTAAATATACACAGTGAAATATAATTAATTGATGCATTAGTAAGTATTAGACTAAACATGTTAAAGACTGTTTTATTTATTTAGGTCTATGCAATCAATAGTGCTGGTGCAGGACCAAAGATTCAGCTTAAAATAACAACAGATATTAAAGGTAAACTATTATAAATAATAAAGCCAAAGACTGCAGAAATATAAAATCAGCTTGCTTTCATTTGGGTTTTCATACACTAGTTACTAGAATTTAATAAGCATATATCTTATTTCATTCTCTATCTGGTCATAACCAATGATACTATTTTGATTGCATTATAATGCAAGTTATCAATATAAAGTTATATCTTACATAAATGGCATAATACTGAATTGAGTAATTTGTTATAAATTGAATTCAAATAATAATAGGGATTAAAATAACTTGAAACCTGTTTTGGCAATAAGACTATGGATAGCCCTATAAATTTTGTACATAAATAGTGTTGTGAATAAGATTCATAGTTTCATTCCAGTTTCTTGTGAAACATAACTCAGTTTTATTTGCACAATCTCTACTAGAGTAATATAATTCAATATAATTCAATAATAAGTTCAGTTATTCAAAGATAAATAAGCACAATTTCCTATCTTAGAAAAGAAATGACTACAAGTGCTTGGATAGCAAAACTGATTTATAATTTGCAAGTTATCTCTATTGGTAGGATCATAAAATGGCTATGATTCAGTTCAATAGTACTTATTTGTTTTTTTATTAAATTTATTTGCCACTTAACTTGCTGTGGGGTTACCTAGACAACTTACAACAATAAAAATGGAGAAATGAAAAGAATTGTAAACATAACAGTGCTAAAGTAATGGAATAGAATAAACAATTAAAAAGCAAAAAAATGAGAATGCAGCATTGTGAGAATAAAAGAGGGTGTGAAGGGGAAGCGAGGTGGGGAGATGTGGTTTGCTATAAATCTAGAAGCTTCTTCTAGTGGGATAGTTATCTGAATAGTAACTTTAAAATATTCATTGTGAGCACATTTAACTGTAAAGCATTGTAGCATTTATTTGTCTCAAAACAGAACCACCAAGACCTAGTAAAAAGCCAGCGCCAGTTTATGATACTAGTGGAACATTACTTGCCACAGCCACTACAATTACTGTTCACATGCCAGTTTGCTACTATAATGATGATCATGGGCCTATTAAGAAAATACAAATTCTTGTTGCAGAAGCAGGAGGTACAGATTGTTTTCTTCTTAAAAGGAATTTATGAATCTTCTTTCTATTTCTACCTTTTCTTAACCTCTATTTATCTTACTTGCTCATGGAGATTTCTGAATTTTGGTTCTTGAGTTCTTCATGAGCTACATTTGGATTATAAATGAAAATTAATGGCAAAAAAATGTGATTCGCAGAAGATATCCTACTTGAATGAGCAGAAGATTTGAGCGGAAAAACTAGCAACAGAGAAAACAAATCTTCCTGCCATTGGTTTTACTCCATTTTTTAACTCAATATAGAAATTTACAGCACTTTGTGATATTAGCTCATCTGAAACATGGGATATTATATTTAATCAAACAGTAGCCCCGACCTCACTTACTAATGAAAAATCTGAAGTTGGATAACCATTTGTCTGAAATGGTGCAGGGTTTCCTGCCGCAAGGGGTTGGACTAGAAGACCTCCAAGATCCCTTCCAACTCTGTTATTCTAAGTCTTCTTTTCAAATTAATTGTATGAATAGATAAATTTAGTATTGCACTATAAATAAATTAAATGTGGACATGGTGGTATGAGAATCATATCAAGTTATTCAAACTCGATATGATTTTAATTTTTTTTCATCACAATTCCTGGTGTTATTTGGAGTCATATGTTATCCTTTTTATTTAGGAATGGAGATAAAGTATTTAAAGGTAGTTATGCATACATAAAATTACAATTCTTTTTGATTCTTTAACAAATAGTGTATACCTTAAAGCAGGGCTGTCAAACTCCCAACCCATGGGCCAGATGTGTCATGCGCTAGTCACACCCATGCCCATTCTAGCAAAGGGGGGGGAGTCCCAATACATCATGTGACGATGCCGTGACAATGTGAGTTTGTCACCTCTGCCTAATATATTTGTAACTGTGTATGCTTTTGCATGCTACACTGTACTTTATCAGATGCATTACCTTAAAAGACAGACAAATGCACAAATAGAATTGGTAAATAATAAAAGAAAAGAACAAACAGGAATTATTACCTACATATTACTATATCACTTCTCTTTTTTGGGAATTCAGTTCAGAATGATGACAATATCACCAAGTGGTATGATGCATACTTTAATAAAGCAAGACCTTATTTGGTAAATGAAGGCTTTCCAAATCCTCCATGTATAAAAGGGAGTGAAGGAGTGAGCACCAAAGAGGATATTTATGTAATAGGGGCTGATAGCACTTGTATGATACCAGGAAGTGAAGAAAAAATTTGCAATGGACCACTGAAACCCAAAAAACAATATGTGTAAGTATTATTTATTTTATACCATCAATCTCACCTGAGTGACTGGGCAATTTACAATAAAATATGATTTGCATTTTTGGAAGAATTTGCATAGATGAGAAAATTGACTTGTTTAATTAAGGAAAAGACCATATCTATATTTATTAGGAACTGGAAACTCTTTAGAACTTTTTGCTAAAAATGCAAAAAAAAAATTTAATTAGTGATATGGATATGATTAGAATACAGAAAGATGCCAGTCATAATGTAACCTTTGAGAGAGAATATAAAATATAAATATATTTAGAACTGCTGTAAATATCGGAAACCACTGCTTTATACCTTTCTCTTTTTCTCTTGTATTTTTTCTTTCATTTCTTTTTTATTTACTTATCACTTTACTTTTTCTTTATTTAAATTTGTGCTGTTTTTACTTTGTAAAATATTATTTAATAAAAATTAATTTGAAAATATATGCAGGATTTTGCAGCAGCTTGAAAGGTTTGGAGATTGTGGGGATATTCACACAGAAATGGTTGGCATCTTCTTAAAACAGACCTATATTTTCCTGGAATTTCATAGTTGCCCTTTACAGCTGCAGTGCAGTTTGAGAAAAAGACACACCTGAATTTCCAGCAATTGCCAGTATGGATCTACAAGGCACAATCATGTTCCAAAGTACCATTTTTCTTTGAATCTAAAGAGCTGCAAAGCATGTCACAAGCTGCAAGGATGGTGTCTTTAAATTATATATACAATTTATAGCCTGTATACTTGTGTGTGTATGTGTGTATAATGTTCTGTGTTTGCTGTTTATAGATTTAAGTTCAGAGCAACAAATATCAGAGGTCAATATACGGATTCAGACTATTCAGAACCCATCAAAACTTTAGGTAAGGAATGCTTCATCACAAATGTCTATTTGTTAGAAAGGTACAAATCATTTTGAAAACTTCCTAGTGAATCTGTATCCCTGTTGTTATAAAGATAACTTCTTTGCACCAAAGGCACAGGACTACATTGAGCATTGACTTTCACATCTCCTGTTTCTTTTGGCCACTCTGCCTATATATGTAATCTCATTTGAGTTCCTCTGGGGCAGTGACTCCCAACTTTTTGGGCACCAGGGACCAGTTCCATGGAGAAAGGTTTTTCTGTGGACTGGAGGGGGCATGGTTTTGTGTGCTGCGTGCATCTTGTGGATGAGGCTTTGTTTGTTTGTGTGGCCCAGTTGCTGGCATGCTGTGGACCGGTGCCAGTCAACAAACCAGGGGTTGGGGACCCCTGCTCTAGGGGTCACTTACATTTTTTTTCAAATGTTCGTGCCATTTAATAAAATACTTCATTCATTTTTAGGCTGTAAAAATTATTGGTAAGAAGTAGTTCTCGGAAAGGCTAACAAATTTATTGGTGCACCTATTAGTACTGATCATTGCCGTAATGACCATGTGCAATTGTAATAACTAGTGTATGATTTCAAATAATAGTTTGGAGTTTAAATCCTAATATACCACCAACTTTACATTACAGGTGATGGGCTGTCTGAAAGAGCTGTAGAAATAATACTTGCAGTTACTTTATGTATACTCTCTATTGTTCTCCTTGTGGCTGTAATTTATGCATTTGCAAGGTAAGTTCATATCCAGGTACAAGATATTTTTTTTGTTGTAGAGGTAGAATTACTTATTAATTGAATTGAATTGAATTATATATTTAAATTCATTGACAAATAAATATGTATTGTTATAACTTTATATCCAGCAAGGAATACATTATAACAAGAGGTCATAAACTTTATTCAACAATGTATAAGCATTGTATGGAAACCTAATCAGCAAACAGAATTAAAGACTAGCATGATTGAGGTCTAGTGTATGAGCTGGGTAGCACGCATAGTATTATGGGTGTGGCAACCCAAGCACGACCCCGCTGTGCTCCCCCCACTTTTGGCACAGGAGCCAAAAAAGGAGGGTTATTATGGGAAGTACACGTTACTCCCACGTAACACCTCTCCTGCGCGAGCTGCACTGGCTACCTGTGGCCTTTCGGGTGCGTTTCAAGGTATTGATCACCATCTTTAAAGCGCTCCATGGCAGAGGACCTAGTTATCTGCAGGATCGCATCCTTCCACATACGTCCCTGCGACCTATCCGCTCACACAGGGAGGGGCTCCTCCTGGTGCCGTCTGCTAGGCAATGCCAGCGGGCGACACCTAGGAGTAGATCCTTCTCTGTGATGGGCCCAACCCTCTGGAATGACCTCCCCCCAGACATTCGAACTACCACCGACCTCCGTTCCTTCCGGCAAAAGTTAAAGACTCACCTGTTTCAATCAGCTGGCCTGGCACTTTCTTAGTTTTACCTCCCAGGGATTTATTTTATTTTAGGGTTTGGGGTTTTAATTGTGATGTTTTTAGGATTAGAATTATTTATTTCTTAGTACAGCCTATCTCCCCTCCAAATGTATCTTAAATGTAGCTTAAATGTATTTAATTTTATGACTGGTTTTATTGTATTGACTGTACACCGCCCCGAGTCCCTTTTTGGGAGAGGGGCGGTCTAAAAATCTAAGAAATAAATAAAATAAATAAATAAATAAAAGGTTAGCCATCACTGACCTACAGCATAGTTTCCATATTTCAAGGACTTTGTAAATTGAAGTGCGATACTATGCAAAAGCACCTGGAATAAGATGCATTAAAATCCATTCTTTATAATTATGCACTGGAGAACATGTTTCAGAAATGCTCCAGTGAGGCTGAAGTTTATGAATAACATTAAATGTTGCATCTTATTCAATATCCTTTGTTTGGTTTAGAATTCGTCAAAAGCAAAAAGAAGGGGGCACATATTCTCCACGGGATGCAGAAATTATTGATACTAAATTTAAACTGGACCAGTTGATCACAGTGGCAGACCTGGATATGAAGGATGAAAGATTTACACGGTAAGCAAACTCTTTAGGCAAAACAGTAGTTCTGGAGGTCTGAAGCCATGACCTTATTGTGACCTTTTACTTGTTTAGAAGTATTTGCGGTATTCTTATTTGCACAGGTCACAAAGATCCTCTTTCAAAGCGTGACCTCCAGACACTTCTCTCAGGAATTTAGATAATCATCTGGTCTTCCCCATGTTGGGATAAGAGAGAAGGGTTCCTTTATGTATCATGCCCTACTATTGCACATTATATCCCTAAGCTGAAGGGTTTTTGATGTAGAAATGTAAAGGCACTAATAATGCTCTGTTATAGTAGCCTCAAACTAATGCAATAACATATTGCTTTCTGCTATCTGATAGTATCTCTGAAATCCGTCAGCAATCAAGTTCAAGCTATAGCATGGTACGCAAATTCTGAATTTGTTTCAGGAGATCAGAATTCGTGAATAGTCATAATTTTGACCAAATGGCTTATTTCAACCTAACGTTCTTTATCAGATTGTTCTGAGATTCAAGTAGAAGAATGAAGGAAGGAAGAAAATTAAGTGGCTAGATTATAACATCTGGGGAAAATATACTTTTATTTATAAAAATTATTTCAAAAGATTTTACATTACTCTTCAAAAGTGTTTCTGCAGCATCTTCTATTGAAGATTTTTTGCCACTAATTCTAATAAATTTATCTGGAAGAAAAATATATGTTAATGTATTTTCACTTAATTTAGTGAGATATTGCTGCTGTTCTGACCTAGGCTTCTTGATACAGTAAAATGCACATGATTAAGTCCAAAAACCCTCTTTTATTTCAAAGGCTGTGAATTATATTCATTCACAGCCCATAATGAGTTCCAAATAGTAGTAAAGAGTCCTACAGCAGGCTGCCAAAGTCCTTCGGGATAAGCTGATAAGCACCCACCTTTATCTTCTTTGAAAATGCTGCCAAAGACTTAATTGACAATTAGCTTGACAAGGCCATACGGAGCAAAGAGTCCAAACGTATTTTCAGAAGGTAAACTGACCAGCATGAACCAAGTTGCTTCCTGCAAAGGCTCATGTGCCTTTGCTCCTCTTTTATATCCTATGGGAGGGGCCAATCACTTCCAAATCTTACTAACGAGTCATCCCTTCTATTTTAACTGTTCTTGCCTTCTGGAAGCTCTGTGCATGTGTGCACTGGAAACAGGGGGAGCTTGTTCCTCTGCCTCACTGCTGTCTGACTTTGGAGGCTCCGGAGGCAGCACATAACTCCCAGATGGTCTTAGACCCCTCTCTGCCTCCAACGCATAGCCCTTGGATTCTAAGACTGTCCCATGTTCCTCCCCAACCTCCTCGCTGTCCGACTCTACTGTGAGCTCCGCAGGCCGCCAGTGGACCACAGTAGCTGCTATCATTTGCAAGATTTGTGACAGAACACAAAAAAACCTCATACAATTAGGTGGTCCTCCAAGATTTTGGCAAGTTAAACTTTATGAATTTACTCTGATATAATTTGGGAGTTTTATATATATATATCTGAGAAAGAAGAGACAAGAAATTATGCCAGGATGACTACTGATGCTACAGTACATTGCCATGCTTTATGTGATGGCTCCCAAAACCTTTCCTGCTGGTCTAGTTGTCCATGTAAAGAGATTGGGAACCACTAATTGCAAATTACTTTGTAGGTCTTGACCAGCAAATACTTTGACTATGTTTTTAATATGACCATGTTATATATTGCAGTATTAAAGAAGATTAATGTGGAAATTTCATTAAATATTTTTTCAAAAAAATTCTATTTTTTGATTTATTAGACAAATTTACATGGCTGCCCATTCTAAGCAGAATGGTGATACCTGGTTTCCCTGATAATAACATCCAGTCTTATTTTCTTATGGGCTCCAAAATAAGCAGTAAGGCTTATTTTGGGGGATGTCTTTTCTTTTCCTGTGTACTTTAAGAGTACATGGGAGGTCCACTACTTCTGCTTGCTTGTGGCAGGGCGGGAGGCCGTATGGCATGTCACGAGGCAGGGGGTGGAGCTGTCCCACACACTGGCTTACATCAGGGCTCCTACAACCAGGCCATCCAGAACCCAACACCTGTCCTGCCTTACTGCCATGGCACCAACACATTGTTCGGCCTCCTGTTCCATTGCCGCTGTGTCAGAAAACAGAATAAATGGTCTGGCAGCCATGCACGGTCCCATTATGTGAGTGCAAGGCAGGTGTGGGGACATGGGCGGCCTGTTTGCAGGGGCCCTGAGGTAAGGCAGTGTCAGGCATGTGGGGCACCTCCACCCTCGCCTCATGACCGTAGCACCACAAGCACCCAGATGGAATGGGGAGCTGGCTGGCTGCGCAGACACTTAAGTAGGGCTTATTTTTTGGTAGGGCTTATATTAGGTGCACACACAAAAACACGGTGGGGCTTATTTTCAGGATAGGTCTTATTTTTGGGAAAACATGGTAACTCCTATTAAAATGAAGAAATGTAAATTCACAACTCTAACTTGTAAATTAGTAGTTTTCATGTAACCATTCCTGAAAAAATACATAAATTTAACAGATGAATTTACAGAAAAACTGATTATTTAGCTAATTTGAAAACAAAGAAAAACTTTTTGGAATACATGAACGTGCCCCATCATGCATAAGTAATCACTAAAATGCTTGACATTTTAACTAATGCATTAATGACTTGGATCTTCCCCCAGGCAACAGGAACAGGAAATTAAAGCAGCCCTGTTGCTGGATTTATTGTTTGATCTGTATGGATTAATATCATATTTTTAGACATGGACATACATTAAGTTACATATTATTATTCTCATTCATAATTTAGAAATTGTTTTGCATCATACTTTGATGGTTTTAATCCTTTGTGCATTGCCCAGTCACACATTGTAAAATTGATGGATATGAATAAATAAATAGATGGCTTGTTTATAAACAAGGTCAACAACAGAAAACTTTCATTTTAGTAGGCAATCAGAAAGCCCTTTTAGCCCTGTCTGTTTTAAACTTAATTTCTATCTCAATGGTGCATATTATTACGAACAATTGTTCATTTGAGTAACAAAGCTGGTTTCTATTTGAGTACTTATTTACAAGTGGGTTTTCTTTCCAGATATTCCTCTTTTTTCTTTAGACGCAAGGAGATATTTATCATCCAGTAAGTTACTGCATGGCTGAAGATTCATTGTGTGGTTTCCAGTGTGATGTGTTCACTTGTGTGATCCTAGATTATGCTGATTTTTATTTGAAATAATACTTATCTTAGCACTTCAGATTAATTTTGTATCAGTTCACTAGTGATGATATTGGTTTTCGTATCTTGCAGAGACAATGCAGGGTTTTTCCTGATGACATAAAAAAAATCAATTTAAGCATTATTAGTGCTATAACAGCATATGCATGTTTCAGCATAATATCCTATATCTCGCCTCCCTGCCCACTCTTCCCCCAAGATATGATGTTTGGTACCCTGCCTTGGATAAACCCATTTGCTGTTTTATAACTACAACAACAATTGAAAGCGTATAATGCAACAAAAAGAGCCTTCAGGAAATAAATAATATATAAGTCAAAGGCTCGCACTATGACCAAAAATAAGTGTGACAGAAGAGGAAGCATTGTTTGTATGTATTTTTGTTGTTGTTGTTGTTGTTGTTATTGTTGTTAAAGCAGTATAAACAAAATCACATAATGGAGACTCAGACAAATCCTGAAGCAATAATTAATTTGTTGTGATATGTGAAAATATCATCTAAAAAGGCCTTCTTAGTAGATCCCAAATACTTTACTTCTACTGAAGTTATAGAAAAATTGGATCAAACGTCATATACAGTATATTTCAAGTTTAGCAAATCTGGATTGACCAGTGACCAAAGCATCTTTTAATTTAATTCTCATTTACTCCAGTTTTCCTATTAGAAATAAAACAAATTCTAGATGATATTGTCACTAATGATAATCAAGATTCAGAATGTCACAATGCAATTTTCCTAATTTGCAATTTTAGATTTTCCAAAATCTAAAATTCTAATCTTCTTTACAGAAATTTCCTAATCACAGGAGCATCCAGGATAATCCTGGCTAACCAGATAAACCTATTCTAGCAATCATCACAACCACAAATTCATAGGGTTGGAGAACAAATATCATACAGACTTATGCTCAAATGTCATTGTCAATGTCAATGAAAATATGTTAGAAGAAAGAAGATGGGAACTGCCATTTTCATGCAGGCATGATTTCATTCCTAGTGGACAAATTTTTAGGAGCTTTTAACAATCTGTTTTTAAAAATATAATAGCAGAACTATGAGTTTAAGTATACTACTTCAGAAACTAAATTGGAAAAACTACAAAACTATAATTTCCATGCCATTTTTGAATCCTGTTTATTTATATGTATTTTCTTCTTGTTTATAAGATGCATAAGGTAACAACTCTGTTGATTTCCTTCTTGCAGACAAATCATTTATTTAATATAATATATAATGTATAATGTTACAGAGTTTCATTACTTCATTTCAAGACAGAGGCAGGCAATCCAGAGTGAACGACTAGGCTAAATGCTTATATTTTTATTTGTTTGCTTTGACCTTTTCTTGCTTTGAATTTGACAGCAGCTAATGACGGTAATAAATTGAAGTTACAAAATTACAAACAAACAAATTCAGGATTATTCTAATAGCATTACTTTACATTGTTAACACGCCTGTTTTCAAAATTATTCTTTTGAATTATAAAAAGCTTGTAAAGTGCCGAGATCATTCACAAATGATCAGTGGACCCTACTTATTTAAATATCTTAGATTGCTATGAAATAGTTTAAGATCTGAACGGTGGGAATGAAAATGCATATATAAAGATTTTCAGTAAGGAATAATTATTCTTTATTGTTCTTAAAGAGATAGACCAATGAAGATCTTAATTAACTTGTTAATAACATTTCCATTGCTATTCCTAGCAAGTACTCATGTTGCTTATGAGTTAAGCCTTTAGTCTACATATTCATTTCTGTGGGGTCCTTTGAACAAGATATAATTCCCAACAGTTTTTAAGTGATTGACCCAGAGAGTAGTGCCGGTCACCATTACCAACATAAATAAATGGCTTCTGTTGATTCTATATCTAGACAAATAACTTGAATCTGAGCAG
The DNA here is from genome assembly GCF_964273705.1 of Natrix helvetica. Classification (NCBI taxonomy): domain Eukaryota; kingdom Metazoa; phylum Chordata; class Lepidosauria; order Squamata; family Natricidae; genus Natrix; species Natrix helvetica. The sequence goes on along the minus strand of NC_138553.1, from coordinate 42,363,408 downwards.
GGTAGAAAATCATACTAGAAGTGAAACTGAGCCTAGGCTCCAAGACTCCATCTATCTTTCAAGATGCGATTAATATTGCAAGCTCTGATAAACTGTTGTTGTATATAGGATAGCTTTAATGATCCAAATGTTTTCCCAAAACATGATGGGAGGCTTGTGGGCTAAAGTAGTTTGATTTCCTGCACAAAGCTGAAACATCTTGCAGTTTTGTTGTTTGCAGTTATGTTACAATGTCAGCATTGGGTGAATTGGATGGTTGAAAATAAATCATCTAGACAATATTTTCCTTGATTCTGTAACTCAAGCTTTTCTAAGATAAAGTATACTAGATAACCATTAAGGCCAGAAGAATCAGGTTGAACAAAGCTTCTGTAAATCTTATTACTGAGTGCTTAGCATTTCTTTTACTCAGTGCATCTGTAATCATTACATAATATATTTACTCAATATAACTTAATCCCATTCTGACCTCCTGTAGAACCTGATAGTCTTAATCATATATCATTTATTGATATATATTAAAGTTTTTAGTGTTTGGGTGCCAATCCAGCTCCATAATATTTTTCTGTTTAAGCAAGAGCTTCCTCTTTTAGTAGTTGGCAGGCACTGATTGTCTATTGGAACCGAATGAAAATTCAGTGATTAGTATTTTTAAATAAATAGCTCTAATGCAAAGGTTCATGCTCTTATCCTTGGTGAAACCTGATCCAGAAATGAGATGGAAGCTTATTCCCATGCAAGTGCCAATCCAGAATGTGGCAGCATGTATAGTTCTGGCCCTCCACAGCAGTACTGGACAAGCTGCACTGGGCCTTCAGTTTATTTCTAGGTGCAATTCAAGATGCTCATTATCATCTTTAAATTTCCTAAGTGACATGGAACTTGCAGGAATGACTGTTCCTGAAGGTATCAGTGGCTTGTTATGCTCCATTCTAAGTCCTACGCCATTTATCCTCTGATCACAAGATCCAAAGTGAAATATATGCAGCTCTCTTTATACTTTAGAGAAACAACCTAAAAGAAAAACAGAAATGCTTGTATGCTTAATACACTTCCATGCATAACACTTTAGTCATTCCATGTGCACACTTGGGAAAAAAATATAGATCCTCCTCCTGAAATTCTTAAAATCATCTACTGAATCAGGTTATGTAATTAGGAAATTCTCAAGCATTACAATGTGTGAATATAATTTTTAGCAAAATGGCCAATATTGCATTGCTACTATGTCTTTTATGCTTTCCCTTTTCAATTTATATGATGATTATAGTAGTACCTTGGTACTCATCATTAATTGGTTCCCAGAAGCAAAATGTGTATCAAAAATAATAACTACCAAACATATTTTTCCCATACGGAATAATGTAGTGAGTCACAAGGCAGCTGACACTGACAAGTTCTAGTATGTGCATCATACTGGAATTAAGACGTCATACAGACATCATACTAGAATTCTTTTACTGAAACGTAGAGATTAATAAAGTGTAGAACTTAGAAACACTCTCTGAATGACTTGGTTAGAGAGGAGTAACTAAATTGTGAAAAATGTACCCCACCTGCAATAGGGATAGTGTAGTTTGGGGCTGATTGAGGCTAAATAACCTCACATACCACACTATACCACTCACAAAACCCAAGACAGTTAATGTTAATTGTCTCTTCCACCTTTAGCAGCCTTGCTACATTTCTTAAGGCAATCTATCCCTTTTGTTTTGCAAAACGAATTTATATTGGCACCGTTCTTATAAAAATGAAATTTAAAGAACTTCCAAAAAGTGAATCATTCAAAAATATTTACAGCTTCTTATTTAACACAATCTCTGTTACAGGTTACTTAGTTATAGAAAATCCATCAGGTAAGTTGCGTTTTACACTGTGTCTAGTCTGATGAATTGAAATGTGTGATATATATTGGTATAGTTATTAGAAAAAGTTCCAAGCTGTGTATAAATCATAAAAGCATGACCAATTGCATGGTAACTGGAGAAATGCTTTCTCTCTCTCTGGGGTGAAGCCTGCATGTCTGTGTTTTAGCTTGGCAAGTAATATAGGGATATTTAACTCCTAGGGGTTTAAAAACCATGTCATTATGGGAATGAAGTCACTGCTATATTTTATGTATCTAAAGCCCTGCATTGTATAAAATGGTTTCTGTGTGACAAAAGAAGCATTATCTACTGGATTTGAACTGAAGGGTGATTTTACAAATGTACATAAATATCAAAAGATTGCCTTTGGGAGTAATCACATTTGTAAAACAGTTTGTAGACAACAGTTGCAGGCTGTCAAATAAATAGTATAAAATTTAAGATGGGATCGTTATTTCAAAAATGTTCCAAATGTAAACCAAGTTTTTTCTTTTTAATTGTTTTATGTGCATAAAAATGATAGGTTAACTTTCCAATAGAAATATCTTTATTTAAAACCCCAAATTATCAATTTTCCTCTTTTATTTCAAGGCCAATAGGCAAGAAATGTTTTCTGCAACATGTTGAAGATCTGTGCACAAATAACAACATCAAGTTTCAGGAAGAATTTTTGGTATGTTACCAAACAGTTCTCACAATATGCAAAGTCTCCACTTGTTTCATGTGTCACATTTGATGTACTTTGATAATTAATATTCAGTAAATAGTTTGGTCACATTTGATATTTTCACATGGAAAGCAATGTTATATACATATTACTTCTCATTCCATTTGATCAGAAGAGTTCATACACTCATCCTCCTTATTCCTGCTACAGAAATCTTTCCCTCACTGCTGCTTGCATTCAAACAAAAAAAAATGCAAGCAATTCATTCTATATTCTCTTAAGAAATATTCCTTTTTAGCTGACTTCCTAACATCTGAATATATTAACAGTATGCAGCATAAATAATTCAAGTAAAATCTTTAATATGTCGTACTCCAGCATAAGCATACATGAAGTCCTGTGGATCAAACTCTATTGTCCTCGAAGGCAGTGGGAGTCCTTCTAAATATCTGCTGGGAGACTAAAGCCTTGTAGCAATTGGTTGACCATTGCTGAGCTAGATTGGCAGGACATTATATTGCAAGAAATGCTGGGCTGAAAATTTCTTCCAAATCTCGTTATTCCCATTCAGTTTATTTTTTAAAAAATCAGTTCATTCCTCCCTCCCTCCTTCCCTCCCTTCTTTCCTTTAAGGTTTATGGTTCTTAACACCTATTTTGAGGTTGTTCTGTCACCCATATCCATCTGTAATTTTCCCTCAAGCAGCCTGCAGACTCCTTGACTTTGTGCTTTAATTAAATATCAGAGAAACTGAAAACTGAAAATTGATTTAGATCAAGAAATGTGTGCAGCTTGAAAACTGCAGTGGGAAATATAATAAGAAACTACAACTACCTTCTCCACTATCACTTAATAAAGGATTTGCTAATTCTAAGGCAACCTGAAAAGGAGGTTAAAGGTCTGGTGTATCTTGATACAAATGAAAATCATTGTGAAAAAGGAAAATATATTTTGGCACAGTATTAATTGGAAGTGTTCATGCTACTATACTTCCTGTGTACTTTTTTTTTTTTTTTTGCTGAAAACATGAGTAACCTAAAAGTCATTGCAACATATATATTATTTTATAGGAACTCCCCAAGTTTCTTCCAGATCTTGCATTAACTGATGCCGATCTTCCTTGGAACAAATCTAAAAATCGTTTTCCAAACATCAAACCATGTATGTAGTTGTTTCACTAATTATATTTTTCTGAAATTAATTTTTAAATACTGCCATGTCAAAATTGCTTATATCTTTTTTGATTATACAGTCTTATGGATAAAGCCATTTCTTTACTTATTTTCTAAAGAAAAATATTTGTGTAGAAATCCCAAAATTTTATTTTTGTTATGAAGTAGATGAGAGATGTATGAATATACTGTGTCTTCCATTGTACTATCATCTCTGCAACCGTCTATTATATCTCAAGTAAAGGGGAGGATATCATAAAGGAAGTCCTCCCTTGGGACTTTCTCAGATTAGGCAGGCGGAGAGTCTGTGGATTAGTAGAGAGATCTGAAGCAGCAGATTGTACACTGCAGTTGCAGAACAGGAAATAATACAGCCTCCTGGTTTCTTAGCTTTGTAATATAATCCATCCTAATTATTCTTCTTGGGCTGTGTACTCTGGAGTAAAATAAAGTTATCTAAAAGTGCTGGATCCATCTCTGTATATGCTCACTTTTTCTTTGGAACATGATGATGCTTTCTTAAGATACTTGTAAATGTAGTATGTAGCTGATCCAGGAAAGATCAGAGTAAATATATAGCGATTTAGAAATTCAGGATAGATTTTATCACAGGAGTCAGTAGTCTGTCTCCCTCTGTAGTCAACACTGCTTCATTTTTCACTTATTAAGAAAAGAAATGCTATTATTATTTTAAGCATTAACTGTGATGTGAGATGGGGACAATGCATTCTTTGGTTAATGTAGCCACATTCTGTGCTATTAAGTGTTGAGAACAGCTGCTCCTACTATCTGCTACTAGTTCAGGAAATATTCTGTGCTCAGGTTGACCTGAGCTAATATGCCTAAAGCAGTAGCAGAGTGCATACTCAGAGTTTATTTCTTTTTGGACATATACTCAAAACACTATTCTTCTATTGCATTATTTATTAACATATGCATTCAGCCAAGATTCAATTTGATTTTGCAATTTAACTATTCAAAATCAGTTTGAATTAATTTTGTTCAACGATTACATTAAATAAAAGTATCTTTATCCAAGTAGATCATCCCAAGGAATCATGAGTTAGAGTCAGATACCTGCTTTAATCCAATAATTGAATAGATTCAAATAGGTTATTTGATTGAATCTTCTTCTAATTGAATCTTTGTATAATTCTATTATTTCTGCCATTCCAGGATGCTTCATAGTAATATTCGTTAATATGTGTTGCCTCGGATATGTTCTGTTGGAAACAAATAACATACTCAATTTTGAATGTGTTAAGGAGAACTACATAGGGACATAGAGACATACTGTGTATATAGATTTAATTTGAGATGGGAAAACCAGCACAGAATTCAATTTTCCTTCCCTCAGGCCCATGTGTTTGTCTCTGTGTGTGCGGCCGTACGCACACGCACGCGCACACACATATCTTTTTCTTTCAGTGCGCGAAGAGACAAAAGTTGTAAATTAAAATGTTTATCTAAAAGTCTTCTTCGTTAATTGGTATTTTGCTTGATTCTGTTAAACCCAACAATGGTTTTAATGGTTAAAAATAAAACTGTAAGAAAAAATAAAATTTAATAGATATTATATATGCTATGGAGTTTTTCCCTGAGTTTTAATGTAAAGAAATATTTATAATTACAAGTTATTTCAAGTATGATGTTAGCATATCATTAAATGTCGTCTTTCCTAAAATGGTTTATCTGTATGTGCAAATACACATATGTATATAGACTGTTATCCACCTATCTATCCATATATTCAATCATTGAAACTTTGGAAAGATGCTTTGATTTAATTTCTTTTGCACAGATAATAATAATCGAGTGAAGTTAATGCCTGATGCTTGTGTACCAGGATCTGATTATATTAATGCCAGCTATGTATCTGTAAGTTTATAACCATTTTAAATTGTAACTACATTCTTTTCCATGCCACTTGGTGATTTAGAAAGAAACATATTTTTATGGAAAAAAATGCATGAATTTTATTCTCTCTATGTACTACAATATAGTTACAGACTAACTTCAATCATCTTCATCAGATTTTTATTTTATTCATTCGGTTCATAAGGAAAACAAAAATAGCTTACTGTATACCTTGAATTATACTATAATTGTATATTTCAGTTTTCAAGAAAATGTTCCATAATCACCTGTTCCATCAGTTCGTAGAATATTTTACTTCTGCTTTTAAACTCCAGTATGATTATCATATTTCAGCTAAACACCTAGACTAGTTGTCTGGTATATTTTAAGCTCTTGGAAGGCAAATCCTTCACTTTAAGATAGGAGCAGACCACTCTGGATGCATACAGGAGAAAGATAATCATAGTGGGATATACTGTGGAATTTGTTTTCTTTGTAAGATTCAATACGGCAAACTGTGTGTGTAGAGAAATGCCTAATATTTATTTATTTTTTTAAAAAAAAATCTTAGTTCCAAAAAATATATTGTTGATTTTGGATTGCAAGTCATTCAAAAGAACTAAATAACACATTTCTAAATTTTAGTTTCTAACATATGTTGTATTTTTAGCATCAATTTTTCTGCAACAAAAGAGAATGTATGTGGCTGAGCATTGAACTATGGAGTTTTTGGTATTCCATGAGTTTTAATTGTTTGCTTGCAGATGTTTATTACCTAATTAGGTACCATTAGCATCTTACAATTTAGAACTGAAATCTACAGGATTGGACCAGCTGTTATGCTGTGTCCTTAACCAACACAATATTTTGAGAATTTGGAAGCTACATTCGCAAGTAAAAATCTCTAGATACTTATAGGTCAAGTGGTTCACAATTATCTGTGAGCTACTAGTTTTACAACTATGAAACAGATAATACAATACAATAGCAGAGTTGGAAGGGACCTTGGAGGTCTTCCAGTCCAACTCTCTGCCCAGGCAGGAAACCCTACACCACTTCAGACAAATGGCTATCCAACATCTTCTCAAAGACTTCCAGTGTTGGGGCATTCACAACTTCTGGAGGCAAGCTGTTCCACTGATTAATTGTTCTAACTGTCAAGAAATTTCTCCTCAGTTCTAAGTTGCTTCTCTCCTTGATTAGTTTCCACCCATTGCTTCTTGTTCTACCCTCAGGTGCCTTGGAGAATAGTTTGACTCCCTCTTCTTTGTAGCAACCCCTGAGATATTGGAACACTGCTATCATGTCTCCCCTAGTCCTTCTTTTCATTAAACTAGACATACCCAGTTCCTGCAACCCTTCTTCATATGTTTTAGCCTCCAGATAGCAAGGAAAATCAATATTAATCTTTACTACTTGATGAATTCAACTTATGGATGCAAAATATTTGCTTGCCTTGGTTTGTTGTTTGTTGTTGAAAGCCACAGTTTTAAATAACATGTTATACAAAATGGACCCCAGTCACTAATGTAGCTTATCAGAGTACAAACCTTATACACAAAGCAAGATGCGAAGAACCAGGAACGATTCCTCAGTCTGTGTGCCTATGTGTTGTGGGGGGGGGGGGGAGGGGTTAAAACTTCTTGGAATATCATATATTTACTTTTAAATGATATAATGTGTAAAAGAAAATGCTATATATTTGAAAACATATCAAATTAAGAAATAAAGTGACTTGTGAATGTAGCAATTCCACCTATCTTTTTGCTAAAATCATATTGTTTTCTATATTTCTTTGATATAGCAAATGGTAAAATTTAAGGTATCTGTTTTGTTTTGTTTTATAACAATAGTGATTATTTCTTCTGTTTTGGAGGTTGAGCTTTTTGACATTTGATTGTTCTAAAAACTTCTGCATTCTGATACATCTAATAGTTTGTAGCTCCACCTTAAACAAATAGGAGAACATTTAATATAAAATACAATCAATATTTTTATAATTATTACCTAATAAAGTACTCACTTTTATACAGCAGACATATTTTACAACCAAGCCAAACTATAGTATATGCCATACATTTTCTATCAAAGCGAGTTTATATCAGAAAAAGATGTTAAAAATTAAGTATTACATATATTTCAATTTTTACCCAAAGTTCAGTTTCCCCTAATTGGTAAATTGATTTTTCCCCATTGTTACAAAATTTCAAGTAATGTTACATCTCTAATATTTTACCATGGTGATTTTTTATGCAAGCTTTGTAGAAATGTAATTTTCAAAAATCCCATTAAGGAAAGAAGGCAAATCTATTATAGAACATAACATTTGAAAAGAGACAGACGTCTTGCAATATGTTACGTTTTGCAATATGTTAACAGATTTTGGGGAGGGGGTTGTGTTGGAAGCACCAACGTGCTTCTGTGGAAAAGAATTTGCCAGTGATATAATTGTTGCCTGGGGGGATGCCCAGGTAGGGGCTCCTTTCATGTCCCTGTGAAGTTGCCCACCAAAGTGGCAGATGGAGCTGGAGTGTGTGATTTGACCTTACCCCACCCCACGGCAGCAACAAGTTTTGAACAGGAGCCTGCTGATTGGCAATGCAGCATTCTAACCTCATGAACCACCACGGTCCTTAGATTTTAGATGTTTAATGTCTAATCATCACCATTTTCTAAACTACATATATAGAAATCCAAGGAATGTAGACCAGTTAATTAATAGCTATTAGAAATATGTATCGTATTCAGGGAGTATTCGGGAAGGGTAACTTTTAATATCTAGATGCAAGACGACTTGTTCGATATTTTACTGAATATATAGCTTAATATGATCTTTCCTCTTTTTTTTCTTTAGCAATATGTACTAAGTTTCATTTTTTACTTTAGGGCTATTCATGTCCAAATGAATTTATTGCTACTCAAGGACCATTACCAGGCACAGTGGGAGATTTCTGGAGAATGGTATGGGAAACGAGAGCAAAAACTGTTGTTATGCTAACTCAGTGTTATGAAAAAGGGCGGGTAAGTTACCAATATATGGGTTAAGAATGTATTTGAATACTCACTATTATTATACATTCATTAAAATGATGATATGATTTTATAAGCCATCATATTGCACCCTGATTGCAGATAAGATGCCATCAATATTGGCCTGAAGATAACATTCCAGTTACCGTCTTTGGAGATATAGTGATTACTAAATTAGTGGAAGATACTCAAATAGACTGGACCATCAGGGATCTAAAAATTGAAAAGGTAGGAATAGATTTTATTTAAACTTCCATATATTCTGTGAAAATTGTAATCTGCAGCTGTAATGATGACAACACTTCTTACTCTTGGGATCATTGTTTAAATTTCTTGATTAATGTATCTTTGCTTTTATGATTCCCAATATTGTGATGTCATCAGATTATTTTCTGTAAAGTTAGAAAAGAATATTTAGATATTCTTTTGCCTTATCCTGCTGTTGTACTATAGTAAAAAAAACAATATATTACAAAACAAATATGAGCGTTTATTTTCTGGGAAATTGAAATCCAAAGAACAAGTTATGAAAGTGTATTCATTACTATAATATTTTAATTTGTTGGCATTTTAAATAAAAAACAGAGATGATCACTAGCATTACCCAAGCACAGAGGGGGAAATGTCCATTAAATTAAAATATCACTTAGTAATGTGATGTCAAATTATGCTGAATTATATTGGCTGTGACTTTTACAGATGCTTTACAATGGCCAATATGTCAGTTCGGTTGACAGTAACTTATGAACAATATTCAGAAATCTGATATTTAAGAATCAGTAAACTAGGTGGCTTCATTTTTGTAATATTCCCAGTGATTCTATGATGTTATTGATTCTTGAATTCTGTATCAAGAGTCAATTGTAGTTTGTCCTTTTAACAATATCAAGACAATGAGGTACAAAATTAATGTTCTATTCCAAGTAATAATTACTAGTTGACCTGCTTATCAGGCTGCTGTAAACCAACATTTTAGCCATTTAGGGTTACAATACATCTTAGATGCCTATCTTCTTAGGTAACAAATATCTTAATAGAGTGCCACAAAAGAAATCCAATTGTAGTTTATCCCAGTATGAAAGGCCTCTCAAAGGGTAACTAAATACTATTCTAACTTTTTTTAAAAAGTACTTTTCTTTGTGTATCTTAACAGCATGGGGATTGTATGTTGGTACGTCAGTGTAATTTTACTGCCTGGCCTGAACATGGAGTACCTGAAACAAGTGCATCATTAGTCCACTTTGCAAAGCTCGTCCGAGGCAGCCGATCACATGACAACACACCCATAATTGTTCACTGCAGGTAAGCATATTTTTAACAGATCTCATCATGTTAAATAATGGGATTAGTTTATTAGAATAGAAGCAATGGACTGAATTCCAATATGGAGCACAGAATCTATGTATAGATTAAGAAGATTGATATTTGTGGTGAAACCTATTTAATATACACAACAGACATATTCAAGAGTTCAAGGTTTCAAGTGCATAAATCACAGATTGGTAATAGATGCATAATGAATATAATACTATAGTTACCATTATAGTAAAAATCTTAATATAGAATATAACATTTACCATAAATCTAGAATTGTATCTAAGTTTTAAAAAAAGTCCCTTCTGTTTTGAGTACCGTATATATTATAGATAATACAAAGAATTTATATGATGAAAAGTAACATATCCCCAATATAATACTTAACTAAGAATAATTATTTTGCAACAATATTTAATCAAACTGTAATCTGGTTCATTGTAGTCATGATTTTTCCATTAAAAGTGCTCAATGTTTCCATGTGTGTTTCCCCTCTACTTCTTATAGTGCTGGAGTTGGAAGAACAGGAGTTTACATTGCTCTTGACCATTTAATACAACATATAAATGACCATGATTTTGTGGATGTCTATGGACTTGTAGCTGAACTAAGAAGTGAAAGGATGTGCATGGTACAGAATCTGGTAAGATGTTTTAAGATACATGCGGTGGCTCAGTTTTCAGATTGCAGGTGATTTCTCAGAGTATAAGTAACTCTTGTTTTTCTCCTCCTTCTCCCTCCCTCCCTTACTCCTTGGCATGGGGGAGAAATATTATGAGGTAGACTTATATACATATATATCAATTTTGTTTGGAATCCACAATGTCACTGAGGTATGAAATAGATATTTATTTCTATTTGTATCCATCTTTGAAAGTCTTAATGTTTTTAATCCAGTGAAAAAAAGAAAACAAAAAAATAATGAAATAATGTTAACAACAACTGGTGAGTAATGGTGTTCTTATGGTAGGGGAAGGAGCACAGTAGCTCACATGGTTAGAACACTGGGTTGACAATTAGCAAGTCCATGTTCAAGACCCAAGTGCTGCTGTGTGTGACGGGATGAACTTCCATCATTCTCTCCAGATCCTCTCTACCTAGCAGTTCGAAAGTATGGAAACACAAATAGATGAAATAGGTGCCACTTTGGTGAGCACAATAACAGGGAGATAAAAGGATCCCCCCCCCAATTGAGCATCCCCTGGGTGACGGTGATGTCATCAGCTAATCCTTTCAATCCGGAAGCACCTTAGAGGCTTCCGACACAAATGTGTGCGATGGTAGCAGAGCACTGGAAAAAAAGGAACCATTTATTGTTAAAGCCAGCACTTAATATACAGTAGATAGAGGCAGGGAGGCTTGACTGAAATATATATAGACTTTCCTCCCAACTTGCTAATGTCAGAAACAACACTCAAAATAATCATTTGTCAAAGTTGTATGTTCTTTGCATTAAGCACATCATAGAAGTAATTAATGTGTTGCTTGAGGATTGCTCCTCATGTAAAGTGCATTACCTTTAGAAAATATATGTCTGGAGTAAACTTATATTAACTAGAAAGATGAGAAACTTTGCTTCAGCCCTAAAATAATAAGCATTGGATCTTCTGAACCTGTATGCCAATCAGAAGCCACCACTTTGACCTTTTCTCTCTCCTTGTTTTAAGCCTATGGGTGGGGGGGGATAAGTAGGAAACTGAGGACCTTTCCAATCAATAAAGGTGCCTTGATTTAACTAAAGTCTCGTTCTTTGCTTGGTGGTGCTTGTTTGATGAATCCAGGAAAATCCTGGATTCATAGATCACATTATGCAAAACAATGTTAAACCCATGTTGCAAGGTGATTGGACTTGATTTGGAATCCAAGAGGATGTGCTATGTTAAAATATATTAAAACATAGCACAGTTTCTTGTAGCTCAAATCAGGCTCAATCAACTTACATGAGTACTTCCTTAAGGTTTAATGGGTTTGGCATAGTTTTATTTTTATTCACCTGGAAATTCAAATTGGGTGAACATTGTTATTATAATATACCTAGAGGAATGGCCCTCAGAATTTCAAAAAAAAAAAAATTCTCCAAGAAGATTAATTTTTATGAGACTCTGAGACAATTCACCCTATTCACATGTGAACACCATTGTGATACAACATGGTCTCCTCATCATGTCCCAGCCTCATCCTGTGTTCTTCTTCATTATATATCCCTTTGAAGAAGCTGCAATAAGAAGTGTGATCTATCTAACTAGAATGGGTTTCAGAAGAACTGCCAAATATGAATTACTTGTAAGAATGTTGCTTTTTCTAAAAGTATCCCAAGTATTAAATTCAAAAATTGCCTCAAAACAAGTTCAGGTTAGCAACAAAATATCTCTGAATAAAGCTTAACCATTTTTAAATTTCATACTTTCTAGGCACAGTACATATTTTTACATCAGTGTGTTCTGGATTTGCTGACAATCAAGAACAACCAGCCTCTATGTTTTGTTAACTATTCAGTTTTGCAAAAGATGGATTCTTTGGATGCAATGGAAGGTATATAAATGTATTTTATCAAAATTATTTTTTGTTTTAAAATGGTAGTGCATTTATTTGTCGCACATTTGAAAATTATGAGAAGCATTATTTATATTACTTTATTTGATGTTTTTGTTTTTAACTTTTTGAATAAAATCAAAGCTCTATCTTTGCACAATGACTAAACTCATGAAATTCTATAGTTTTCTTCCTAACCTAATTTTTATTCAGTCACATGGTTTTATTCTTGCTCTCTGTATCTTTTCCAAAATATGCAGTCTATTACCTTATCATATCATTTTTTTTCTTCCTTCAAAAAAACTGGGAGCAAAAGCTCTTCTAGTAAATTTATTTAAGTGACAGCTTTATGATCTGATAATTTTTGGCCATGTTGTCCTTATCAATATCCAGATTTCTACTGTTAAGATAATAAATTACCATATTTTTCGCTCCATAAGATGACCATAAGACACACCTAGGTTTAGAGGAGGAAAACAAGAAAAAAAATATCTGCCTCTGCCTCCTAGCTTCCATCCAGTATTCATCTGACAAGCGTTCTTACAGCAAACAGCCTGGTCAGCTGCCTCCGCTGGGGAACTCTAGAGCTTTTGCCGCTGAGCAGCTGACCGGCGGTTGAATTGGCCTGCTGGAATACTGCTAATCAGCTGTTCCAGGTGGCGGGGATCGCTACCACCATTCGACACTGCTGCCTGTCATCCATATTCACTCCATAAGACACATAAACATGTCCACTCACTTTGGGGGGGGGGGTGCGTCTTATGGAGTGAAAAATATGATATTTCATTGCACTAGTCATGGAATTGTCCCCAGATGTATCTGTCAACTCCCAGACCTAATAAAAAATACTTTGCCATTGGGATCCATGATTTTGCCCTTTTATCTTATTGGTGATCTATTGGATACAATTCTTGACTTAGTTCTGCCAACCTCGTTTTTCAGATTATCACTCTATTTTTCCTCTTTGCTTCATTTCTTGTATTTCTACTCAAAACACAAAATGTTTCTTACATGCCCTTTGATATCTTTTTATCACTAAGTACTTATGCATACTTTTGTTTTAATATAATAGAGCATATATTGTATATAGAGTATAGAATGTGTGCGTGTGTGTGTGTGTGTTTGTGTTAGTCAGTATATAAACTACAAGTTGAAAATAACAATTAACAAAACTACCTTGATGGTTGTTTAAAAAAACATTAAGTAGCTTATTTTTCCATTGATAATGGAAGAATAAGAAATCCATGTAATATATTTTAAATACTTACTAAACCTGTCTGTGTAATTTAAGATTAATATGTGGAAAGTTCAACCAGTGTTCTCTTTCTTTTTCAGGTGATGTGGAACTAGAGTGGGAAGAAACTACTATGTAAATACACGGATTAAAATGCATTCCATTTCAGGAAACATAGGCTTGTGTTCATGTTGCTGTTGTTTCACAATAGGGGCCAAAATATATCCCCATCATACAAATGATTATAAACAAAAATATTTTTGTAGCAAAATAAAATTATAAAAGTTGTTTTATATTCCATGTGTCTTCACAAATAATATAAATTATTAAATTATAATTTTATACTGAGTAAAATCTGATTAGTGTAATACAACTGTACACAATAAGAACAATCCAGCAATATACATTACAGTAAAATACACATTGCAAGAGATTCTCAGTGGTTGTTCATTTATATTGTTTCTCCACTTTTTTCTAACAATAGCTAATATAATATTGTAATCCATGATAAACTACCATCATAATTATATTTTTCAGTGCCAATGAGTAATGTAAGCAACAATATACTATACATTACATGCATTTCATAAAAATGAGGTACCGGCTACAGTTTCTATCAGTATTACCATATCATATGGCTCAACTCTGGTTGGAAAAGAAAGTCTGTAAGTAACTAGGCACCAAATCATAAAGCATTTAAAAAGATAAAACTAGTCACTTTGAATTGCTTCTGAAATTGGATAGGCAAGGCAGACTATTAATGGGCATTAAGAAGTACAATATGCTTGTGCGAAATAATTGCCAAGCTATGTTCTGAGCCTGAGTGACCTTTGAAAGCCTTATGTAGACCACATTGCATTAATCTAAACAAATAGCAAAAGAAGAAGCTAAGGTGCTCTGGAACTTTAGAATTCAAACAGACACGCACTTGCCACATAAAACCCCAGACTTAACAATTGTCGATAAAGACCAAAAACACTGAATTGTGGACATGGCAGTATCTGACAGCAGAAGAGAAGAATAAGGAATAGAGAGAATCACAAAATACAAAGACCTGCAAATAGAAGTAGAATAACTGTGGTAAAAGAAAGCAAAGATAGTACCAATACTGTCTGGACAACTTGGGTACAATCCCAAAACATCTGGAACACCATTTGAAGACCATTGGCATTGACAAAATCACTATCAGTCAATTGCAAAAAGCAACTTTACTTGGAACAGCTTACATCCTGTAATGCTCATTTAATATTATTAAACAACAATAGCTGCCTAGCCCAGGTCCTAAGGAAGGCCAGATGCAGTCTAAACATCTGGATGACTGTGTGACCAGCCATAGCAATAATAATTCTACATAGTTTCAAAATTATAGCCAGATTCCTCAAATTCCCATGTATTCATAGAAAGAGACTTCAAAAAGATGTCATTCGTTTCTGGAAAAGGATAAGTTTAATTTAGGAGTATGCTTTACTCCTCTGGAATAGCCTCCTTGAAGGGCAGGTGGCTTCCTTCCTCATGGTCTTCCAGGGGAAACCATGGCTATTCTAAAAAATCTTTGGGTAGAAATTGTTTCCACTTAGTTTTATATTCTCAGTTACTATTTTAATCATTTTACAGGTAGTCCTTAAGTTACGATGACTTCTTCATCAATCATACAAACCTATGACGGAGCTAAACAAGGGAGATTTATAACCAGTCTGCAAAATTTGGTGTTGCACCAAAAACGTGTGATTACGATGTGGACACCCGATGCCAAGCTTCTATTTATAACATTAGAGCAATTTCCAATGTACCCTTCCAGCTTCCAACCAGCAAAATCAATGGAAAGTTGGCAGGAAGTGAGAAATCACTTCTACTCCAGTCAGTTTTTCACCTGCCTGCACTGTATAGTACCTACCTGTGGCATTCCTGGTCCTTGCAGCACCTACATATCCCTATGCTCTGGAGCTCCTGTATACCAACTTGTACCACTCCACCCCTCACACTCCCTAATGCCTGCCCATGGTACTTGGTCACCCCTCCATGGTGCCCCTTTAAATCTTGATCTTCTTGCCTGTGACCCAACCTCTTCCTTAATAACCCATGCTGTCCTCGGGTTACCCCAGTAACAGAGGCTGCAGGATTACCATTCCTATGGGATTGGTCATGTGACATCATATTTTACAACTTCATTGCTTGCCAATGGAAATCCCGGTCTCAATTGTTGCTGTAACCCCAAGGGTACCTGCATTCTGATTTTATATGATGTTTTAATACATAAATTCTATAAACTGCCTAGGACCTGACAACTTTGAAGCAGTGAGTTAAAATCAATCAGTCAGTCAATAATTTAGCTAATTAATTTCAGGTATGCCTACATATGATATACCACTGAAAATAAGAATTGTATAAGACGAAATTATGTATTGTTCGATTTAGACTGAAAGGCTAATGTTCCTATTCTCTCATAAAATTACATGGACCCAGTCACTGCATTACAACTCAGTTATTATCTCTGGTGGTTATAAAAACAAAAATGGAGTGCAACTACTAGGCACATTCACTTGACCTTCTAGAACAGTGGTCCCCAACCTTTATGGCTTGGCGGCCCAGCTGAGGGCGTGGAGAGGGGAACAGGGCCATACAAATGGCAGCCCAGGGCACATGCATATGCGTGAGGAGCAGGTCGGCATGCATGTGCACACAGCTTGACTTGGGCGGGTTGACCTGCATGCGCATGTGAAGCTAGGTAGTATCTTATTCCTCCCCCTCTGTTGAGGGAGGGGTGTTTAATTCTAACATAGATGGATTCTTTTACCCCTCTTTCAAATCAATGGTCCTCTCTGTCCAAAATGTGGACTTTTCTGTCTTCAAAAGAGTGGTCTTTGTCTTTCAAACTTTAGCACATAGCACACAGACCCTGTCACAAAGAACTCTGAACCCATTCTCTGAACCCATTTCTTCCAAAATCTTCAACCTCCATTACTTCCATTTGTAATGCATACTGGAATTTATGAAAATTAAGGTCTATAACATCTGGAAGGTGCCATATTGTGGAAAACTAATTTATTTCCAAATAAACCAAATGCCGTGTAAAGCATTCATACGTCCCAGGAACATACAGTTGAAATATATAATTGTGTCCTTACGGCGCTGAATTGGGAGTGAAGGCTATTATCTGCAGATGCAACAAATATATTTTGGTATAGGAAATGTGAATCACTGAAGTTGATGGTATCTAGGAAATTAGCATTTCTTTAAATATTTGCGCTCTATTTTTTTTATGGGAATTGAAATATTATCTCATAATCCTGAACAGCTGAAAATTCACCCTCTGATTCTATGAATATTCTTCAGCTTTTATGCAGCACACGGTAACTTCTCAGGAACAGTTGGGTTTTTGAACCAATATATGATGACCTGAGATTGTTTTATGCTTTTAAATTCCTGTCATAACACAGGCTTCATATTACTGTTTTCAAACTCAGAATACTATTGTTAGGCAGATTTGTAAACCATTAAGACACATTCACTATGAAATATGTGACATTATCCAGCCAAAAATAAATGCATCTTCTCTGCTTAGTTCTCAATTGCTGGAGTGCACTATTAGTAAAAAGGGACGCAGTGGCTCAGTGGCCAAGACTCTGAGCTTGTCAATTGAAAGGTCGGCAGTTTGATGGTTTGAATCCCTAACACCACATAATGAAGTGAGCACCCATTACTTGTCCCAGCTTCTGCCAATCAAGCCGTTTGAAAGCATGTAAAAATGCAAGTAGAAAAATAGGGACCAACTTTGGTGGGAAGGTAACAGGGTTCCGTGCACCTTCAGCGTTTAGTCATGACGGCCACATGACCACAGAGATGTCTTTAGACAGTGCTGGCTTTTCGGCTTTGAAACAGAGATGAGCACCACCCCTTAGAGTCGGGAACGACTAGCACATATGTGAGAGGGGAACCTTTACCTTTACCTTACTATTAGTAAAAGCGATATTCAGATATTCTTGACAAATATGATGCTTAAAATTTTCTGCATATCTCCTGAGCTGTCTGAGGGGAAGGGAGGAAATCCCAAAATCTGTTGAAGGCAGCCTTGGTGAATGGGATCCTGCTTCTTCTCTGTCTGCGGCAATTGTTATTTCCCTTCTTCTCCTGGCCCACTCCTGTAAACGGGGGAGAAAGTAGGCAGTTTTCTTTCCCTCTTCCACCTCATTAATATACATAGTTACAGGTAATCCAAAAGGTTGCTCAGTTTTTATTCAATTAATCTTAAGAAAGAAATTATAGTGCAGGTGTGGGGAAAATTTCTTGCCATTGCTGTTTGCAAGCTATGATGTTAACATGTCTTATTGGAAAGTGAAAAAATGAAACCTTTCTCAATATGAGAGATAACTATTCAGGTTTATTGTAATGTATGTTTTTGATTTTTTTTAAAGGCCACTTTCTCAAAGTGCTGCTTGGGAAACCACATTTCAAATAGCCCTATAAAATGTTTATTGCAGGACAAAGTTATGTACTGTTTAAAGAAAAACAACAGCATATTTGGCTTTCTGGTTATTTGTAGAAAAAAGAGGACTTACCTAGGTATGCTTCAGATTAAAAATGCTGTCCATTATCACAGTATGTGGAAAAAAGACAGATCTCCTGAAGCAAAAATGCATGAAGAACTTTTTTATGGAGACTAACGCAATTTTAAATTCACCTGTCAGTTTAATAGTATAAATTCTCTTTAATACAGAATATGAGGAAGAGGTGATGTCCACAGCTGTTCATATCCTTGGCAAGTCATTTTATGCAGCTCCTGTTTCATTTTGCTCATTGAAAACACGTGTTCTTCATTTATTATGCATCTACATTCAAGTATCTGATAAATTTCTTAGGGAGAAATTTTTTTACATATGTGATATATCATATTAGTTGCAATTGATACAGATTTCCAGAATCAAATATTACTAACCTTGTGGTTCCAGGAAATGTGTTTTACTTTGATAAGCCTTGTCAAGTTTCCTGATACTAGACCAATTTGACTTAGAATGATTGATTTTCTGTTTGCACATGAATGGATAGAAACATGTATCATGAAAAAGCTGTTAGTTAGCACATGTTTAAACTTCCTCTCGGTCCCTTCAGAATCCAGTTTTTAATAATGTGAGGCATTCTTAAAGTTATCTGGGTGGTAATCAAATGTTTGTGAATGTTCATATAGACTCTATTGAAAATTCGGCGGTCTTCCCCTGCCCAGTTCAGATTCATGTCTCAAACAGCAATTGAACGTCTTGGTTTTTTCCCCTTTAGCTTCTCATCGAATAAGTGACCTGGACATTTGAGAATCTCCATGGATATTTAACTCACATTAACCTATTCTAGACAGACATCAGAAGATATATGCCTGATTTATTTTCTAAAAAACACACACAATTTGATGTCCATTAGACAACAGCATTTAATCTTTGTCCATGATAAAGATTAAGTACTATTATTAAAAATAATTACAATAATTATTTCAAATTCTTGTCAAATTGTTTCAAATTCTCTAGTTTATTTTACATCACATTCAGGCCTTATACACAGTGATAATAATTGACAGTGACAACTGATTGATGGCAGGAACAATTAATCAATGAAATGGCTTACCTCTGGAAGTTGTGGGTGCTCCATCACTGAACGTTTTCAAGAAGAGACTGAGCAGCCATTCAGAACAACATAGGGTCGGATTCGACAGGAAGTGCTCCAGCTGGACAGACGTGGGAGATGTGGGCTCCTAAGAGTCTCACACGAACCCTGTCTGACAAACCATCTCCAAAGATTCTTTTGAATCAGAACCCCCACTGGAGGTGAGGGCGAAGAAGGGCAGCGTCTCATCAGACCCTGAGAGAAGCAACTGATCTCTCGTGGGTTAGAGATTTGCCAATGAATCGGAGTCGGGGCGGCAGCCTTCATGACTGACAAGATGCTGGTCTTTATGTCAAAATAAGTTTGGAACAGGCCGAGACCGCGAGAGATAAAAGACCTGGTAAGATAATTTATCTAACCCACAACTATAAATTAAAACTGGAAAAGGCAAAGAAATTTTGAGAACATAAATAATACTGATGGTCAGATCGGGACTTTTTTTTTCTTAAAAGAAAAGCAAGAAAGGAAGGTGGAGGGTTGTAACCCCCTGGAAGGTCTTTGTCCGCGCTTTCGAACAGAAGAACAGAAAGCAGAGCAGCTACAAACCCATATAATTATAAACATTAAATTTGGTTTTGGATCTTAAACAGAAATCAATATTTTTACTTTGTTTGAATTCCTTCCAGCTAAAATAATCAAGAAAAAAAGCATGTCTTCTACGGAACTCACTCAATATAAACTCTAATTTGGTCTCGGATATCAAATAGAAACCAATTATTTTGAATTATATGGAATGTGGATAAATATGATATTGATATTGATGTGGGGAGATTGTGAAAAATATGACAATAAAATGGAGTTGCTAACTGGTTGAATATAATAATGGAAAGATAACTAAACAAAGGCCAAAATATATGGAATGTGGATAAATATGAAACTGACATGGGAAGGCTGTAAAGCAGAGGTTTGCCATTCACTTTTATACATGATAATTAAACTGAGTGTCAAATTGACTGGAAATGACAACAGAAGGACAACTAATCAGGGGTTAAAATATATGAAACATGGATATACATAGAACTTTTAAGATGATGAAATAAAGCGAGATGTTTACCGTTTATTATACTATACAATAGATTAAGGGAATTGAAATGAATATTGAACAGCGAGGTTTGCCATTCATAGACAACTACTCTCTGCTGGCATCTGGCCCACAACTATGGAGCGTACACCCAGAGCGACCACTGCTGGAAGTCTTGGTTTGGAAGCCTCTGAAAAAGCCATGGTGGGATGGCGGCGGCGGTAGCGGAAGTGCTCTGGCTCTGCAGGGAGAGCTGAGCCAGGGCATTGTGAGGCTGGTTGGCATGGGAGAAGAACAGTCGCTCGTGCAACCCCCCTCTCCAGCTATATTCACTGGCGCCATTCACTGGCGTTTCAAAGGTGCCAAGCCGCAGGAGCTGGACAGTAGCGAACAGGTGCTCACACGGCTTGGCAATATCCCTAGGTCAGTGAATGCCGCTGTGCCCGGCTGGAAAGGGGGTTTGCCGGGTGGCTGCTCATGAGCGTGATCGCTTTATGGCTGTTGTGTTGTGCTGCTGCGACAGCACAACACAGCCATTCGCCCATGAGGCTGTGCCCAGCTTTTTGGGAGCTCGCTCGCAAGAGAGCAGCCGCCCAGCAACCCCCCTCTTCAGCTTGTCACAGTGAGGAGTGGAAAGGGGAGAGAGGAGTAGGAGAGAGGAAGGGGAAGTAGAGAAAGGAAGGAAGACAGAGAGAAGGAGGTAGGGAGGGGATGAGAGAGGGAGAAGAAAGGGAACGCACAAATATAGTGTATGGAGAGCAGAAGAGGCAATAACTGTGTTTGTTTTCTTTTTCTTTTGGGGAGTTGATGGTAAGATGAATTGATATAAACATTTAATAATACGATACGATGTTGACTATGTAATAGTATATTATATATATTATTAATATTATATATGTTATATATATTATTAAAATGAAAAATAAAAAACTTTATGAAAAAAAAGAATAATATAGTGTCTCCTACTTGAGCAGAGGGTTAGACTAGAAGACTCCAACTCTTCGAATCCTATTATTCTACTTTCTATGTTCTATACCTTCAAGTGCTTGTATTCTCATTATATGTCCCACTGACCATAACTTTATATAGAAGATATTCAATGTTTTTATTTTTGTTTTATACATTTATTAAAAGTTTTTCCATACTATAAAAACAGAATATAAAAAATAAAGAAAAAAGTACAATAAATAAAAATAGAAAAGAACTAAAGTTAAGAAATATAATGACTTCTGAGCTTCCTGCAAAGGTATAGTTACAATGTTATAATCACTCCTCTCTCTTAGATATTATACAATAAGTCCATCAGCCCATCAATTAGTCCAAGTTTATCAATCTTCTAAATGATAAATCATTTCACTTCTTTCTCTTTCAGCAAAAAGTCCATAAAGTTTTTTGATCTTTCAAAAAAGGTTTTTGTTGCTGTTTTCTGACCAAACAAGTGAATCTTGGAATTTCTGCATATTCTAATATTTTCACAATCAATCCCAGTGGGTTTCTTTGTTCTTCCATCATTGTGCACACAGTAATCTTGCTGCAGTTAGCATATATAATATAAATTTACCTTAATCCCCTGACTTTGATTTCAAATCCTATATTTGGATTTATTTTATTTTATCTAAAAAAGTTTTCTTGTAAAATAAATACTGAACTCTGACAACTATTTTATTTAGCATCCTTCTTCCTATTCCACAGAACATTGCTATAACATTTCTCCTATCTTGTATATATCTTGTAAAAAAACATTTTCTTGCAAGACATGTCACAAATAACGCTGAATTAGGCCCTATTAAATTTCTAGGAAAAAAAAAATTTTTCGGCAAGATTTTATGAAGAAAATACTTTTTTACAAATAGTAAAGTCACGAACAGTAAGTTTCTTCCCTCCCACCACCTCTCATCCCCATATAAGATGAGGTCACCTTATTCACGTAGCATACTATTTAAAAAAGGTTAACATGGATGTATATGTTGCCATGCTACCTCTGATGTGTCTCTCTAATTACAGTGGTGATTTTCAAAGGCTGAGCATATTGTTTGAACCTGAAATAATTTCTTTTCCCATTTAGCAGTGACCAACATGTGAAACTCAACACTTTTTAATGTTTTAAAGTTTTTGATTTAACATTTTAATGTTTAACGTTTTAAACTAAAAACCTGAATTTGAATTTGACCAATCTGAATTTTAAGTGACTGCTACTTATCCACTAACAGAAATGCTTTTAACCTAAAATATTTGCCCCGTGTTTTATTTAAAACTTCATGTTTACTTTGTCATGGTATTGT
The DNA here is from genome assembly GCF_964273705.1 of Natrix helvetica. Lineage (NCBI taxonomy): Eukaryota > Metazoa > Chordata > Lepidosauria > Squamata > Natricidae > Natrix > Natrix helvetica. The sequence continues at coordinate 42,340,782 of NC_138553.1, read as the reverse complement.
GAGTTAAGAGCTTACTGAAAAAATATATCAATGCATTTTAAATCTTCTTCAGATGTTTCTGTCCAGTCTTTTTACCTTTCATAATATTTTATAAGTTATTATTATAGATATCTCCCTATTAGGTTACGGTACGTGTTGTATGGTCATGCCCAATTATTAGGGAAAGGCTGCAGTCATATTTCACTGAGACAAATTTCATATCAAAGTCACACATAACAGGAAGCTTGTCCTTACTAGTTACATGCCAGCATGCAAAAAGATGGTATAGATTTGGCAGAGATTTAAACATTTCTGAATAACCTCAAGGGAGAAGCATCTTCCTACAATTTGCTATAGAACGTTATTTTTTTTTTTTTAGTAAACATGAAGTTTCAGGCATTTTGTGGGCGCCAAGGCACATATGTGTGTATGAAAAATGGTATCCATGTTAACTAGAAAAAGGAGCAAGTTCATTTAATAATAACCAAAATAGTTATTTCTAACAACATTGTTAGGAGCATCTAATATAATTCTGTGAGGGAACGAAGCTGGGGTTGCTGTCTCCTTTTGGGAAAAGCAGCTGCAGCCAGACGGAAATGCTTTCCACTTATTCACTCACCTGTTCCCCAAGGGTCATGCTTTTTCTCAAAAAGCCATAAAAGTTTACAGCCCCAGAAACTAGTGAGATGTTGAATTCATGGATTAATGAATTCATTTGTTTGTTTGTTTGTTCGTTCGTTCATTCATTCATTTATTCATTCATTCACCACTCACAGTTTACTATCAACTATCTATGCTGGTGTCACAGGTATCTAGCTAATTGATTCATTTTTAGGAATATGTCAACATCCATAGGTGGCCTCACTTGAATGGGTGAGTTGGAAAGAAAAGCAAAAAGACAACACCTAGCAGTCAAGGAAGCAGGAAACAACATCTGAATTGTACAACTATTACAAGCAATCTAAGAGCTATTATCAAGCTATGGTAAGCAACATATCCTGATGGGATTCCTGCTTAGACCTTAGTTAAGAGTTTGGCCTGGAACATGGTAGCAACCAGAAAATGGAGCAAACTCACTGAGACAGCACCTCATCCCAATCAGCAACATATTTTGGAAGAAGACAAAAGCTGTAGCCATTTTATAGACTTTGAGATTTTTATTTGTTAAAAAGACTAACCATCAAAGATTTATTTATGTGGCTACATCAACTTGCAAAGCTTAGGAAGGTAGAGTTAATCCAGAACATCAGGAAAGGTATGTGTTACAACAAAATAGTTTGTACAGTTGTGGAGAAAGTAGGAAAAGAAAGGAGTGTTTCTATGTTATGTACATATGTATATGTACATGTAGGATCATAATCATAACAAACAATTATCAATAAGAAAGACAAAAAAAGGTCTGGCTAGTGGTAGTACCTGGAGACAGCAAAAGAGAAAAAACTGGAGATAATCCCAAAATACAAAGATCTGCAAATAGGTGTAGAATGATTATTGCAAAAGAAAGCAGATAGTACCAGTAGGAATAGGTGCAGGGGTGGGTTCCTGACAATTGCAAATCTACAGTGACATTTAGAACGGTTCCAGCTCCCTCCCCCCGCCCGTCCGCACATCATCAAGATGAAGAGTGAGAGGAGGAATTCTGGGAGTTGAAGTCCACAAGCCTTAAAGCTGTCAAGTTTGAACACCCCTGGGGTTTTTTTTCTAAAGGGTTAGGTGTGCAAGGGTCTTGTAACTTGACAGCTTTAAGACTTGCGTGCTTCAAATGCCAGAGTTTCTGAGCCAACATTTTGGTTGCTAAGCAAGAGAGTTGTTAAATGAGTTTTACCACATTTTACAAGTTGGTCATGCCCACCCAGTCACATGACTGCTAAGCCACTCCCACTCAGTCACATGGCTGGCAAGCCACTCCCACCCAGTCACAAGCTGGCAAGCCACTTCCACCCGGTCACATGGCCAGCAAGCCACTCCCACAAAGCAGGCCACACCTGCCTGAGAGAGCTGATGTCACGACATGCGATCTTGGTGCTCCGAGATCACAGTCGATATTTCTGCCACTGGACGGTCCATTTGGACCCTAAACTGTCCCATAGAGATGGTGATTGAGAAGGGCACCTCCTGCTGATCTCAGGGACACCCTGAAAGTCCCTGAAAGATCCAGAAATAGCCTTTATTTCCGGCAACAGAAACGCAGCTAATGAAGCTGCTGAAGTTGGGACAGCTCCAGAACTGGAAGAAAGCGGAAAGAGAAAGTGTGCCGAATTGGTGAGGAAATTTTATTATTAGAAAAAAAGACTACCCCCCTCCCCCCAAAAAATCAAATTAAATTAAAATTGAAGACAGAAGACTGTAAGCAGTGAAATTAATCTACATTAAACTTAGTGTGTTATCCTGTTTCGAATTTTTTTTTTAACGGATGGAATTTTTGCAAAGGCTCCCTATTTTTTAAACTGAATGGATTAATTCTTCTTCTTTTTTTCACTTTTGCTTACACCTATGGATTAAAATTTTCCTTTTTTTATAATGCTTGATTGGATTGATAGGATTGGTTTTGATCTCCATTTAAAGATTTTTTTTCTTTCTTAAGCTTGGAATATAAAGAAGATAATAAGATTATAAAGAGGGTTGTAACAACAGGAGGAAAAGCAGTTACACTGCCACTTAGAGGCTGGAAGCTGGATACATTGTTTTTTCTTCTTTCACTTTGATCACTTCTTTCAGCTTTTTTACTGAGAGTGATAGTAGGAAGAGCACAAGTTGTTTATACAGGTGCCTTTTGGGAGTTCTATCACTAGCTACTGGAGAGAAGACATCATTTTCACTTGAAAGATAATAAATGAACCTGTTTAAAGTTTATTAAAATAGCCTTGAACCCTATAGTAGCAGTGCCTGGCTCAGCAGGAAAAAGAAACTGTAACATTGCAAATGATTATGTTTGAAATTCAAAATATATTAGTTGTGACAGAGAATTGAAAAGAAATAGGAGAATATGGAATACAAAACAGAAAAATTTGATGGAGAAACTGAGGATGTTTATCAAATGAAGAAAGTGGAGGACAGAGTTCAAAAAATGGAAGAAAAAAATGAGCAAAGAGATAAGAAAACTGTTGGATACTGACAACAAAGTGAACGTGGTTGGTAATGGCAAGAACGGAATATGGAAAGGGGAGATAGATGGATTGGAACTCTACCCCAGACTTCAAAGCACAGAAGAAGAAAAGAGAGAAAAATTGACGGAGATAAGGAGAGAAATCTATGCAAGATTTATTAAGAAAGTAACTAGAACATTAATGCTACAAATGGCAAGAGATATAAGACCATACTATTACTGGAAAGATACAGGTTGATGCAATGAAAATGTATAATAAAAACTAAGCTAAATTTAATTTACTAGTAATATGTACAAAATGAAGTGACAATAGCTATAGTTAAATAATTGTTAGAGGTATCTCCGTCAGGAGACAGAAAATAGTGCAGCGGAATGTAAAGCTAGAGAGAAAGAACGTTGCTAGTAGAAAAAACAAGTAGCTTTACTACTAATAATTGCTTCACAAGCAGTAATAGTAGATATATGTCCAAACACAATTCAAAGAACAAACAATTGCTTACAGTCACAGTTCACATTCCAGTCATCAAGCGAGCAAGTAGTTATCAAGCATAGGACAAGCAGAGAGAGAGAGAGAACTCTCCTGACTCCCTCTTATTGTAGAGTTAATTACAGCTGATAAGTACATTCACCCATTTAAAGCAACAACGACCATTTGTTATTGTATATAGATATATGTTGCCTACCCAACACTAGGAGTATACTCCCAACAATAATGATTAATAATGATAACAATACATATAGATATATTAGTTTGATAATACAAAATTATATATAAACAACACATGGAGATTATGAGAGGAGGTTTAAAAGCGTTATCTAGAATATGTTATAAAGATGTATTGTGATTGGATGATTTTAGGATGATTTAATAGAATGCTATCATATAATCCTATTCTAGATTTTGAACATTATATATAAAAGTATGTAACTAGAATATTAATGCTACAAATGGCAAGAGATATAAGACCGCATTACTGTAATTTTATATAAATAACACATGGAGAATATGAGAGGTGGTTTAAAAGCTTTATCTAGAATGTGTTATAAAGATGTATTGCGATTGGATGATTTTAGGATGATTTAATGGAATGTTATCATATAATCCTATTCTAGATTTTGAATATTATATATAAAAGGATGTAAAAACAATTATAGTCAAATTAAGGTTGAGATATAATAATTGTGATATACATGAATATAAGTGAATTTAAAATATGCAATTTGATATGAAAAGCAGGTGATGACTATGGAAGAGATGCATGGAAATACTGTAACCAACTGACACATTTTCTATAATTTGTAATGGAAGATGGTTTTTTAAAATTTATTTTTATGTTTGTTTGTCTTTGTTCAAAAATAAATAAAAATTGTTTAAAAGCAGGCCACACCTACAGAAGAGGTTCTAAATTTTTTTGAAACCCACCACTGAATAGGTGGCTAGGGTGTAATCCTAAAACATCTGGATCATGGGTTGAATACCATTGGCTTTTGCAATTGCAGTCAATTGCAAAAGACAGCTTTACTTGGAACAGCTTACATCTGGTGACAATACCTTTAACACCATCAAACAACATCTGCCTATCCCAGATCCTTGGAAAGAATATGTGGATAAAAATGCCAAACCCAGTCTAAACATCTGATTGACAGTGCAACCAAATATAACAATAATGCAATGCTTTAATTCCATTATCTTTAAATAATGCCAATCTCTCGGTACAGGTAAGCATTTTCAGCTTAATATCTGTGGAGATTCTCAGTCATCCAAGTTATTGTTGTCTCAAAAGTGCTTTCTTCAAAAGGGAACTGGACTTTTTTTTCCTTGAGAAAGAAGACATTTTTTGCTTCTCATGCAAGAAATTTCCTCAGTTCTGATAGAAGGATAGGAAAGATAGGAAAGATAAGTAATTCCTTTACATGTCATATGGAAATTCTATCATTTCCAGATATAAAATATTACGGTATTGTCAAATGAATTACCAAATTCCTTAAAATCCCAATATGGAGATATCCAATATCCTGCCCAAGACAGATGTCCTTATACCATCCCAGACAAATGGTTATCCAAACTTTTCTGGAAAATTTCCAGTATCGTGGTGACTAGAACTGGATGCAGTATTCAAAATGTAACCTCAATAGTAGAGTAGTACTATCACTTCTGATGACCTTGATGCTATCCCTCTGTTGATGTAGCCTAGAACTGTGTTGGCTTTTTTTGGCAGCTGCAGCACACTGACTCATACTTAAGCAGTGATCATCAGGACATCTAGATTCCCCTCACCTTCTACTCTAAATATTTGATTTTTCCCTACCTAAGTGCAAGATCTTACTTTTCTCACCAATGAACTGCATCTTGTTGGGTAGGTCCCAATGTTCAAGTTTCTCAAGATCCTTCTGAATCATGACTATCTTCCAAGGTGTATGAACCCTTCAGCTTAGTGTTGTATGTAAATTTGATGAGTTTCCTATCTATCCCATCATCTAGACCAGTGGTTTTTAACCTGGACGATATCGCCCCCCAGGGGGCGATTTCATTTTTCAGGGGGGCAATGGAATGAAAAGGGGCGATGCGGGAGCGAAGGAATGGAAGGTGTGTGATATGGGGGTGATGGAGCAAGAAGTTTTGGGGACACTTTTGAGACATTTTTCATACAGTGAACTTGTCATACAAAAACATCAGATCGCTCGCTTTAAGTGGATTGAACTGTGTTTTAAAATGTTCCTCCAGCTAGCTTCAGTACAGAACACCATACATATGTGAACATGTGCATTGCCTAGCAGCCTCTATCACTCTACTCATACAGTGGCGCACCATTGGCCAGAATGGGCAGTGATGGAGGGGTGAGTGCTTCTTTTGAAACATCGCATGCTGAGTGGCTGTCCCCTGTGATGTCAGCTGTAATGTCAACGTAACTGTTGAAACTAGGTTTATCGACATCCATGTGTGTTTTATAGTGTTCCAGTGCAGTCGAAAATTTAATTTGCAGTTAGTGACTTTCTTTCAAAGACCTCTCAACATGACCGAGAAGAGGAAGTGTCGCCAATATTCGATGGAATACCTAAAATTGGGATTCATTCCATCTCCTTCCAATTTACAGCTTCCGTTTTGTCTTCTTTGTGAGACAACATTTTCAAAGAAGCAATGAAGCCTTCCCGACTGAAAGACCATTTGATAAGAATTCATTCAGATAAAGCTGACAAACCGGTATCATTTTTCCAATCCTTAAAGGCCAAGTTTGAGGGTCGCAGCACAGTTGAGAAGTTATTTGGAAAATCATCACTCAATGCCTACAAGGCTCATTTGTTCTCTGAAGTATCTTTGTTGATAGCAAAATGTGGCAAACCTCACACTATCAGAGAAACGCTGATTTTACCAGCAGTGAAACAGATTGTTGCCTTTGTGTTGGGGGCAGAGAGGGGTCCAGAACCATATGCCAGTTATCAGCTGCCTTTAGAGTCAGACATCAGTGAGGCAGACGAACGGTTGTAGCCTGTTCCCAATGTGCACATGTGCAGAGTTGCCAGATGAAGGGAACAGCTAAAGAACAGGGTTCAACTTGGGAGGAAGGCCACAGGTGGATGATGAATGACCCCCTCCCAGAGGAAATAAAAGAGGAGCGAAAGGGGAGTGGAGTTTGCAGGAGACAATTAGTTTGCTTAATTGGTTCATGACACTCCCAGGCTCCTTGCCAAGTTTCGCAGATATCATCCTGGCAGCTCTCCAAGCCAGATAAGGTCTGTGACTGTAAATCCTCCCTTGAAAGACTTTGCTGGATGTGAATGAGCAGAATTCCCAGTAAATTAATAAAAGGGGTTTTTGTTGGGACAAGGAGTTTGCTTCATGCTCTTGGGAAGCCTAGGTCAGAACAAATATGTTCCATTTTAGTAAACCCATGCTGGCTTCCAGTTATCACCTTGTTCATATCTAGATGCCCACAAATCCACTGCTTATCTTTTCCAGGATTTTCCCAGGTATTGATTGGTCTGTAGTTTCCTTTTTTAATCCTTTTTGAAGACTGGAACCACATCAGCATTTTTCAGTACTCTGGCAGTTGCCTGTGCTCCAGGAGCTCTGAAAGATAAGGCAGCTTTCTATATCTACTGCAGTTACATGGTTTTTAAAACAATAAGGTCTGGTATAGAGGTTAGGGTGCTGGCCTAGAAATCAAAAGACTGTGAGTTCTTGTCTTACATTAGGCATAAAATTACCACCAGGTTTGAAATTTAAGGCCTGGATAACCTTGAACTATGCCATCTACATTCCGACCTGAGCTTAGTGGACAAGACAATCTGCCATAACATCCTACCTGTTAATGACTACTTTTACTTCAATTGCAATAACACAAGGGTTATCCATAGATACAAACTACATGTAATCTGTTCTAATCTTGATTGCAGGAAAAATGATTTCAGCAATAGAGTAGTAAACCCTACCTGATCCTTTTGTTAGTTTCTCTAACCCCCATACCTTTTAAGCTTTCTAGGTCCCTAAGGGAGTGGGCATAAGCGCACCAGCGTGCCTACCGCCCCTGTCCTACTGTCCCATTTATATATACTATTTTTCTGTGTTTATGGCTATGTTTTGCTTATTTTTATCCATTTATTTGCGCCATTTTTTCATGTGTTTTCATACTTGTTTGCTTGTACTTGTTGACAATAAATAAATAAATAAATAAATAAATAAATAAATAAATAAATAAATAAATAAATAAATAAATAAATAAATAAATAAATAAATAAATAAATAAATAAATAAATAAATAAATAGTGGCTGGGTGTCTTTGGGCATCATACCCTCTTAGCCGGTCTACCTCACAGGGCTGTTTTGTGAGGAAAAAGAGGGAGAGAAAGACGTATTAAGTATGTTCACTGCCCCATCAGTTATTTATAAAGTTATAAGGTTGGGTTAAAAATCTAATAAATGAAGAGATAAAATAAACTTATTTTGCATTGACTCATATCAAAACTCAATTTTATTTGTTTTTTCATTGAACTCACTTTTTAATAAAATTAAAATAAGCTTCATAGGTCCATTTTTAAAACATATTTACTAGGATTACAAAATTGCATTCAAACTTTTATACTTTTCAAGAATTCATCAGAAAAACTGTTCAAAAGTAAGGCAATGGAGAAAATAGCAGGAACAATGCAAGCAATGGCTTTCATAAAATCGCTATGAACTTATGAGAAACAGGTAAAATTAAATTTGAATAACTCATTTGATTTGAAAAATTAATCCAATATAATTCAGATGTTCTAATCAAACTGTATGAAGTCAATTCAGTTCATTATTTCTTAATTTCTTTGGAAAATTTATTTCACTGAAAATGCAGGAGCATCCAAATAAATTCAGAGTTATTTGATTCAATCTGATAGTAGTTCAATCAGTAATCACTTTATTCCATTGCCTTTAAATCAAAATTCCAACTTTTTTCCACAACCTTAGTGATTGTGTGTGTGTAAATATGGGCTTTGGGACTAAAAATATTAGTCACCAACAGGCACTGTAAATATATTACACTTGGGATCTTAAGACTGATAACACTATACTACCACTCTAACACCAGTTCCAAAAAACAAAAACAAAAACAAATTGAGTTCCTTGTCTGTTTAAAGAAAGTTATTGTGTATAGAATCTGATTAACCGAGGAACAAAAATGAAGTGAAATGTCTATTTTTTTCCACTGAATTCCGATCATATTGGCCTTGCAAATCCCATAGGATTCTTGATTTGTAGTAGGGTTGGCTGTGAAGTTACTGAACACTTTAACTCAATGTGTTTGATACTTCCTCATGAAATTTAATTTTTAGAATCTGTGCCAGGATAGGTCAACTTACTGAAAAGTAATCGACTATCCTGTACTGGAGATGTCATCACTCAGTAGTGATGAAAATATAACCTGATCTAATAGCAGTTCTCAGATTTCTCATATCAGACAACAACACTATAGTATTTTTTTTCCAAAAAAGCATCTCTTAATTAAACGTATTGGATGGCATATGTGTACACACACAAAACAGCCTCAGGTATTATTGGTCCTTCCTTGAACAAGTAATTTGTCCTCTTCTGTATTAAGAACTGAGATACAGTTAGCAGTTAAATAATTGTATACAATTAATAAAACAATGCTCCTATTTAGCCTTTCCTAAACCCCTCTCCAGGTATGCTGGATAATAACATCAACAATTCCATGTTAGCAGAAATATTTGCCTGGTTGAAGCAACAGTTCAATATATCTGGAAGGAAGAAGATTGCACTCAAAGAACTAACTGGATGCCAATGTCTCAAGTATATGTTTACATTAGTTGTTCTACTAAATAAATACTGGTGTCAATTTGACATTGATTGATGTGCTCCATCTGCTCAGTGAGAGCAGTCTTCATGATTATCATTCTGAAGGATAATTTTTTCTTCCACCTCTGAACTTTTGCTTTCCACGTTGAATTAATAGTTATGTTAGTACATAATAAAATGTGGAAGAAATCAGGCCTAAAACCTGTGGGGACCTCAGGGGCAGGAACTGGAGCACAATGTATTTTGGGCTATGGGGTGTGAGGGAGGCCTTGGGAGGGCCAGGGCAGGTATTTTTCATATCTCTGAACCACCCATTTCCCTCAAAGAGCGACACTGGGCGATGCACAATAAAATATTATGACTGGTTTTGAAAATTTTCATTTGGCTTATGTACTCAGATGGACTTGATTTAAGGGTTTGATGTTGATTGAAAAGATCCACTTGCATAAGAGGAACTTTACTCTGTTTATATTCTGAATTGATAAAAAGAATTTAAGATTAGACATTAGAGGGCAGCAGATGCCTACTTTAAAAGAAACTTATGGAAGTTTTTGAATTATTTTAACATTTTACTAGCATCTGCTGGTATAACTACAGAAGATTACTACAAATCCATTTAATAAAATTGAAATTGATTTATGGGTGGAATTTTAAAAAGTACAGGTTACAAGGAGATGGAAATAATAAATTTACAAATGAAGGATGATTCTGGAGAGGGCGGAGCTTCACGTCACAGTGATACAATGACTTTTCCGGCTTCTCCGGATAGCATTTGAATTCGGATCGTCTGGATGGTCCAATCCGGACCTAAACTGTCCCGAAGAGATGGTGAAAGGTAGGGGGAGATCCTGTGGTCCCAGAGACATCCGCAAAGTCTCTGGTGACGCAGAAAAAGCCTCCTTTGCCAGCGATCGCGAGTCAGCCCCCAGGCTGCTGAAACTGCTGACAGCTCCTATACGCAAGCGCAGGAGAGAAGCATTTCGTTTTGGTGAAAGTTTTAAAATCCTTTTTTCTATTGGAGAGAGAACACCCTAAATTCAGAAATTTAATTTAAAATAAAGGCTGACTAGAGAGAAAGTGGCGAATTTAAGTTGGATAATTGAAGTTTTTCTTTTTTTTCCCTTTTTACTTTCGGAAGCCAGGCTGGAGTTTCAATCGCAATTTAATGTGGATTGGCTTATTGCACTTTTTTATGCTTTTACTTTTGGATTTTGTGGGGACAGTGAATATATTTCAATCTTAATTGCTTTGAAGATTCTTTTTTCTCTTTTTTCTGTTGGTTTTTCTTTTTATATTTCCAATTTTTTGTTTTTTGAAGTTAAAAACAGAGCCGAGAAAAATAAGCATTCAGAGTTGGTACAATTAACACTACCACCTAGTGGATTTGAAATATTGTTACTAAGTTTTACTACCTGAATTGTTTAGAGAGATACTGTTCCCTTGAAGGCTATTTGGTTAAGAACTGATAGGGGCAGGAATACAGTTGTTTATACAGCTGTTTCCTGTGGAAACTTTGGAAACCTACTTTGGAACAAACAGAATCTCTAAGAGAAAGCTAAGAGTGACCTTGGAAAGACTTTCATCTTTAAAAAAAAAGAGACTTTGAATCTTTTTCTTCTAGCTTTGGTGGCAGTGCCTATATTATCTTGCTGGGGAGGTGGTGATTTTTTCGCCCTTGGCTCATTGACTCCTTTTTTTTGAAGCTTTGAAGCATTGATTCCTGATTTTTCTTTGCTCTCTTTTCTTTTTCAAAATATTGGAGACATGTGGATGGCTTGTTTTAAAATTTGAGTGAATTGGACTGAAGAATTTTTCTTTTCTCTCTTTCTTTTTTTTAAGTAAGAGATATTTTCTCTTTCCTCTTTCTTCTCTTTTTTTCTCTTTCCATTTTATCTATAACTTTGTATTTTTATAGCTGATACTTAAATTTTTGTGATACCCCAGTGGTTATTTGAGACTTTTACATTACTTGATATCAATTGGACTAGAATATAAACAGAAAAAATTTAGAAGATGAGCAGAAAGATAATATCTATTGCCTCTACAACAACAACCCCTGCCTCCTCACCTGCAGGAGGACAAAGATCAATACAGTCAATGCTTTAACAAGAAAAAGAGGGAATAAATAACCTTAGAGGCAATTATGCAAGCGATACAGAAATTGCAAGCAGGAGCTGATAGTAATGATGAAAAGTTAGACACCATTGTAAAGAGGACTGAGAGTATAGAAAAAGAATTGAGACAATAGAGCAACGAACTGAAAGCATAGAACAAAAAACAGCTAAAACGGAAGGAAAAATAGAAGTTATGCAACATTGGATGATGAAATACGAGGACAGAATCCAAAAAATTGAAGAAAAGGTTCAACAAGAAGAGAAGAAGGCTGAGGAGTTTAAGAGCAGATTGAGCAATGTGGAAAGGGAGAGCAGTGGAATATTAGGATGGGAGATGGATAGGTCTGAATTTTTCTTAAGATTTCAAAACATAGAAGAAGAAAGAGGAGAGAACCTAGTACAAATAATATCCAAAATTTTGACAAATGTATTAGAGATATCCCAAGAGGGGATGATGGATGGCATAGATGAAGCATTCCGAATACATACAAGATGTGCAATGAGATATGCCCTCCGAAGGGAAGTCCACGTAAGATTTACTAAGAAAGCAACCAAGCTACAAATATTACAGAAAACAAGATACAGAAAATTAGAATATAAAGGCAAGGAGATTGTAGTTCTGAAACAAATTCTGAGAAGAGTGAGAGAGAACAGAAGAGAATATCAATTTTTGACTAAGGTTCTGATTTTAAAAAGGTGTTAATTATAGATGGCTTATACCGGAAGGTCTATTATTTGCATGGCAAGGACAAAGATACAGAATGGATACAATCGATAAGGCAGAAGCCTTCTATGCAGAACACTTCAGAGGAGTGGCTGAGAAAACTGGAAAAGAAGAACTATTAGTACAACTACTGGAGGCACCCATAATTGAGATTGAAAAAATAGAAGATGCTGTAGGCGGAATTGATAAAGAAGAAGGCGCAGTGGGTGGTGTAAATCTCAGAGAACAACGAGAACCTAGATCAACTAGAGCCATAAATCCTGTATATAAAGTATAAACATGGAGGGGGGAAATGGTCACAATCAATATAAACGGATTTAGCAATAAAAAGAAGGAAAATATTTCACAAATTAGAAAAGCTAAAACTTGACATAATCAGCCTACAAGAAGTGCATATTCAAAAGAGACATGAATACCTACTAGTACAACCAAAGCTTGGAAAAATGTTTACTACATTGGCGAATTGTAAGAAAAGAGGAGTGATCTTCTATATTAAAGATAATATGCCAGCGAAACTAATCTATGTAGATGAAGAATCTTGATGGTGGAAATTATGGATAATATTTTAAAAATACTCTTAATTGTAATTTATGCACCCAATGTAAAACAAGATGAATTTTCCAAAAATTCCACAAAAAAATTTCTGACTTGGACTATGTTGATATTTGTATGATGGGAGATTTTAATGGCATTGTAAACCAGAACATGGACTACAAAACACACAAAACAACAAAGTTAAATAGAAAATTGCTTCTGAAATCCTTTTTCAGGATGATAGATGAAACAAATCTAAAAGATATTTGGAGAGAAAGAAATCTTACAAAAGAACAATATACTTTTTATTTAAATAGACATTCATCATCTTCCAGAATTGATATGATATGGGCCTCAACAGAACTGATTTGTAACGTACAAGAAATCGAGATTGAAACAAGCACTTGGGTGAACCATAATCCAATTTCAATCAAATGGAAAGGCCAAAGGATAAGATCTAGATGGACACTAAATAATATCATACTGAAAGAAAAAGACTTTGTACAGAAAATGGAAAAATAACTGGCTTTTTTCTTTAAAGAAAATAGAAAAGGAGATACATCAATGCAGAACCTCTGGGATACAATGAAGGTTGTTACTAGAGGTCTGATAATAGACTAAATAAGGAAGAGAAATTCAAAGAAAAGACAAACACATAAAGCTTTAGAGAACCTCTATAAAATACTTGAAAAAGAGCTACAGAGATCTCCACAAAAAAAAAGATGTTAAAATAAAAATGGATATAATTAAACACAAAATGGATCTACTGGAAAAGGAAGAACTGGCACAAAAAATTAGAGGTACTAAACAGAACTAGTTTGAAAATGCAAATAAGCCAGACAGATGGTTGGCATATAAACTGAAAAGAGAGAGAGAAGCAAAGAAAATATTGTGGCTAAGAGATGAGCAAGGACAAATTCAGCATGGAAATGCTGAGAAGAAGAAAACCATACAAGACTACTATGTTAAGCTGTATGAACAAGAGAAAATAGAAGAGGAAAGAGTTAAAAAATATTTACAGGACGCTAATCTACCCCAGGTACCAGACGAAACTAGAACAATGTTGGAAGGCAAAATAACGATGATGGAGCTAACAGAAGCACTTAAAAAACAAAATAATGGAAAGGCCCCGGGACTGGATGGATTACCAGTGGAATTCTACAAAACATTTGAAGAATCCTTGTCTCTCCCACTCTTAGAAGTTATGAATGAAGTGATGTCTGAGAGTAGAATACCTAAATCATGGTGAGAAGCATACATTGCATTGCTACCCAAAGAGGAGACTGATTTAACACAAACCAAGAATTATAGACCAATCTCTTTATTAAATTCAGATTATAAGTTATTTGCATCTATATTAGCAGAGAGACTTTAAAAAATACCTAAATAGTTTTATCCACTCTGATCAAAATGGTTTTTTACCAAAGAGACAAATGAAAGACAATATGAGAATGATTTTGAATACTTTGGAGTATTATGAGGCCCATCCTGAAAAACAAATGGCTTTGATGTTTCTTGATGCACAGAAGGATTTTGATAACGTGAATTGGCAATTTATGTTCTTACAATTGGAACAGATGAATTTTGGTAAGAAATTTATTCAAACTATACAAATGGTATATCATAAACAAACAGCAAAGATAATGGTAAATGGAGAACTGACAGACTCTATTGAAATAAAAAGAAGTACGAGACAAGGCTGTCCACTATCACCATTACTTTTGTCTTAACATTAGAAGTTTTAAACAGAAAGATTAGAGAAGAAGAAGAAATAAAAGGAATGAAAACTTGAAAAAGAAGAATACAAGCTACAAGTGTTTGCAGATGATTTGGTTTTTATCCTTGAAGACCGTTAGAGACAGCACTCAAATTGTTAGAAAGAATAGAGGAGTATGGAAAAGTAGCGGGCTTGAAAATAAACAAAGATAAAACAAAGATTTTGACAAAGAACATACCAGAGTTGGCAGAAATTTTGCAGATTCAAGTTACAAACAAGGTTAAATACTTGGGGATATATCTATCAGCTAGATGCAGTACTCTTAAGGAGGACAACTATACTAGACTAAAGCAATAAATTGCGACTTACTTGATGAAATGGGAAGCTACAACTATCAATGATAGGAAGAATCTCTACAATTAAAATGAACATCTTACCCAGAATTTTATACCTGTTTCAGACAATCCCAATCAGATTGGGCAAGGACTTTTTTGAAGATCTAAACAAAATAGTTTTGAAGTTTATCTGGAAAGGGAAAAAAGCAAGAATCAAACTCAAATTGCTACAAGATGCTAGAACAAGAGGAGGATTGGGCTTACCTGACTGGGAGTTATATTATCAAGCAACAAACCTGATATGGATTAAGGAGTGGATAACACTAAAAAAATCTAGATTATTGAATGTAGAGGGTCATGATTTACTGTTGGGATGGTATGCTTTTTTATGGTATAAGAGAACTAAAGCACATGGTTATTTTAGAAGACATTATATAAGGGAGGCTTTGCTATTAAATTGGGAAAAGGTTAAAAGATTACACTACTTAAAAACTCCAGTCTGGATAGCAACCATTGAAGCTTTTTCATATCCAATAATATATAAAAAGGAATAAACAGTTAGATATGTTGAAATATTGAATGCCAAGGGTGAACCCAAATCTATCCAAGAGTTGAAACAAGAAGGAATAGAATGAATTGGTATTCATATGTGCAGATCAGTGGTGGGTTCCTACCGGTTCGCACCGGTTCTGGCGAACCTGTTGGACAATGAACCCGGAAGTAAGTTCCTGCCCCGCCCCTATCACTCACTTGCTTGCCCCTGCCCGTCCAGAAGCCACTCCATTGCTCGCTCACCCACCTTTCCTCCTCTCAGCGATCTTTTGGGAAGGGAAAGAGCTGAGAGGGGGAAAGCCTCCCATTGAAAACAGCGCTGAGTGGGGTGAGGAATCCTCCCGTTCCTCCTCTCAGCGATCTTTTGGGAAGGGAAAGAGCTGAGAGGGGGAAAAGCCTCCCATTGAAAACAGCGCTGAGTGGGGTGGGGAATCCTCCCTTTCCTCCTCTCAGCGATCCTTTGGGAAGGGAAAAGTGGGGTGGGGAATCCTCCCGTTCCTCCTCTCAGGGATCTTTTGGGAAGGGAAAAGTGGGGTGGGGAATCCTCCCTTTCCTCCTCTCAGGGATCTTTTGGGAAGGGAAAAGTGGGGTGTGGAATCCTCCCTTTTCTCCTCTCAGGGATCTTTTGGGAAGGGAAAAGTGGGGTGTGGAATCCTCCCTTTCCTCCTCTCAGCGATCTTTTGGGAAGGGAAAAGTGGGGTGGGGAATCCTCCCTTTCCTCCTCTCAGCGATCTTTTGGGAAGGGAAAGAACTGAGAGGGGGAAAAGCCTCCCATTGAAAACAGCGCTGAGTGGGCTGGGGAATCCTCCCTTCCTCCTCTCAGCGATCTTTTGCTAACGGAGGCTTCTCAAAATGGGATGCCCCCATCTCTTTGCACCCTTCAATCCGTCTCTCTCTCCCTCTGACCTCCCCCAATGGCTCAGCTTGAAAAACTGGGGGGAACAGAGGAAAAGGAGGAGGAAGGAAAGGGGGGAGAGAAACGGAGGAAGAGAGAGAGAGAGAAAGAGTGACACACAAAGGGGGGAAGTTGGGGGACTTCCCTCTAAATACTGACGCCCTCTGCTTTTGGGGGGAAAGGAGAGGAGGGTCCTTGGTGAACCTCTACCCCCTATTCCCCCTATCCCAGTTAAGCCAGCTGGGTTTGGGACCCAGCCTTTCTAACTTCATTTGGGATCTTCTAACATCCCACTCCCACCCGGTCACATGGCCAGCAAGCCACTCCCACCCGGTCACATTGCTGGCAAGCCACTCCCACCCGGTCACATGGCAGGCAAGCCACTCCCACAAATCAGGCCACACCCACAGAGTAGGTTCCAAAAATTTTTGAAACCCACCACTGGTGCAGATACACTCTAGATATAATGAAGACAGAAAATCAAAAGATCTTTACAACAAAATGACTGAGCTAGATAAAATTTTAACAGGTACTGATGAAAAAGTAATTTAAAAACTATATGGATATTTATTAGAGGTCAAACTACAAGAGGAACAAGTTAAAGAAACTATGATAGCTTGGGGGAAAAATTTGGACATGGGATTGAGTTAGAGAAATGGCAGAAATTGTGGTCTCAAAATTATAAAATGACAATGTCAATGCATATAAAGAAAATTTATATAAGATGTTTTACAGGTGGCATCTACCCCCAACGAGAATTGCAAGAATATCCAAGAATAAATCGGAAAAGTGTTGGAAATGTCATCAGATACCGGGTTCTTATTACCACATGTGGTGGACTTGCACTGAAGCTAAAAGATACTGGACTAAAATTTACATGTGGTTGGAGAAAATCATAGATCTTGAAACAGAGATTTTTTTATTGGGAATCATACCAGAAACTTACAATAAAGACTTGAAATATCTGATCGTAAACGTTTTAACAGCAGCTAGAATCATATTTGCAAAAAACTGGAAAAATGAAACAATACCAAAACAGGAGGAAGTTATTCGAAAGATAATGGAGTGTGCTGAAATGAGTAAATTGACATTTGGAATTAGAGAACGAAGATGAGCAATTTTATAAGATATGGGATTTGTTTTATCAGTGGCTGGACAAAAAAACCTGGAAATGAAAAATATTTTATTTATGTTTTAATTGAAGGAGATAAATGATAATACAAACATGTTGTTAAATAGATTAATAACGATACAATGAAAGACTGACATATATATGAATTAAATAATTTAGAATATTTTGTTTTAAAATGAAGGATAAGGATAATAATGGATCTATGTATATTTGATAGATGATTGGTGATATTATGCATGACTCTAAATAGTGATGTATATTATATAATAATAATAATAATAATAATAATAATAATAAGTTTGAATTTATTAGCCGCTCCCTTTCCAAGTGGGACTCGGGGCGGCGTACAATGGGGCATATAAAACACAGAAAATATATAAAAACACATAGGCATACATACAGAACATACATACAGATACACAAACACGGACTCGAACTCGGAGGAGGTAGACAATTTACATCATATAGACAGTTAAAAAACCCGCATTAAGATACCCCAATTATAAAAACCCCATATAGAATTAAAATTTAACGTTTAAAATACAATTTAAAACCAGTTAGGAGGAATAAGAATAATTACGATTGAGCCAGGCCAGATAATTGAAAGAGGTGGGTCTTCAGCTGTACACGGAAGGAGCGGAGATCGGAAGTAATCCTGATGTCACGGGGGAGGTCATTCCACAGGGCTGGGCCCACCACAGAGAAGGCTCTGCTCCTGGGTGTCGCCCCCCGGCACTGTTTGGCGGACGGCACCCGGAGAAGTCCCTCTCTGTGTGAGCGAATTGGTCGTAGGGATGTGTGAGGTAGGATGCGATCCTGCATATAACTAGGCCCTGTGCCATGGAGCGCTTTAAAGATCATAATCAAAACCTTGAAACGCACTCGGTAGACCACAGGAAGCCAGTGCAGCTCGCGCAGGAGAGGTGTTACAGGGGAGTATCTAGTCCTCCCCATAATCACCCGCGCGGCCGCGTTCTGGACCAACTGTAGTCTCCGAGTGCATCTCAAGGGAAGCCCCATGTAGAGAGCATTGCAGTAATCCAGGCGAGACGTCACTAGCGCATGGGTGACTGTGCGTAGGGCATCCCGGTCCAATAAGGGGCGCAGTTGGCGCATCAGGCGAACCTGATGGAACGCCCCCCTTGCCACGGCTGTTACATGGTTATCCATGGACAGCCGGGCATCCAGGAGGACGCCCAAATTGCGCACCTGTTCCATGGGGGCTAGTTGGACGCCCCCGATGGCCAGAGATGGAAGCACCTGGTTGAACCGGGAGGCCGGAAGCCACAGCCACTCCGTCTTGGAAGGGTTGAGTTTTAGTCGGTTGCCATCCATCCAGACCCGTACGGCCTCCAGACACCGGGACATCATTTCGACGGCCTCATTGGGGTGGTTCGGAGTGGAAATGTATAGCTGAGTATCATCAGCATACAGATGATATCCCACTCCAAAACCACGGATGATCTCACCCAGCGGTTTCATATATGTGTTGAACAGGAGAGGCGAGAGCACCGATCCCTGTGGCACTCCACATGTGAGTGGCCTCCGGGTCGAACTCTGCTCCCCTGTCAACACACGTTGCGTCCGACCAGAGAGGTAGGAGCCAAACCACCGTAAAACGGTGCCTCTGACTCCCAGCCCCTCTATAAGACACTTGTTGTTGATAAATAGTTTAATAAGGAAATAATGAAAGATTGGTATATGTATGAAGTGAGTACTTAGAATACTCTGTTTAAAAATGAAGAAATAACATTTTTGTTTGAATGTATGATGTACAAGGACAACAATGAACATAAGCATACTTGGATGATTGGTGGGATTATGCATAATTGAAAGTAGTGATGTATAAACATAAACAGTTGGTAAATTCTTTTACACTGTAAAAATAATCAGAATGAGATAAGTGATTACATAAAGGTATATTGTTATTAAATAGACAATTAAGGATGCAAGGGAATTAGGTTTGCTGAAAAGAAAGAAATATTAACCGTAATTGAATATATGATGTACAATGAAAGTGAGGTACTTAGTTATATTAGACGGAAACTTTGTGATTGTATACGTAATTGAAAATATGGATGCACAAACGCTTGTAACCAAACGACATGCTGTATGTAATGGATGAGAATTTTTTATGTTGTCTTTTATGCTTAAAAATAAAAAAAAGGATGATTCTTATTAATTCCAAAATCTTATTCCAAATCTATCTGGTCCCTTAGTTTACTTGTAATTTTTCAAAATCAACATTCTAATCGCTCTTTTACTGTTTATTAAAAAGATTTTTTAAAGTTGAACTTAAATTTTTATTTAAAACTTCTTAGTGAAAGAAAGGAAACTCACTCAGTGCTATAAAACATATTGTTCCAAAATTTTCTAATAACTAAAAAGGAATTAAAAACCAGTTTCTGAAAGTGACTAATAAATGAGATTCAGGGACTCCTCCCTAAGATGGCTGCTGGACAGTAAGAGTTTTTTTTCTCTTTCTCTTACCAATGATCTGCTAATATTGCTGCCAAAGCTGGTTCTCTGGCAGTGCTGTTCCCTGAATTTGAGCATTTAGGAATGACTCAAGACAGCTTTTGAATAGTCATGCATCCGTCTGGGAAGGGGAGTCTTGAAGATTCCAGTTCCCTTTGGTGAGTGATTAGAAAGTCATTGATTATTTGTCTTCCTTTCGGCAGTTTATTTTCTTAAGCATACCTGAGTTTTAACTTCACTTTTTAAATTTTCTGTTTTAATCTGCTTTTTATCTGGCTGAATACTGATTTATCTTAACCTCTTGCTGGACTCTACCTGTTCTCTTTTTTTCCTTTGATTTATGCTGTTTTGAATAACTTTCATTTTCTGTAAGAAAACATGGCATATACTTGGATGGTGAAAGTGCTTTCATTCGATTTACATTAATCTTGGACTCTCACCACAGGGTTTTTGCATTTTTTAAACCTGCCAAATACTTGGGAGGAATTCTTTTTTTTTTTTTTTTGCATTTAACCTTGGATCAAAATATCCAAAAAACGTCTTTCCTGTTTTTTTCTGCTCCAGCATCCTTTGTTTCCTGCTAAGTTATGCAGAAAAATAGTGCATTGGATTTACAGGCAAGCAAGTGTGGTTGATATCCAGAAAAAGTCATTTGGGTAACATGCAATTTTAGTTGAAAGCTTTTTTAAAAAAAGTTTGATGAAATAATAATGTAAACAATCTTCAGATGCATGTAGTTCTGGATAAATTACATTCACAAAAGGAATATGATTGAAAAACTGCAAACTATTGGAAAGTCTGGAAAACGTTATGGACTATAGAGACATAGAACCAACTGAGCCAGTTGCATACCCCTCTCTAAAGTTCAAGCCTGCATTCTTTTACAATAGCAGAAGCCTGTGTGAATGGAGATATGATAAATTGGATTTTCGGAGGAGTACTGAAGAACTTTGGGGAATGAATGTGTTATATTTAATCAGAAACCACTTTCATCTGGATTTTGTTCGGAAGATAGACCAATTGTGGAGACTGAACTTGATATTTAATGGGACAACAATTGATAATAGATGTTGTTAAGAAACAAACATGGATATTTGTTCCAGAAGGAATTACTCTCAACTTTTGAGATAATTTGGGATAGATAAGATGCCGTGGTAAATTTTTTACAAGTTGATTACAGTAACAGTTTGTTAACAGAGGGTTTTGAAACTTCAATTTTGTCTTTTTTTATTGTTGTTGTTGTTGTTGTTCTTAACTATTTTACAATTAATATAGTATATAGATGACAGTTCAATAATTTGTAAATAGATTTAGTAGTTTAAAAAATTTTCTGTTTCATGAGGGGTGGGGAGTCAATACTGTAATAATGTATTAACCAGTATTCAGCTAGGGAAGATTTTGTGTGTGTGTGTGTGTGTGTGTTGGAGGGATTAGTGCACCTTTTTTCAATGTCTTGTTTGTTTTATGTTTTTCTTCTTCTTTATACGTTTGTTGGAGTTTTGTATTTTAATCTCTCAAAATGAGTTAAAAAAACAAGAGGCTCAACAAACCCTTATATGTTGCATTAGGGCTGGGATCTTGATTGAAATCTTCCACCACCAATGTTTGATTCATGACAACAAAAACCTCAGCTCCTATAGGGGGAGCTGTCTGGAGTTCAAGTGGACCATCTCATGATCTTTCCTTATTCCGCAGAGTCTTTGCCATCCACTATTAGCTATCTGGTCATCAATCTCCATTCCTTCAGGGACATTTAGTTTATCATGAAACCTCACTAAAAGTCTCAAATGCAATGTTTGTCAAGTATTTCTTGCTGAAAAAGAAGGCTATATCATTTTAAATAGCTTTGAATTTTTAATCATTTAGGTAGGAAAAAATATCTTCGTATCTTATGATACACACACACACACTTTTGAAGATAAATATGTATTAATTGAAAGATTAATGTGTTTATTACAATCAGCTACAATCATAATACCAGACTACAGGTATATTTCAGCAAGGCTTGCAATTTAGATCTAAGAACCACAAGCAACATTTTGAAAACCAAATTGAGTCCCCAAACATTTGGGTGTGAAAGTACTTCTGTGTGGCAGAATAAATTTTCTCTATTACACATACTGCTTTTATGTTTGTTTTTTACTAGCTTAACATGACTTTTCAACTAGTAGTCTGAAATCAGATTTCAAAATACATTTAACAATAAATTTATCTAGTCTGTCACCATTCATAATCCAGGAAATTTTAACCTTCTTTTTCTAAGAAAAAAAACCCATTACTTTTGACTTAATACAATCAATATTGATATAATTCAGAAGCTGAAAATCCAGGGCTACCTGCATCTCCTAAAACCTTTTGGATTACTGGAATTGTCCTGGACTGGACTGCCCTAATTCAGCATTCAGATGGGTTTAGCAGAACTAAAGCTAGAAGAAAAACGAGAGCCCTGTGCATAATAAATAATATAAGGAGGAAAATACTAACTAGCAGTATTACTTTTAGACTATTATGACATCATTACCTTGACTTCAACCATTTTGTTGTCTTCCGCAACAAGATATTAGAAAAGTCCCGTCCCGTCCCCCCCCCCCATTGCCAACTACAAATTATTAGTTTTCTGGTTGCAAGGGCACTGCTGTAAAAAACTATGGTAGTTACTTCTGCATGGACATTTTCTGAAGTGTCTTGATCACTCGATCCCCCCTGATCAAAGAAACCAGACAGACTGTTCCAATTCCAAGCTCTTTAACTGGAATTAATGTTTCTGTGTCTATGCAGTGGGCCTATTTGTAACACATACTTGCAAACTCCTTGAAACCAAGTTTATACATTTATCTAACGAGATCTTTTTTCATGAGGGTGAACAACAAGGTTATCTTTTACAATGTTTGGTATGTTTCACGTGCTTAATAGGCAAAGTACAGAAACTGGTCATGCAGATGTTGGCTTCAAACCATTGCTTGCACCATTCCATCTTCCTATTCCTAAATTGTTAGTGGCCATCAGAAACCAATTTAACTAGATGTGTTACTAAGCATTTGCATTATATATATCAAAAAGAAGCAGCAGAAATTTTGATTTCGTCTGAATTGGAGTCCAACTGTATTGTTAAAAAGTACATGTGCAAAGAAGTAATTGCTACTGGTTTCAAACCCGGGATCTGATTGAAAATTGGGCAATCTAGCATATATGGCACACATATATCTACTGAATGCACATTCACTGTATGTCAACAGAGTCTTATGAATTGGATGGAGGGATAGATGGATGGATGATAGAGAAGAATGGCCACCCAAATCAAGCACTGAGACTATGGGCAGCTTACAACAAAACACAGAGAACCAAACAATGAACAATTCCACATAAGCACAGAGACAATCATAGACAATCATGGCTCATATCACACTTACTCTAGATGTGGAGTAGGTCATCATGACCCCAGTGCCAGAGGAAATAACCAGGCTTTTCTGAAGATCAACAATAAATTGGGGTGGGGTGCAGTAGGGAGAGGGGTTCCCGAGGGCAGGGTGGATCTTAGCTGCTGAACTAAGTCTTGTGATAAGGGGCTCAGAGGATTGCTCCTTGCCAACCTTCTTGGCAGCATTACCACCGTGTTCTTTCCCCTTTATACCCTTGGACCACACCTAATTGATTAGGGTCATAGGAACAGTATGCTGAAAGAAAAAGCCAACAATAATGCTCAGCCCAACAAAGATACTGATTTGCCTCTTTGCAGGTATAATCTTCAGGTCTACTTTGTGGTGGTCTATACTTACCCCCCACCCAAGGATTCATCGCTGTTTGATTACAGGTAGCCTTGACTTACAACAGTTCGTTTGAAGTTATAAGGGCACTCAACAAAGTGAGATGACCATTTTACGATCATTGCAACTATCAAAATTCAGGTGCTTGGAAACTGACTGATACTTACCAAGGTTGCAGTGTCTGCAACTTTCTGACAGTCAATAGGGAAGCCTGATTCACTTCTCAACCATGCTTAAGGTCATTCATTCATTTAACAAAGGTGGCACAAAGTTCATAAAATGGGGCAACATTCCCTTAACCCAGGGGTGTCCAAACTTGGGAACTTTAAGACTTGTGGACTTCAACTCCCAGAATTCCCCAGCCGGCTGGGGAATTCTGGGAGTTGAAGTCCACAAGTCTTAAAGTTCCCAAGTTTGGACACCCCTGCCTTAAACAATGTCTCACTTAGCAACAGAAATTTGGGGCTCAATTGTGGCCGTAAGTCGAGGATTACCTGTACTCCTTTTTTCTTTCACACCTCACACTCTTTACACTCAGAGACAAGCAACTCAACTTTGTCATTCATTCTCTTCCCCCTCGTGGTTTTTTTTTTAATGGCTCTTGGCTTTATAATTTTTTTTTGGGGGGGGAGATGTGTCTTTTTTGCTGCTCCTCCTTTCCTCCTGGCCCCTAACAGTCTCAGGCTGGCACAGTCTCGAGCTGGCTTTCTGCTCGGCTCCTAGGAGGGTGATGCGTGGCGACAGCTAAAAGTTGGATAGAGTTTCAAGGGCTACTATATATAAAGCAGCCAAGGGCTCTTATGTCACCGCGCTAATTAAATTCCGTCGGGCCGCTTCTCCGGCGCGCGCTCCCCGGGCTGCCTGTGGCCAGCCCCGCCCCCACCCCCGGGAGGCCCAGAGGCGACCCGCGAGCCCATCATGATGGACCTTTTCGAATCCGGCTCCTACTTCTTCTACCTGGACGGCGAGAATGGAGTCCTGCAGAGCTTGGACATGGCCGAGGGGTCGCCGCTCTACCCGGGCAGCGACAGCACCCTGTCGCCCTCCTCGTGCCAGGACCAGCTGGCCCCGGAGCCCTGCGGCAGCGGCGGCGGCGGCGGCGACAGCAGCGGCGAGGAGCAGCACGTGTTGGCGCCGCCGGGCTTCCAGCCGCTGCACTGCCCGGGCCAGTGCCTGATCTGGGCCTGCAAGACCTGCAAGAAGAAAGCGGCGCCCACCGACCGGCGCAAGGCGGCCACTCTGCGCGAGAGGAGGCGCCTGAAGAAGATCAACGAGGCCTTCGAGGCCCTCAAGAGGCGGACGGTGGCCAACCCCAACCAGCGGCTGCCCAAGGTGGAGATCCTGCGCAGCGCCATCAGCTACATCGAGCGGCTGCAGGAGCTGCTCCAGCGCCTCGACCAACAGGACAAAGGCCAGGAGCTGCTCCTGCCCGTTGGCGAGGGAAGCGCCGGGGACAGCGGCGCTTTCGGCTTCGGCGGCCCCAAGCGCGGAAACGTAAGCGCGGCTCGGCCACGGCCACTGCCCGGACACCCTTCTCTTCCCTTGGCCTTGGCCAGCCGGGGAAGAGGGCTGGGCGCGGCAGTGGGGCGGGATGCTTGGAAGTGGCTGGTGATCGCCTTCCCCTCTCCTCCACCTTTCTTTCTTTCTTTCTTTCTTTCTTTCTTTCTTTCTTTCTTTCTTTCTTTCTTTCTTTCTTTCTTTCTTTCTTTCTTTCTTTCTTTCTTTCTTTCTTCCTTCCTTCCTTCCTTCCTTCCTTCCTTCCTTCCTTCTTCTCCTCCTTTTCAGATGGCCACCCCCGACTACTTGAGCACCTGCAGCTCCGCCTGGTCGAGCGGCTCTGACCATTCCCGGACGCTGCCGATCAGCGCCAAGGAAGGTAAAGCGCACTTCATGCTGGGCTGACGGATTGTAGGAGCGCATTTCTCCGCCTTTGAATTGGCTGGGAAATCAGGGGCCGGCCAGACATCTGTCCTTTCGCGGGTTTGGTCCTTATTGGCTCCCGGAACAGCCCAAATCCTTACAAATCCTTCGACTTCCACAGTTAATAAAATGGAGTGGCTGTTAGGTGACGGAAAGAGCCTCAGGCAAACGCGTCTGAAAGTTGCAATGAGCCAACAGGATAACTAAGTAGCCTAAAATTGTGACCGGGGTTTATATCTAGAATACATCTACTCACCCAGCGCCGCATCTATTTTCCGTGCAGCTCAGGTCCAGAATCAAAACAAACGTTTTGTACAGCTGGATCTTTTTTTTTAAAGAATCAAAGCAACTGGCATGTTAAAAGCTGGCCTCGAAGTTTAGAACTCTAAAGTAAAATGCCTGTAGGACCCTGGCAGCTTCCGAAACAGCTGAGCTCTGTTGGTTTCAAAGCATAAGTTTAGCCGCCTATTAGGCCCTAAATTTGAATTGATTAAAATAAACGAAGCGTCTCATACTATGGCTCACGTCTTTCTAGACTCTTGAGGGTTTTGTAATACCACGAGTTGCATGCTAGCTGTATGTGACATACATTGCATGTATGACACATTGTGCGCTTACATACTTCCTTGAAAGAAAGCAAAAACTTTCAGAATTATTAAGGTCAAATTACCCTGAAATCGAACTTGACCCCCCCCCCGCCCCCGAGGATTTCATAAGAACCTTGAGAACTGCATGGAGGTCATAGCAACAGCATCCGTTTCTGGGGTTTTTTTGACAACAGCCATTCAGTTCTTGTATCACACCCGACAGGAGGTGCCTATGATAGTGAGATTTTTAGATCCCGAATGCAGGCGCCGCCATAAAAGTCTGGAAGGTGCTAACCAGCGGAATGAGGGTGATTAAAATACTAGGAGGGGGAGGGGGGTAGCTCTTGGGGGACGCGCAATGGTGGAAAGTTGGCTTCCTTGCTGTTTATCTTCACTGGGTCTTGGATCTTAACGTTTTCCCCTTCATTCCAAAACAGGAGGGACTCCCGTGGATTCTTCAGCCTCGAGCAGCCTCCGCTGCCTTTCCTCTATCGTGAACAGTATATCTTCCGAAGATCGCAAAGTACACAACGGGGAAGAAATGGTGGAAAAGTAGGGACCTGGTAGCATTTTTGAAAACGGGCCGTGGAAGGAACTGCTTGAGTTCGCACTTTGAAGCGAAACCTCGAATTAATTTAATCTTCTGGAAATGCTAGAGGGGATAAAGGAGGGCAGCGCAGCTGAATAAATAAACGTGCACCTTCTTCAGAGGAAACTTTCCCCGACCGATAAAGGGAACCGCCCCTCTCTGATTTAAATTCTATTTTTTATTTATCTCTCAACTGTTTTATAATTAATATATTACTGTGCTTGGAGAACATCTTTGTTGAAACGCTCGTTCCCGTTTGAAGGAAGCTGATGAGCCCGAGATCTTGGTTTGTGTGTCTGTGGGTGTGAGTGTGTACATGTGTGTGTGTTATAAAATTACAAGTATATAATTTTAGTACTTCTCCTTTTTTAACAGAATATATTTAAAATGTGGGGTGTGATCTTGTATATAAGAAAATGTAGGTAACATTCCCAAGGTTGTAAAATAAATCTCTTGTACAAAACTCCGTCAAGAATATTTTCATCTTTCTATTTAGTTAGTTAGTATGAACATGGACATGAACAAAGGAAATGAGTACAAATAAATGGGGACAGTAGGACAGGGACGGTAGACACGCTGGTACGCTTATGCACACCCCCTTTACCGACCTCTTAGGAATGGTGTGAGGTCCACCGTAGACAGTTCAGTTAAAAACTGGAAGAGAAAAGAATAAATGAACAAATATCTGAAAATTCTTCCTTCTCTCCCCTCCACCAAGATCGACGTCTGTTTTCCCCTTCAAGTGTTTCTCTTACTTGTAAATGAATATAAGGAACCAAAATTCTTAGTGGTTCTTGTTCTTCAGCTTAAAAAAAACGCCGTGTTTTTGAGGCGATTCGGCGATAAATTGGACATCCAGGAGTTTCAGGATCTGTCTGCCACAGAGATCTCTCTCAGGCGCCGGAAGCACCTCCCCCTCCCCGTGTCAATATTTTGACTCT
Source organism: Natrix helvetica (assembly GCF_964273705.1). NCBI lineage: Eukaryota > Metazoa > Chordata > Lepidosauria > Squamata > Natricidae > Natrix > Natrix helvetica. Next base: position 42,313,123 of record NC_138553.1, on the reverse strand, counting down.
TTAATCCAAAATAATTTTTGATTATTTTGGGCGAAGTAGAAGACGGCCAAGAAAACCCACCCCTTCTTCTCTTGGTAGGTAAACGACTAGTGTTGGATCAGTTGAAATAAATGGTCCGGGAAAGGAGATCCGAGGGGCCCTGGACGTTCAATGGCTGGCTTGATTGCCTTTGGGGATCCCTCTTGACAGTCGAGCTCCCGCTTTCCCGCCCCTTCCCCCAACGCGAGCTTTGTTAGAGACCTCACCTCATGCGTGTGCTGGAATCGTTTCCAGCAAAACTAAAGTATGAGAGGAACCCGCGTTGCTGCAGAGTTCCTGAAGACCCTGAGGATTGTTTTACTGGGTTCGCGTAACAGCGCATATGGGCCAATGTTGAATCACAGCTTTCATTGTCCATCAGCGCTTAACCTTGTCAAAATATTTACGTGCCCCCCCTTTCTTTCTAAGGTGGGGGGGGGAGACTTTGGGAACGGTCTTCCCGTCAGCAAACTTTCCGGCCGGGGATTCCGGAGTGCGACAAAAGTTGGCCAAGTCCCCGGTGATGGGCCCCCGCGGCAGAGGTTAAGGGGCAGCGGGGCGGCGGCGGCGGGTGGGGTGGGGAGACCGGAACAAACAAGACTCCCTTCCCAATTAAAAGCAGCGTAGAAAAAGCAGCGATTTCTGAGGCTCTGCAAGACGGCGCTCCAAGTTGTCCCAGTTTGTTTATCATGGGAGGGCGGGGAGGGACGACCACCAAGGAACACTGGCAGGGCCGGCGCCTTTCTCTCCCCAGGCTTTCCCTCCCCGGGCAAGACGGGGGATTTGCAGGCTGCAGCTCTTGGGGGACTCGGGCGAGGCTGCTTCGCTTCGGATCTTCGGAGGAACCCATGGGCCACTTTTCTGCCTCTGGAGTAGCCGCCTTGGAAGGTTTCCCTACTTCGGAGATACATATATTTTTAAAGTTGTTTTCTTCCCACGACTTATTCAGAGTTAATCAAGGGAAGCCGAGAAGGAGGGAAATTCACAGTTGGCAATTTCCTCTACAATAATTCAGTTAACTCTCCCACCGGACACACACACACACAAACACAATTCTCCAGACCTGATTTATTGATAATGCAGAATAAATTAGGGACGTGCATAAGCGCACCAACGTGCCTAACTGGCCCCATTTATTTGTACCCATTTCCTGTATTCTTATTCATGTTTATTCTTATTCCTATTATTTTGTACACGAGTGACAAACTAAATAAATAAATAAAATAAAAATCACAATTGTAAAATGAATGATATAGTATAGGGTTGCAACTTATACAATTCTTAGGTGAGGAGAAAATTCAGTGAATGCTTCTGGTCTTACTTCCTAGGAAACGCGTCCTGGACTTCAGTGTTCTAGTTCCGCAGAAAAGTCCCGGAAAGGTTTGCAAAAGTGTCCTGGTCTTTATCTAATAATGTTGGGCCTCCACTTGAGTCGGATACTACTCCTCAGAAGAGAGTTACCCGCGGTTCAAAACAAAAAGTTGCCATTTTTTGCCCGCCATTCACACAGACTTTTTGGCGATGGTTATTTTGAGAGCGAAGCAAAAGACTTGGAAAATCTTCAATTTATGCGCACCCAAATCCTGAAGACGTTTTGGGCGAAACCCGGCCCAACCGCTTTTGTGGCATATCTGTGACTTGCTCTGCGGTCTCTTACATACATGCACTTTGCTCCTAAGTCTTTTAGTTCTATACAGTGTTTTGCACCGTTAGTAAGCGCGTTTAGGATTGAACTATAAATGCGTATGTACAGAAAAGTATATACTTGCTTGCTGGCCTTGTTGTTTACAATTCCAAATGTAACAAATGTAACAATATTGCAGTTGTGCGCTAGAATAAACATATTTGACTCACAGTACCATTATTTATGAATATTTGTCCTAGGTGAAGAAACTTAGCGCCAGATCTAGGTGTGAACTAAGAATGCTCCGAAGTTAAGATCTACCATATTGAATGGCTCCTCCTATAGGTGAGAGAGAAATTCGAAGCAGCTGCGAACAATTGATATTATTACAAGTGCTAGTACTACTTTTATTACACTATTAGAGAAGTTAAAGTCGATAGGAAGGCAATCTAGAATGGAGAACTACAAAGGCTAAACATGAATGCTGATACAGAAGGCTGTATAAGTAGTTTATATTGTTATGTTTGTCTTGTTTTTGGTTGTGTTTATTTCCGTTCTTAAAGGTAAAAATGTTTAATAAAAACTATTTTTTTAAAAAGAAAGAAATTCGAAGCAGCTTTCTCCCCTTCCCCACTTCCTCCCTCTCTCCGTGTGTGATATTTTAGCCGTACCAAACGGTGTTTAGTTCCCCTCCTCCGCGCTCGTTAGCAAAACAGGGTAACGTGAGAAATTGTTTGGAATAAGGGAGAGTTCCAGGTTTCTCATTAAGGAGGAAAATAATGTTTTGTTCATTTCTCTCTCCCTCTTCTACACGATTGCCCCCAGATTGTTGGAGGCAATATGCTGACCGAAAACCGCTTAGAGAGGACAGTAAAGACTATAAAGCGGTCTATAACTCTAAGTGCTATTGCTACACCATCATCACCCAACCAACCCCCGCGACCCTCACCCCCGGTGACTGCAGCCGAAGAAAACCCGGGTTGGGTTTGGAATGACCGAGTTTGCATTCAGTGTCAATTTTTATTCGAGTCTAAAGCCAAAGACGTCACAAAACTTGAGAGGCTGGGGCTGGAGAGAGAGAAGTCTGACTTTCACTCGGGTTTTTCCCCCCTGCACTTCCTACTGGAAGAGGGCAGGTGCGGAGGTCTTGTAAAGGGATTCGGGACTTTCTCTGTTGCACTTTCTTCGAAGGGCTCCTGAATCTTCTTTTGGGCGGTGGGGATGGAGAGAACAACTGAAGCACAACAGCATCAGGACAGGGGAACTCTGGGCCTTGTAGTTCCGCTGGGGAGGAGGGGGACAGAGGGGGGCAGGTTCCTCATCCCTGGAAGGCTTCCAACTGTCTTCCACTTTAGGGGTGGGGAAGGGGAGAAAGGGAGGGTGGCTCAGTAGGTAAGACGCCGCGCTTGTCAATCAAAAAAAGTGAGCTCCCGTTGCTTGTCCCAGCTTCTGTCAACCTAGCAGTTTGAAAGCACGTAAAAATTGCAAGTAGGAAATTGGAACCACCTTTGGTGGGAAGGTAACAGCATTTCCTGTCCCTTCGGCATTTAGCCCTGCCGGCCACATGACCACGGAGACATCTTCGGACAGCACTGGCTCTTTGGCTTAGAGACGGAGATGAGCACTGCCCCCTAGAGTTGGGAACGACTAGCACATATGTGCAAGGGGAACATTTACCTTTACCTTAAGGCAGGGGTGTCCAAACTTGGCAACTTTAAAACTTGTGGACTTCAACTCCCAGAATTCCCCAGCCAGCTGGGGAATTCTGGGAGTTGAAGCCAGCTGGGGAATTCTGGGAGTTGAAGTCCACAAGTCTTAAAGTTGCCAAGTTTGGACACCCCTGCCTTAAGGAGAGAAAGAGCACAGGAGAAGCCAGCAGTTTTCCTCGGGGCTCTCGGAGGCGTAAGCTGGAGCTGAATCTGCTGCTTGTCCACGTTTGATACCTAGCCACGACTATAGACAAAGCATCAAATAAAATGGGTGGACGCACCGAACTAATTTATGGACAATAATATCAGAATATTACTCTAGGTCGCTGCACCGAATAATTTTGTAATCCAACCTAGTTATTGGGTGAAGCCTAGATTACTCTTGATGGAGAAACTGCCCTGTCTGAGGATGGTGGGGTCTGTTTGTTTATATGTTTAAGCAACCTTCCGAATCTGCACTTGGAAGGCTAAGAAAAGCATTCTTGATCCAAACACAGATTTGTGAGCCCCTCAATCTGAAGAGATTGCAATTTCTTTATTTGTCATATCCGGAAGAGGATATGATGAATTCATTCCCATAAGGAATATAATCTTTGTAATCTTTTTTTCCCTACCGCCAAGTTTCCCAAAGCTTTTGGTGAGACTCAGATAGGCTAAAGTTGGTGTCCTATTGTGGTATAAAGGAATGCTATTAAATTTAAATGATTCCATTAATTTTTTCGGGACCTATCCCATTCACTCTGTGCAATGGTTAATTTAATTAATTTATTAAACTATGAAGTATGCATAAATATCAGTAAATACCATTAATTAATGATTTAATTAGTGCCCCCAAAGTCGCCCTATTAATGTGATGGGTGGCGTAAAAATTCAATAAAATTAATTGCCTTCCTTTAATCTCTTTAAAATCACACTGATTGACATCCTGCCTTCTTTGCCTCAGAAGAAGAGCTATTGTGAGGTCCCATGAAGGGTGGGAAGAAACCTTTTGATTTGGCAGGTGCGTTCACCGGTGGCCCAGTCTTTGGGTCCAAAGATATCAGGAAACCTTTCCCCCAGATGAGTAGGGCTCAGCGGAGTGGGAACCCCGGCTGATTGGGATATCGGACAAAAAGAGTCAGAACAGAGCAAAAGTCCCTCTTCCTATTAGGAAACTCACCTAATCAAGCACCCACCTTTGTGGATCCGCCCGGCGGGCTTCCATAATTTCCGGCTACCTTCCAAATCTTTTTTTATGCTGCAGGTCCTTCGCGAGCGGCGTCCCAGCCCTTAAACAGCAAAGAGAAGGCAGGGAAGGAACTCAAGGTCAGCTCCGACCGGCTTTTCCACAAACTGGGGACTTTGGATGCAGAGTGGCGTTCCCCGCCGGAGGACTAAGCCCCGGGCCGCTTGACCTCTTCCAGCCGACCGCTTTTGATCTCGCCCAGCCGGAGCCTAACGCGATGGCTTCTGCAGCTGGTGGCCCAGCCCGAGCCCGCCCTTGCCTGGAGCAGGTAGGGCTGTGTTGACTTAGGTGTGCAAGTTTGGGGAAGGGCGGATCCGGGGGCGGGGGTGGGTGGGGGCGGGGGTGCCAAGAAACTGCCTCTCCCCCTATTCGCTTCTTTGGGTGGTTGAAAACTGAGCTCCGGTGGCAAGCGTCCCGGAGGAGAAGGAAACGCAGCCGGAGGTTTCCTTGTCTGCTTAAGGCCAAACCGCCTCTCATTTTCCTAAATATCGCCTCCCCCAGTCTCGTCAAACTACAATGACCAACATCCCAAGGACTGAGTGATGGAAGCTGAGGACTCAGATCATAGGTCCACACGGGTACACAAGTAGAGACGCATGCATTTGGTCTACATCAGAGGTGGTATTCAGCAGGTTCTGACCAGTTCTAGAGAATTGGTAGCGGAAATTTTGAGTAATTTGGAGAACCGGTAAATGCCACCTGTGTCTGCCCCCCCCCCATCTATTCTCTGCCTCCCGAGTCCCAGCTGATCAGGAGGGAATTGGGATTTTGCAGTAACCTTCCCCTGGAATGGGGAGGGAGTGGGGATTTTGCAGCATCCTTCCCACGCCACGCCCACCAAGCCATGCCCACAGAACCAGTAGTAAAAAAAAAATCCCACCACTGGTCTACACCTGAACTTCATTTAATTTGACTTTTTTTTTAAAAAAAAAACACCCACTTCTACTTGCACCCTGCAACTGACAGCCTTAATGAGCCGCCTCGGAACTGGCGCTCACTTCGATTCTGCAAGCTGCCCCACAGATTCCAGCTGCGGAATCCTCAAGCCATGATGGGCGTTGTCTTTCTTTCCTTTTCATCTGACCCGTATTTAGAAACAGGCCGAGTTCGTACAACTCACTTAACTTCATAGTAAATCAACCTGTCCTTTGGCCCCGTGTATTGTTTGTAATCATACACTAAGGCAGGGGTCTCCAACCTTGGACACTTTTAAGATTGTGGACTGCAACTCCCAGAATTCCTCAGCCAGTTTGCTTTGTGGCTTTGCTGGCTGAGGAATTCTGGGAGTTGAAGTCCACAAGTCTTAAAGTGTCCAAGGTTGGACCCCGGCACTAAGGCATACAATAGATTTGCACAACGAACTTAAAAACCACCATGGATCTAGCCAAATTTAGCACGCCGTGCGAATATGACCACTAAGCATCCCTTGACCTAATTAAATGTAGTCCCGGGGAAACCGAACGTGGAATATTTACGTCGAGGGAGTTTCAATTAACGTGCGGTTTACGAACTACAACACCTCTCCTACCCCGCTCCACCCAGTCAAACGAGGTGAAGAACACCGCGGGGCGGGAAAGGTCTCTAAGCCCTTCATTCTTCCAGCTGCCGCCTCCGCAGCAGCACCCCAGGGGTTTCCCGTCTCTGCCCCGCCGCTTGCCCTCCTTGTTTCTGGCAGCTGGACCGAAAGCCCTCGACAAGAGAGGCGGCCTTCCCGACCCGCAGATGCTCCCGCCGAAGCAGGATCCGGCGAGGATCCTCTATTAGCACGGGAACACAAAGTGGAGGCCCTGCTGGGTGGGGACGATGGGAAATGTACTCGAAGGACAGGTCTATGGAGATTCTCAACCATCCAGTTCATAGTTGTCCCAAAGGTGCTTTTTCCAAAAGGCAAGTGGACTTCCTTGATTTCCTTTTCCTTTGAAAACGTTTCTTCTCATCCCAAAAGCTTCTTCAGTTCTTACCCAGAATATTCTATATTTACTTAGAACTGAAGAATTGGATGAGAAGTGAAACGTTTTCAAAGGGAAAAAAAAGTCCCGTTGCCTTTTAGAAGAAGCACCTTTGCCGACTATTCGAAGGACAAGTGGAAGCAGAGAAAGCTGCGATAAGCAAGCAAAGGGTAATATTGAAGGGGCTTCCTGTTGCACCCAGGGGTGTCCTTAGGCTGTGTGCAAAAAAGTTAAGGTGGCGACTGTGGGCTAGTGTGGGTGTGCGCATGCCGTGCCACCTTGACTTTTTCAACCATCCCGTGCTGACACACCTGGATGCAACCGATTCCCATCCCATGGCTTAAGTGGCGAGACGCCAAGTGCCAGAGCGATGCCGGAGTCTACACTCCCCGGGAAGACAGGGCCTTTCCTTCTTTCCTTCGGTATCTCCTGCCTCTCCGCGGCTCTCCCGGTCCATATGCTGAGCATTGCGTAAGGACCCGGAAACGTTTTCACCTGAACCAGGGGTGAAATTCGGCAGGTTCTGACAGGTTCTGGAGAACCGGTAGCGGAAATTTGGAGTAACTTGGAGAACCGGAAAATACCACCTCTGGCTGGCTCCAGAGGTAGGGTGGGAATGGGGATTTTGCAGTATCCTTCCCCTGCCACGCCCACCAAGCCACGCCCACCAAGTCACGCCCACAGAACCGGTAGTAAAAAAAAAACATTTGAATTTCACCACTGACCCCAAGGCTTTAAACTTCAGCCTGTTCGCGGGGCAAAACACACTGCGCACATCTTTACAATGAGCCGGGCTAAAAGTAAAGATACAAGGAAAGCACAAACTTTTGTGCAGAACTTTTGCGGTCAGAAAGAGGAAGGCGTAGGTCGGCCATTCAACTCACTATCTTGTTCAACGCTCTCCCCATCTTGAAAATGCTCCGTGGCTTCTTCAGTTTGGAGATCCCGACAAAAGCAGGAGAGCAAGCACCCCCGACGTCCATCAGTCCCGGTCCGCATTGCTTTGGAGTTTGCGTCCAGCAGCACCTGAGAACCGGAGGCTCTTCTTGGCCCGTCGTCGCGAAACCCAGTGAGGTCACACAGAACCAAAACGGGTGAAATCGTTTGAGCTGGAAGACGAATTAATCATAGCCAGAATGAACTGTCGGATCGGAATGCTGGCGAGCCAGAGGATTGAGAGCTGGCTTGGCTTAACTTTATCCCTCGTTTAATGAAAAATTGCAACTGAAAAGGCAGAGGCGACTATCTTAACGCGGGACTCGCGTTAAGTGGCGCCAGTGGCCAGGGTGATAGTGCACCTGGTGGGCAGTTGACTTTCAATAGCAAAAGCGGTTTCTTGGAAGCCAGTTCAGAAGAGCGCGATTGTGGATTGACTCAGTCGGTCCCTTTGAATTTAAGGCGACTTGTCCTTGAATGGACTTCCCTAGTCAGAGTTACGTTTCAATATGCCCCATAAGGATCAGACGGCGAGGAAGGAAGCGAGCTTTTATGTCCCCTTAGGAAGAAGCCCCTCTATACAACGAGGGACTTCGGGTCGTGTGAACTAGGGTGGTTTGGGAATCCGGTTTTGTGATAGTGTCCCCAAACTAGAAGGAGCCTGGAAGAGGCATTTCAGTTTCATTACAGAGGATAAACTGGGAATTGGAAAAGCCAGGAGAAAAGGAAACGTCAGAAAATGCTTTGTGAAAGGCCCACGTGTGTAACTGAACTGCCACTGAGGAAGCTTTCCCCCCGCATTTTCTTTCGCTTTCTCTTTTCAGTGCCGCCCCCCCCGCCGCCGCCCGGGCACCCCTCCCAGGATTACGCGACGAAGACCCACCGTTCAGCTCAGCAATTTCCCTATTGGGCTCAGTGGACGCTGGCCACCCAACCCAAGGCCGTGTGCCATTTGTCAGTCTTGAACGTGCCCCAAGGCTCCTGGCTGCTGCTGTTGTTTTCTGCAACAGATTAGTCCGGCTGCGCCTCTGGCAACCGTAAAGGAACAAGAGCGAATTGCCCACCGAGAGAGAAGCGCTTGTTTTCTTAGGAGGACCCCATGTGACCGGGGCTAAAGGGTCCCGGGACTTTGGCAAGCGCTGCCTGCTAAATGTCTTTTCATTACCCGCTAATGACCGTCCAACGCCCCCTCCCTCTTCTCTGGGCCTCCGGGAAGCTTCCATAAAGTTCCTTAAAGGTTGCATGGCTAGAAATTGCACGCCGGGGGCGGAGGGGCCACCAGCAGCTGGAACACATCGGTAACGGTGCAAATCCAGAATTTTCGCCTTTTCACAGAGCTGCCACTTGCACAAGAAACTGAGAGCGGACGGGAGGCGGGGGGGGCGCAGGAGGATCTTTGGGATTGCAAATGTCTTGGAGATGAAGGACCGGGCAGCCCTTTCCCTTGCCAGGACTCCGGGGCGGGGTGGGGAGGAAAGCATGAACCGTCCCTCCGTCCTGCCTGCTCAGGCTCTGACAGTCTCTTTAGGGCTGAGCAAGTCAGAAGGAAAGTTCTCGGAAGTCCTTTTGGGCTCCGGTTCGCGCCACCCACGAACTCTGGTTCATTAAGCCAGCTTTGAATTTGCCCAACAGTTTGTCCGCTATCCTTAACATTTCCTTTCGCTCCACCTCCAGAAAGAACAAAACGTGCTTGGAAAATTGCTAAATGGTACAGTACTAAAAAGTCAAGCGCGACCCTCTACTTCTATAACTTGTATATTAGTCGGGATAATAGTTGTCTTTTTTATGGAAGAACCCAGTTCAATTACTAATCAATAGTAATAGAAGTAAAAGAGGGGGGAAAAACCCCTTGCGATCATTTGCTAGGGATTAGTCTTCTTTAGATAAACTTTGAATTCCTTTATTTTTAACGGACCGAGGTGATCGCTTGGCTTTTTTCACGCCCCCAACCAGTTTCTTTCTTAAGAGCCCCTTTTACAGCCGAGTGGAATAGCCGGACGCCAAAGAGGAGTCTTCGGCTACTCTTCGGATCTCCTAGCTTTTGGGGGTGGGGGGAGGTGGGGAGGTGCTGAAGCAACTCCCCGTCGGGCTGCCGGAGTGCGGCCTCGCCTCGCGGTTGCGCTTTTTTGTTTTTCTTGCTGCTGCTGCTGCTGTGATCTTTAAAGTGTTACTAATTGCACCTCTTGGACCCGCGCCTTGGAAAAAGGCAGCGGCCAATCCGCGCCAGAGGAGCGCAGGGCCCCTGGGGAGAGAAGGGGGGAGGTCGGGGGACTCCCCCGAGCAGGGGTCGTGACGGTGCTGCCAGCTAGGCTGCCCACCCGGGATATAAAGAGTCGCGAGCCGCTCGGCCGGTTCCAGAGCGCCAATGCCCCAGCCTCTCCCTGCAGCTCAGCGTCGAGGATGGAAGAGGTGATGGACGGCTGTTCGTTTTCGTCCCCCTCGGGGGGCTTCTTCTACGGCAGCTCGCCCTTCGTCCCTTCCCCCGAGGAGGAGGAGGAAGAGGAGGATTTCGCCCAGAGAAGGGTTCCGGTCTCCTTCCGAGACTCCCCGGAGGACCCTCCCGGGGGCTCGGACGGGGAGAAACACGTCCGCGCCCCGACGGGCCACTCGCAGCCCGGCCCCTGCCTGCTCTGGGCTTGCAAAGCCTGCAAGAAGAAGGCGAGCCCGGGCGACCGGCGCAAGGCGGCCACTCTGCGGGAAAGGCGGCGGCTGAAAAAGGTCAACCAGGCTTTCGAGGCGCTCAAGCGCTGCACCTCGGCCAACGCCGGCCAGCGGCTGCCCAAAGTGGAGATCCTGCGCAACGCCATCAGCTACATCGAGAGCCTGCAGGAGCTGCTGCGGGAGCAGGTCCAGCAGTTTTACGGGCTGCCCGCGCCCGGCTGCTCCGAGCCCGCCAGTCCCAACTCCAGCTGCTCCGACGGCCTGGTAAGGACGCTCTGCCCCGCCCCGGTCTGAATCCCGCCCGAAGGAGAGCAGGGAACAGCGGCAGGCAGGCTCAGAAGGGCTAAGTGGGGCGGAAGGGCCCCCGAGAGAACCCCGGGCTGTCCGCTGCAGCCTCACTTGCTCCCCTTCGCTCTTTTTTTTAAACAGCTGTGATTGTTTCCCGCACCATCCTGGGGCCCCTTCCCAACCGCGGGGTTTTAGCGGAGCTTTCACGGGATTGAGGCAGGTTTTGAAATCCCCAAAATGCAGCGCAGAGCTGATGGGTCGATGCCTGAGCCCGGAGGAAGACTCTTCTGATTCTGGAAGCAATTTGGCATGTTTGGGGGTTGCAAGGAGGAGCAACCTTAGCGGGTGGGGGTGGCCCCTACGGGTGGTGTTGAGTTGCTTTTCTCTGGCTGTGCCAACCCCTTTGCTCATTCCACCTGGTGTGCAAAAGCTTTAGTGAGTAGCATATAGTTTTGATTTGGGAGGGAGCACTTCTAGGAAGTAGGAATAAGATTGTGTTACTTGTGTGGCAAGTGTGCAAGGCCACGTGGTGCGTCACAGTCGTTTTATTTCTATGACTGTCTTAAAGGGGATTTTTATTTATTTATTTATTTATTTCTTAGATTTTTAGACCGCCCCCTCTCCCAGAAAGGGACTTTTGGGGGGAAAGCATCCTGATATTTCCCTTTGACAATTCTCTGAAATGAATTATTAGCTGCTGATCCATGTTCTGCAAATGGAAAATGGAGACAAATTTCCAGAGTAGCCTGTTTGTTCTTTGGCTTAGCATGTTCCCCATTAATTGCAATTCTGTGTAGGACATAATATCTCCATATGCTGCACGTAACTACTGCAGTGTAAGATTATTCATTCAAAATTTATGGTATGGCAAAACTTTGTTTCCCTATTCTGTTTGCTGGATACAGGATCAAAATGTAATTTAGGCATCCTTCCACAATTTAGGCATTCTTCCTGGATACAAAAAGAAGGAAGAGAACAATTATGAGGTTAACCCTTTACATTTTTGGGGGGAATAGATTGCATTGTGTGCTTGTGTTACAAGTGCATCTTCTGAACATTTATCTAACGCAGGGCTTCTGAAGCTCAGCAATTTTAAGATGTGTAGACTCCAACTCCAAAGCTGGGGGGGGGGGAATTCTGGGAGCTGGAGGCTACACATCTTAAAGTTCCTGAAGTTAAGAAATATTATACAGTATAGTCTAACTAACACATACTCCTGAGAAAGAGCTGTAAGGTTGCAGTGTAAAAAATAATGCCTGGGAGGGCGAGCTGTATCCTTCAAATTTCCTTGCAAGCAATCTTATCAAATGGTAAAGTGTTCAAATGACTCTGGGAAATTCTTGTACTAATTTCTCTGGAAGTAAACCTCACCTCATCTCACTGCATACATCAGTTTCCTGTAATTCTGCATCAATTTCCCTTTCCCCCCAGGGGAGTTCACAGAATGTGGGTAGCTAAATGATCCAGCCAGATCCATCAAGGATTAGAGTCAGATCCCTTGATTTAACATTCAGGGCCATTGACTATAAACCTGTTAATTTAAATCTCAGAGATGTTCTGATTCAAAGATGTGTAGGTAGTGATTCTTCTAGGCATATTGAGATTGCAACTGTCAGGCTGTGGTGGGGTTTTACTTGGTGGGATTTATTCGGATTGTCCATTGGTAGGATAGTGTTGTTTGCTAAAGTTATGGATCCCTGAAGGGAAGAGCTTGACCCTGAGTCTGTTAAAGTGTTTGCTTTGACGTTCATGACATCACCAGGTTTCCCTGTTTGAGCTTGAGTGAAACACCAGTTGTGTTTCAGTTTGTTAAGAAGCTGTCTGCTTCAATTCTAAAGTGCCTCTGATGGGCCTTGCTCTTAACTGTTTCAAAACCCTTGTTCCGAAAACTCATTAGGCCAGGTTGAAGCATGTGAAAAATGCAGAGCACAAACAAGTTAGAGTAAAGTTTACTTGGTGTTCAACCATGAACACCTCATCTGAAGGCAGTTCCCTCACTCCTTTGTAACACCACTTTGGGAAAGTGTCACCTTCAGATCTTAAATGTTTACACATGTATATGGCCTTTGAGTAGTCCTAATCAAGATATTTTCTTCACTGCTTTATTTTTGTGGGTAACTCAGCTACTTTTGCTTAGTATGGATGTTCTAGTTATACAGATGTATGTACATGTTGATATATGTGTACATTATTATTTTTCAGAAAATGCAGAAATTACCTTAATAGGAATTTAATATGAGATTATTATAATTCCAACATTAGATTTAGGCCCTGCCCAAAATCAATACGATTCTGGCTAGATATTTTAAAACAAAACAGCAATGCTATATAGAAAATACATGATACAAAATAATGCATATAAGTTCAGACTGTCTGACTATAATCTGTCTGTATCTAACTATTATCTTTCATCTATTTGTCATCTATTAACTAGCCATCATTTTCTCCCTCCCTAGCGAAATGCAATGCATGCAGTCTAAACAGTGAAAAGACTAGGCATGTCTCAACTTTTAACCTTTGTTGGACAAAATACACATGTAAAAAAACCCAAGATATGGTCTATAATACCACATTGTTTTTGTTTTTCTCTTGAGATGGTGAGCATTGATGTGCTTGCATTTAGCAAAAAGCTATTTTTTCCTGCTATGTTCCTATTCTTGCCTCAACTCCCGCCAGCCTAGCAGTTCGAAAGAATGCAAATGCAAGTAGATAAATAGGTACCACAGTGTGGATGAGCTTGGTTAATTAGCTTATTACACAAAGGAGTTTTCTTGGCATGGCTAGGGTAGCTAAATTTTGGGTAGTGGGCACATAAATATATGGGCTCAGATCCCAGGCAGGAGAGTTCCTAATATGTAAATATAAGTGAAATGTAATCATTATGCAAGTAACAATGCTAATTACTACTATTAGTAGTAATATTATATTTTAACCCCTCCCCCAATAATTAGTAGAAACTCCATGCAACCGTGAAATACAACGAAGGTATTTTATATAGCAGAATCACATCTAATTGTGCTAGGAAGCTATACTTACATGATGATACCAAAAATCAGAAGCAAAGATAAGGTAATGAAACTGAACCCTATTATACGATTTTAGTTGTTCAAATAACACTGGTATATATCAGAACCTCATTTGCTATATATCATTGCATTAATCCAATATTTTCTTTGAACACAGTTGCAAAATAGAAGGAAAAAAAATCCGGACAAGTTGCACTGTATGGCCTGTTTGTTATTTTGACTCCCAAGGCTGAAAATCCTGCAAATGTTGCCCTCCTTTCTATCATTAAAACACAACATGTTAAATAGCTAATTGTTGCCTTTCCTAACAGCAAAAACCAGCTGTCTGAAACAATCACCTCAATTTTAAAATGTTTTGACAAACCTTGTTTGTCATGTGTAAAATAATTAACAGAGTCTGTGAACTTGGTGGTGCAATGGTTAGAATGCAGTACTGCAGGCTACTTCTGCTGCCTGCTGCCTGCCTGCAATTTGGCAGTTCCAATCTCACCACAGGCTCAAGGTTGGTTCAGCCTTCCATTATACAATAGCAGAGTTGGAAGGGACCTTGGAGGTCTTCTAGTCCAACCCCCTGCCTAGGCAGGAAACCCTATACCGTTTCAGACAAATGGCTATCCAACACCTTCTTAAAGACTTCCAGTGTTGGGGCATTCACAACTTCTGGAGGCAAGCTGTTCCACTGATTAATTGTTCTAACTGTCAGGAAATTTCTCAGTTCTAAGTTGCTTCTCTCCTTGATTAGTTTCCACCCATTGCTTCTTGTTCTATCCTCAGGTGCCTTGGAGAATAGTTTGACTCCCTCTTCTTTGTGGCAACCCCTGAGATATTGGAACACTGCTATCATGTCTCCCCTAGTCCTTCTTTCTATTAAACTAGACATTCTTCCAAGGTTGGTAAAATGAGGACCCAGATTGTTGGGGGCAAGAGGCTGACTCTATAAACTGCTTAGAGAGGGCTGTAAAGCACTGTGAAGCAGTATATACCATGTTTTCCCGAAAATACTTTTGCAGTGGGCAAAAATATAAACCCTCCCCCAAAAATAAGCCCTAGTGAAGGGGTAGGTTTAGCCAGAACAGGAGGCAGCCCTTCCCTTCCCCGGTCACTTCAGGGCTTCTCGGCCCCTTAATCGGATCAGCTGGGCCGCTCCATTCACAAAACAGCTGATTCGCGGGTGTCGCTCAGGCCTCTGCCTCCAGCAAACGCCAGTTGCTTTTGCAGCCAATTGCGGCTGCAAAAGAAGCTGGAGGCCAAGCAACACAACCCAAATGCCTCATGCCCTCCTTACATAACAGTGAAAGTCACAGCTCGCAATTCCGTCCACGGAACAGAAAAAGATAGCATAGAAATCCATACACCTGGGACGTCAGATGGCAGCAGGCAAGCGGGTGGTGGGATGGAGAGGGTGGGGCTGGTGGACTTGCTGCTTCCTGCACGTGAAAAATAATAAGACCTCCCCGAAAATAAGGCCAACCCCTTATTTGGCGGGTCAAAAGAAAATAAGACCCTATCTTATTTTCAGGGAAACACGGTAAGTCTAAGTGCTATTGCTTTGTGCCACACTAGATGAAACAACTGCACAACCAGAAAGCATCTTCTGTGAGACTTCATTGGACTGCATTCAGCCCTGTACTTATTTGTATCCAGATATTACTGATATCTAACCAAATTCAGTGTTCTTTCCAGATATTCTGGCAGATGAAATCCAATTGACTGTGCCTTTAATGTATAGAAACCCCCAACCTCATGGCTTCTTATCTATTTCAGACTGAATGCAGCAGTCCCCTGTGGTCCAGAAGGAACAGCACTTATAGCAAGAGTTACTGCTCTGATCTCCAAAATGGTAAGGCTCACATCTCTTCACTCTCCAAGGATGGCAGTAAGAGCATAAAAATGAAGGTATTCAACTGGACAGAATAACCCAGTAGCTGCTCTGGTAATATCTGGCAGCACATGGTAGACTTTGAAAAGAGAAATTCAGTTACCTTAGATTCGAATATCTGTTAGCTATCTTTCTCTTTAAAAGTGTACAGAGTGGAATACACAAATAATATACGATATTTTATGCAGCTATTTTATGTAATTTCTGGGATCAAGTCCCATAAACAAAAATGGAAAGAACTGAGTATGATTAGGTGGGAGAAGAAATAATTAAAAGACAGAATGATAGCAGTTTTCAAATATATGAAATGTTGATACATTAGTCTTAGGTTTTTCTGCTTTCTAAAGCATATCTTACAGAATCACTGATCAGTTGCTGACCCTTCTGACTAATTGTTCCAGAACTGTAATACAAAGCTTTGGAGGATGTTGAAAAAACTTGCTCCAGAGGACAGACCTGACCAATGGCTTCACATAACAAACAGAGCATTATTTCCTAAACGTTAGTCAAATTTGCTCCAATAATCATTGGAACTTGTGATGTCACCTTAATCACCAGAATAATTCTAGGCAGTTGAATTGAAATGATAGGAAAGGACATTGTTTCCAGGCATTAGCAAAAACTGACAAACAGCTTGAATAATGGATTCTCCTTTATTAATGGAGATGGCATGCATGAAGGAACACGTGTGACATCTGCAGTGACTGGCTTAGACCAACTCATGAAGTAGCATCAAACTTTGATTCTGTATCTCTTTCCACTAAGTGCTGTTTTGTCTTTTCCCTCTCAGCCTACCCCTCAGAAGCAGCTAGCTCTACCATCTCCAGCCTGGATTGCTTATCCAGCATAGTGGATAGAATCTCTTCTTCGGATCAGGAGGGGCTCTCCCCCAGGGACGCTGCTTCCCTCTCTCCTCTTGCCAGCCCTGAATCCCGGCCAGCCTCTCCTGAGGCCCCTCATTCCAACCTCATCTATCATGTACTTTGAACTGCCTGAGATTTTACACCAGCTGGGCCAACGATTGGCTGCTTCTGAGAATTCCCAGCATCAACAAGGAGATGCTCCATTGAAATATGAAGCTCTTGGAATTCTGGTGGACCAAAAATATGCATACAAAGAAAAAAAAAGTCACTTTATTTTGTCCTAACTTCCCTTTTTAGAAAGCAAATGACATATTTAATCAAACTGCTTTTTAATACTATGTACTATAATTATATGCTGACCTTTAAATTGTATGACATCGCTATCTTAATTATCCTAAAGAATAGAAGGCAAATGCGTGGATGTAGATCCATGTTTTGAATTGCTATAAGAAAACACAGGATTAGTTAAATTATATTTCATAAAAGTACATTTAATAAAAAAATAACATTAGCTACATGATCTCTTGTTGTTATCTATAATATTATAACATGATAGTATCTAAAAATAATAACCCAGGATCAACTCTACAACTAGCTAGGACAAAGCAGCATAGTTCAAAAGGTAGGTGTTTGGCTTAGGCCACTGTGTTATGCTATCTCTGCTTCTTTTGATGTCTCTTTTACCACTAGGGGGAGACATTTAGAGGTTCTTAGGTAAACCTTGATTCAGGTTTCCAATTGCTACTACCGCTTTAGACCTACAGCAGGGGTGTCCAAACTTGGGAACTCTAAGACTTGTGGACTTCAATTCCCAGAATTCCCCAGCCAGCCATGCTGGCTGGGGAATTCTGGGAGTTGAAGTCCACAAGTCTTAAAAGTTCCCAAGTTTGGACACCCCTGACCTACAGTATTGACAAAGATACTGTGGAATGCAATAACATCTTATCATGTTTCTGTTACTCTCTTTTTCCCCTGCAGCCAGGGTCTCTCAGCCAGTATTAAGCATTGAGCTGCTTCTGTCAGCCTCTGTCACTCTAAATTTAGGAAATCAAAGGGGAAGGGGAATCTGGTTTTATTTTTATAGTTGTGCTTTTGATAACAACAGTAAAAAAACTTCACTATTTTTATATGATTTTCTATTCAAGGTATGTAAAATGATCCTTGGAGTAGGATTTGAATGATAAGTAGTTCTTTAATGGGATATTTCCATTCTTTAAATTCAAAACACTTGTAGGTTAATGTTTGAAAACACTTTTGATCTCTATGCAGCTCAGTGTCTGGAGTATGCTTTCATGTTTTGTGATGGATAGCTGTTCTTCAGAGGCCAACTGAGTTAGCCTGTGCCAAAAAGCTGGATGTTTTACATACAAACACACATAAACTATGTTGTACTTAGTTGTTCTAAGTTATATTGAGCTGTTGATACTATGTAACACAACAATGATATTAACTGAATAGTATTTTAATTAAATCTAGTGTTTGATAGAAGAAAAAGTATGGTAGTTCACATTTCAGCCTGATACAACTATAGCTTTAGGAATTCCACTCTCAACTCCCCTTCTCACTCAATTGTTTGTGTGTGTGTGTGAGAGAGAGAGAGAGAGAGAGAGAGAGAGAGAGAGAGAGAGAGAGAGAGAGAGAGAGAGAGAGAGAGAGAGAGAGAGAGAGAGAGAGAGAGAGAGAGAGAGAGAGAGAGAGAGAGAGAGAGAGAACGAATGAATTCCAGATATCAAATTTTGAACTTTGTGGGGTAACAGATATTTGACTTTCTCTTCAAGATCACGCAAGGCAACTGCAGTTTGTTAATATAGTTTTCATTAGATTAAAACAGCAACACACTAGAAAATATATATTTTTTCTCAAATCATTCATTAGAATGTAGACCCTTGGCAACTTTTAATTTTTAAGCAGTATTAGGAAATCCAGATAACTTCTCTTAGGCAATCATTTGTTTTTTTGCAGGATCTAATCAGAAGAACTTATTCTAGCTAGAATTTCTCAAACTTGACATATTTAAGAAGTGTGGACCAACTTTCAGGATGGCTGGCTGGGGAATTTTGGGGATTGAAGTTCACGTATCTGAAAATTGTCAAGTTTGAGAAAACCCGCCCTAGCTTCTAATGTATCCACTGTGGTTTTATTTTACTTACTATGCTGTGATTTCAGATATATTAATGGATTTATGAGCTAGTTCCCCAACATAATTTATTATTGCTTTTTAAATTTTTCTTGTACGAGTTTCTTGAGATTTCTTGAGCTGTATTTGAAATACAGTACATGAAATAATGTCACATACAAAAGGCCAAGCTTATCATTCCAGAATGCTGGATGTGGAATTTGAGATTTAACTTACAGGAATGCAAGCATAATACTGAAATGAGAAAAAAAAACTTGCTAATATTAAGAGCAGTTTGATGAAAGGATTAGAGCTGTCAAACTTCCAGTCCACGTGCAAGATGCGTCATGCGGTGGCCACGCCCACACCCAATTTAGTGAAGGGGAGGAAAGTCTTGATACATCACATGATGCTACCGTGACGACACAAGTTTGACACCCCTGGATTAGAGAGAAGACAGGCTCTCTATTTCAGACTGCAGAACTATCTACTGTATTGTTTTAATATGGATTGCTACTCTGAGTAGGACATAATGATCCAAATAATCTCTTCCGGTGTTACAATTCTAAGGCGGTGGCATGTTGAAATTGCCATTAAGTCTGTGGAAGGGCCTGTTTAATGAAAGATGGATGCAAATGATTAAGCATTGCAAGAAAGGCATATATAAGCTTGGGATTCATCTATGCTAACCTTAAACAATCAGAAAAATTGTGAGTAGAACTCCAGCTGGAGTCTTTCAAAGCCTGATATGTGCACTTTTGGCAATGCAGGAATTTTTTGCATATTTGTTTAGAACAGTTATAAAAAGCATTTAACATTTCAAATTTGAAACTATGAGAAGAGTATTTTAATGAGTACTTTTAACTGTGTGACCAAAGCCTGCACACCTGGAGATTCTAAAGCAAAGCAAAACACAAAACATGTGAAGAAACATTGGTGGTGAATTAACTGATTAATAACAACTTGGTATGACATTCATTAACATTTATTATATAAAGCAAAATTAACTTTCAATTTGTTATTTTCAGTTTTTTTCCCCAGGTTTTAGCAGCAGTTGCATTTCACAAGACTGCGTGTAACTTTGAAAACATTTTTAACAGCCTCCCATTACCTTGTTTAGGTATCAAAATGCATGTTTGGTATAATCATGATCCTAAAATGTCACTGAAATGAACGTAGTAACATTTCAAAAATGAATTCAAAAAAGCTCTAATTTATTTTTAAATGTTGCAATGTTTATAAATATCATTAACTTAATATATAGACTCAAGGGCAGGGGTGTCAAACTCGTGGCCCATGGGCAGATGCCTCCTGTGCTGGCCATGCCCATGCCTGGTTTAGCGAAGGGGGAAAAAGTCATGAAATATCACATGATGCTGCCATGCGACACTCCTCATACGCACCCTTCCAGGAAGAGATAGAATTAATTTGGTTTTAAAGACTTGATAACAAAGCTCTAGTCCAGAAAATGACCACAGACTCTATGAAGTATGATCTTCTGGGCCAAAGCACATATTTAATACAATACAATGCAATAGCAGAGTTGGAAGGGACCTTGGAGGTCTTCTAGTCCAATCTCCTGCCTAGGCAGGAAACCCTATACCGTTCCAGACAAATGGCTATCCAACATCTTTTTAAAGACTTCCAGTGTCTTTAAACTTCTGGAGGCAAGCTGTTCCACTGATTAATTGTTCTAACTAAAATTCTAATAATTTTACAAATATTTATATACCGCTCTGCTGCATCCCAAGGGGCTTGTATGACTTACAAAAAATTCTGATCAGCAACAATAACATTCAGTCTATCAATGGCATCTTAAACACTGGCAATATAGACAATATCACACAAAGGCTTGGATAGCAAGATAACAAACTCACATTTATTGTTTTGTTTCCTTTCACTTTGCTTTTGATTAAGTGTTCTGCATAACTCAGACATTTGTTCAATATTTAAGTCATTTTGGTTTGTGCTAATAATATATCGCTCCTAACAGGATTTTACTGGTTCACTTGTTTGGAAGTTCCATGATACACTACGTTAAAAGTTCATAAAAAGTCTTAATGTAAACCCAGCCATTTTCTGGATGACAGTAAATAGTTAGCAGTGTTTAAGACTGTAGATTCCTGCCTTGAAACACCTGGAGAATATTATATTGAAGACTAACAAATTTATAGAATGAAAGAAATACAGAAAAGAAGTTAGCATTTTTAAGGAAAAGCTGGAATTACTTGGCAGATATTTTTTCTCTGCCTCTTAAAAAAACTATTTCAATCATTAAATTTATACAGGAGGACATCTGGTGGAAAAACCTGCTACTACATTTTATTTTCAAAGAAAAGGCAAAAAATAAATATAGAATCTATTAACTCTTTGGGTTATTAAGCATTAGCCCAGCCTGGAATGCATTCTAAAATTTCATTTCTGTAATTTCAAATTGAAACAGAAATGTGTAAATTGATTTCTGAAGATCACAATTTAAGTTTTATTAATAAAATACTGTCTTCCAATTTCCCCCAAGTTTTTCTCCTTTTGTAAAAAAAAGGTTTTTGTTTTCTATATTATTTTGAGGACGTTTTCTAATGTCTTTCAGTTTTTAACAATTTTGGAGTTTTACGCTCATTTGATTTTTATGAGAGGATAGAGGAACTATTGTTTTCTCTCAAGCACTCTGAAGCCTTCCCCCAATGCCTGTCAGAAGCGTCCACAAAGAGAGGGTCAAAAAAGTCAAGATGGCGTATGCAACACATTTTAAAAGAGCAGAGCTTCTGTCATGTCCTTGTGGCTATCATGTTGACTTTTTTGAATTCTGCCCTCTGGTGGCTGTTCTTGCTACTCATCTGCCCTGATTTAAACAAACAAGCAAACAAATTTATATGCCACCCATCTTACTGCCAGAGTGACTACCAAATGATAAAATGGCAATATAAAAACTGTTAAAAGTAATAAGGATTAAATAGAAATTTAAAACAAAAAAATAGTGTCGGTTTTTACAGGGAATCAGGAAGGTTGTAGATCAGCAGAGACTTGACTGAGAGAAAATGAAGGACACAATATTCATGTACACTTACCTATCGCCATGTAAATATATTTTGTTTAGGAATTTTATTTTACTTTAAAAAAAGAAGAAGCATGGAACTAATTAAGAACTCTAAAATGAAATGAATAAGGAATTGTTAGTACGTCTCTATAATTTAAAAAGCAACAAGTGCCATGTAAAAAATACAATGTCATTTTAATGTATTAATTGTACACAAAAATGCAGATGAGCATGGTTATCTTGAAGAGGTAAGAGAATTTCCAGTGTCCAAATAAGACTTATTTCTAAATTAAAAACAGCTAAATTGATGGAAGAACTAACCTCTCTTTTACTTTTAAGGATTACCTTGTCTTTATCTCTTCTAGAACATGTCATGATAAATTAACATGCTTTAATTGTATATTTCCCTACCAGCTCTATGTTCTGAAAAGATTGATAGAGCTCAAATCTCTCCACTGGCATCTGCTGTGGGCTTTCAACATTTTGAAGCCTTTGTCTGTTAATGTGGGCAATTCCACTGAGCATCCCTCCCAAGTCATGCAGCAATAGGAAGGAAAGCACAAGTCAGAAGATTTGTGACTTCCAGATAAGAGTCAAGTCTGCATTTTTTTTGAAAGAGGGAGAGGGAGAGAGACAGGGAGGGAGAGAGGGAGAGAGAGAGAGAGAGAGGGAGAGAGGGAGGGAGGGGGAGAGAGAGTTACGATTTGCAGTATTTTTAAGACATAAACTTCAGTTCTCAGTTGAAAAATTATTAGATCTGCACATGATAGAAAAGAAAAAATGGTTTATAATTTATAATTGGATAATCTTTCAAGAACCTTCCAGAAACTCATCAATAAACAAAATACCTCAATTATAAATATTGTACAAATTTTAGAGTGCTATTTTCTTTTGGAACACTAGATGGCTTTCCTAGTTTTTAATCAGGTGATAACATTTTACAGGGTGGTTGTTATTCTGCCTGCTAAATAGTTCTCATTAAAAGATAAACATGCCTTTTTTAAAAAAAGACAAGTAAAATATTATTTAATTTGCATAATGTATTAACTATCCAAAATAAATCTATACCATGATCAATTGTAAGTAAAAGAAGGAAACAAAGGGGAGAAAATAACATCTTTCTATACAAGCTTTTCATTCATTACTATTATTATTTAAAGCCACATTCTATTGCATCACATACATAATTGTAGTAATTAAATAAGACTTAAAATATATATTTGTCATTTTGATCGTATTACTTTTAGAAATCAATCAATCCTTTTATTAATAAAATTAAATAAATGTAGGTAAGCCACTAATGATGTTATCCAAAATAGTTTGGTTTTAATGCATTCTACTTTTAAAAGTAACCCATGCCTCATAGGGTCATTGTTTCAGAGATATTTCCTTGCCTAAACAGAGACACAGAATTATCATGGGTGGGCAAAAAAGCACTGGGATGAGAAGCAGCTTCGGACCCCTATTAAGTTTCCTGTGGGAAACTGGCAGAAAGAAGTAGAAATCTTCCTTCCCTTCCCTTTCATATATGGTTCCTGCTGGGTGTAAGAGGGAGTGAGGGATTGCAAGACTGGCTGGGAAATTGTTCATGGAACTTTGAAAATAAAGATCATGTGATGGCAGCAGCAGCTCTACAGCACAGCAGCAGCAAATAGCATTAAAACAGCACAACTTCCCCAAATTTCATTCCTTGGGAGTCATGGGTCCTACATTTTGGACACATTCTGTAAGTTAGCCCATTTGAGATACTTAAAAAATGTTGCCCTATGATGCACCATTTTGCCTAGTTAAAGGATATCACAATAATGAGAATTTTGGAAGTATGCATAAATTCAGTATTCTTGAACAATTATAATTTGTGGAAGAGCTTTTCTCCAGGCTGGAGAGTTGAAAAGGACGTTGGGGACACGGTTGGTGTTTAAGGGACTCATACCTGTTCTCTGGCTGTGTTGCCTTTGTGCCACGCCCCAGGCCATCACATTAACCAGAGTTAAAGATGCCAAGCGAATATGTCATTGTTTTCAAAAGAAGAAAAATGATGATTAGTTTCAATAGGTTCATGAGCATCATTAAGGTCTCTAGATCAGTACAGGTAGTCCTTGATTTACAACCACTTGTGACTTATGACCGTTTTTCACACTTACGATCATTGCAGCATCCCCATGATCAAGTGATCAAAATCCAGATGCTTGACAACTGGTTTGTGTTTATGATGGTTGCAGTGTCCCAGGGTCATGTGATCAACTTCTGTGACCTTCTGACAAGCAAAGTCAATGGGGAAAGCCAGGTTCACTTAATGCAGGGGTGTCCAAACTTGGGAACTTTAAGACTTGTGGACTTCAACTCCCAGAATTCCCCAGCCAACCATGCTGGCTGGGGAATTCTGGGAGTTGAAGTCCACAAGTCTTAAAGTTCTCAAGTTTGGACACCCCTGACTTAATGCATCACTAACTTAACAACTGCAGTGATTCACTTAACAACTGTGGCAAGGAAGTTTATACAATGGGGCAACACTGAATAATTGTCTTGCTTAGTAACAGAAATTTTGGGTTCAATTGTGGCCATAAATCAAAGAGTACCTGTATTCACTTAGACCAGGCCTGCACAATATAAAGCCGACGAGTTTCCTGTGGCCTTCCAAGTTGCCTTGTGCAGCCTGCCAACATTTGTTTAAAAGGTCAATAAACTCACTGCCAATTCTCTGCTAGCCACCAAATAATTAATTGCCGCTCAAAATATTTGTTTGCAGCTTGCAATTATTTTTAATTTATTCATTTGGCCTGTTCATCTCTGCAATTGTGCAGAGCTAAACTAGACCATCAAGTTGTTACTGATGTTAATCATCCTGGGGAGGCGGTTGGTATCTGATTTTTTTAAAATATTTGCCACATGTTGAATTGTCTTCATAGATGGAAGATGGAACCAAAGAGAATCCATATATATATATCCCGACATACACACACACACACACACAAATATATAACTAAATACAAAAATATGCTTCCAAGATTTTGGAACTGAATCAGAGTTGGCAAGCTCAGTATAATCCCTGTATGTGTCAAACCATGCTTGTATTCAAACAGCTCTTAATTTTGTACTGAGCTATTTGTGGATCAAATACATTACACAAGGGTACCATAAGTGCAGAAAAAATGAAAAACTGAAGCTGTGTAATCAGAACTCTCCTGGCAACTAAGTGATGTACCAACATTTCAAGGAATTCTGCATCAGCTATTTAATATCTTGGAGACAGTTGTTGTTTAGTCTGCGTGGAAAGGAAGTAGTGAAGTAGCTAGCCGATTGTCTGGGGACAATCTAGACATCAGGGTTCCAAGTAACAGTCCCAACAAAAGAAGACTCCGAGACCTGAAGTTCCTCAAAGTTCCACTTTATTAGAGATGTCATATTGGCACATCTGGGAAAACCCAAATCTGAAAGCTTCCAGGTTTTTTCCACCCAAAAAAGCCCACATCCCTTCCCCTGCACCCACATGTCCATCACATGGCCCAATCAAGGCATTGTCCCAACTGGAGATGCCTCCCAGTCACACCACTCTAGGGGCAGGCCAATGTCCTTGGCTCTCAGAGAAAGGAATGTTGTTATGGCTAGATATCCCTGCAACTCCATGCAATCCCCCCCCCCAGTTTCCCACAGCACTAAGTGGGGTAGCCCTGAAGATCCCAAAAAAAAAGATGGTTTCCAGGGCTGACACTAGACGTTTCTGATCCCACTCTGCCACCTGGCAAACCAATATCTTTTTAAAGATAAACATGTAAATATGTGAGATACAGTGATGTGCGGTGAGGTTTATGGCTGGTGAGGCTGGTGACGTCATCAGGAAGGCGGGGAATGGGACCACGTGTGCAGGAGACTGAGGCAGCCTCAGCCTCCTGCACACATGGTCCCATTCCCCGCCTTCCTGAGTCAATATGAAGGGGACCGTGGAGCGCGAGCCGGCGGAGCGCGCTCCACGGTCCCCTTCATGTTGACTCAGGAAGGCAGGGAATTGGACCACATGTGCCCTTTCCCTTTTCCCTTTTTTTTCTTTTAATGATGAGAGCGGTGAGGCTCTGCCTCCCCTGCCTCCCCTGACCGCACGTCCCTGGTGAGATACAACATAACATAAAACAGAAAAATAATATTTTGTGAAGCATTGGGAAGTTTAACATATTACTTGTTTATCATTGTAAAGTAAGTTAGAAATACAAGGATAAGAACATGGTCCTTGAATTGGCTCTGCCTGTTTTTGGAACTTATCAGAGAAATTACTTGTTAACATTTTTGTTAGGATTTGGGGTTAATATATATGTGAAATTTGGTACTACCTGTGCACTGAGGTTTAAAAGATGTATCTGAATTTTGAGTAGTTCAGTGTAATAAGGAGGATCTACGTTGATTTGCCCGAGCAAGGAGAGTGTGGCTTTTCACATATTTTCTACACGTGTGCTTCACATAAATTCTAATATTCCAGGTTCAATTTCTTTCTCACATTTTCTCTTAATTGTTATTTTCTAAGTTTGATCTTTTGTTTAAATATGGGTGACATCCAACTTTAATCATTCACAGACTAGATTCACTGAAAGGACTAGAATAATTTATTATAATCAATGATATACCGTAATAAATAGCATGATTATTCCTTTAGGAATAATAGGCATCCAGCGGGAGTTTTTCAGTGGACTGTATAAACAATTGTAAATAAAAACAATCCATTTTAAGAACAAAGGAATAATATACTTGCCACTAGCTTTTAGCGGCAATGGCTCTCTGGAAGTAGGCAGAAAGAGGGGGAAGAGTGAAGGTGAAGACACTCTCGTGAAGGCCATTGCCAGCTTTCTTCACAGGGCACTTGGTGGTGATGGCTACGTGGAAATCTGGTGATGGTTTTACCTGTGACTAACTTAAACTCGATCACATTGATCTGACTTAGTTTAAGTTTGAATCCTAATATGGTCTTCCATATTCTCTCTGATCTAGAAATGGTCAGTATATGGTATAAGAACAGTAGCCATGTGAATAATGTTTTTGCTTTTTGTTGTTGTTTTAATAAATAAAATTGAATTCAAAGTTCACACTGAACTGCTTGATAAAAAAATCATAATTTAATGTTCTGTAGATTTCACACCCAAATTTTATCTGAAAAAAAAGGAAACTTTGAATTTGTACATTTTATCTTTATACTCTAGAGATGTACTCTAAAGATTTCTAAGCACAATGCACAAATTCTTTAAAATACTCTCCGAAGGAAAATGTGCCATGTTTGGATATTTCTGCATGGTATAAGTTTATTATTCAAGAGCAATTGAAACAGGAGAAGAGTATTCTCTGTAAATAATTTATTAAATCTTAAGGTTCAGAAATGTTGATATTCACTATTTAGACAAGAGTGACAATATTTACTTTCTTTTTTACAACAGCATTTATTTAACTTGTTTTTCTGGTGGAGTTTGAAACTACAATACAGTATTTTCATAATATAAGAGGTTTTTTAATATACAGAACAGGTTGTATAGTTCATATGTAATTCAGCTGGAAAATGAAACTAGTTTATATGTTCTCTCTCTGAATATATTTATGCATGTATATATAATATTCGGTATATGTGTGCATGTGTGTATAACTCACACACACTCACAATGGGCTGATGGGACTGATCATTAATGTTTTTCCATCCTGACCAAAAAGCTACTGTAGAAGTTAATTTGGCATTTATTTCTAGACCAGGGGTGTCAAACTCGTGTCGTCATGGCGGTGTCAAATGGCATACTGTGACTTTTCCCCCCCTCCGCTAAATTGGGTGTGAGTGTGGCCAGCGCATGAAACATCCGGCCCATGGGCCACAAGTTTGACACCCCTATTCTAGACTATATAGTTTGTTTTAAGTATGATATGGTATAGTGATTTGATTCAGAGAACAGAAAATAATATCATAGGCTTCATAAATCATGTTGCTCTGCTTTAATCAGAGAAGCCAGAGTGTATGAATTCAACTCAAGGTTGAATTGGCTAGGCTAAGATGAAGAGAGAGAGAAAATGAACAAGGATAGAAACCTCTTCTGAGAATGAAACTCTGTTCAAGTTAGCAAAGTTCCCCAACCCACTATGTAACATTTAAAGGAAGAGGTTGGTAATACAAGGGCAGTGCTAAAGACGAAGGTGAGGAAATCTGCTTTCCAGTCGCATTGCATACACCTACAATTTGACTAATCCAGTATAACTCAAATGTTAAATATTTCATGAGGTACAACACAGTTAATAAGTAAATCCAAAATTCAACATTACATATTTAAGGCTGGAAAATATAGCTTCATTTTTCAAATACCATTGTAATATGTCAAATACCATTTGACACAATTATGTGTTTTGTGTTAGATTTTCATAAAGCTAATGCATCTTTTTAGTAATAGGATTGTGTATTTGGAGTTTAATATACATTTTACAGCTTATGTAGAAAAATGGGTGAATGAACTTTGACTGTCTTCATATAGCAACAGGAAATCCCAATCTTAAAACCTCAATATAAATTTACCATAAATTCAACTAATTCTGGCCTTTTATACTTACGAAAATCTCAGCATTAACGTTTAGAAATTATTTTAGGAAAATAATATTTTAGTAGTCTTTCCATAGTACATTTAATGCTTTTGAACTTATAGGTATGTATTTTGATTTTTTTTTAAAAAAAAACTATTACAGTTCTACACATAAACACCACAATAAACATACAAAAACATGAACCTATAAATCTAAAACTAAGCTTCTAACTTAAAAAAAAACATAGTCCATTTACGTCCTTCACTTTCTTCATGGACCCATTAAGTATTTCTAATTCTTTTACACCATTGTAATTATTTTTTGTTATCTCCCCTTATTTAATCTATAAAAACCTTTATCATCAAGCCATTTTTCTCTACTTTTATAATATAATCAATAAATGGAAGCATTAAGACTCTGTGCTTTTTACTTCTTCTAATAAGTATGTATTGGATCTTCCCTAAAATCCTAAATTAAACTGGAATAGCGTGTGGTTATAAAGATTAAGCATCCTTTATATACTTAGGCACTACATACCAAATATCAGGTGATTGGGCGAACAGATAAGCATTAGTCTGAAGCATTCATTCAGCTTTTCTGCACCCTAACAGAGACAACCACTTACTAATTGTTTTATAATTTTTAAAGCTCTAACCATTATCTAGATGTATAGTTCAGAGATCTGTACATACGGGGACAACAGAGCAAAAGTTTAGTTGAAATTCCCTTGAATAGCTCCTATAACTATACATTCCTTATTGTGTAGCAAATGTGATATGATTCTCGAATCTACTTGAGGCATACAGTATATTTGAGATAGGTAGGGTTTTGTTGTTGTTGAATTTTTTATTTAAAGTGGCCTCACTGAGTGAGTGTTCAATTTCTATCCACTCTTGTTTTCAGTACAGAATGGCCTAATCTTGAGGAAGATAAATTGAACCCAGTGTTCTGAGTTTTCATCTCAACTTGTCAGATCCGTGTATCTGCCATTCTTCGGTGGGAGAAGGATTGGTGGGTTTGGATTTGATACATTTTGTTCTTTTTCCTTTTGATGTATTCTAGGTATCCTATTACTTGCCTTGTCTTTTTCATAACCTTTTGCCTGATTTATAACCGTTGCCTGGCGCCTCAGATGTCTGGAAAATTCTCACCTCTTGGGGGATGCAAGGGGGGGGGGTATGGATTGCAATTCCGGAAGATGATCCTCAGAACCTCTTCTTATCTGTTTATCAGAGAGGCTGGTACAAAACCATTTTCATGTCCGTGGATTGGTGGGAATCCACATCGGACTGTTGGGAAGGGTTCCTAATTTCCTTTATCATGGATTGTGTGGCCTGAGGGTCCTAGAGCCTGCTTTGAATGTTGCCTTGCTTTCACCCCTTTTCAATAAAAAGATTCCTTTTGAAATACCAGGTTTTCAAGAGTCTGTGCTTTCTTGAGGGGGGGGGGGCAAGGGAGGTCCTTACACAACTACTGATTGACTTAGTTCTGAGAGAAAAAAGGTTCAAATCAAACATCAGGTACTAATTTTCAATCAACAAAGGGATGTGAAGGATTTTTAAAGAGTCTTTTTATTCTCACAAACTGACAAATATGATAGTGTTATTAGTTCTCGAGGCAACAATAAACACATTGTCCTCCATGTTATTGGTATTAGAATTAGTTCTCACACAGTCAGTAAAAAATATGACACCAATTCTGTCCCTACAAAAACAAAAGCACATAGAAATTGGCCTTCCCAGACAAAACAGGAGTCTATTACATAAAGCAAGAATGAGAAAAAGCTGCAAAAGTATTTGAATGTCACTTCTGTGTTCTGGGTAGCCCTCTCTAGAATTGTTGGGCTATGGTTTCCTAACTTTCTTCATTATTTATTAGGAATCTTGAATTCCGTGAGTTCATTTGTTTAGCTCTGCTGGGTAAAATGGGTGGTGGGTGGGTTCGTGTAATGTTGTAATAGAGTTAATGTTTCCTTTGAAAATGAAATAACAATAGCTGACCACATCCTATTTCGATGTTCATTTTATAAAGGGTATTGAAATAATGTAATCCAATTGACTTCATGCAAATGATTTAATATCATTGCTGAAAATGTATTGTTACATATCCAACTAAGTCAGAAACAGTATGCATAAAATAAATGATCAAATTTATGTGTATGAATGGAGTCAGATAGCAATACCACTTAGACATATACCGCTGTACAATGCTTTATAGCTCTGTCTAAGTGGTTTACAGAGTCAGCATATTGCCCCCAACAATTTGGGTCCTCCTCATTTTACCCACCTCGAAAGGATGGAAGGCTGAGTCAACCTTGAGCTTGGTGAGATTCGAACTGCCAAATTGCAGGCAGCCAGCAGTCAGCAGAAGTAGCTTGTAGTACTGCACTTGAACCACTGCACCACCGAGTTTCAAACTGAACCAATCTACTTAATTAAAGTTAACATTACATCACAAACATTTATGCCTGTTTGGTACACGTAGCCTTTCACTTTGACAATAAAATTAGTTAATAATAATAGAGCTTTGTTTAAATCAATTATCCAGCTATAATCTACACAAGTGTCCTATATGCTAAGTCACACAAGGTGGTGCCTTCCAGAAAAGCTACAATTGTCTGTTCCAGAATTCCAAAGGAAGTGTAGCCATATCAGCTAGAAATTTTGGGACTTGTAAATGCAAACACATCTAAAGCATACCACATTGGGAAAGTTGCATTGTTACACAAAAATAAGTTTCCGCTATATGTTTTAATACTAAATCTAACAACAACAGAAATAAATATATTGGAAAAATAGATAAAATTGTGAGATACCATTAGTTATTTTAACATCATCTCAAAAATGTTTGCAATATACAGTAAGTACAGAACCTACATCTGAAACAAATATATTCTGACAACATATGCATATATATTAGATAACAATCTCTCTCCATATATATCTTATCAATATACTGTATATATAGTTTAGATTCAGGGATATAACTATAATAGATATAATAGGAATGCCTATGTTCAAAAATACAGTTTTTTAATTTTACTGCTCACAAAAGATAGAATTAAACTTGCTCCGGGTATTCTCCCAGAATAAGAATTTTATCTACAAATGGAATGGCATACAAATAAGGACTCTTTCAAATCAAAGACATTTTACTTGATGACTTGATTAATTAATTGATTACATCTGCATAAATTTTGCATATGACTTGCACTCTAATACCATAGGGTGAGGTTGTCCAAGTGTGAAAAGGCCAATTGCTAGTGTCGTAAACTTGAAGCAGCCCTTTGAAGCTACTTCACAAGGGAACATGACCCACTTATATAAAGAATGGATTTAGTCCTTCACACAGCTTCACTTTGAGTTGCATTTCAAATCCACCATGGCCTATTTATTAGCTGGAAAAATTCAAGCCCCTTTCCAGTACTGGGTATGCAGAAGTGAAATCCAGAAGTAATCCATCATGCCTCAGTGGTGAATACCTTCATTTCTGTCACAAAAAATCTTATCTCAAGGCCAAGTGTGATTACCTGGCCTGGCCTATTATGTGTATTTATTCAAAACTAAGTTCAGTAGGATTATCTCAAAGGTATAGCAGCTATCCCCAATCAAATGCTCACCAAGTGTATTATAACTGAGATTTCCAGAATTTCCACTCAGAAAGCTAAGAATAATCCTAACACATCTGATGTGTATGATTCTAACCTCAAACCTACATATTTTTATGTTATACTAAGTTTCATGGAAAAGGTCCAAAGCCTAAAGCTAAACAGCTTTTAAAAGAAATCTCATCTGTTTCAAACATTTTAAACTTGTGACATAGTTTGCATTGAAGCAGAAGCATAATCATTCCTTCTTACTATCGGCATTTCTCCTTTACATATTCTTATGTAAGGGGAAGATGGATTATTACTTTAGGATAGTGCCTACTACCCATGAGTTGATAAGTAATCACTTTACAAGTAATTAATAATCTCCTTTTCATTCCACACCTCATCAGTTCAATTGACTAATCAACAAAACATTGTAACTTTAGGAAAAAGGAAAAAAACTTTAGGAAAATTATTCTTAACCCTGGTACACCCCAGGGTTGTGTGTTGAGTCCCTTACTCTATACTCTTTATGTGCATGACTGCATTTCCACTCATGCTAGTAATATTATTACTAAATTTGCAGATGATACAACAGTGGTGGGACAAATCTCTGGGGCGGGGGGATGAGTCTACCTATCGAGATGAGGTGAAACGCTTGCTTTCATGGTGTGGAGACAATAACTTGGTCTAAGCTTAGCTTATAGTGGACTACAGAAGGAATAGATAGACATCCAGCCCTTGCTTATCAATGGAGACCGAGTGGATCAAGTGGCCAGTTTAAGAGGACCTGACTTGGGGCGCTCACATTGCAGCACTGGTCAAGAGGGCACAGCAGAGATTATACTATCTGAGACTTCTCAGGAAACAACAACTGAATGAAAAACTGCTGGTGACCTTCTATCGCTGCACCATAGAGAGTATTTTAACTTACTGCATCTGTGTATGGATTGCCAATTGCACAGTGGCAGTTAGGACAGCACTCCGTAGGGTCAATGTCATTGCCCAGGGGATCATTGGTTGCTCTCTCCCCTTTTTGGAAGAGTTTTATAGTCCCCGCTGCCTTAAGAAAGTTCAAAACATTCTTAAAGATCCATCTCATCCTGGGCACCCTTTTTTTAACTATTACCATCTGGCAGATGGTACAGGATAATAAAAACAAGGACAAATAGGCTGAAAAACAGCTTCTCTCCTAGGGCAGTAATCATATTGAATTCTATGGTATAGTGCAATATTGGGATTTCAATTTCAATTAGATAGAAAGTAAAGGAGGTATGTTTGTGTTTTTATTTTTATAGTTATAATGTACACTGAAGAGGGCATTTAACTTCATTGTACCATGTGCAATGATAATAAAGTAAACTAAACTAAACTAAAAAGATAATTATGCAGAAGGAAATATGGAAAATTATGATAATTTGGATGCAACAACTCTATATGATTGTGAAGGAAACTATTATGCAAGATAATAACATGCAGATATGGAATACATTTCTCTATAATGCCTTGCTTTTCATGGGAATGTACAATCTGATGGGCTTTATATATATATATATTTCTATGGAATACATTTCTCTATAATGCCTTGCTTTTCATGGGAATGTACAATCTTATGGATATATATATATATATATATATATATATATATATATATATATACACACACACACACACACACACACACACACACACACACACACACACACACACACACACACACACACACACACACACACACATATATATATATATATATATATATATATATATATATATATATATATATATATATATTTGTTTTCGTAGATTTTCACGGGTGTAGGTATACTGGTTTTGTTGTATTCGGGTCTTTTCCCGTGTAAGGTTGAGATTGTCTTTGCAACGTTTTGCCAGGATCACACCTGCCATCTTCAAGCTGTGGGCTTAAAAACAGCTTGAAGATGGCAGGTGTGATCCTGCCGAAACGTTGCAAAGACAATCTCAACCTTACACAGGAAAAGACCCGAATACAACAAAACCAGCATATATATCTTTTCCCGTGTAAGGTTGAGATTGCAATGTATATATATATCACATATTTTAAAAGAAAGATTACAACTGCAAAAGGGCTACAAGCCCAGGATAGTCTTCATTCTTGATTGGGGCCCATCTTACACTGTTTTGGCAAATTCTCATTTGAGTTTCGTTGTAAAGAATACAGACTTGGGCCACAAAAACAATACATAATGAATGTAATTTTCAGAATATTGTCATCATGAGTTGTCATCATGAGAATCTTACCATACAAAAGAAGACTCAAATAAACTTTTCATCCTAGGACTTCAATTCTGGGAAAAATCACATGAAGAGTTGATTATGCTGCTGACTTCCCAAACTGTACTTATTGTAATTTTGCACAGTTTGCTGGTGAACACAGTTGCTGTTGCTCTTTATTGTAAAGTTGGAATACAAAACGCAGCTGTGCTATTAAGTTGTTACATTCTTAGTTTAGAAAGTCTTTCTTGACAGCCATCTATAATTAAACAACGAAAGTATGTAAACCATCAAAAGCATAAATGGACTGACATTCTCAATTGCTTTAATTTCTCATTATTATTATTTAAATGCATGTGTGAGCTTACCTTACCAAACCTCTGGCAGCACTGCAGTAGTAATTAGAGCAATTCTTTCTTTTTATTATTAATTTTAATATATCATATAGTTTGGTCTAGTGATTAAGGCATCACCCTAGAAACTAGCAGTTCTAGTCCCAGGTTAGGCATAAAAGCTAGCTGGCTAATTTTGAGCCAATCACTCTCTTTCAGACCAACTTATCTAACAGGTTTGATGTTGTGATGAAAATAGGATAAGGAAGAAATATTAGGTTTGTTTGCTGCCTTGAGTTGTTTACAAAAAATATAACAGTGTAATAAAAATGGTCATTACACATAAATGAAAATTGTGGTTTAATTTCTAAAAGTCCTTATAATTATAGTTGGGAATCTAAAAGCAAAACAGATATGCATAAAAATTAGCAATATCAGCTTAATTAATATTATAAACGATTAGAAAGTTTTTAAAAAAGCAATATAATGCCTGGCTTTATGTAATCATATGCAATTATGTTTTATTTCAATCAAGATTTGTTGGATTAAACTACATTGTCCTTGTCTATATACTAGGTGATAAATAATGCTTTTTTAATTACAATAATTGATTATAAAATAATGCTAAGACATTAGGGTTAACACAGTGCATGGAATCAGCTACTGCCTAATGTCAGATGATGCTTGTTTTCTTAGAATGCATAAGCAGCTAGTACAAGCCTTCCTATCAAGATGGAAATTATGAAATCATTGAACAATAACTTGAATTATATAATTGGCATGAGCTGCATGACAGAATGGACGCGGATAATATGATTTGTATCATTTTCACAATAATGTCATAATACACATGACATTATTTGCTCCACACTCCTTACAAAAGGGAGGGGATGGTTTTTGCGTGCACATGCCACTTGTGCAGACTGGTTCCCAATGGGCAGGGGACCGGGGTTTGTGGACCCCTGTTATACACACAGCAAAATAAACAATTAAGTCAGAAACAGATATTTTAGTGCCTGAATTATTTATTATTTAGGATGTTGGGAAATGGGGGAATATGTGTGTCTGTTAGTGAGGCAGATCAACATCTGGTGATTCAATTAAAGAAAGATTTAGTTGAAAATAAGACAAACACTCACCTATGACATATGATTCTGCTGTGCATTTTGCTGCTGCTGCTGCTGCTGTTGAATTAACAACTGTTGCTGTTGTCTGCGCCGTGCTGTCCTCAGTTTCTCAAAGCGAGCTTCCATCTCATCTAAAACTTTGGGAGTGTAACGCACCACCAACTTCACACTGTCCTTAGCAGCCTTCAGAAGTTCCACTGCTTTCTCATGATGTTCTCCTTCCACACTCTGGTTGTGGAATGTTTAAAAATAGCAAAAAGCAAGAGGCTTTCAGCTTTAGAACTATGGGTAAGAAAGAAAAAAACTCTACCAAGGGTGAACCTGGTCCCACTAGATCTCCCCGACTATAGCTTTGGAGTCTGTAGTTAGGCCTGTCCCCCCCCCCCCGTCTAACCTTTCAGATCCTAAGGAAGTAGCTACTCTAAAGTGTATCTTTATTACTCTCTTGCTAAGAGCCATGGTGGTGCAGTACTTAGAATGCAGTACTGCTGGTTAATTCTTTTCCAGTGGAAAAGGGGGGAAAATGGCAACGTCAGCTGAACTGGAACTGCATCATCAAAATCTTCTAAGTAGAAAAAATGTGTGATATATTTATATGCAGGATCCAATCTGAAATGGTCACCAGGACCAGAGGTTTTGTCTTCTAAGCTTTTGGACTCGTACTGGGAGCCCATCTTCAGGAAACTTCTCCCTAGCAGTGTGTATGCTAGGCTGTTCTGGGTGTGGTATTTATATGGTGCATGTTGTGTGTGGCTTTTTAGATATTAATTGAGGTGTTGACAGCTGGCTATTAAGTTGTTGCCTTTTATTTGCTTGTGCTGTCAATCTCTCACCTCCCAAGTACAGACTGGATCCTGCAACATTACCCTAGGACATGTATATTCACCTTCATTCATGATGTATTTATTTACCCTACTTATATGGCCTCCTCTCTAGCCAATAAAATCTAAATAACAAACAAAATAATAACAAAGAGTTTCATTACAGCAAAAGGTCAGCTAAAACTGCATTGAAGCTCAGTAAAACCACAAACATTAAACACTACTACTACTACTACTTCTACATTTCTGTTGGAAGTACTACTAAGGCACTTCCAGGTTGAAAGGA
This sequence comes from Natrix helvetica, assembly GCF_964273705.1. Taxonomy (NCBI): domain Eukaryota; kingdom Metazoa; phylum Chordata; class Lepidosauria; order Squamata; family Natricidae; genus Natrix; species Natrix helvetica. The sequence continues at coordinate 42,276,850 of NC_138553.1, read as the reverse complement.
TTAGCTGGTGACATCACTGTTGCCATGGGGATGCCCAAGGGGGCTCCTTTGCCATGGGGATGCCCAAGGAGGCTCCTTTCATGTCTCTGTTATTTTCCCTCTAACATGGTACCTATTTATCTACTTGCATTTGCGTGCTTTCGGACTGCTAGGTGGACAGGCAAATTAATGGATGTTCATTCTATCATGTGGTTCACTCCCGGATTTCAAACTGTGGAGCTGTCAACCTCTTAGTGGTTGTGACCCTCTGTGACCCTCAATTAAACAACACACACTCCTGCCAAAGTTCTCCCATTAACAACTTAATTCCAATGCTTGGGCCAGGCTTTCATAACTTTCCAAAAGGTTGGCAGAGTTGGGACTGTCCATTTTTCAGAGGTGACACTATTCCACAGGACCAGTGCCATAGAAAAGAAGGTGGAAAATGACAATGCTTTGCAATGGCACCGAGAACATGCTCATTCTGGGATAGGCATAAACCACTAGGAAGAGATGGTCCCAGCATAGCGAAGTGCAATGCTATGTAAAGCTTTAAAGGTGACAACCAGCACCTAGTACTGCATCTTTGAGCATCATATGGGTTTCTTTGTCTTTCAGAATGGAAATAGTGTAAAGACAGTTCAATTGTTAATTTGCGATATGTAACTTCAAAATGTTCGAAGCATTGGTATAGCAATATAGATACAAAAGCTCCATGTATGTAAATAAATAAAAACATGCAGCTGAAGCGTTGAGCTTGAAGCTGAAGCATCAAGCATTTATATCACCAAAGACTGGTCATGACCAAAGTCTTTAAGTTTGATGTTTCCTATCTATTATTGATGTTTCCTATCTATTACTTTGACACCCTGCTACAAATGAAACCCTGCCACAGCCATGGCTTGAAACCAACATTATAATCTACCCGAGGTCTGACCTTCTACGACTGCGAGGGTCCCCTCTCTCGCAGGCATGCCCCCCTGCCCTTGCCAGGGCCCACCTTGATGAAGGGTTTATTAACCCAGAGAGGTGGAGGAAGCGGGGGATTAGGGGTTTTTTAGTGAAATGCTTTTTAAAGGTTTTAAGGGGTTCCAGGGTGGGGGTAGGGTTGCACAGCCCAGGGGTGTGGATATAGCCAGGCGAACAGGTGGGGTCAGGAGGGAAGGGAGCGGAGCGGGGGAGGTGGGGGAAAACAGCATTCCTATAAGGGGCTCCGCAATAACGACGGTCGTAGGGAGGGGCGGGCGCGAGGACACTAGAAGAACGTGTAGTCGGTTGGGAGACAGTGGTTGCTGGACACGCCCAGTCACGTGCACCAACCCCCGCAGTCTAGGTGGACAGGATCGACAGAGCCTGGGCCTTAGGCTGATGCTGTGTAACGCGAGGTCCGTGGTTAACAAGGCCCCCCTCATCAGTGACTTGATCACAGAGGGGGAGCCGGACCTCGCAGGAATAACGGAAACCTGGTTGGGCCCGGAGGGGGGTCTGCCCCTCGGGGAAATGTGCCCTCCAGGTTACCGTGTATTCCACCAGCCACGGGCCCAGGGTAGGGGTGGTGGGGTAGCGGTAATTATCCGGGAGGATCTGGCGCCGAGAGAATTCACTGTGTCGCAGATATCCAGGTGTGAGTCTCTGGGCGTGAGATGGGGCCCAGGGAGACAGTTGGGCCTGTTGATAGTATACTTGGCTCCTCGCTATACATCACCGGCCCTGCCCGGACTCCTCGAGCGGATCGCTGAGATGGCGGTTGAGACCCCCAAGCTATTAGTGATGGGGGACTTCAACCTGCCGTCGATGGGAGAAGCATCCGAGGTAGCTCGGGAATTCATGGCTTCCATGACAGCCATGGATCTGACTCAAGTAATTCAGGACCCCACACACGAGGGAGGCCACACACTGGACCTTGTGTTTGTCTCCGACCAGTGGACGAGTGATCTGGGAATAGGGGATTTAGCCATCACGCCCCTGTCATGGTCAGATCACTCACTTCTCCAGCTGGACTTCCCTGGTGCTACCCCCCGCCGAGGGGAGGCGGAACCAGATTGTCCTAGATGGTTCCGCCCCAGGCGTCTGATGGAACCAGACAGGTTCCAGGCGGAGCTTGGGCCACCTCCTGCAGACCTGTCCCGCTCCCGGGCAGAGGACCTGGTAGCTGCATGGAATAATGCGGCTGCCGGGGCCTTAGACCGGGTTGCGCCTTTGCGGCCTCTCCGGTGGCAACGATCGACCCGGGCTCCCTGGTTTAACGGGGAGCTAAGGGCGATGAAACGCCACAGGAGACGCCTAGAGAGCAAGTGGAGATCCTCCTGCTCCGAATCTGACCGAACATAGGTAAGAGCCTACCTAAGGACCTACCTTGTGGCATTAAGAGTGGCCAAATGTCGATATTGTGCCACCCTTATTGCGTCCGCAGAGAACCGCCCTGCCGCCCTGTTTCGGGTGACTCGCTCCCTCCTGTCACAGGGGCAGCGGGATCCCCCTTTGCAGGGCAGGGCAGAGGAATTCGGGGAATACCTGAAGGATAAAATCGCTCAGATCCGGAGGGAATGGACCCCCTTCAGTGCTCCAGGGGGGGCGTCCGAGGCGAGTCTTGAGAGACCACACTGGGAGGAGTTTGACCCTGTGGTCACCGAAGATTTGGACAGGTTGTGCGGGCGACTGCGAGCCACCACATGTTTATTGGACCCGTGTCCCTCCTGGCTTGTACTGGCATCCTGGGAGGGCTCACGAGGCTGGCTACTGGGACTGGTGAACGCTTCATTGAGTGAGGGCCTTCTACCAGCCACCTTGAAAGAGGCGGTGGTGAGGCCCCTGCTCAAGAAGCCTTCTCTGGACCCAACGGAGCTAGCAAATTATCATCCTGTCTCCAACCTTCCTTTTTTAGCGAAGGTTGTTGAGAGTGTGGTGGCTCAGCAGTTCCTGCGTCACCTGGAGGAATCTGATTATCTAGACCCGCGCCAGTCCGGCTTCCGGCCCGGACACAGCATGGAAACGGCCTTGGTCGCGTTGGTGGATGATCTCTGGAGGGCAAAGGATAGGGGTTGCTCCTCTGTCCTTGTCCTATTAGACTTCTCGGCGGCTTTCGATACCATCGACCATGGTATCCTATTGCGCCGTCTGGAGGGGTTGGGGGTAGGAGGTACCGTGCTGCGGTGGTTCGGCTCCTACCTCTCCAGCCGGATGCAATGCGTGTTGGCAGGGGAGCAGAGGTCGACCCCGAGGCCCCTCACTTGTGGGGTGCCGCAGGGGTCGGTCCTCTCGCCTCTCCTGTTCAACACATATATGAAGCCGCTGGGCGAGATCATCCGTGGTTTTGGGGTGGGATACCATCTGTACGCTGACGACATGCAGCTGTACATTTCCACCCCAAACCACCCCAACGAGGCCGTCGAAGTGATGTCCCGGTGTCTGGAAGCCGTGCGGGTCTGGACGGGGGACAACAGGCTCAAGCTCAACCCCTCCAAGACAGAGTGGCTGTGGCTTCCGGCTTCCCGGTTCAACCAGTACATTCCATCTCTGGCCATCGGGGATGAGCAATTAGCCCCAGTGGAACGGACGCGCAATTTGGGCGTCCTCCTAGATGCCCGGCTGGCTATGGATGACCATGTGGCAGCCGTGGCGAGGGGGGCATTCCACCAGGTTCGCCTGGTGCGCCAATTGCGACCCCTTTTGGACCGGGATGCCCTGCGCACAGTCACTCACGCGCTGGTGACGTCCCGCCTGGACTACTGCAATGCTCTCTACATGGGGCTCCCCTTGAGGTGCGCCCGGAGATTGCAGTTGGTCCAGAATGCAGCCGCGCGGGCAATTATGGGGAGAACGAGATTCTCCCATATAACACCTCTCCTGCGCGAGCTGCACTGGCTTCCTGTGGCCTACCGGGTGCGCTTCAAGGTGTTAGTTACCATCTTTAAAGCGCTCCATGGCACAGGGCCTAGCTACCTGCGGGATTGCGTTCTGCCCCACACATCCCTGCAACCTATTCGCTCGCACAGGGAGGGACTTCTCCGGGTGCCGTCCTCCAGAGAGTGTCAGAGGGCGGCGCCCAGGAGTAGGGCCTTCTCTGTGGGCCCTACCCTTTGGAATGACCTCCCCCCAGACATTAGGACAACGACTGACCTCCGCTCCTTCCGCACGAAACTTAAGACCCACCTGTTCCGACTAGCCGTCCTGGCTTAATTTAGAGCTTCACCACCTCTTGGGCATTTTTAATTTTAATTTTTAACTTTAACTATCATTGGGGTTTTTAATTGTTTTAAATTATTGTAATTTATTTATTTATTGTTCCACCTCCTCCATATTGTATCGTTGTAACCGCTGCTGGTGTACGTCGCCCCGAGTCCCTTGGGGGAGAGGGGGCGACTAAGAAGTCAAAATAATAATAAATAAATAAATAATAAATTATTGATTATAAATATGATATATGATGTTTCCTATCTATTATTGATTATAAAATAATCAAGCAACGAATTTGCGAACACCTAGAAGCAAACAAAGTAATAGCCAAAAGTCAACATGGATTTGTCAAAAACAGATCATGCCCGACTAATTTTATTGCATTCTTTGATAATGTAACAAAATTAGTGGACCAGAGGAATGCCGTTGATATAGTTTACTTGGACTTCAGTAAGGCTTTTGATAAGGTAGACCATAACCTACTACTAAATAAAGTAGAAGAATGTGGGTTAGACAGCATCACCACCAGATGGATTTGTAACTGGCTGACCAACCGCACTCAACGTGTAGTCCTCAATGGAACTGCATCTACATGGAGGGAGGTATGCAGTAGAGTACCCCAAGGCTCTGTTTTAGGCCCAGTACTCTTCAATATCTTCATCAATGATTTGGATGAGGGAATAAATGGGGAACTCATCAAATTTGCAGATGACACCAAGCTGGCAGGAATAACCAACGCTCCAGAAGACAGGCTTAAGATACAGAAGGATCTTGACAAACTTGAACATTGGGCACTATCTAATAAAATGAAATTCAATGGTGAAAAGAGTAAGGTTCTACATTTAGGCAACAAAAACGGAATGCACAGGTACAGTATAGGTGGTACCGTGCTCAATAGTAATAACTGTGAGAGGGATCTTGGAGTTCTAGTGGACAACCATTTAAATATGAGCCAGCAGTGTGCAGCAGCTGCCAAAAAAGCCAACACAGTTCTAGGCTGCATCAACAGAGGGATAGAATCAAGATCACGTGAAGTGTTAATACCACTTTATAATGCCTTGGTAAGGCCACACTTGGAATACTGCATTCAGTTCTGGTCGCCACGATGTAAAAAAGATGTGGAGACTCTAGAAAGAGTGCAGAGAAGAGCAACAAAGATGATTAGGGGACTGGAGACTAAAACATATGAAGAACGGTTGCAGGAACTAGGTATGTCTAGCTTAAGAGAAAGAAGGACTAGGGGAGACATGATAGCAGTGTTCCAATATCTCAGGGGTTGCCACAAAGAAGAGGGAGTCAAACTATTCTCCAAGGCACCTGAGGGTAGAACAAGAAGCAATGGGTGGAAACTAATCAAGGAGAGAAGCAACTTAGAACTGAGGAGAAACTTCCTGACAGTTAGAACAATTAATCAGTGGAACAGCTTGCCTCCAGAAGTTGTGAATGCCCCAACATTGGAAGTCTTTAAGAAGATGTTGGATAGCCATCTGTCTGAAACGGTATAGGGTTTCCTGCCTAGGCAGGGGGTTGGACTAGAAGACCTCCCAAGGTCCCTTCCAACTCTACTATTGTATTGTATTGTATTGTATTGTATTGTATTGTATTGTATTGTATTGTATTGTATTGTATTGTATCTCTCAACATCAATGAATTGAGCCTGGGCGAGACTCAGACCATTTGAATTCCAGTACTTGCAAAATCTTTGTGCACAGACTTTGCTTGTTCAGGATCAATGCATTATTGTGAAAAGGGTAGGGGATGGAGGTATTTAATATTAATAACAGGGCCAATAGCCATGCTTCACTTTCTGTATACAAAACATTCTTCTTGTATACAAAGGATAAAGAAGATGACAGTCTCTGAATTTTGCTATGATACCTTCTGCATTGGAAATAAAAACTCATTTCAACTAAACCATAAATAAAATCATATATGAATATGTGCTAGTTTGGCAATTGCACTGTGGAACCTCCCTCTGGATTTCTTGTTGAACAATAGTCACTTGCAAACTCAAGATGTTACAGGGAAACTAAAGGTTTCTGAATGTGGTTACTTTGAAACAACAAATTTGTGTCCATTTATTCTTTTGTATGCACACTAGAACAACTACACCTGGGTTGCAAAATTCTGGATATTACAGAAGACAGCAAAAATACTGCAATAGTCATCCAGATTTTCCCCCCCAATCCGTAACAGTTTAAATAAGCAGAATCAAAAAAACCAGATACATACCACTCTATTAACAGAAAGCAGCTGGTCTCCCCGTTTGAGTCCTCCATGCTTCTCAGCTACTCCTCCAGGAATTATGCGAGAAATATAAATAGGAGAATTTTGTTCTTTCCCTCCCATTACGTTAAAGCCAAGGCCTTCATCCGTCTTTGGCAGTTCTACCACTCGAGGATGAGAATGCCCTTCACTAGCTGCAAAAGCAGCAACTGTTGCCTAGAAAAAAATATGCAATTTTTAAACATATTATGAACATGATTAGGAGCACTTCTGCTCATTTTTTTTTCAAATATGTATTCATAAGAACAATGCTTTAAAATTTGTTTTTTTTAATTGCTTCATCTAAAAAAAACCTAATAAAATGTAATATTGCTGTACCCAAGAGATCTGTGTACAGTTATATCCCAGTGGTATTATTCTGAGAATCAGAATGCTTAAATCTCAAGGTCTCTGTTCCATGTATAGTACGCTCAGGTGGAACTCCTGCATATGTGGCTATTCACAATTTTGTCAATCCAATTCTTATCACACAATGGCTCTATGTTCTAGAATACAAGAATTTTTTGAAAGGGAAACTCAGGAGTAAACATTAGATTATTTTTACCTGTAAGTAGCTTTTACAGGGAAATGGAAATAATTCTATGTTCTCTAGCAGGTGATTCCCAATTCAATCTAGACACTAATACTTGCATCATAAATTTCCTTTTCTGAAAAAGGAATGGTATGATTAGTATTGTATATACTCAAATTCTTATTGGCTATTTTGAACACATTTCCTTCCAATGTAAGTAGATTTCAAAAGATGCTTTTCTTCTTTCTGATTTTTTAAAACTTTTTATTGAAAACTTGGTTAAGCAGAATGATGAGATGCAAATCAAAGTAATTCTTAAGGCTGTAGAGGCATATGCATACTAGAGTCCTTTATATTGCAGTGGAACATGTAGCAGTATTATAAAGTTTAATTATCTTTTAAAGTATGAAAGCTTTGTACATATAGCCAATATAATGTTAAAGGTTTCTTAAATTTTAACAGTAGCTAATAGGATCAGTAGAAGCTCAACCTGAATAGGGGTTTTAATTTAATTTAATTCTAGGGAGGGGAGTACAATTTTTAAAAACAAATTTAAATTGTGAAAATAGCAACTTTTTATCATATCTGAACACTTATTTGGCTTATTGAAACATATAGCAGAATATACTCAATTAACTCTTTCATTGATTTAAACAGGAGAGAGATTATATACTGAACTATATGAAACTAGGCAGTAAAGTGTTAAAATAGGCTCTGATCCAATTTGAATAATTAATTGAATTTGATTTGATGATTTGAAAGTCAGATTGGTTCAGTTCAAATTTCTGTATTGAGCCGAATATGTTTTCAGGAGGAAAAAAAAAAAAGATAAGATGACATCAAATTTTATGATTTGGTTCAAATCAGGAACTCAGTTCAGAAAGTTCATTTGATTCTGAGAATTGATACAGTTGCCTTCAAATCACATGTGCATATAATCCCACGTAATGGTGGTTACTTTCAGCTGCATCATTTCCATGAGTCTTAAATCTCCTAGAGTAAAAGGACAGCTAAATTTCATTAGGATCACATTTAATGAATGGATTTTGATAGCATGAATGTACACTCTTAGTTACATATACAGTATATATTATCATGCAAAATTTGTCATCATGCATGCCAGACATAAACGCATAAGGAAAATGCAATGCAGACAGCCCAGAAATAACCAGGAAATACTGTAATATTGAAACATTGCTGTACAATCCTCCTGTTCCATATGAATAAGAAATGAGAATGGCAGAACTTCTTGAGAGTTTTAAGTATACCATACGATGACAATTTTTAACTTCACTATATTATGTGAAGTTAAACAATCTAAAAGCATCTTTCTAGACGCAAGTAAATTAAAATTTATGTATCTGTAGCATTTATACTGTATTAGGTCAAACTCAATTCCCTCTAGAATAAAAGAAATCTATCCAATAAGCAAAAGAAAGAATATTACTTAAATTAGCTTAATTACCTTCAATATATTTAATGTTATACTATATGGCTTCAATAATTTTCCTCCATAGCTTATCTCAATTTAAAATTAATATAATTCTATTGCTGGTTGTAGTATGAAAAGAAGAGTAACATTAATTATTCTGGCTTGCAAATAATGGCTGTTCTCTAGTAGTATGTATTAGAGTTACTATGGGTGAATTTTATACTCCCCCACCCCCTCACCCACACACAGAGAGCCTATTTGAAATTCATTTACGTTTTACCAATAGTAAACAGGGAAACTGTTTTCTTGAAGAAATACTAATTTTGTTACTAATTTTTATTTCTGTACAATGCAAACTAAATTTCAGATTTATTTCATCGAATAGTATTTCTTTTGATGCAGAGAGCTTGCACTCATTTATATGGACCTTAACAGCATTTTAACCTAAGATCAGATTTTTCAGGAGATTCTGCTGCTTTTCTGTTGAGGAAATACATGCTAAGCACTTCTGAAACTGGCAGCCTTATATTTTTGGCCATACTATATAAGTAGAATCCATTAGAGAAATTAGTCATAAGTGCTAATGGTCAGTATTTAATTGCAAGTAAGTAGAAGCTTTGATTGGAAAGTGGCTCCAATCCACTCCATCCCCTCACCCATCCCCAATACATCTCTTTGCCACATACAGCATTCTCTTTTCTTAAAACTACAGGAGTAGCACAAATGTTGAACTTGCCGGTATGATTGTTACCTGGGAAGTAGCACACTGGTTCTAGACTCTGGGCTGCCACTGATGTCTAAATGTTCTTATAGTGTACACACGAAAACCTGAAACATACACGCGCACAGTCAATTACTGGGCCATGTAGAGAATAGACCTCCTTAAACTACAAGTGTCTTACCTTGGCAGTAGCCCTGGCACGGAATTCGGGGCAGCCACTAACATTTATGGTTTCGTGCATGTATTGATATACCTGAAGGCATACAAGGAGAATGATGAAAAGAAAATTAATATTCTGTGCAATCTCCACAAGTCAAAACATTTTGTGCTTCTTTCAGCCAATCTTTAATGTCCTTGAAGTTTCTCACTGCATTGAACACACTTACCTTCAAGGACCTTTCTGTATCTTTTGCTAATAATTTATTTATTTGCCTGATTTCTACACTGCCTATGTCACCTAAGTCTGGGCAGTATTTTTCCTGTACTAGATGTCTACCCTTAAGATGTGGAAGAATTTCAATTTTCTAAATATTCAAATATTATTTAATTTAGGGAGGAAATACCTTCAAAATATCTGGATGAAAATTTCCCCCATGCAGAAATTTACAAATTCCTATGGCCCAACAGTAAAAATGAATCCGTGAATCCATAACAGCAACAGTGTTCAGTGCAGGATAATAAAGCAGTGCACAAATTATAACTTTATAGAACATAATTGGCTTTTGACAGAGCCCTAAAATTCACCAGCCAAAGAAAAGTGTAAAAGGGTGGCCCCAAAATGTTGAATCTAAACTGAAGATTCAGTGTCAAGTTTTCAATAAGAAGATATCATACAAATCTTTTTGCAAATAAATCTCTAAATATTTCTACCTTAAAATTCCTTCATTTCCAAATGTAATTTAGAGGGGAAAAACAAGGGGTGTTTTTGTTACTGCTAAGATATGACCTTTACCACTAGATTTATTCAAATCTAGTGTCTGCATATTTTTTGCTATTGTGTGACAAAGCAAAAGATCATGATGTTTCTATTTCTATAAGTTGAATTAAAGCATGCTGCAAACTATCATCTTTTAGCTGTAATCAAATGTTAAATAATTAATTCAGTCTTAGTATTCCTGATTTAATTTAATGTACCATAACTTAGTCATATGATACATTATGATTGTATATCTTCATTAACCTGAATGTGTGCTTCAAGTAAAACAACATGCTGGTGTTCAGATAATTAGGAAGCCATCAACTAATTTTCAAAACATTTTAAAGTCTGCTTTATTATTCCTCAGTGAAATAGAACAGTAGGTTTGTTTTAGTCCTATAAGAGAAAATGAGCCAGAGATTTCATACAGCAAACAGTGAGGACTGATACGGCAGAAACTGTTCTTGTCTCACCTCACTGTGCTGTACAGGTAATCCTCAACTTACAACAGTCCACTTTGTGACTGTTCGAAGTTATGGCACTGAAAAAAATGACTTTTGACCATTTTTCATACTTAGGACCGTTGCAGCATCCCCCCAGATATGCGATGTACATTTGGATGCTTGACAATTGGTTCATATTTATGACGGTTGTGGTGTCCAAGGGTCATGTGATTCCTTTTTCCAACCTTCCAACAAGCAAAATCAATGGGGAAGCCAGATTCACTTAACAACTGTGCTACTCACTTAACAACTGCAAATGATTCACTTAACAAATGTGACACAAAAAGTCATAAAATGGGACAAATCTCACTTAAAATGAATAGACACCATTGTATATTTTGCTTCAAGCCGCAAAATCTATCGAATCATCCTTAAATGTAAGCAAAGTGCCTATGGAGACTCTCAGTCATCCAAATCATGGTTTTGAACTGGAGAAGCTTCCTAGATGAGAAGTGAAACTTCTTCAAGGAAAACAAAGAAAGTCCAGTTGCCTATTGAAAAAGCACCTTTGGGATGACTAAGGCACTATTCATAGTGAAACAGCTAGTATGTACTCCTGTACTCAGATAGGCATACATGCTTTGGATCATTTTGAAAAGTTGTTGGAAGTTGAAGACCTCTTTGTAGCTTCTTCTACCCTTACACAAAAAGAGGACAGAAACACAGATTTGGTGTCCTGTCTATTGTTTTAAAGCATGTAAGTCATAACTAGAGCTCAACTGGAAATTAAAAATGATAGTTAAATATGTCTTCCCCACAAAAGGGGATATTTATATGTCTCTTTTCTTAGTGCAAGAATACAGAATGGAGGACGTAAGATTTTGTTATTTATCAATAATATCTTAAAAACAATGTCCCTGGTTTTGAGATATATTGATTGTGACAGTAATTTCTAACAAAAGAAAGACATCTTGGAACTGTGTCTTTCTGTGTGAAATAACTACTGGGTTATTGAATTTGGACTAAGAAAATATTCAATGCTGTGACAATCATGAAGTTCACTAATTAAACTAGGCAATTAACCAAATTATCACATTTTAAGCCCCATGATTTACATCTTGCTTTTAGTGTGTTTTAAAGTATGCTGATTTTGGACTATTGGTCTAATAAGCATATTAGGTATGCTGTCTTTAAATCTTGGAAGTTTCATTTTGCTCTTTATTAATTAATAGGATAAATAAATAGCCTTTATCTGCATACCAATTCTTTTGTTAGTGAATTATATTGGAAAGTTCAAAAGGTGAAGCAGGTACAACAATGCACCATTACTGTCCCGAGTATGAAAAAAATAGATATTTCTGAGTTGGATTCACTGTGTTTTTTCTAACAATTGTTATAATGAAGAGTGGAAATTGAACAACTTGCTTTGAGGCATACAGGCAAGGATGCATTAAAGTAAGGAAGTGCATAATTATTAAAGCTGTGAACCCTAGGAAAATTAAAGTGATTAATCATAGGCACTTTCATAAACTAATGAAACATTACATAATTTCTACAAAATAATGACGTAATTTCAAAGACCATAAAGCAAGTTAGTTTCTTAAAGGCTAACCTGGAGACTTTTTGTGATATATATGGGTAAGATATGCTCAAGCAGGAATCTGGCACACCAACAATCATTTATTATGGATAATGATATAAAGTAATGATTTTAACAATGATTTTAAAGTATTGAGTATGAGACTTAAATGAAATACTTCCTATAAGAGCAACATAATAAATAAACATAATGAAGAAAAAGAAAAGAATAAAGAACAAGAAAAATCTACAATATCTATATCAGGTTTTTTCCATTACTGGTTAGAAAAATGATAGTCCAATGAAGAACTTACACCTGGCTTGCTGAAGTTCTCCAATCCACTTCCTGATAACTCTAGCTAAAAAGGCCTCCTGCTTGAAACTCCCAAGTAGCCTACTAGAGTTAGTATGGTAGCAACATTGAAGGGCATTTCCAGTGAGCCAGAAATATTGGCAACTGACCATGCAGATATCTTTCAAAGATCTTAATAATAGATTTTATAACAGAAAGGGTGCTCTATATATTTGTGCAACAGTCAATGTTTCATGCATTCAAATATATTTGACCTCTGGCCAAAGGAGGATTTATGAATAATAGGACCATCTATAGGCTCTTGATATTCCACAGTTTAGTCAGAACATTGACAGTATAGATGTAGATGAACATTTTTAAGGGCATTGAACCATACAAACACATCTAATTCCTGGATGAAACCATTTTACCAAGTCCTTTGGTCCCTCAGATATTATTTTTTCTACCAGCCATCAGCTTTAATGGATAAATCACTCTCAGTTATTTTTCCATGAAAAATAAAGTATATAATTTCAAATCATCAACTTCCTTGAAACGTATCAAATCCATATTAGCTGGGATAGGATCATCATATCGAATTTAATATCCTGCTCTGCTCCTTCTGTGGTATTAGGGTTCAACATATACTAACAGCATTTCTACAATGTCCCAGTTACCCAAATGCAGCAGCGACTACAAATGTTAACATCTGATGGGACATCGATAAAATTCCTATGTTAGGAACTCAACCTCCTTGCCATCCAGTCCTAGCCTCCTGATACATGGACTAGCTCAATGAATAATGATGATAAACCCCCCTGTCTTCTACCATACAGACTACATAATACAAATCGAGGTTAACAATCTTCTCTAGAATTAAATCCTAAATAATGGGTGCATTATCGTCAACTGACCTAGCATTAAGAGAAGGACTGCTAGATTCAAGGACCAGCACTGCTATACCTAGAATTCCTTAGTTGTTCCTAAACTGTAATGTGAAAAGGGCAGGAAGCTAGCTTTGTTTGTTTTTTAAAACACCTTCAGACTTTGCTGCCCTTTTAGTTTCTGTGTCTTAGGATTTTTCTGGCTTGTTTTATCTACATTGCAATTGCTTTTCAATTTTATTTTAGGTACATTGCTTTGGAAATTTTTATCAAAATAAAAGCAAATAATTTTTGCTCAGTGGTAGACTGTTTCTTTATCCAAAAATCCCACCTGTCTTCTTTGAAAAGCTTTTACATGATGGCTGATGATTGGGAAGCAGCTCAGCTTGGACAGGGCTGCCAGAAAAAGTAACTAATAAAAAGCAAGAACAACCAAAGGATTGATTTACACAGATTCAGGGGGATCTCAAGTTCCCAAAAGCTGTGCTGGAATTGTGGCTTTTTTTTTGTATCTGAAAAAAGTAACATGTTTTATTCAGGATATTGATAGCAGTCACCCCTGGGAAGCAAACATCTGCATTGTTACAACAGATGTTGGAACAATTGGGAGCTATGCAGTTAAGCTACCTGTCATCTTGCTTCATGCAGTGGTTATGATGATGACTCATTAACAATCCCAGACTTGCGATGAACTCATGTAGCTCTTACAGTAGGATTGACATTTGTAATTACAGACCATATGATAGGAACATATGAAAAATGAGTAAGTTAATACTTTTTTTTCCTGAAGGAATTTATTACTGTGTGTCTATGGGTGTAGGTGTGGGTGTGAGTGTTTATGAATATTGACTTCATCTGAATTTAATTTCAATCCTTATATTTGGAGTTAAATATCCTGATGCACTGTTGTAGCTTAAGAAAGATTACAGTACATTCTAAAACAGGTATATACTTTGTTTAAAATAGCTCTCTTGGCAAGTCGGCGTGTAACATCTGTAAAAGAAACAACGTGTTTCCCCTACCACATTTTATGCTTTGCCATTTAGCTTTATGAGGGAGGATTAACCAAAAGTGACATGAAGGATGAACTATAATGGAGCATTTCACTTAAGAAATTACAGTATATAAGTACTGAACAGATACAAGGACGGCTGTCCCAGAACTTAATTTTAATTTAATTTAATTTAATTTAATGCTTCTAGACCGCCCCCTCTCCCGAAAGGGACTCGGGGCGGTGTACAGTTCATACAAAATATATCAGATACAATAAAATTAAGTATGTACAATTGACAGTTGACATGGAGGAGGTAAGAATGACATTAAAAGAACTGTACAAAGCAGATTAAAATAAGTTCAAACCCCTAAAAACAAATACAGTGAATTAAAAAACCCCTAAAATAACCAGATATAGTGCGTTTGCCAGGAGGGACAGTTGAATTATGCCAGGCCTGCTAATCGGAACAGGTGGGTCTTCAGTTTTTGCCGGAAGGAGCGGAGGTCAGAAGTGGTTCTAATGTCGGGGGGGAGGTCATTCCAGAGGGTTGGGCCCATCACAGAGAAGGCCCTACTCCTCGGTGTCGCCCGCCGGCATTGTCCAGTGGATGGCACCAGGAGAAGTCCCTCCCTGTGTGAGCGTATTGGCCGCAGGGATGTATGTGGGAGGATGCGATCCCGCAAGTAACTAGGTCCCGTGCCATGGAGCGCTTTAAAGATGGTAATCAGCACCTTGAAACGCACCCGGAAAACCACAGGTAGCCAATGCAGCTCGCGCAGGAGAGGTGTTACGTGGGAGTACCTCGTACTCCCCATCACAGCCCGCGCGGCTGCATTCTGAACTAACTGCAGTCTCCGGGCGCGTCCCAAGGGCAGCCCCATGTAGAGAGCGTTGCAGTAATCCAGGCGGGACGTCACCAGCGCATGAGTGACCGTGCGTAGGGCATCCCGGTCCAGTAGGGGGCGCAATTGGCGCACCAGGCGAACCTGGTGGAACGCCCCCCTTGCCACGGCCGCCACATGGTCATCCATTGACAGCCGGGCATCAAGGAGGACGCCCAAATTGCGCGCCCGTTCCACAGGGGGCAACTGCTCGCCCCCTATGGCCAGCGATGGAATCAGCTGGCTGAATCGAGGTGCCGGTAGCCACAGCCACTCAGTCTTGGAGGGGTTGAGTTTAAGTCTGTTGTCCTCCATCCAGACCCCGACGGCCTCCAAACACCGGGACATTACTTCGACAGCCTCGTTGGGGTGGTTTGGAGTTGAAATATACAGCTGAGTATCATCAGCGTAGAGGTGATACTCAACCCCAAAACCACGGATGATCTCACCCAGCGGCTTTACATATGTGTTGAACAGGAGAGGCGAGAGGACCGACCCCTGTGGCACCCCACAAGTGAGTGGCCTCGGGGTCGACCTCTGTCCCCCTGTCAACACACATTGCCTCCGGTCGGAGAGGTAGGAGCCGAACCACCGCAAAACGGTACCTCCGACTCCCATCCCCTCCAACCGGCGCAATAGGATACCATGGTCGATGGTATCAAAAGCCGCCGAGAGGTCTAATAGGACCAGGATAGAGGAGCAACCTCTATCTCTGGCCCTCCAGAGATCATCAACCAACGCGACCAAGGCTGTCTCTGTGCTGTGCCCAGGTCGGAAGCCGGACTGGCGTGAGTCTAGATACTCGGATTCGTCAAGGTGTCGTGGAAACTGCTGGGCCACCACATTCTCAACAACCTTCGCTAGAAACGGAAGGTTGGAGACTGGACGATAGTTAGCTAGCTCCATTGGGTCGGGTGAGGGCCTCTTAAGTAAGGGCCTCACCACCGCCTCTTTCAAGGCGGTTGGTAAGGATCCCTCACCCAATGAGGCATTCACCAGGCCCAGAAGCCAGCCTCGTGTCACCTCCCAAGATGCCAGTACCAACCAGGAGGGACACGGGTCCATTAAACATGTGGTGGGTCGCAGCCGTCCACGCAACCTATCTAAATCCTCGGGGGCAACAGAATCAAACTCCTCCCAGGATGGTCTCACAAGACTCGCTGTTGGCGGCTCGTCTGGTCCACTGAGTGGGGCCCATCCGCTCCGGATCTGAGCGACTTTGTCCTGCAGATATTCCCCAAATTCCTCTGCTCTGCCCTGTAAAGGTGCCCCCTGCGTCCCCTGTGACAAGAGGGAGCGGGTCACCCTAAACAGGGCAGCAGGGCGGTTATCCGCGGACGCAATAAGGGTGGCACAATATCTACGTTTGGCCGCCCTTAATGCCACCAGGTAGGTCCGCAAGTAGGATCTTACCTGTGTTCGATCAGATTCGGAGCGTGAGGACCTCCACCTGCTCTCTAGACGTCTCCTGTGACGCTTCATCACCCTCAGCTCCTCGGTATACCAAGGAGCCCGGGTGAGTCGCTGCCGCAGGAGAGGTCGCAAAGGCGCAATCCGGTCCAAGGCCCCAGCCGCCGCCCTATTCCAGGCGGCCGCTAGGTCCTCCGACCGAGCGCGGGTCAGGGCTACAGGTAATGGCCCAAGCTCCGTCTGGAACCTATCCGGCTCCATCAGGCGCTTGGGGCGGTACCAGCGTGGACCGTCTGGTCCCGCCTCCTCGCGGTGGGGGGTAGCGCCAGGGAAGTTAAGCCGGAGACATGAGTGATCTGACCATGACAGGGGTGTAACAGTAAAATCCCCTCTACCCAGATCACTCGTCCACTGCTCAGATACAAAGACAAGGTCCAATGTGTGGCCTCCTTCGTGTGTGGGGCCCTGAATTAACTGGGTCAGGCCCATGGCTGTCATGGAAGCCATGAACTCCCGAGCTACCTCAGATGCTGCTCCCGTCGACGGCAGGTTGAAATCTCCCATGACCATAAGCCTGGGGATCTCAACCGCCGTCTCCGAGATCAGCTCGAGGAGCTCGGGCAGGGCTGCTGATGTATAGCGAGGAGCCAAGTATACAATCAGCAAACCCAACTGCCTCCGTGGGCCCCATTTCACACCAAGGGACTCACACCCGGATATCTGAGGAACAGTGAACTCCCTCGGCTCTAGACCTTCCCGTATAACTACCGCCACCCCACCACCCTTGATTTAAAACTCCACTTTAGCCAATTCCTGTTCTCTCACAGGACATATCTATTATTCCATTCATCACAAAGTACTTGGACAAATATTAACAAGGCTAATATGGTCCATTATGTACAATACAGACCAATTCTTAACTAACATTATGGAACATGTTATCCAGTGAATGAGCTAGACTACTTTTTAAACAGGACAAGGAAGGGTAAAGAAGACTTGTTTATATAAAAACAATCAAATATATGAAGCTATGAGAATGACACCAATATATTTAAAATATAAAATTGTTGTGTCATTAATGATTAATAATGGTCAGCTGTGAAGCTGGCAAAAACAGAAAATAAAAATCATTTCAATTTCTGGAAAGATATTTAATCAATTGTAGGGTAATGTACCCAATCTTGAAGACCTGCCAAAGCAATTCTCCATCTCAGCTTATGCCTAGTATAATTAAGGAGTGACACTAAGTCAATTTCTTACAGTTTCCTCCCACCTCTGAACTCATGAACCTCTTCTTTAAGAGACCTGTTTCCTCTTTTAACAATCTTGCTGTCCCCTCTGTATTCCCAAGGACTGTTTGGAATTCCATCACAGCAAACATTATCATGTATTTGCATTTCTGAATGAGCAAATACACATTCTCATGATAATAACTTTTTTTTTGCAATTGTCCTATGGAGAACAGCTTCATTTACATGATGTAACACTACATTCTCGGGCGCTACATTTATGCCATGAGTGCCAACAACATGCAAAATATAATTATAACAGCTGTTTTAGACTTTCTGGATCAGAATATAATAACCATAAATAATACAAAATATTAGCATAAATATGCTTAGCAGGGAATTTGCTTCAGTAAGTCTTGGGTTGCCTAGCCAACTTAAAAAATTTGAGATTGCAACTGATTTCATGAAACGGATGCATGAAAACAAAATTACTTCTAAAAGTTCTGATTCATGCAATCCAGGGCTTTGTGGAAATACAAGTCAGGAGATGCCAATAGTGAAAGAAAAAAAAATCCTCTTGCTCATTTGACATCAGGGAAAAACTGTTTTTTTAAAAATAATGATTTGGATGGTCATCTATACTTGTCATTTATAATTAGAATAAAAAAAATTTCTATTTTGTTTGGGAGGAAAAGCCAAACATTTGAAGAAGACCAAAAAGTTATGTAGTTATGGTCAGCCCTAAAATGTCAAGTTCATATTCAAGTTATATTTCACCTCATTTTATCACCTGCATGAATTTGTCAAGTAACTGTTAGCAAAATCCCTATCTCTACAGAACATGTTCAGCCTATTTTTATTTTATTTCCCCTTAATCAACAAGTACAGCCATAAATGTGGTGTCTAATAGATAGGAAAATGACCCTTGAGTTATCAAATTATAGTCAGATTAAAGGTTCCGGTCAGAGAAATAGCTCAGAGGCCTAATGCTGTTATTTATTTTTTTAATGAGCAATGCGAGTATTGTAATCTTATACCTTTTAATCAATTTATTTCAATTTATTTGAAGAAAAGAGAAATAAAGTTAAAATCTAACTTTCTGAGGATTTTTACTACACCATCCAATTACAAAGAAATATTTACATATTTAGCAAGTCAATAATTCTAATAGAAAAATCCTGTCAAGAAAACATGTCAGGAAAACATTACTGAAGACTCCACAGAACTTGATTGCTGTAACATAGAGTGTTTGATATGCAAAGATAAATTGAGTAGAAGTCTCCTTAGCTGTAGAAAATCCATCAGGTACTTATCAAATATTAAAAGGGGAAGACTGGAGAAAGAACGATTGAATTTAAATTCAAATTTAGATTTCTTACTGCTGTGCCTTTCCCTTCTTAATTTTTGATTGGGGCCATTTTCATTTGCTCCCAAATTGATATAGATTCCAGAAAGAAACAGGAGCAACATCAGAGAGGGCAGCTCATGGAAATGAACAGATGATTAGATTGGAAGCAGCCATGGGCCACAGGCTGGCATTCACATATGGGATCTAAGGTAAATTTTCTAATCATGGAAGCAAAATGTGAAGGTAAACTTCTACAGAAAACTAAATAACGTAATGCTAATGTATCACAACTTAAGAAGGTGAGCAGAAAACAGAAAGTGTATCAAATATAAAGAAGTCAGTGTAGATTTGGGGAACCATGCTATTCACGTGAGGAATTGATCCTTTCTAAGCAATCAATTCTTTCTAAGCAAGAGTTCGATCTGCATATTGATTTTCCTTCACAGTCATCATTTCCTGAATGTCAATTTAAACGTTGGTTTGCTATATTTTTCCTTCAAAATTAAAAGAGTAAGAAAAGAAACTGCAATTGTCTTTGATAACTGTGGTAGATAACTGGTAATCAGAAACATAAAGATTAAAAAATGAAGAAAATGTTAGCAATAGTCAAGATGTTTGATTTTTTTTAAAAAAAAATACTTAAATGAGACATGTTAATGGAAGAAAAAAATAATTTGACTAATTTAGGAAAGGCAGAAAAAAAAATAAGGAAACGAAAAGGGAGAAAGAAAAAAATAAGCTTCCATGCTGTTATTGTAGTTGCTCTGGAGACCAAAGACAACCCAAACAGTATGGAGTTTAGAAGAAGAATTTTACTTAGAAATCTCATCAAAAAAAGAAACTCATTTTTGGACAGCCTCCAATGTTACTCATAACATGTATTTCACTTGTGGATATCCATCTGTTGCCTGATGTTATGATACCATATGTCTGGAATAAAGATGGGAGAATCAATTATAACTTTGGGGTTCAGGAATCTATCAAGCATGTTATGTACACTTAGTGATTATACTTTCGAAACATTTGTCCATCATGACTGATGATAAAATGTTGATTAAAGTGGATTCAGGTTTTTAAAAGAAAAATAATTTGTTTTCTAAGGAGAGTGCAAACTCTCACCATTTACTTGCACTAAAGTGAGCTTCCTAATAATGATCTAAAATTTAATCAGTTACAACCATAAACTGACAATACAGTCATATTTAGGCACATTCTAGATTTTTAAGTGTCTTTTTAACCGTGGGCTAGTTATCTTTATTCTATGAATACCAGAAAGTTAAGAGCAAAAAATAATAATTGTGTATGCTGGTATATTATTTCTACACATAGAATTCAATCATATACTGTATTTTTCGGACTATAAGATGCACCAGAGTATAAGACGCACCATTATTTTGAAGAGGTGAATTAAAAAAAGTTTTTGCACTCTGCATGCCTCCCAAACCCTCTGCATGCCTCATTTTTGCAAAAAAAAAAAAGGGGGGATACAGAGATTTGAGAGGCTTGTAGCATGCTTCTGGGGTTGGGGGGGGGCAAAACAAATAGGGCATGCAGAGGGTTTGGGAGGTTTGTAGAGCGCTCCTGAGGATGGGGAGGGAAAAAATGAGCAAAAACAGCCTTTTTTGGAGGAGCACTTTGCAAGCCTCCCAAACCCTCTGCACCTGCATTTTTTGCAAAGGGGGAGGGGTTTTGGTAGGCCAAAAATACTGTATTCAGTGTATAAGATGCACTGAATCACCCTCTTTTTGGGGAGAAAAGGTGTGTCTTATACTGCGACAAATATGGCAATATGTCATGCCAGTCTTTGGCAGAGTGTTGTTGTTAGTTGCGAAGTTGTGTTCGCGAACCCATGGACAACGTTCCTCCAGGCCTTTCTGTCCTCTACCATCCTCTGGAGAACGTCTGGAGATCATTTAAGGTCATTAACAGAGTGTACAATGTTCTAAATAGCTCATAGGCTTTATACACTTCAACACAACATTCATCATTATCGTGGGAATTCCCAGGAGTTGACTGCCTTTTTGTAGGTAGCCATCAACTGAAAAACTATATGTAAGTACAAAATAAATACTATGTGTAGTACAAAGCTAGAACTTTAGAAAAATGAATTACAAAAGTTAATAAACAGATTGAACAAAAGGGGAAAAGAGAACATGCATTCCCATTTTTTGCAGTAGTTCTACTTTTGCAGGGTGTTCTGCAAAGATGCTTTTAGGTTGTTTTATTCCTTACCGGGAACAAAAAAATCAGCAGCGTATAAAGAACAGTCAATTGTCAAGCTCTGCTAAATAGCTTTTAGTTCATTCAACCAATAGTGAATATCAATTCAAGTAATTTCTGAGTTTTGCTATATGTTAGCTGCTACTTTTTCACATATAAAAATGAAAAAGTATTTAAGCAATGTCATTGAAGTATTAATCCTTTCTGATATAGAGACCAACCTATGTACATTCTGTCATCAATTTGGTTGCTTCAATTAAGGCAGGGGTGTCCAAACTTGGGAACTTTAAGACTTGTGGACTTCAACTCCCAGAATTCCCCAGCCAGCATGGCTGGCTGGGGAATTCTGGGAGTTGAAGTCCACAAGTCTTAAAGTTCCCAAGTTTGGAGACCCCTGAATTAAGGGCTTTATTATGGAATCTTCTCTAAAACATTGCATAGTATTATTTATATTAGAGTTCAATAACTCTTCTACGTATGACGGATCAAAGAAGAATACAAAAAAATATAGTAAAAAGCAATGTCAAAAATCTAAATCCACAAAATTATTTAAGAGTTTTGAAATGTCACCATGTAATACAAGTTGGTAAATTAGTAAAGCCATAATTATTTAGTTTAAGCAATCAGTTTTTATTATTTTGAAAAAATAAAAGAAAGTGCCTATATGTAATAAAATATATCAGCATTGCTTAAAAATAAGGGTTACAATCAAAATTATATTTTTCATAGAAAACATTACAAATTTATGTATCAAATTCCAATGGGCTGTAATCGAATAAGCACCCTTGGTCTTAATAAGTTCTATTTCCTAGTAAATGTATTTAAGATTACATTGATAATCAGATTTTTCTGGGCATATCAATCCAGTGGTGTAGCCATAGTTGATCTGCAAGCACTAACATTCTCAGTGTGTGCCTGCCTTGATATTGAGGCAATGGTTAGAGGATTATTTAATTGGACTGGACTTCCCTGTTTAGCTCTCTCCCCATCTTTAGAGAGCTATCTCCAACAAACACTATAGACTCTGCAAACCTCCCAGCACACTGAACAAAAGAATGTAGCAAGAAACTAATAATTACTACATGTTCATTGGATTGTTCTCATAATTTGTCTGCCTGCACTCCATGATATAATGCTATCCCCTAATCCTCAGCATAACATAATTTGGAGGGTGGGTTCTGTATGTCAGACCAGACTTCATGTATTTTTATGCAAAAATTTATTTTTATTATTGCTGCATTGTTTGTGGACACATGCCAATGATTTCCAGAAACTCCACAGAGCAGTATTTATTTATTGGCATGGTATAGAGGTCTTTTCAATGGTGTGTTCACTCTATCTGCATTAACAGCAGTGGGTTTTCCAATCACCCCCACCCCCCACCCCCTGAGAATGTTTTGACAAAAATTTATTACCATACCTCTTTGATAGCTGTACAAAACTCACTCTGCAGTACTTTTTTAAGCGACTGTAACTTGTGTCCTGGTAATTCTCCCGAATCTTGAAGTTTCTCTAGTAATTCAATTGCTCTGGCAACATCTGAACAGATACAAATGAGAGGGGGGGGGAGAAAGAGAAGGAGAGAGAGAAGAAGAAGACAGGGGAAGAAAGAGAAGGAGAGAAAGAGAGAAAGGGAGGGAGAGAGAGAGAAAGAGAAGGAAAGAGAAAAGGAGAGAGAGAGAGAGAGAGAGAGAGAGAGAGAGAGAGAGAGAGAGAGAGAGAGAGAGAGAGAGAGAGAGAGAGAGAGAGATTGTTTCAGATAAAAGAGTATAAAATGTAACATATAGTGAATTTTTACCATGCAGAATTAGTTTAACTTTTTGACTTTATTATGATAACAGTTCAGTTCTGCAATTTTTTTTCTCCTATAGTCACTTACCTAGATAATTAGTTAATTTTGTGCTGGCAACCTTCAAAATACTAAGCTTCTCAAAATCTAACTCAAGGCTATATATAACTATAATCTTCACCTGCTCATAGGAAAAAAACAGGAAATTTATTCAGTGTGAAAAGAGAGTTGAAATACTTGGATGATGAGATATATTTCATTCAATGTGATGCATTACAGTCTTTCAAGTATGTCAAGAATATTCTGAACTGTGATTTTTAAATATTTTTTTAAAAATATTAGCTAATCACCTACAAATTTAATGAGCAGCCCTTCTATTTCACCCTTTGGTTAATTCAAAGATGCCAAAGAGCACTGGGATAAAGAGGGAATCCAGAGTGATCACTTGACATGTCCTTCCCTAATGACTATTATATGGATGCCATTACTTGTAGCTAGTTCACTGTAGCTACCTGTCAATAGTAGTTGTAGTCTATATTTAGAATTTATCAAATATTTTACTGAGATCAAAATACACTACATCTATATAATACGGTATTCCTGTGATCTACTAATCCTGTCATTGTATAAAAATAAATAAGGGTAGACTGTCATGGCTTCTTACTGAGAATCCTACATTAGCTCCTTGTGATGACGGCATTCTTTTTACTCTTTTCTGTTTTGAAGATGCACTGCTTAAAAATCTGTTCTAGAAGCTTGTCCAGAACTTACTGGTCTGTAGTTCTGGATAATTCTGGTTTGCATTTCTAAATATTTGGTTAACATTTGTTTTCCACAAGCACTCCTGTCACAACTCTAATCCCTCTATATTTCCAATATACCTATCAGGTTATATTTGTATTACTATATAGGATTTAAGTTCTTCCTGTTTGCCACTATGTTCATTGCTATATAGATAATGAAGATGTGGAATGTTACTTCTACTCGTCTCCCTAATGTCCTATACTGAGGATTTCTAAGTAACATTTTTTTGTCTTGTACCTTCCCTATTATGTGCAATCTTTATGTACCTGAATCAGTATTTCTTTCTTTCATCCTATTTAATTGAAAGCCATACTGTTAAGCGCTGTTTACAAGGTCCTTCCCTACTCTTGCATTTTCTCTACCTTTTTCAGGTACATCCCATTTGTGCCTCAGAGTCATTTGTGATGTTGTCCATGATTAGAAGTCCAAATCTTTCTTGACAATACTATCTTATTAGTCAATATTTCTTTTCCAGTATCCTATTTTTGCTTCTCATTTTTTGACCATCAAAGGAAAGATGAATGAAACATTATTTGCTCTCTAAAATCTTTATCCTTTTATTTAGGGCTTCAGACTTGTTTATAATCTGATGAAGTATTGGATTGCTTAATCTCATATGCTGAGCAGGGATGAATAATGATCAGTTAGCTTTATGAGCCTTGAAATTATTTCCAACACATGCTAGATATATTCATCTTTTCAGAAGAACCTGAGAACCACATGTTCCTCCCATGCTAAAGTCCTTACAAAAGTGTTTGAACACTCTCAGCTACCTGTCCTATTTCTAAAGAGTGTTGGCTGAATCTGAGTTGTTAGGCGTGAAATGCAGTTCCACCAGTCTGCAGCAGCTGCCCTTGTCTTTAATACCAGATGCATAGTTTGTGTGTTGGCAAAGAAGCAAACACACATATTCAGATATAAAACACTAAATTGAACAATAAACCAAATACCGTAACCCTCCCTAGAACTTAACAGATCAACCTCGTCATTCAGCAGATTCCTTTTGCAAAAGAAAAAAAAATCCTGTCCTTGTTTGATCCCCTGTTCATTTATTCCGGTTGTAAACTCTCAGCTGCTTGTTTATTTCTAAAAGATATTGGATAAATCTAATCAGTAATGATGTGCAATATCACTCAAAATGTTCATCTGCTTCATTAAAGCAATGGAGGAAAATAACCATTGCTGTCTCAAGCAATCCATGCTTTCTATTTGGATTTGGTCTGAGAAACCATTGGAGAGAAAAAGTTTTTTACAAATTCCTCTGTCCTACTCCCGTGTATAATTTACAATTAAATTCACTTCAGTTTATAATTTGTATTTTGTACAAGTTATACAGTTGATTAAAAATTAATATACAACATGATAAATATAGCATCAACAATATGGATCTGTGCTCTATGTAAAAAAAGGAAATAAGTTTAAAAGACTAATATTTGAAATATGCTGGCATTGCTTTTCTAAGCAGCAATGTAGATGTATGAAATTTTCACTATTTTCATTTATGTAACTTAAAGTTGATAGTCATATTCTAATGAACAAATGCATTTTTTTCAAAGTAGCGATCATTATATTAATTTTTCTGCTTTGTCTAATTTCCAGTTAGCCACATTCTTTTCCTCCTCTCCTTCCCATTCACACTACATCTTAACAGCTAATTTGAAAGTTCAGTTTTAGATTGCATTTATGAGGCCATAACCTCATTCTGTACATGGCTGCACTTAATTATCAATGAAAAGTAATTATTTTTATAAGGCTTTCTTCATAGTATGGTTTATAGCATGTCTAGAATCTTCCAATAAATTAGTGTGGTACTGTCAAATTAATGGATCCTATACATATATTTTAGGACATTAAGTTACACCACATTTGGAATGGTTCCAGAATTAGTCATGCTTAGAATAAACCCATTTAAATCAATGGGGCTAATAGTCATGGCTAAATTATCACTTATTTCACTGACTCTCAACTAACATAAGTAATTTGGATTTGATATATTGATACTTAGTCAATGACTGGCTGTATTGTGGCTACCTACTTACATGTTTGCTATTCTCCATACACAAAGCTCCTTTCTATTCTCAGTTAATGCTTTTTATATTCTATCATTCAATCTTACCCACTATATGTCAGATGATTTTATGTATTCCAAATCCCTTAAACCCTGGAACATCCACAATTCAATCTTCTAGTTAATTGTATGCTGCATGTTCCCAGCTCTGCCAGAATAGGTCTGTACAGGCTAAATGATAAAGCTTCTCAGATTAAACTGTAAAGTGATTGAATTTTCCATTATTTTGAAAATAAATTGTACATAATAAAGAAATAAGTCACTTTGTGCTGTTTTAAGAAGCTACGTGCTGACAAGAATTGCAGGAAGAAGTTCATGTGCTTGAGATTCAACTT
The DNA here is from genome assembly GCF_964273705.1 of Natrix helvetica. Lineage (NCBI taxonomy): Eukaryota > Metazoa > Chordata > Lepidosauria > Squamata > Natricidae > Natrix > Natrix helvetica. The sequence goes on along the minus strand of NC_138553.1, from coordinate 42,250,554 downwards.
AACTTACCAGTGAAAATTTCTCTAGTTTGAAATAATTTAATGCAAATTTTGGATAACATATGTGAAGGTCTCTATTAATGGGAAAAGGGCAGTATAGATTTATCTTTTCATAGTCGAGGAAAATAGAATTCAAAAGCTTTACAATGCAATCTTATGAAGCTGCAGCTGTAAATAAAGACCAGGGTCTTACTACATTCCTTATACCAGAAAAGCTTCAGTGACAAAGTGATTGTGTTACATAATCACAATCATAAATCAGTGTTACTATGTTAATGGGATTCATTATGACATGGGATGTGAAGCAGATAGATTTTGGAGGTTATGTGAGTTTTTCTCAGAGGCATGGTAACTGGGTTCTTTGGTCCAGATTTTTTTAATATAGATCTTTTCAACATTTATGGTGAAATCTTGCATCTCCTTCCAATAAAACTATGACAGCAAACAATCATTAAAAAACGGAAGAGATGATACAAGGCAAGAAAATTATTTCCACAAATGAGATCTACAGTAAATAATGGTTGATTGCTGTAAAATGTTTTGTGGCAAAGAAAAAGATATTCTATTTATTACATAACTGAGCATCCCATATTACAGTATTACACACACACACACACACACACACACACATCTCTATCTATCTATCTATCTATCTATCATCTATCTATCTATCTATCTATATCTACATCTACACCTATACCTATATCTATACCTATATCATCTATACCTATATCTATCTATCATCTATCTATCTATCTATCTATCTATCTATCTATCTATCTATCTATCTATCTATCTATCTATCTATACTTTCTGATAGCTTTCTGCTAACTTTTAATCAAAATCTAAAATCTCTTAGCTCTTAGACTAAATCATCTGCATTGTAAGCTAACTGCAATCATTTTGTATTGTTTCAGGAAATTTCTACATCCTCTTGATTAATGTTTGTATGAATCTTGCAAATGATCTATATCAGTGATGGCTAACCTTTTTGTTGTTGGGTGCCAAAAATGCAAGGACACGAGTGTGATAGGGGGCGTGCATGCCAGAACCCATAATGCAAAGTGCGCCCCCACAAACAAACTGTTCCTGTTTTTCACCCTCCCCAGGTTCCGGAGGCTTTCCTGAAGCCTGGGAGGGTGAAAATGACCTCCTCCAGCCCTCTGGAAGGCCAAAAATCAGCTAACCGGCAGCTCGTGTGCCAGCAATTATGGCTCCGCATGCCACCTGTGGCACACATGCCATAGGTTCACCATCATTGATCTATATAAATAGATGTTAAAAGAGTGGCAACATTGACATGTCTATAGGGGAAACTATCAGAAGTCATTGATAATCAACCAAGGAAAGTGGACTAAGTTAAAAAGGAAAGAAAATAATTGCAATCATTTATCTATCAGTGGTCCCAGTATCTGTAATTCTGATTAATCTGGTTCAGTACTGTAGGTTGTCAATGCAACTCTCCCTGTTCTTTTTTCATAAGGATTGTGGGATATATCATATTTCCATGTAGCTATCTGGTTTGAGTCAAACTCAACTTAACTCTTGGTAACCTCATATGGTAGATACATCCATGTTAGATTTGGGGGGGGGGGGCTGTAGTATGTAAAATGGTTTTCCACTGGTATGCTTCTTTGACTTAAAAGTCTAGCATACACCCCAGAATTCCTTGTTTGTCTCCTATCCAAGAACAAACAAGATGTTATTTTGTTTAGCCTCTGAGGCAAGACAAAATGTGTCAGGTGCTACCACTACTGAAATGTAGTTAAGACAGGCAAAACATTGCTTGAGTAGGATACTTCCATGTATATCTATGAGCAGAAGGGACAGAAAGAGAGAAAGAATGAGGACAAACAATGTAGAGCCAGGTCTCTTAGAAATTCTCCCCTTTAACTGTGCAAACGTAATGCCTCTTCTAAATAAGTTCTTCAAATTCTTTTCCTCTGCCTCTTCCATTCTTCTTGATATTATTTACTTTGAGGAGCAGCATTTTCTATTTCTTTTATGTTAGACAGTTCCCTGTTAGTTTTGTTTTCTAAATGCAAGCATCACTGTATGTGCATTGGAGGAATGGTTTGGATTATACTGGATGTAAACCAGAACTTAACTTTTCCCTGTATATGTATATGATTTACTGGGTACCAAGGATGCTGACAGCATTAACATCAAAACATTTCTAAACACATTTACAAGGAAAAGATCCAATTGAATTCATATAGACATTCTTCAGAAAAGTCCAGACTTCTACCTATTAGGACCATGAAGAGTGTTCAGAGAGAGGGACCTTTCAATGTATGCTAGTGAGAAGAACAATCTCTTTTTAAATTATTAGGCTACATATTTTGCAAGGTTTGCCTGCCTGTCTAAAAACTGCTCAAGGCTGTTTTCATATATGAATGATTTCATTTCATTTCACGTATGTGATAATTATGCCATTATGCAAATGCATTTATTAATGAACAATTATCTTCAGTTTCATGTGAAATGTTAAGTAGCTTCTAATTAAGTAATTAATATTGCTTAATATAACATCAGTATTAAATTCTGACCTAAATAGCATGTGAGGTTTATGTAATAAAGGATAGCTTTCCACCCTAGTATTTTATTTATTAGTATTTGTACTCTACTTTTGCGTAGCTGATTATTTACCACTTTTGGTGCATTCTCTAGCTGTGACTTAAACATATAAAATAAAAAGTTAAGAGTAATTTCAATTCTATTTAGTTTGTAAATAATAAAAATTATAAGTGCAGAGTGTAATGATTATAGTATGTGATAGTCATGCTTTCTTTTGGAAAATAAGATTCATGCTTCCTAATAGATTGCCATCTGTTCAACCTTTTGCTAAGAGATAATTTGTCTTGCTTAAAGTAGTTCACTGGGATGAAACTGCAGATTACACACTGAGTTTCTAACTATTTGGTAGAAACAGACACCCTTTTTTGTCAACAAACTGCTACTGCTAACACTTTCTATTTTCTGTTTGGATTAGCTATCATGAATTGCCCATTTCAGAAGTGAATTTTAAGTACTTTGGCAACATATAAATTCCCGGGTTCTTCATTACACTCCAACAAGCCATTCAAATTTATTCCAAGAATCTGAATTTTACACTGAGGGTAAAGCAGGAATTTGGGGATTTATTGTAATTCATTAATTACTTAAAATTAAGGATAGTTTTAAGAGTTCCTAAGAAGCTTCAGTTATACTGTATTTAGATTTTAAAATAAATATTTTGGAGCTCTTGAATATTGATTTATTAAAGTGGCAATCTTACTCATATGACAAAGGAGTTCCAGTAAAATCAATAGAACTTACTGCCTGGGTCACACAGGCGACAAGTAGTATCAAAAAGCAAATAAGAATGTAAACTGTTTTCCCTTTTATATTCTAATTAAGAGAATGTGATGTTTCCTTTGAGCAAACAGAGAATTGGTTTGAATTAGGGGATATTTTTTCCCTTCAAATGCAGTTCTATACTTGAAATGAAATTTCTTTTTCACACCTCTGTCTCTTCCACCTGCTCTTCTTTTCATTCCACTCCACTTGTTAATCAGGTGCTTAGTCTATCTGTCCCTCAATTTTATTATCTTTTGGAATTGTCAATCAACGTTTTCTTCTAAAAAAAAAAACTATGTGAGGATTTAATTACAGCCAAATTGCTGGTTTCTGCTTTCATTCAAAAATGTGGACTGCAAACATTCTGATAGCTTAATCAAAGCATCTGCATTCTGCAATGAACTGGTTATCAGTGGCAAGCAATAAGGACTGTACCTCAAATTTTGGTTTTGCAAATCTATGAATTTTTTCTCATCTCAGATTGAATGAAAAAGGAAAAAGAGTTTGACTGATGACCCCCACCCCCACCCCCATCATCAACAAAACAGAATCCATAGCATTTCCACCACAGGGGATAACATATAGATAAAAAGCAGTTATAAATAGCAGTATACAAGGGGATGCTAGTCCTTAGTAATCAAGCGTTAAAGTTATGGAAATCAGATTAAAAAATATCCTTTTCCTCTATTGGGTGAAACAGTGATAAAAGTCCAAATGTTGTCCTTTCTCAATGTTCCCTTTTCTTTATGCCTGGAACAAGAGTCTCCCCCACATTCCTAAATGCCAGTTGGGAGGGCGCTTGTATTTATTTGCAATGACAGTTCTCTGCCTTTGAAACCTGCCATGTTGGCATAGGCAACTCCAAGGTCTCCAGGAAATCTGATCTTGCTGCTGACCCTCCGCGATGCTAAACCTGCTCCTCCAAACTGGCACCCGGGCACCCGAGCCTCGGAATAAAGTTTCCCCGTCCTTCCCTTCTCGTTCACCACCGCGACCCTGAAGGTGGTCCCGTTCCGTTTGCTTCAAGTCCTGCAAGCTGATACGGAGGCGCAAGAGCGGGTCCCTTCGCCGCCGCGCTTCCCGCGGGGCAAGGGGCGAGGAGAGACAGCGAGCAAGCGGCCGGGCGGTTAAATCCCAACGCGTTGCCGCCGGCTGGGCAATAGATTGCTCCTCCGGGAAGTCGCCTCCGGGGAGTCCAACGTAGCGGAGGCTCTTGAGGTTGAATCTGGGGGGACCAAAACCACATCCAACCCCCCAAACCAACCTCTGACTCTCTGCCACCGAAAAGGTGGGGGAAAGCGAGGGAAGGCGGACGTCAGATCGCGGTGCCGAGCACAGCAGCGCTTACCTCGGTCCAGAGTGAGCGGCTGGACCGCTGTCAGCGTCGTCGCCATGTCTGCTGCTCGGCTGAAGCTGAAATGACGCCGGGCTCCAGCATCAGGCGGGAGTGTGATTGGGAGCGGGAGGGGAGGCAAGGAGGGGCTACGGGGAGGACGGGGAGGGAGAGGGAAGAGGACGGGAGGGATGGGGGGCAAGACCGGGAGATGCGTAAACGGTGTGTATGCGAGTGTGAAAGAGAGAAATGGGGTGGTGGTGGTGGAAAAGGGCGCGATCGAGTCTGTGCTCGCCGCCGCGACACAACAAGGCAGCGGTCTGGCGGTGGGGAAACGGCCTGTTGGTAGAGAGCGGCGGAGGCGAGGCAGGGTCATTGCGAGGCCCTTCGCATCCCTGGGCAACGGCCGAGAGTGCAAAGGCTCAAGGGAACTCCGGAAAACCGAGGGATCCTTTATTATGTCGAGCACCACAGCAGGTGCTTGCAAGGCAGAACACAAGAAGATAACCCGAGATGAACCAAGGAACTGGGCCAGCAAACCTGATAAAGTAGCAAGGCAGCTCAGCTGATTGCAACCTGTTGCAACCCATTTCCCTCTATGTGGAGTCCTTGGTGCTCTCAGAGCTTAGTTGGTGTCTTGCAGATGCTTCCCACTATATTAGCCAGGGTGAGAGTCATATACCATGCCTGAAGGTACCAAAATGAGAGAAACTGGGGAGGCAAAAAAGAAGCTCTTGGGCCATCTCTTCCTGAAGTATTTACTATCCAGCGTGTGAACTAGAAACTAGAAACAGTGTGTGAACTGGAAGCAAGTTATACATTAGAGGACCTCAAGAGGTTGCTCTTGCCAGCAAGTTCACCTGTGACATTTCAGCACTGAGTGATCAAGTAACTCATTTCATCCAAGCTGCCAAGAATTACCACAAGCTGAGAGCAGTAATGAACATCACAACTCACTCCATTGTTGGAGGCATAGTCAGAGCAACTAATTCCAGATAACTCACATTTATCAAGACATGCACATGCGCATACATGCATGTGTGTACGCACACACGCAGAAACACACTCACACAGAGGGAGTGGAATAACTCTCCCCATCTTTAAATGATGCAGGATTTTTTAAAAAAATTATCTCTTTGGGTTTTACATTGACATATAAATGCATATTAGTATCAATGGAATTTATCGGAAATAAAAAGAATCAGAAGTGATTGGAAGAAGGGGCCAATAAGATATTTAACCATACTGTACATACCTGAAAACATTAACACTTGATATTGCTCCCAGAAGAGCTGCAAATAATGAGCTGCAATTTGGTATTAACATAAAATGATATGGAGTCAAATGTTTATGTACAAGTACTCAAAGATATCTAGACAAAAGTGGTGAGTCACATACAGCCCTTAGGATACATTTTATAGCTTTGTATTAAGTCATATGGTTCAACCATGCAATTTAATCCATAGGTTGCAATGGATGAAGATATAATGTAGCTCATAAGCTATAATTTATAAATCAAATTTGTTGGGTTCAAAGATTATGTTACAATAAAAACAAAGAACAAAGAAATTATATAGTTTCTTATAGTGTGTGAATCCAGCAACTGAGGGAACAGTGGTCGGTGAAAATGCTCCAAATGAGTGTATTATGCAGCTTTGTTCACCATACTGTAATGACATCTCCAGTTTTTAACCTTCCCACTTGCTCTCCTCCTGTTTCCCCCCCTCAGTAGAAAATAAAACCTGTTAAGAAAGAAAACAGGGAATAATTGCAACATACCCTCCAGCTAGAAGCATGACTTACTGATACCTATAATTAGGATTCCCTGAGTGAAAGGACTCAGCTTTATTGAAGGCAGCAAGCTCTCAGAGATTTCATGGAGACTTAGATCTATTTGTTTGCTTGTTTTTATTAAAGCAGCATAAAGAGACCTGAAAAAGAGCAAGGTTTCCTTTTCAGATGTTGACTCCCTAGCACTACCTAATACTGAAATCCTATACTTATTGCCCAGAATTAGGCTAAGGTAGTTGCAAAGTAAGGCTTCTCAAACTTACCAAACTATGGCCTCACCCATATTTGTGATAGACTCTTGTCATATTTGTATCATTGCTCTACTTACAAAGGATCTTTGTGTCCCCTAAAATTTTAAATGAGGCACCAAGTTAATCAAAATTTATCAATCCACAATATTATACAATTTCAATTGTATTATATAATTGATGTTCTATCAACACTTTTAAGGAGAAAGAATTATGAAGAGGAATTTCTTATTTATTCCAAAAGGGCTAACGTCCATTTTATGCATGGCACCAGTTTGCAGGTCAGGGAAAGATAAAATACAAATGCTATTTTCTTTAAGTTATAATCCTGGCTAGAAAAAGCACATTATCACAGAATCCTCTCTTTTCTCTATGCAGGCATTTATATCAGGCAGGCTGAAAGTACTGAACCTCAGATTATTGTACACCTGTTTTGCAATTATTTTCCCAGTTTAAAAATAACAAGTGCTTACAGTAAGATGTAGAGTTCTTTGAGAAGATAGTCTTTTCAAACCTTCTATATCTGCTGTTGGTTGTATTTGAATATTATCAAAGTAAAACAAAAACACCCCCCCCCCCAAAGCTGATGCCATTTCACCCTGGATGTATTTCTCTACACAACAGTCATATATTAATTAGAAACCATAGTGACAATGTTAAGTGTATTGTATTAAGTTACTTTAAAACCAGTGGATCTCATTGGGACAGAAGGTTGCTTAACCCTCATTACTCTCTGCCATCTGTGTATAAACATATGTACCAAATAAACATTTTCTAAAGCACTTTTGGTCTTTTCATATATCAGTTCTACACTTTGGAAGCTGCAACTTTATAATATACAGTATTACAGAAACTGAAGTAGAACTATATGCTTGCCAAGTGAGTCAGTTTATCAAATCTGTATCTCTTGCCAACAAAACAATCTTTTACATGAAAGTATCAACCACATTGGTTTATAGCAATCCAGATTATGGTGAATAAGACCATCATTTCTCCAGAGCTGTCTCAGGACACATCTTCATTTATTAAAGAAAAATATCTTTGTAGTCAGTAAAATGGGCTGCTGTCATACAACTTCAGGTGTCTTTGTGCCCTTGCAGATTTACATCACATTTCTGTGGTACATTTTAAAGGGGTCCAGGGTTTGCAAAAGGGCACAGCAGAGATTATATATTATCTCTGTATAATTGGTAGGCTATAGATTGCTTCCCTGCAATCTGCTAAATAGACAATAGAATTCCAACAGATTGTTCCAGGTTTCAATGAAAACTGAAGAATGGTATCTATTGCCACTTACAGTACGTAACTTACAGTACGTAACATCACACTCTAAAAACCATCTGCTTAAGACTCCTTAAATGCCACCATTTTGAGTAGCTCAAAGTTCACAGTAGAAGTTGTCATTTTTGCTTTTAATTAGGGCCAAATTTTTGCTTTTAATTAGGGCCAAATTCTGTTCTGTGTTGGAAAATAAAAATTCTAATGATTGCCAGTTCTGATTTATAATCAGAGCTTTCTCCTCATAGAATGTAGACAGGTGAGTTCAAAGAGTGCTCTTTATAGCAAATAGCATGACAGTTTTAAACACAATATCTAGTTTAGATATTAAACCTATTTTTAATGCTGCTTTTAAAGAATTAAAATGGTCCATTGGGGAACTAAATGCATATCTGTGCAGTTCTGCATTGTGTTGTGATATATGGAGATTTAATCAAGGTCATATTTTGTTTGGAGCAATTCATATATGGTTCATTGGCTAACAAAAAAAGTATGCCTTACTAATGGGAGATAATAGGAGACTTGCACCATGCATGTCCTATACCTCCCCTCTGCATTTACAGTGTCTTGACAACTTCACAGACATTTATAACCTACTGTGTGTTTTCTGTTGTTTCTTCCATTCTTTTCCTATTGCATAAACCACTGAAGAAAAAAGAAAGAAAGAAAGAAAGAAAGAAAGAAAGAAAGAAAGAAAGAAAAGGAAAAGCAGCATAGTGTGTGCCATTTTTTTAATGATCGAACTACAAGCTGTTTATTAAGATTCATTCATATATGTTAACTCATCAAATATTGAATTCACATACAATGCAGTTTGTGATAGGAAGGAAAAGATTCTGTGCACTCAAAACCCCTCTAAAATTCAACTGTGTATTTTACCCATTTTTAAAAATCCAAAGCAGTTACAGATAATTGTATTCTGCACAGGATGTTTAGCCAAAGGTAAGAGAGAAGGGAGAACCACTTTGGTGTAGTGGTTAAAGGCATCAAGCTAGAGAATGCAAATTCTAGTTCCTCCTTAGCTACTAAGCCAGGTAGATGACCTTTGTTCAGTCACTCTTTCTCATCCCTAGGAAGGAGACGATCACAAGCCACTTCTGAAAACCTGCCTAGAAAACTGTAGACTACTCCAGGCAGGCATCAGGAGTAAAACACTGACTTCAAAGCATATACACACACATAAACAGGGAATGAATCCCTTTCTTTTTTGACATATCTTTTTACTGTATTGTCTTTTGGGTTTTGCACCTTTCCGTCAGTCTTGTCTCATGGTGACTACAAGGACAAGTCCTTGCAGTTTTGTTGGCAAGATTTTTGGAAGTGGCTTGTTACTTCATTCTTCTTAGGGATGAGAGAGAATGGTTGACCCCAAGTCACTTAGTTGACTTTCTGCCTAATACAGCATTAGAACTCAGATTTCCCCATTCCGTGTCCATGAGACCAAACTGGCTCTCTTATTGAAACAAAAAAGCAGAAATCACGGTTAAGATAATAGCTGATAAAAGAAGAAATTAGGAAACCTCCCATGCCACTCTGTGATATTACAGTGTGATCTTATCTAAGAACATGCATTTTTCAATATCTATAGCTCTGCTGTCTTTATTTATATTCTGTCTCATCTGGCTATTTATTACATTTATTTAGGCTGTCATCAGTTCTATACATCAGTTCTATACATTCTAATTATAGACCTGCTTTTTATAAATTATAAGTATCTAAGCAGTAGGTGTGAGCTTGAATGGACTCCAGAGGACAGGAAGGCATGGAGGAACGTTGTCCATGGGGTCACAATGGATCAGACATGACTTCGCAACTAACAACAACATATATTATAGCTGAATTTTATAGAAGAATGGACAGCTTCCTTATTTCATTACTTTCACTTGTGCCTTCATTTGTTAAATTTACAGCCTACCTTTCTTTAAAACAGCATATATAGTATTCTGTTCTCCATCTCCCATCCCCAAAACAATAGCCTTATGAAATAGATTGAGTTGAAAGAGATGACAAGTCCAAAGTGAGGTTTCATGGTTGAGAGTATATGTATGCTAACTATGTATGTTCGTTCGCTCATTCATTCATTCAGTCATTCATTCAGTGATTTATATGCCACCTACTTGCAGGACGTATCTATTATATGGATAATACTGACTTAACTAGGCAATGATCTATCTTTATGCAAGATGGCTTCCTAGCTTGCTGTTTACCATATCGCATTGGCTTTTAGCTTGCTTTTCACTAAGACTTTGTATCTAGATGAAAAGATTTGTAACATTGATTTCAAATGGAGTAGCCTATTATTTTGAGCCTTGGCACAGATAAGTATTTTGGTATAGGGGTAAAGGTATTAATCTAGAAACAGGGAGACAGTGAGTTCTAATCATGTCCCAGCTGGTTGGCTTTGGGCTAGTTATTTTTGTGAAGAAAACTGCCGGGCATTGTCCAACATTCACTCACATACTGTACATAACAAAATCCTAACAACAAGCATAAAAAACACATAAGATTGCTGGCTTCATATCTGTTAGCTCCAGATAAACTGATCTCATTAAGCAGGCCTGGAAAGGACCTCAGCCTAATATTCCAGATAAATCTGGCAAATCAGAGGCAGCATTACTACATGGGTTCATAGTTTGACTTGGTATTCTTCATTATTTGTTGGATTTATATCCCAGGTTTCTTCTACAAGCATACATAAACAATCTTCAGAATACTTCCTCTTATAGTCTTGAGAATAAAAACTAAATAAAATTCAGTCATAATCTTCATAAGGTCCCATAATTGTGAATTTAACTATAGGTTTTCTCAATCGTACTTCAGCATCCTTTCTAGAATACCACACTGGTAACTTCATAATTCAAACTATGCTCACCTCACATTACACAACCTGAATTTATTCAAAAAATATTGTGAAGTTTCAAAGGCACAAGAAAGCCCTCCCCCCAAATCCGAGTGTTTCAAAGCCATCTAAAAATAAACTGTAAAAACAACAACATTTGAAACACTATTATGGTAACATCTGGAGCTCCAATGAAATGTTCAATTGATCTGAGAATATGAATATAAATGGTTCTTATCAATACAGAGGCTAGTTTTATTTTACTATACAAATGAGATTTAGACCAAGTGCAGATTACAAATATATAACTTCAAAGAGCAGATGGCTTGATACTTTATTTGTAGCAAACAGGTTTTTTTTTTCTACTGACTCAAAGTAGATTTAGGACAGCAATATTATTCTTGTCATTATAGTATCTGAGTCAACTAAGAAGTTGACACATTTGCATAAAATAAGGGTGGCAAGATACAGCCAATGACTGCACATAACCTCCAGCTGTATTATTTGTGGCCTTCAGAGCCACACAACACTAAGCTGCCAAAATGCAGTATCAAATAGTAAAATAAATAATGACAGTGTAATTTCTAACTTCCTTTTCTGGAAACTGTTAAATTAGTGATCTTAACCTACCCAGGAACATTTTTTTAAAGAAACCCAAAATTTAAAAAAAAACATCCTTAGTTTCATTTCTCCAGTCCTCCCAGTTGTATTCTGGGTAAGTAGATAGGTAGACAGGTAGGCAATAGAGAATAACCTACCGTATTCATATTAAGGAAGTGTTGGGATTATGTTTACTCCATCATTTTTTCTCATTAAGAATGTTCTGAATAACTTAGCCTTTGTTGTACTGATATGATTTCTTATAGGGTAATTACATTCTATTCTGATTCTCATTGCTGTCGTCACTGGCTAATTAAATGTATGGGCCTCATTGGTGGTAATAGAAAGAATATTTTACTATGATGATTGGTTGATGAACAGCCAATGCCATAAATTTTCAAGGCTGAGTTGATTATATGAACAGACTTCCCAGAAACAGAGGAGGAGCTATACAATACAGTTTATGTGTCATAGTTCTGTTGTAGCGTAAGTAAAGAAAAAAAATATGAGATTTCATGGTACACAAAGGCTGATATAAGACAATTTAAATCATGTGTTGTAAGGCCAGTCTCATGTGCTTAAGGGAGACCATAAGTGTAGCTTAGGCTTTTGACTAAGATGAGAACTGCAAGATCTATGGAGCTAAAGAATGAGTATAAAACAGTTTTAATATAAGTCCCACTGAATTGATTGAGACCTTTTTCTGAATTTATATCCTAATTGATGGGTTGATATAACAGCCAGAGTAATTCCATACTGAAGGTGATAGCATAGTAATTGTGCACAACAGGGGTGTGGGCACAGGGAAGAACTGACAGGTCACATATGAGAAACCAGACAAAGAATTAAAACCTAGCTTTGTATGTTATTTCACATTATTGTCTATGGAGACAAGATGAAAAATACAGAAAAAGTTGTTCAAGGAACAAGCACAAAAAGAATGGAGACTGGTCAGTGTCTGTTTATTTAAGCACAGATCACTTGATATATTCAGCTAACAAAGGAATGAATAATGATCTAAAAGCATGATTAATTTTATTGTTTGTAATGAATGATTGAGGTAATTATTAAAAATACAAGATTGATGAGAGTTTTTGAATGTGGGATAAGCCTTTTATTGATAGTGTGTCAAGAGTGATCTTGAGTAAAAAAATAGACACCGAATTTAAAAAAATGAAGGAAGTGAGAGTGAAAATAAAACTGCAAGGAGAAGAAGCACGCGTTCAGTATGAAAAATTATTAGAAGGATAAGTTCCCAAGCTAATGAAAAAAGAATATCTTACTGCCTTAGTGAATGGTTCCACACTGAGCAGGCAGTAAGATAAGGCTATCCCTAAGATTACTTAATTTTTTTAAACAAATAATATATGTAAATTAGATGCTTGTGGTGATAGTAGGTATGTCTTGGTTGAGGACAGGGATATATCGGTAGATATAACTTTATATGCAGAAGAATTTGTGTTGGCCAAGGACCAAATTATTTGCATCAATTATTAAATAGAATGTGTAATGTAAAAATGAATCAAAGGTAGTTTTTGCCAGAGAAAATTGAATTAGAAATTACAAGCGTGCTCTCTCTCTCTCTCTCTCTCTCTCTCTCTCTCTCTCTCTCTGTCTCTCTCTCTGTCTCTGTCTCTCTCTCTCTCTCTCTCTCTCTCTCTCTCTCTCTCTCTCTCTCTCTCTCTCTGTCTCTCTCTCATGTGTGTAAAGCCTACAGCATGTATGTAAATTTGTGTATCTTGCTAGAATGTTTAATAAAGCTGGGAAAAATAGACTTTTCAAGAGATACTAATGCTTGCAGAAAGATGTTTACTGTTTTGATGAATGAAAGAGCATCCTTCTTTCCACTTTGTTATATAGAAGTGATGATTGTGTCTATGAGAAGAAACATAAAAGTAAGATGAGTACAGTGGGACTGAATTACTAAGAGTGTATATGATGCTACAAAAAGAATTAGGGTGGAGAGTGTGTGCGTGTAGCATGTGACTATATTAAATAGAAACATGATTATGCTACATTACATAAGCACCTTCCAATAAATATCCATTTAACTCTTGGACCTAGAGGCAAATATCCATATTAGTAACTATTCCTTTTTTAATATCTCATCTCACCACGGGAGCTTCATAATATTGTAACGCATAGAAAAGGTGGAAGAGAGATGATCAGTTTGTTATTGAGGCAGCAAAGTATATTATTGTGTACTGGAGAGATTCAATTAAAAGGTCTTGTAAATCAACCTTGAAATAAACTTAAGAGCTGGGATAAATATTCTCAGTAATGGCAAATCAGAATGATAAGCTAGAGCAAGTGTGCAATTTCCATCAGCTCTGAAACGAACCTCAAGCTTTAAGACTGAAAGCATACTCCAAAGGAGATTTGGAGGCTTTTCAGAGATCAGATAGTTGCCCTGAACTTTATCATTTCTCCAAAGTTAAAATAAAATAAATGAGAGTCACAAAATAGATGCTGATGGGCTGCACTTTTGTTGCTCTGAGATAGAATGTCTTAGATGACTCCATGCAAACCTACTCATGGTAGGCAACATTTTTTTATTGCAACTACTGTCATCAAAGATATGATCTAATTCTGGGATTATTAGAAAGCTCTGTTTCTGTTCAATGTTGCATTATTTTTTCTCCTTTGTTCTGAGAATTCTACTGAGTTTACAGTCCTTTCATGCAACCATTTATTTTTTTGCTTTCAAAAAAAGTCTCCATTTTGTTGCTGCTATTGATACAAGTCAGAAATCCTACCCAAAACTACCCAGATAACTCTTTTGTCCATTCTATTGGATATCACCATGGTTTCTGGGTTATAATTTGTAACTCTCTGGTTATGACCAATTATTAATAATTTACATCAAACTGAAGTGTTTACTTTTCACTGGAGGAAGTGATTATAAAACTATGCTAGAGTTTCTGAAATTAACTTTTAGAGGAGTTTAGGCTCATTAGTTTTAATTGACTATTTTCATTATTTTGCTTTTCCATCCTCTAAAATGTGTGAGTATTAATTCAGACTTTTTAATTTAATTTCACTCTTAGGCTGACTCTCTTCTATAGGCCTCACTATATTTCATATTTCTATTTAGGCACATGGATGGCAATCTCCTCTCTCTTCCAATGTATACATCTTATCTTTTGCACGCTATCTGCCTACTCTCTTGTTACAAGATTAAATTGCATTGTTGTTATTCTGAAAGATAAATCATTAAATTTCACCCATATTTGAAAACACATAAAGCAGAATCTGGCAAGAAATAAGATTTATTAGAATGCACTCTCATTTTGTATTATACATGGAAAAATATTTTGGAATCATGAGATACAATTTTAAAACTCTTTTTAATAGTGCTTTTTTAGTTTATAGTATGATCTGCTGGACTACAAAAAAGCTTTTCTCTTAATCTATAAATAATATATGTGCCATAAAAAGTTCATAAAACAGCAAAACTGAAAAGTACAATATATGCTTACTTTTTCTTTTTTAAGAAATAAGAAATGTGCTAATAAGATTTAATATTTGACTTTAAAAGACAAATATAGATTGGGGGCACTACACAGAGCAATGGTTTTCAAACTGTCCACTTATAGAAAATTATGCAGTATTTAATCTACCATGAACTCCTTGGCATCTTTTCAAACAAAGGTTAATTCTATCTCAGTGGAAACCATCTCTCCTTATGCCATTTCCACCAAATAACTCACTCAGAATATAGGCCTCATCTGTAATACCTTTTTCTGAATATCCTTTAGGCTCTGACATTCTGATTTAGTATACATTCTGGAAGACACCATTATCCCAATTTGATGGCTTTGTAAGTGAGCAATCAGGCCAGCATGACTCTCTAGAACAATTGTTCTTTTAAGGAATTTATATTGAAGGTTCCTCAGAATAAAATATTAGCCAAGATGATGCAATTAGAGCAACCAGCTTGCCTTGATGTCTCACTAGGAGCTGGCACTGCTCAACTGCCCTACGTAGTTTGTTACCTGAGACTAATGATTTACACTACATCAGGTTTTTGACACCTTTGTTTCTGGCCATGAATATTGAACTTTACACCCGTAGTAAAATGTACTTTGCAATAAAGTATGAACATTGTTGGAAAAAACATCTAGCAAGGAGATTTTTTTTTCTACCAGAGAAGTTTATTCTGATTCTGCATGTGGGACAACAATGCAATCAACAATATTGTTAATGAATAAGATTATTAGGTAAGTGTTTCTGATAATTACTTAAGCTAATTAACTTCACCTCATTCTCTTTGAAGATTCAAAGTGGATTTTATGAAATAATCTTCAACACCTGATATAAAGAAGCATTGGTGAGCTTGGATTTTGAAAAAGTCATGGCCAGTGTTATATTCCTCTGCATATTATTCAAAATTATTCAGTTGCATTTCTTAGATGAATACTACATTTCAATTTCTAGTCACACACACACCCTCTTCCCATATAAGAGAACATGTTTAGTTCAGGGTTGAACTGTGGAACCCTGGTGCTGTCTCGGTGTGGGGGAAGCATTTGGGAGTCCCACGCAAGACAGGTCTGAGTATGCACTAGAATTTCCAAGACTGTGCCATCCTGTGACTCATGAGGTCATTTAACAAACACATGAGGGAAAACATTAGGCAGGGCGTGTCATTTAATGGGGTGAAAATTAATTTTTGCACATCTGTTATTTTTGCAATTGTGCAATGTTTAACTTGATATGGTAAATCCACATTTGATTGTATACCCCACAAATGCTGTTAACCTTTTCTTCTCAAAATGACACCTTGTCATACAAAAATTTAAAGTTTTTTCTGCATGAATCTCATCTAGCTAAGCAAAAAATAATCCATGCAATCATAAACTAACATTAGAAAGCAATTATCTGAGTTACAAACATGTTTAAGTGAGTTTCATCAAGTCTTGTTTTGATTTGTTTTTTGACATTAGCCACCAAATTACTTCTTGGCCTCTGATATAACCCTCACGTTTTTCCTGTGTATACACTCTGCTTGCTGCCTCGGTGACACACATTTCTCTATTGACTGGGCATGACAAGGCCATTGTGGTACGTGCATTGGTTCGTCAATGAACTTCATTTCCATTGTACTCAGTTTGCATATCAAAATGGCTCATATACACCTTCAGACCAATCAATCAGCACAGTGGATGCTCTAGCTTGACCTCCAACAAGTGCATGGCGCCACCTTCAGAGCCAGTATTAACATTTGTAGCATCTCCTCCAATGGCCTTCAAGCTTTTGTCAATGCCCTTCTTCTTCATGAAATATACCAGATTATTTTCAATCACTTGAGAATGTTTTCCTGTTTTTGAGCCTTTCTCTGGAATGAAATGACAAAGGTATCTTCCACCTGGCTCACTGGACACAAAATAACATTCTTCTTTGATGATGGCAAATTGCTAGTCTGAATTGTTGCTGGGGAATTGCTGGTCTGAAAAGTTAGTTATTTACCAAGTACATCTAAATTATGTATATTAAATAACCAAAATATCTTTACATTCCCCAAGGGATGTCACAACTTTTGAGCACCCATAATGTTTGGAAATTGAAAGGTGAAAAGTACAACACACCCTATTAGGCAGATAATTACAGGGATGCCTTGCTTAATGACCATTAGAACTTGTAACCATAACCGACAGGCTCAATTATGGTCATAATTCAAGGACTACTGTACTTAATTTAAATATACATTTTCATGCATTTTTGTTGTTCGCTTCTGTATCCTAAAATGAACATTTAAAAATATACATTAAAAAGACACCATCATTCTATCACGACACTCAAATCCAATGTAAATTTGATAATATTATAGTTTTTAAGTCCGTAACTTCTTTAAGAAGTTAAGGTTTCTTAAAAACCTGGGAGGTTTGTTTGGTTTTTAAATGTGTTTTTATGAATGATATTGGAGGCCTACTATATTGACTCTTATTTTAAAAAAGAAAATCATTAAAAAAACATATTGCTAAATTCTGATGATATAGTCTGAGAGACCTCTATGGGATTGCTGGGGAATATATATCATTCAATGGCTGTAATTTATTCATACCCTGATTTAAATGGATATCAAAATGTTTAAAAGTCCATTTTTATTAAACAATTGTAGCACCCAAGCAGAGCAAAGCTCCATGAAAATACTTTCATTATAGAATATTGATCTACAGGTAGCCTTTGACATAATCATAATTGAGCAATCTTTAGGGTTGTGTAACACTTTAGATTCATTCCCCATGCTATATGTTTTAAGCACGTTTAGCTAAAAACATAGCACCTATGGTATTTCTTTAAAGCATCAGTGTAATTTCCTGGGTTCGTTCGCACATGACTTCAGGACATATATAAGTGTTTTAATGAATTACAAGTAGATTCCATATTCATATCCTTCCATTCTCCAAGGGGCCTTTTTGGAATTGATCCAAAGTGCTGCATAGCCCTAACAATTTTACAAAACTTAAGAATTTATTTGAGAATGGAGTGGTTCAGAGAGATGGATGGATCAATCAATCAATCAATCAATCAATCAATCAATAGACAGATAGATAAAGCAAGCTTTATTTTAGCCTAAGCCTAAAATAAGATTTGTTTATACATATGTAAGTCAAGAGCAAAACCATCAGATATTAATGGTGGGTTTGAATGCCCACTCCTGCTATATCTCCACAACTGTTTCTATATACTGTACTGTAACAGAAGCCTGATCAATAAATACTACTCTTCATTTCTTTCCAAAATAAAAATTAAGCCTTCCAAATTATAGACTATTCTTCCTTTAAAGTATAGCATTCCTTCTGCAGTTTACTTTTGGTGTTTATGCCATTCACTGTAGAATGAATAAACAATTTGATTCTGATTATTCACTGAAAATAATGGCCCTATAGTAATGAAACAACAGGGCTACAATTTCCAATAGGAAATGGATCTTGAACTACAAATGCAGCATAGTATCTCTGAAACTGCAAATGAACTGGAGAATAATCAATGATTGCACGAAATAAATGGAACCTAATTAAACAGTCATAGTCAACATAGGTACTTTGTTGGTCCTTTTTTGCTGGCATGGTAGGTTTATCTTCTAACATTCTCTTAAGAAAATAATTTATTTCTTTAATTATATCTCAGAAAAAGGCCGTGGCAACAATAAATGTACAGCACCTATAATAAGATGTATATGTAAAACAAATGGCAACAACTAATGTATTTATGGCATCAATAAAAAAAAAACAATCTACGAATGTTTCATTACTTGTGGACATTTTGTCCCACTGAACAGAAACACACAATTCAAAGACATGGCATCTGTTGCCAAGCTGAGTTCCAGTTCTACTTTGGAAAGCAGCATCACAGCTAGGAAAACAGCATCATTACACATAGTTGCACGTAGCATTACTTGGAACTTGGAAGTCATTTTACCAATCTGTAGTGTTATTTGTTGCTGTTGTTAGTTAGCAAAAATAGCAGCACAATGCCTGTTTTGTATTTAGGTAACCTGTGTTCTTCATTTGTATTTCAGATTATTGTATTTTGCACATTGAAGAAGAGAATATTATTATTGAGGTATAGTAATTGTGTTCTTGGCACTTACTCACTTATTTTGCGGAATGTAAAATAAAGGTAAGGCTGCTACTTCTCTGACCACGAATCTATGGAAAGCAGCACAATCCTTTATAAACCAACCTGCCTCTCAGTGAGATAGGTAATGAAGATGTATTTGGTTTTGTTGAAGACACAGTGATAAGTTATTCTTGTTGAATATACTTTCTGGAATGAAGGGGGACATTTCTCTTTATTACTATTTCCTTTTCAGCAGAGGAGATGACTTTTTTTTACACGTTTTAATATTACTATTTCCTTTTTAAAAATGCAGTCTGTATTAGCTTCTTGTATGTTTTATCTGTTTAATATGTTCTTAATAAAATGTATTAAAAAAATAAACCACCCTGCCTCTCAAGCAATTACAGAAAGTATGCATAGTCTTGTAGTTTGTTATAGCTGGAAATACAGTCTTTTGTTAAACAAACCCCGCTCAATAGGACATTTTTCAAACTCAAACCAATGCACATTTTCTTGAGCCAATCTTGGAGACTTGTTTCTCAATAAATGGACAAGAGGATTGTGTTGTCAGATTTTTTTAAAGATTGCATTTTTCATACCATGTCCTCTGGAAACTCATTAACTTCTTCTTTGTGTTTCAAACTATTTTCTCAGGCATGAATAATCTAAAGTGTAAGCAGGAATGCTGGTATAAATATGCCAGTAATACTAAAGAGAAACATTATATTCAGAGCTAATTAAAAAGAAAATAAAGAGAACAAATGCTCTTTTAACTTCTGGCACTATTGTATAAAGTGATTTGCCCATATTGTTGAGCATTAATTAGATTTAAAAAGAAGAAGAAACTGTGTTATTAGGACAGGCTGATGGCTAAATAGGTTCTCAGCCATTATTTATACAGTTCAAAGCAGGAAACCTATTTGGGCCCGATGTCCTACTTTTCTTCTCTGGATGGAGACAGTACAGATCCTGGCTGTGATTTTGTATCACTAGGATGGGGAGAAAAATTTGGACTGTTTTTCCTTTTGGATGAAGAGGGGGCCTTAAATCATGCAGATATTTATTGCATTTCTTAATTTACCCAGTGGGAAAAATGGGATGTCTTATGCATTAAGCCTATGCAAAACTTTAAATAGACATTTACTTCTAAATATAAATTTGAAAAACAGACTGAAAAATAACTTGATGAACAAAAGGTTTACTGCACTGTAGCAGATTATATTTTAGTTATTTTTTTATTTGAAAAGTAGCTAAGATTATTCTTGTAATAATCTAGTCCTCAGTGGAATTTAAACTCATGCTTTCTTGCTTAAACAATATTTGGTTAGAGAATTTGACATTTGGAATCGATGTGAATGTTATTTATACAATAAACAGATGCTACTCTTTGTAAAATATTTTTGTTTTCAATATTTGTAATTAATGTTTTTATTATTTTCCATTTCTCAGTGCTATTTACTTTATTTCTGTGTGGATTTGTTAGAGCTCTTGAACATATTATTCCCATGGAAGAAACCCTGAGGTGCTGAAATGTTAGAACTGATTTCTTCTTCTTAAAGGACAGATACCGTAATCCTGCTTATGGAAATTCTTCTATTTCTGCTTGGAGACTTGTCTGTTGCTATCTACTGCAATGGGAGTAGGTATTCTGCAAGAACCAGTGTGATGTAATGGTTATGCAATGTTCCCTCTAAGGTGCGCGGCTGCGCGGCCGCGCACATGGCAAGAAAACACTGTGCCGCAGTTTTCAACTGCCGCGCAGTGATTTGTATTGCCACAGGCTTCGGAAGCTGGGGAGGTCGTTTGCAGGCAGCTAGAACGGGCCACCCACAAAGGACTTCCCAGGACTTGCTTTGATGAGCATAGGGTGACTGAGGGTAGTTGTGAAGCCCCAAAGCCCCCGCCGCCACCGGAATAACTGCTGCCACCTCCTCCTCCTCTAACAGCACTGCCGGATTTGCCGCCCGGTGCTGCGGCTGAGGTGAAGCCGCCAAAGCTCCAGCCAGCATCTCCGCACGCTCGGAGCACCTGAGCTCAGTGCCGCATTACCCCTGCCCCCTCCTCCTCTGCTGTGCTTTTGAGGAGCCATGAGGCTGCAGGAGCCAGTAGGAAGGCGGGGGGGGGGGAACAGGGGGGAAAAAAGCCTCATGGCTCCTCAAAAGCACAGCAGAGGAGGAGAAGGGGGCAGGGGTAATGCGGCGCTGAGCTCAGGTGCAAATGTGGTGGTGCTGTTGGAGGAGGAGGAGGTAGCAGCAGTTATTCTGGTGGCAGCTTGTCGGCATCTTCAGCAGCAGCCCTGCCCACGATGAAGAAACCAAAGATGGAGCAGATCCATGCAGATGACGTCGCTGCAACATGACTGGAGGAGGAATTCTGGGAGTTGAAGTCCACAAGTCTTAAAGCTGTCAGGTTTGAAGACCTTTGTGTTTTTTTCTAAAGGGTTAGGGGAGCAAGGGTCTTGTAACTTGACAGCTTTAAGACTTGCACACTTCAAATGCTAGAGTTTCTGAGCCAACATGACTGGAGGAGGAATTCTGGGAGTTGAAGTCCACAAGTCTTAAAGCTGTCAGGTTTGAAGACCCCTGGGGTTTTTTTCCCTAAAGGGTTAGGGGTGCAAGGATCTTGCAACTTGACAGCTTTAAGACTTGCATGCTTCAATACCAGAGTTCCTGAACCAACATGACTGGAGGAGGAATTCTGGGAGTTGAAGTCCACAAGTCTTAAAGCTGTCAGGTTTGAAGACCCCTGGGGTTTTTCCCCCCAAAGGGTTAGGGGTGCAAGGATCTTGCAACTTGACAGCTTTAAGACTTGCACGCTTCAATGCCAGAGTTCCTGAGCCAACATGACTGGAGGAGGAATTCTGGGAGTTGAAGTCCACAAGTCTTAAAGCCGTCAGGTTTGAAAACCCCTGGGTTTTTTTCCCTAAAGGGTTAGGGGTGCAAGGATCTTGCAACTTGACAGCTTTAAGACTTGCATGCTTCAATGCCAGAGTTTCTGAGCCAACATTTTGGTTGCTAAGCAGGAGCATTGTTAAGTGATACTGATATTATATAACACTTTTAATTAAGCGGGTACCTTGAAGAAACATAACTTTGAGTTTCAAATAATACTGATTTCGTTGTTGTCTTAGGTGACATCTGTGAAAAAAGTTCAGGTGCTCAGGCATGAAAATGTGCCGCTCAAACACTATACTTTTCTGCTCACAATGAAAAAAAATTAGAGGGAACATTGGTTATGATGTTGTCCCAAGACCAGGAGACCCAGGTTTGAGTCTTCTTTTAGCTATGAAAACTCACTGGATGGCTTTGAGCCAATCACTCTATCAACGTAACCTATTCATACAACTCTGTTTTGGAGATAAATATGAAGGGAGATGCCAATGCCTTCAAGTTGTGGAGAAGGATGGGAAATATGCCAAATAGGAAGTGAGCCAAATGTTTAGGAATCCATCTATTCATTGACCAGCTATGTGAATTAAGAATGTGGCCTAATCATTAGGTATAGTTGCCTTGTTGAATGCTTTAAAAAGAACCAATTCTGGGGGGGGGGGGAACAGAGGGTATCTGCAGATGTTCCACTGAATTATCTAAGTTTTGCAAATCCTGGCATCTGTCAATACTGGAATTACAGTAGTACATCAAAAGTAGTCCTTGTTTAGTTACCATAATTGGGACCCGCAGGTCTCTCATTAAGCAAAATAGTCATTAAGTGAGAAGTAATGCAACTATGACTATGTTTTTCTTTTCCTTGCTTCCTACTGTTTGGAAAGTTCATGCTGGTGGTATTGGGAAAGCTAATTTGAAATTGGCAATGCCAATCAATTTTAAAACTTTGTTTTTGTTTGCCTCCTAACTGGTGCTCTGCCCTTTGGCATATTCACCTCTGAGCTGGGATAAATATCAAGAACGGAATTAACATCTGTATTTACATTCACTAGAGGGAAAGGGATTACAAGACAGCAAACAGGCACAAAATAGGAGATATACAATTGCAAAAGAAAAGTCAAATGTGACCAATATATCTGCAACGCAGGGCAGGGGAAAGAAGCATCCACAGCAGGTCTAGATTTTAGTGGTATGAGTTAACTATTTTTCCAGGAAATGAATCTATGTTCCTTGGCTAATTAGCCTTATAACATTTAATAAATATGATAGCATCTTTACTTACCTAAGCATCTCACAGATTATTTGTGCATAATTGTATACAGGAAATTCCATGAAATAAATGATGATAATTGGGGGAAATTTGAAAGCCACTCTAAATGTTAAAGAGAAGGCTAATCTGTTTGAAAAACTGTGTAGTTTAGTTTTTAATTTAAAATAGCAGGGAACTGATCCTTCAGTGAACTGCAGGTCACCTACAGCATTACCCTGAATACAAAAAGAAAGGCCATAAGGTCTACAGATACCAATGGAGGACTCTTGACCTCTGAAGAAGAGACAAGCTATCCTGTGATATCTTTACATTATGAGGTGAATTTAATAAAGCTGTAACTGTATCAAAATGCAGATCATTAACAAGAATCTTTCCAGATCTCAAAGCAGGTCCAGTAGATTCATTGAGTATGTCAACCTTTGGCCACGGCAAGATCAGCCCTTCTTTAACTGAAAGTTATTTTTCAGGGGAATGCACAGATAACAGTTTCCTTTGGTTTTGTTTTCTCTTTGGGGTCAATGTTGAATCACAGTGTAGCAGACATGTGTATTGTGTTTTTAAAATTATTATTGCTACTTAGTGTAGCATCTATAAAGACATTAGATCAATCAATGGTTCCATTGCTACCTGTTATCAACAGTGTTTGTATTCATCTGATCTTCTCACTATTTCTTTCTTGCTGCAAAGGAATTAATTAACCCAGCTTCCAGGGCCACTTCTGTAATCTTACACTGTGTAGCTATTTCTATGTTTACGTAAACTACACCTTGTCAGAAACAATGTCACCATTGAATGCTTGCAGTTATGATCAATTGGCACATTGTCCTCGAAAGGAACAGCCTGGTTTTTTTTAGGATAAATGGAAAAAAAGAGCTCCCTCTCACTATGAAATAGACAAAGTGGAAATATTTGAAAAATATTCCAAAATTGTTTTATTTTAAATAGCATAGCATGAATTGTATGTTAGCATATTTGAAGGTGATTCAGTAATCAATAGATCAATCAATTTATATCAGAAGCAGAGCTGACTAAAGAATAGAATACTTCATCAATATTTTCTCTCTCTCTCTCTTATTCTAATACTCTGTAGTATAAATTTGAATTATAAGATTATTCTTAAATATCCTATCTTTTTAGTGTGAAATATACGGTATAATTATCCATACAGTAGGTATATGCTTACAATGTGTGATGCTGGGGAATCTCTGTACTCAAATATTCCTTTTATGGAGACTGGAATTAGAATATTTGTCCCGCTTTGCACTGCATTCTTATGGATTTTTAGAGTTTCTGTAAATTCTGCAAATTTATCTATGGATTTGACCAAGTGAAAGTCACAGGTCCTTTTTTATTCATTGAAGTTAAATGCTTGAATCTTGAAAATTGAGCTTACAGTCTGTGCGGTCAATAAATGTTTCCTGAATACACAATCTGTTATATTTCATTCATGATTTCACATCCTGTCGTCCTTCACAAGAAGCATGTTTGCTAAGGGAACAGCAGCAACTTCATACAGAGAAGCTAGTGAAATTAGAGATCCATTCTGTTGATCTAATTCTTCCCAATGGGAAGAGGATAACCAGAATATAAATCATATTATAGAGGGCATGCATAAGCGCACCAGTGTGCCTTCCGTCCCTGTCCTATTGCCCCATTTATTTGTACTCATTTCCTTTGTTCATGTCCATGTTTATACTTATACCTGTTATCTTGTACACGTTTGACAAACTAAATAAAATAAATGGGAAAAAAAAACCATTGCTGCACAGCTGCACTAAGCTTTGGTCACGTTATGTAGTTATTCAAAATGTAACTATAATATAATAATGTAAAGATTGTATATTTGTTATCCACTCTTGCAACAATGTTACTATCTTGAGTCTGCCTAATTATTTGAGAACAAAGTTCAAAATTAGAGAATACAAGAATCTCGGATAGGTATCACAATATCACTTGGTAGATTCAGAAATAAATTCTTTTAGTAATAATTCTATTACAAGTAAAATACTAAATTTTAATGCCATGTACAAAAAATGGCAGAAATTCATCCTCTTCAAACACACTTTATAAACTCAACCTGGATCTTATCAAATGATTTTATGCAATTTAAATTAAAAGATCCAATTTTAATGTATATTATACTCATAGAAAAAATCCCAGATGACTTTCTGGTTAAGTACAATACTATGGAACTTTTATAGACTATTGGCATCTAGATTATTACAGATTTATAATGAAGCATTTAATTTTACTACACTCCTCTGTTCTGTGCCATTTACATTAAAATAATATCAAAGCAGAGACCGACCTATCAGATGTATAATATGCTGTTGCATAATGTGCATTCCAAAATATATATTGTAACATTCACCATCCATATTTTTCTCCAACTCATTTATGAAATATAGCCAAGTATCTGGTATTTGTTTGGTGACTGATAAGGTAGAATTGGAGTTTTAATTTAAATTGTAAAACATCCTTTGATGTGGTCCATCTTGAGTTTATAAAGTGTATTTGAAGAGAATGGGTTTCTGCCATTTTTGTACATACAATCACAATGGTTGTACTGGTTTATTTTTATATTCTTTGGTGATCTCTTCTATTAGGGGACGTGGTGGCACAATGGCTTAATGACACTGGATTTGTTGGCCAGAAATGATCGGCACTCCGGCAGTTTGAACCCAGAATCATGGGATGGAGTGAGCTCCTGTCACTTGTTCCTAGCTCCTGCCCTGCTAGCAGTTTGAAAACATACCATGTGCAAGTACCATATATAAATAGGTGCCACCTAAATAGGTGGTAGGAAATGCCAGCTGCATTTTGTGCAGGGAGCAGGAACCAGCACTGGATCTGCCTGGATGCAATTGATGGAACACTGGGGGAGGAAAGCCCCAGATGATCTAACTCCCTCAAGAGTGTTGTTGGCCAGCTGGCGCAGAGCTAGTTCTCCCATCCCTGGTAGAATGCCAGTGCAATAAAGGGAGCAGAGACTGTTGCCTGGCAGAACTTCTGCCTTGTGTAAACATTGTAGACTCCCTGACCTTGTACGCCATATGCTAAATAAATAAATAATCTCTTCCATTTGCAGTTTTCCAGATGGAAATCCACATTCAAGATTATAGCAAGTGGGGGGAGAGGTTCCATGTGATGGAGAGTGGAGGAATGGACTGATATGTTTCTTTTGGCGTTGCCAGTCACAGGGCTTCTCTTACTTTTCTTGTTTGGACCTTTAAGCAATTGTAAGCACATTTTTTGAGGACTCCCCCACCCACCACCTAAATAATAAAATCCTTTTTTTCTGTGGGTAAAGTCACACATTGTTTTCAACAGAATACTTTAAGCAATTTCAAAATATTCAGTGTTGGTAATTTGGCCCTGAAAGATCAGTACATATTTCACTTCTCAGCTACCTACCAATAGGCAAAACTCAGTCTTAAGACTTTGTTTATTCTGAGCAAAGGTTGCTTTGATCTGTGTCCAATGTAAATTGAATCCTAATTATCATTTAATATAGCATAATACTTTGCCCCTGCTTTTCAAATCAGGAAGTACACAGCTTCTTTAAAATGTAATCTGTAGGCATATTCCAGGAATGCTAATGTACTGCTAATACTAATGTATTTTAAAAAGAAGTCCCTGAAAAACAGAATGACTACAGGTAGTCCTCAACTTACGACTACAATTGAGCCCAAAATTTATGTTGCTAAGTGAGAAATTTTGCCCCATTTTATGACTTTTCTTGCCACATTTGTTAAGTGAATCACTGCAGTTGTTAAATGAGTAAGCCAGTTGTTAAATGAATCTGGCTTCCCCATTGACTTTGCTTGTCAGAAGATCTCACATGACCATGGGACACTGCAAGCGTCATAAATGTGAGTCATTTATCAAGCATCTGAAATGTAAATTATGTGGCCATGGGGATGCTGCAACAGTCGTAAGTCTGAAAAATGGTCCTGTCACTTTTTTCAGAGCCATTGTAACTTTGAACAGTCACTAAGTGAACTATTGTAAGTCGAGGACTGCCTGTATCCAGGATTTAAACAAGAGAATTTTCTAAATTAAAGGAAGTACTTCTAGATAAACCTGAAGGACAAATAAAAGCTAACAGTATCCGCAACAAGGAAAATCTTAAGGGATAAAGGGTTACAAGCCATATTGGGACAGGCTGAAAGAGGATCAAAGGTTCAGAATTACGCAATGTATGGTAACCATTCCCTTTTTTCAACAAACAAGGAGGAGGATTTGGGAAGTAAGAACAAAGCCCGGACTGGATTTTTGCAAATCACTGTAAATTTGTGACTTGCAAAACTAAGATCAACGAGCAGTTTTCCACGTTCAGAAATCCAGCTCGACTTTTTGTGTTGATTTGGAGAAAAACTTGGAATACTTTTAGTTTACTGAAGGGGGCGGCCTGCCTCTAGTTGTACACATACACACCGCCTGCTCACAGCACGGGACGGGGTGTCTCCAGGGAACATGATAGTTCAGGGCAAAAGGACTTTGCTGCAGAAAATTGTGCATTGTAGCCGCCGCGTCTATCGGGGATCGACCGGCGGGCTCGGGTGTGTCACACAGCCCAGCAAAGCGCTTGCTCCGGTGCGTTTTCCGAGCTCCTGGGCAGGGGGCATTCCTCAAGCTCGCCCCCTTCACGTAGCCAGCACTTTCGCCTCCCAGGCAGCCGCGCCTGCCGCAGGTGACTATGGCAGGGTCTTCAAGAAGTCGGTGGAGGAGCCGGATCAACTTTGGGCCGAAGCAGCTCAAAGCATCACGTGGCACAAGCCGTGGACTAAAACCTTGGAAAGGAAAGACCCCTTTAGCACTTCTTGGTGAGTGGCTGGCGAGGCTCGCTTAACTCTTGCTCTGCCGACGTCATAAAAGGGAGCATCCTAAAAGTTCCCGGGTTTCTTCAGCTCGCTGGCCCTGTCGCAACTTTTATAACAACTGGGGAAGTTTGCTGCGCGTCTTTTAGTCTTCCCCGGGTCTTTGGGGGGGGGGGGGGGAACCGACACTTGTGGAGTTTCTACCGACCGTACAGTGGTTAAGGCACGGCATTTATGTCAGGATAAGATGGCACCATTAAAAAAGAAAGGCAGAATAAGTATCATCCGCATAGTTGACTTCCGTTTTAAGTATTGCTGGGTTCACCAATTGTGACTGCATGTCCTATTGAAAAAGCTGTAATGACCGCATTTCCAGTGCTGAAATCTTTCTCCCTTCCCATTATATAATACTGAGGGCAGTATATGACTTAGGTACAGTAAACTCTTCTGCACTTGAATAGATAATTAATGTGCATCATATGCATAAGATTAGACCAGGGGTGTCCAAACTTGGCAACTTTAAGACTTGTGGACTTCAACTCCCAGAATTCCCCAGCCAGCAGAGCTGAAGTCCACAAGTCTTAAAGTTGCCAAGTTTGGACACCCCTGGATTAGACATATGTATTTTGTGGTGTGATTGGTTAGGTGTGAAATGCAAGGTTATTTAAACCAGTGATTTCCAATATAATGCTCTCTGGATGTGTTTATAACACTTATTATCTACCAGCCAGAGGTTACCCTAGAAAAGGTTGGTCTGATGTTTCTCCCATGGGCTAGAAATTGTCCTTACAATATTAGCACAATGAACATTTGTAATTGTTGGAAACTTGGAAATAAAAAGTGGTTACACTATAGATGATATCAGTATTTAATTGCCTCTTTTCTTTCTTTTCCTTTGTATAGCTGAGCTCTAAAAACAGGTTTGTCCTGCTTTCAATAACACTGTGGTGATCATGCTGATTGGCAAAGCTGGAAAAACCTTAGCGTAGCTAGAGAGAGTTGTCCTCAAGTTTTGACCTTTCTGATTAGGGACAAGAACAGTGCTCCAGTAACCTGAACAGATAGTTCCCCTATATTGATACTGAGTAAAATGAGCAAAGTATATTAGCTTGCTGGCATTTTTATATTGAATTAATGAGTATTTGGAAATTATTTTTAATATGAGATGATTCATGGACTATTATTGCTATTAGTTTGCTGTTTCTTGGAAAGTCACTTTTCTGTTGACAAATGAAACAACCTAATTCTGTCAGCAACTTTTGTGTTGACACAGAGAACAAAAGAAAAAAAATTGTACGGCTGACCTAAGACTTGCTGAAAGCCTTTTCATATGCTCTGTTTTGCCATTTAACTGTGAAGTGAGGAATAATGTACAAAAGTTATTGTTGCACTAGCCCAGTGGTGGGCAACCTTTTTTTTCAACTGAGCCAAATCTCGCCAAAACCACGATTGAAATTTATTTTGAGAGCCACATTTTTAAAACCGAAAATACATAGGATGGTACACTGTTTTTAGTTTCAATAAACTCTGGCATTTGAAGCACGCAAGTCTTAAAGCTGTCAAGTTACAAGATCCTTGCATCCCTAACCCTTTAGGAAAAAACCCCCAAGGGGTCTTCAAACCTGACAGCTTTAAGACTTGTGGACTTCAACTCCCAGAATTCCTCCTCCAGTCATGTTGGCTCAGAAACTCTGGCATTGAAGCATGCAAGTCTTAAAGCTGTCAAGTTGCAAGACCCTTGCACCCCTAACCCTTTAGAAAAAAAAACCCCAGGGGTCTTCAAACCTGACAGCTTTAAGACTTGTGAAGTTCAACTCCCAGAATTCCTCCTCCAGTCATGTTGGCTCAGAAACTCTGGCATTGAAGCATGCAAGTCTTAAAGCTGTCAAGTTGCAAGACCCTTGCACCCCTAACCCTTTAGAAAAAAGAAAAAACCCAGGGTCTTCAAACCTGACAGCTTGAAGACTTGTGGACTTCAACTCCCAGAATTCCTCCTCCAGTCATGTTGCGGCGACGTCATCTGTGTGGATCCATCTTCGGCTTTTTTCACAGGGGGCAGGGCTGCTGCTGAAGATGTTGACGAGCCCCTGCCGCCACCAGAACAACAGCTGCCTCCTCCTCTTCCTCCAACAGCACCACTACATTTGGAGTGAAGCCGCCAAAGCTCCCGCTGGCGCCCCCCTCCACTCAGAGCACCGCGTTACCCCTGCTGCCTTCTCCGCCGCCGCCATGCTTTTGAGAAGCCATGAGGCCTTTTTTCCCTGCTCCTGCCCCCCCCGGCCGCCTTCCTACTGGCTCCCGCGGCCTCATGGCTCCTCAAAAGCACAGCAGAGGAGGAGGGGGCAGGGTAACGCGAGGCCCAGCTCAGGTGCTCCGAACGGAGGGGGAGGCGCCTCTGCCATGGGCGGGGGCGCCGGCGGGAGCTTTGGCGGCTTCACCTCTGCCGCAGCGTCAGGTGCTGTTAGAGGAGGAGGAGGCGGCAGCAGATATTCCGGTAGCGGCAGGGGCTTTACTTTAGCTGCAGCGCCGGGCGCAAGCAGCTAGGATTGGCCACCCACAAAGGACCTCCTCCCCGGGCTTGCTTTCCTGGCGTCAGTCGCCCCGCGCTCACCAAAACAAGTCCGGGGAGGTCCTTTGCGGGCGGCCAGTTCTGGCCGTCTGCAAAGTACCTCCCCAGCCTCTGGCGCCTGTGACAGCAGAAAGCACTGCGCGGCAGTTGGAAACTGCTGCGCGGTGTTTTCTTGCCACCTGCGCGGACACGCAGCCGCGCACCTTAGAGGGAACAGTGGGAGGGAGGGGAGCGGGCGCCCGGCACACAGAAGAGCCGCATTAAAATGTGTAAAGAGCCGCATGTGGCTCGCGAGCCGCGGCTTGCCGACCACTGCACTAGCCCTAAGAGGTTACTATCTTTAACTCCTGTTATATAGATATAGACTCCTGGTTTATAGGATGAATAGTGCTTGAAGGCTTTTTTTTTAGTGCCTTTGAGTCAGTGTTGACTCCTGGTGATTGCCAGGATTAGTCCCCCCAGTTTTCTTAGGAAGATTTCCAAAGTGATTTGCCATTGCTTCTTCCTAAGGTTGAGAGATAGTGACTGGCTTTGGTGTGGTGATTAAGATACCAGACTAAAAACTTGTAGACTATGAAGTCTAGTCCTGTCTCAGGCACAAAGTCAACTAAGTTGCCTTCGGCCAGTCATTCAGAGTCAGTGATTGTGCAGGAAGAGTTGCTGTTACCTGTAGAAACTCTCTCCTTACTCTTTCAATGGCGTTTAGTCTTTGGGTGGGGCATATGGATCAGACTGGCGATTCTACCCACCCATCCTCCCATCCAACAGTCTCCCTTTGTGAACTGGTGGAGGGTCATCTCCTAAAATTTTAAATCTAGGTAACTTTGATTTGATTTTAATTTGATTTTATTAAATTTATAAACAGCTCCCTCTCCCCGAAGGGACTCGGGGCGATGTACAATCAAAAGTTAAAACACCATATACATATACATATACATTTACATATACATTTACATAGAGGAGGCATCAAAACCCATAAAACCAATTACATAAAATCTGTACAATACTGATGAAAATAAAAACAACATTAAAATCTACCCCAGAATTTAAAATAACTGCCAGGAGGATTAAAGGATAAAACTATAATTGGGCCAGGCCGGCTAATTGGAACAGGTGGGTCTTTAGCATCCAGCCTAGGACTGACTTAACAGGGATGTTCAAGCTGGTATGTCAATTGTGGGTCTGTCTCTAGCCAGCCGAACAAATAGGGTTAAAAAGAGTTTCTATCCTTGGGCTGTCAGACACTTAAACACAACCACAATCATTCCACACAAACGTGGAAATGTTTGTATGACTAGTTTTTCTTTTTCTTTCTTTTTTTCCTAATTACTTGCATAGGGATTATTCTTTATATTATTATGTTGTTCGTATTTTTTGTCATGAATTGCACCAGTGAGGCTAAAACCAATTTCATAGTATACATGATGTACGATGACAATAAAGGCTATACTATACTACCACCCACCTGTAGCAGGTCATGCTCTGAACTACTTTTTTCCCTTACTGGGAATGTCTGAAAATGTTGTCTGTTGCATCTGTTGTTTTCTCAATCGTTGCTTCACTTGTGGTTGAGATTTAAATGATTTGCTGCAACTGTTTATTTCTGCACTTAAGTTGTGTATGTATTAGAATCATCTGTATGGAGGATTTCAATGGATTCCAGAAGCTCTAGAGCATTTTCCAAGGAGTTTGGTTGAGAACCAGTAGGTATTTCTGTTTAACTACATGACATTTATGTTGTGGAGTTATGCATAGTTCTGTTTTAGCCTTCATTCTGTCCAACAGCTACGTGAAACCACTGAATGAGATGCTTTCAAGATTTAGAGTAAAGTGTTAGTATGATGATGACATCCAGATTGATCTTTTTTTAAACCTTGGATTTTGATGAGGCAATAAAATTGCTGCACAAGAGCCTGATTTGAGTAATAAGCTAAGTAATTGGCCTCTTTGGCAAGACACATCTTTATCTAACATAAGCTGTGACCTAATTTGAATAAACCCTGCCCTGGTAATTTTTTTCAGATTGCTGATCAATGATAGTTCAGAAATTAGTTTGTACAAAAATTGCAAAAATGCAATATGAACCTGTATCACTTCCTTACTATTTTTTTTACTAACACCCAGTTTATTTCCAGTGCCAATTCAGAGTATTGGTATTAATTGTAAAGACCTTGCACTGTGAGGGAGTTGAATTTCTGAAGGTTTGCTATTTTCATCCTACTTACACCTTAAAGCAGTGATGGCTAACCTTTTTGTTGTCATGTCCCGAAATATGCATGACACCCCCATGTGCACCTTATCCCCCTGTATGTGTGTGTGTGACCCCCCCCATGCTCCTAATTCCTCTGTGCATGCGCATGTGAACCCCCGTGCTCCCCCAGCCCATGCACGGGTGACCCCTCCAGCGTCCCATTATGGGGCTAGTAAGCCTCCCTGCAGCCTCCTGGGAGCAAAAATGGGATGCGGGGGCCCCCACCCCCATTCATGCACACATGATCCCTGTGCATGCTCAGGCATTTCCCACATGCGCCCAGCCCCCAACGCATGCATGGCAGAGACGCAAAAATCAGCTGGCTGGCAGGAAGCGCACACACATGCATGGTGGAGCTGAGCTGGGGCGACAGCTTGCGTGCCTGCAGAGAGGGCTCTGTGTGCCACCTGTGGCATGTGTCCCATAGGTTCACCATCACGGCCTTAAAGTCATCTTTGGAGGGCTACATACTCCATCCTACCATGGAGTATGCCATGAGTGATTATTCCGTTAATCAGTTAATTAACTGAATGGGTACTCAGGAGCAGACTTTTCAGTGTTGGCTTCCTAACTTTGGAATGCTGTCACCAGTGAGGTACATCTCACGCCATGTTTTTTAGGCCAGGAAAAGCATTTTTATTTTTGGAGACCTTTAAATAATGTGTAATGCTGTTCTTATATTTTCAAGTTCTTATTGCTGCTATTATTTTCTATGTCAGTTTTACTCAACATTTCTGCAATTTGGGACCACAAAATGCAAGTTTGGATACTGCAAGGACAGCCCAGTTAAACACACTCTCCATATGTGTGTGTATGTGTGCGTGTGTGTGTGTGTGTGTATCCCAGTTAAACAGTCTCTGTCTCTGTCTCTCTCTTTCTCTCTCTATGTGTACATATAGCAGAGTTGCATTTGTATCCCTTCCCATCTCATCAGTTTTAAAAGCCCTTTTAAAATAACCTCAAAATCAAAAATGCAATTTAAGATTAAGTATCTATCACTTCAGTTGGGGGTTGAGGCAGCAAATAGGCTCAAGTCAGCAACTTCAGACCAGACTATTAGATACGCACTAGCAGTTCACTGGCCAGAGACCCACTTGGCCTTCAGCCCTGCTTTGCCATTTCTAGCAACACTCACCTGGAGATGTGCTGAGACAATCTGCTGAGGCTGTTGAATGTGTGAAGTTGTAGCAGATTACCTATGCAGCACCATGCATCTCCAGTAGTCTGCAGACCACGCTTGGAGAATTACTTTGTTATATTTTTTTAATTCTTTCTGTGTATTTTATATAATGTTTTAATGCATGTTTTATTGATTGCTTTTACCTACTGTTTTTTAATTTTATTTTTGCAGTGAGTCTTGTAAAATTGGAAGGGGTATG
The DNA here is from genome assembly GCF_964273705.1 of Natrix helvetica. Taxonomy (NCBI): domain Eukaryota; kingdom Metazoa; phylum Chordata; class Lepidosauria; order Squamata; family Natricidae; genus Natrix; species Natrix helvetica. Next base: position 42,216,389 of record NC_138553.1, on the reverse strand, counting down.
CTAATGTAATTACATTATAAATAAACATAAATAGTGATTCCACTTCCAGTTTCTGTGGACGACGGACATGTTGTCCACCGCTCGCCGTCCTGGTGGCCCCCCTGACTCACAGGGGGCACAGGGTGCCTTGTAGGGGCGTCCTGCCGAGGGGGTGGCTTGCTGGAGCCCCCTGGAGTGGCGGCAGCTGCAGGGGGGCTGCCAGCTTTGCCCTAGGCACCGGGAGGCTTTTGGGGGGTGCGCTTGCCATGAGCGCCTTCGTCCTGAGGAGATCGGAAGAAAACGCTCCATGTGAAGGCAACAGCAGAAATGCGGTGAGGGGGGAATTCCCCCGGGGTCTTTTTCTTACTTCTTTGAACAACTAAGTAAACAAGGATTAGCAGCTTTCTTAAGACTCTTTGATCTCGGCAAAGTGTTAAGATTGGAGAGGGGGGTCTTTCTTCCCCCCCTCTCAGAAAAGCGGCTTTAAACGATCTCTCTCTCGGAGAGGGAAAAAACCCTTTGATATTCACTTCTTTCAAGCAATGGGGTAATGACTCTCTTGAACAATTGCGAAAGAAAGAAAGTGAACTGACCTAATAAACTATGAATGGAAACTTTTTGAATGATTGTTCTCCAATCCCCTGAGAGGGATGAGCCAAAATGGCGCTTCTTCCCTCGTTTTTGCTGCCGTTACAAATTAACTGTTGTTTTTGAAAAAATCTTCTGGGTTGGAACTATAAAACCCTGGTGAACCCTAGAGGAATCTTTTTATACGATCTTCCCTGGATTGGGGAAAATTGACTACAACTAGAGGGGAGCTGTATTGAAGACTGATATCCCACACTGGATCTTGCCTGCCTGTAGACCTCGCCTGACAGCGCGCTCCTATAGCCATCTTTTCTGTCTAGACTTATAAACTTTCTCTGAACTTCACAATGCCTGCGAAAAAGGCCCCTATTCCTAGACCAGCCTCGGCTCCATCTTCTTCTGTTTCAAGTCCTGTTCCACAACAAACACAACTATCTTCCTTTTTACAACCAAAGGCCCCCGAGGGGGAACAGCAGTCTCAAGAAATGTTTCAACAAATGTTCCAGACACTCTTAAAGGGGCAGGACGAAATAAAAAACAGTTGGCGGACTTAAGGGAAGAACTCAGAGAGAATAAACAACAGACTTTACAAAATAGCCAGAAAATAGACGCTCTGGAGGAGGGTGCTGTGGGGGTGGGAGAAGAGATGAAGGCTTTACAAAAAAAAAAAAAAATGCTGGGATTGAGAATTATATGGAAAAAATGGAATTTGAAAGGATGTCTCTTTTTCTTAGATTTCAAAACATACCTGAAATGGAGGGTGAAGACTTAAGGGAGATTATGATAACAATGCTAGCAGATTATATTAAAAGAGATAAACAACAGCTAGGGTGGGATATGGATTTGATATATAGAATTAACTCAGCATATGCTAGAACACACAATGTTCCAAGGGAAGTTCATGTTAAATTTTTTAGAAAGACTACAAGAGATGAGATTCTAGGAGTTCAGAGGGGGGAACCTTTAAGATATAAGGACAAAGAAATAACCATTCTGAAACAGATACCAAAAAGAATAAGAGATAAGAGGAAGAAATTCTTCTTTCTAACTAAAAAATTATATGAAAATAATATCTGGTTCAGGTGGTTAATTCCAAAAGGCTTGTTGATTTTCTGGGAGGGGGGTAGAGTGAGAATACAGTAGTGGAGGCAGAAGCCTTCATGGAAAAACACAAGAACCTCCTAGATGAAACAAGAGACACTGCACAAGACATGAAGGGGGGAGGAGCCATGGCTCAGCCAACAAGACAGGGGAGAAGAGACAGCAATGAGACTTAGGTCACAGAAATGATTTAAAAACACATTGCAATTGTTAATACAATGAAATGGTTAGAAGTGATATTTTATTATTTATTTATTTATTTATTGAATTTATAGACCACCCCCTCTCCCCGAAGGGACTCGGGGCGGTGTACAGACAGAGCTAAAAAACCGTATACACAATAAAAAATATATTAGATACCCCTTAAAAACGAATTAAATATAGAGTCTGTACAATAATAGTAAAAATTAAAAACAGCTTAAAAGTCTACCCCTAAAAATTTAAAATACCGGCCAGGAGGATTGAAGATTAAAACTACGATTGGGCCAGGCCAGCTAATTGGAACAGGTGGGTCTTGAGTTTCTTGCGGAAGGAGCGGAGATCGGTGATAGTTCTGATGTCGGGGGGGAGGTCATTCCAGAGGGTCGGGCCCATCACAGAGAAGGCCCTATTCCTGGGCGCCGCCCGCTGGCATTGCTTAGTGGACGGCACCCGGAGGAGTCCCTCTCTGTGAGAGCGAATTGGTTGCAGGGATGTGTGGGGTAGGATGCGATCCCGCAGATAGCTAGGTCCTGTGCCATGGAGCGCTTTAAAGGTGATAATCAACACCTTGAAACGCACCCAAAAAGCCACAGGTAGCCAGTGCAGCTCGCGCAGGAGAGGTGTTATATGGGAGTACCTGGTACTACCCATGATTGCCCGCGTGGCCGCATTCTGGACCAGCTGCAGCCTTCGGGTGCATCTCAAGGGGAGCCCCATGTAGAGAGCATTGCAATAGTCCAGGCAGGACGTCACAAGCGCGTGAGTGACTGTGTGAAGGGCATCCCGGTCCAATAGGGGACACAATTGGCGCACCAGGCGAACCTGGTGGAATGCCCCCCTTGCCACGGCTGTCACATGGTCATCCATCGACAGCTGGGCATCCAGGAGGACGCCCAAATTGCGTGCCCGTTCCACGGGGGCCAGTTGTTCGCCCCCGATGGCCAGTGATGGAACCCACTGGTTGAACCGGGGCGCCGGTAACCACAGCCACTCCGTCTTGGAGGGGTTGAGTTTGAGTCTGTTGCTTCCCATCCAGACCCGTATGGCCTCCAGGCACCGTGACATCACTTCGACGGCATCGTTGGGGTGGTTCGGGGTGGAGATGTACAGCTGAGTATCATCAGCGTACAGATGATACTCAACCCCCAAACCACGAATGATCTCTCCCAGCGGCTTCATATACATGTTGAACAGGAGAGGCGAGAGGACCGACCCCTGTGGCACCCCACAAGTGAGTGGCCTCAGGGTCGACCTCTGCTCCCCTGCCAGCACGCATTGCGTCCGGCCGGAGAGGTAGGAGGAGAACCACCGCAGAACGGTGCCCCTCACCCCCAGCCCCTCCAGACGACGCAATAGGATACCATGGTCGATGGTATCGAAAGCAGCTGAGAGATCTAATAGGACCAGGATGGAGGAACAACCCCCATCCCTGGCCCTCCAGAGATCATCCACCAACGCGACCAAGGCCGTCTCTGTGCTGTGGCTGGGCCGGGAACCGGACTGGCGTGGGTCTAGATAATCAATTTCCTCCAAGTGGCGTGGGAACTGTTGCGCCACCACACTCTCTACAACCTTTGCCAAAAAGCAAAGGTTGGAGACAGGACGATAGTTGGTTAACATAGCTGGATCCAGGGAAGGCTTCTTGAGTAGGGGCCTCACCACCGCCTCTTTCAAGGCGGCCGGCAAGGACCCCTCACTCAAGGAAGCGTTGACTAACTCCTGGAGCCAGCCTCGTGTAACCTCCCAGGATGCCAGTATGAGCCAGGAGGGACACAGGTCCAGTAAACATGTAGTGGCTCGCAGTCGCCCACACAACCTGTCCATATCCTCGGCAGCAACAGAGTCAAACTCCTCCCAGAATGGTCCCTCAAGATTCGTCTCCGACGTCCCCCCTGGACTACTGAAGGGGACCCACTCGCTACGGATTTGAGCAATTTTGTCCTGCAGATATTCCCCAAATTCCTCTGCTCTATCCTGCAAGGGGGCTTCCCGCAGCCTCTGCGAGAGGAGGGAGCGGGTCACCCGAAACAGGGCGGCAGGGCGGTTATCTGCGGACGCAATAAGAGCGGCACAATATTGACGCTTGGCCACTCTTAATGCCACAAGGTAGGTCCGTAAATGGGCTCTTATCTGTGTTCGGTCAAATTCGGAGCGTGAAGATCTCCATCTGCTCTCTAGGCGTCTCTTGTGGCGCTTCATCACCCTTAGCTCCTCGGTAAACCAAGGGGCCAGGGTGACTCGCTGCCGCAAGAGAGGCCGCAAAGGCGCAACCCGGTCCAAGGCCCCGGTAGCCGCACTGTTCCATGCGGCCACCAGGTCCTCCATCCGGGAGCGGGTCAGGGCTACAGGAAGTGGCCCAAGCTCCGCCTGGAACCTATCAGGTTCCATCAGTCGCCTGGGGCGGAACCATCTAGGACCTTCTGGTTCCGCCTCCCCTCGATGGGGGGTAGCGCCTGGGAAGTATGGTTGAAGATGTTAAAGAATTTGAAGTAAACCTAAACTGCTAATATGTATGTAATAATGATATATATTTTGATATATATAAAATAAGAGAGAGATGTAAGACCCCGGGGAAGTACCACCTTCCGTATGATGTAGCTGTCAAAATTTTTCTCCACATTTATGTACCCTTTCCCCCAAAATACTTGAAAAAACCAATAAAACTTTTAATAAATAAATAAATAAATAAATAAATAAATAAATAAACATAAATAGCAATTGGCTAAGTATTTTCTGCACACTTAGCCATAAACCACTCCATAGGGGCACACTTTATAGTCACTATGCATGAATCATTTGTTGAAAATTAACTTGACATACATTAGCTTTTTGAACCTATAAATATCTATTGATAAAGGGGTTAATGTAGAGAGAATTTGAGGGATTCTTTTCTTCTCTAGAAAATTTGTTTTCCTAGTCTAAAATATCATGACACTGAGATTCTGTTGCCTTCCATCTCTTTTTTCTCCTGTAGTTATCTTTTTCTTCTGCGTTCGATTGGTGCTGTTCAGGTTCTTAATTTCTCTCTCTAATAGAGGAGAACATATTACAGATACTTAGCTATAGGTAAGTAATTTAGGCTTTCCTTTCATGATGCTGTTTCTTAAATAAAACTTACCTTTGTTTTCTTTCATGCAAATGCAGTTTCAAAAATACTTTCTTACAAAGTTGTACTCCTAACTTCTGTGTGTCTATCCATATACTGCAGTGGTGGGATTCATTTTTTTTTTACTATTGGTTCTGTGGGCGTGGCTTGGTGGGCGTGGCAGGGGAAGGTTACTGCAAAATCCCCATTCCCTCCCATTCAGCTGGGACTTGGGAGGCAGAGAATAGATGGGGATGTGGCCAGTCAGAGGTGGCATTTACTGGTTCTCCGAACTTCTCAAAATTTCCACTACTGGTTCTCCAGAACTGGTAAGAACCTGCTGAATACCACCTCTGATATACTGTAAATCTTTTATGCTAAGCAAAACCTTCCTGACCAATATTCCATTATGTATATATATGCGGAAATAAAGAGGGTGGGGGATGGGGCTGTTTTTCATTTGTAAGAATGGGAAATAAATCGTGGGTTGTACTTGTGTCCTTGTGCCTTGATATAAGTAATTTAGATAATTCTCAAGCTTGTGAAGTTATGTATGTATTGAAGTATTAAAATTGACTGAGAAGGAGTGGGTACACAATAGTCCCTTGTTGAGTAAGCATGTCTGTACAGTCTTGTGAGGGAAGGGATAATTAGCTTCTCATGTTGAAACTGAAAATAGATCCAAGGATGAGTGGAAACTAGGGACGCAGATAACAAAAGCTCAGAATGGTGCATGGTAAATAATAATAATTTGTTATTGATTTATTTCATCAATTTAAAAGGCCAGCCATCTTGCAAACATGAGTTTAGTCAGCTAACATTTAAAAAAAAGTTCCCCCCAAAGCATACTATACTATATAGAAGTATGCTATAACAACTAAGGAAATCAATCAATCAATTCAACTAACTTCCTATCCCGTGCTTGGGAAAATAGCTAAGTCTCAATGGCTTTTCAAAAGGCCAACAGGGTCGTGGGTACCTAATATCAAGTGCTATGGTGTTCCAGCGGGTAGCTGTTGTGAAGACAAGCTTTGCTATAGGTGGAAGTTATTACACAGTAGAAGGAAAGACCTCAAATACTTAGTGTAGCTATCCCACCCACTATGTCATAACATCATTGCACAGATAACATGTAGTTTATGTAGTCAAGGCGATGGCACTGATATAAATTACATAACTGATGTCAGTTGCATTATGATCTCATAATGAAAGTGACATTATTTGCACCTCTTATTGCTCTTATCATAGACTTTCAGTATATCAAAGAGCTGTTAAAGCAGTGGGAAGCATTGGGATTTCCTGAGATTTGGCCCATCTCGTCCTATCTTGCACAATCTAAGGTAAATTAGTGAACCTCCTCCTTTATAGGAAATTATTTGAAGTGTGAATGGTAGTTTTATTCAATTAATTTTAGTTTAATTTATTTTTTATTTTTTTAATTGTTCTTTCATTTTGTGGTAACTTGGTGCCATTTCAGTTTTAACTTAAAAATTGATGTTTTATGTTTTTAATTCTTGTTTTGCAGTGTTCACCTCTTTTGAAGGAAGATAAGGATATAAATATTATAAGGAAATATTTGGGGGACCTTCCCTCTCCAAAGACCTATGAAACAGTTTGTGAAGCTGTTGTTGTGTTTAATTTACCATTGATTCAAGCTAACAAGGCACTGATTTGCTTTGCAGATTTTCTTATATAAATATTTTGATTCAGCTTTTGGTCCATGAATTACATAATTTGGCCACAAAAATACAGTTAGATGTTTTCACTTTTAATTTGTAGCTCCAAACAAAGGAATATCTCAGTTGGTGAAGACATTTTATTCACTGTATTTTGACCCACACAACCTTTCTGCATGATGTTTTATCATTAGTATGTCTTTTAAAGGACACTGTATCTTCTCTCCTATCACCAATTTTTTGTAACATGACTACAAATTGTACTTGGATGTTAACATAAAGATATTTCAGGGATCTGCTATTCTTTTTTTTCAGATTTTACTTTCTTTGCAACTTATTTAGGCTAAAAGATCCTGATTGTTGGGGAAAGAAACCCCAAATTCCTTTTCAGCCAATAAAAATGAAGACTGTGAACCTTAGAGTTAATTATGGATCTTGAAATCTTTTTCTTCAAATGCAGTGCTGAATGTGCCAGGTTTAGTGCCATCACTTATAAATAGACCTCCTACTGGATAACTAGGTTACATCTTGAAGTTTTATGCCACAAAGCATACATTTCTCTGTCACCTGTTACTGTGTCTCAGTGTATCTAATCAGGATTACAGGTTAACATCTTCAGAATCATCTGTGAATCTCAAAATCAAATAATTACTCAAATCTACACCAACATTTTCTGCTTGTGCTTTAGCATAATATATGCATATTTCTGCACAGTAACCTAATTCTAATATAAAATTAGGTTGGTTTTGATACCTATACATTCTTTGGATATTATATAGGAATTGTAATTAAATTTGTTAGTACTATATGCTTGTAAGTGATGTTACACAAATCGGAAAAAATGAGGAAAGAAAAATCAATTTATTTAATCAGGTGCCCACCATATTGGTATTTAAATCTAATTTTCCAATCCATTTTCCTTTTTTAGGTTTGTTGGAGGAGAGCTGAATATTTGCTATAATGCTCTGGATCGCCATATTGAGAATGGACAAGGGGATCAAATTGCTATTATCTATGACAGTCCTGTAACAAATATGAAACAGTTTATAACTTACAGTGAAGTTCTTGAACAGGTATGTATTTATATAAAGATTATATATATTCAGTTTATATATTTATAAACTGAATGACAATAATGATAAAACATATCCTACAATGTTTATAACATTCCAAATAGACAAAATAGATAATTGCAAATAAATAAATTCTGTTAGAGTTCACTTGAAACAGATACAGTTGCTCTATGTTGTTACTGTGTTTGTTCTACCACTGAGCCCCTTCTCTTCTTTGTTTTCTCATAAAGTTTCCCTTGAGTTGAGTTTGACTCCTAATGACTGTACGGATACATTCATGTTGTTTTCTTGACCATAGTAAATGTGGTTTCCCAATTTAATTTGCACCCCTTCTATACAAGTGCCCTTCATGTCTGACTTTACTTAGCTTTTTGAGATTAGCTGAGGTCAGAGAGATGCTGCCCCCTGCTGTGGCTATTTACTATTTTTAATCTTTTCAGTTTAATTGCATGTAATGTGACAGTGCAGTAGGTTAACAATTGAAAGTCATTAGAAGATTGTCTTTAATTATAGATTTTTACCATAGAATAAGAGGATGTATAATTAATTTGTACTGAATATTGAGTGGAATGTCAATGTAATGTTTGTATAACCGAAGAGCTATATGAGTGGAGATGATCAAACCACACTGGTGTACTGGTTTCTTTGTATAGTTCTATATTATACAGATAGAAGCATCTGTCTTCTACGGGTGAAACTCGAAAAATTAGAATATCGTGGAAAAGTTCATTTATTTCAGTAATGCAACTTAAAAGGTGAAACTAATATATGAGATAAGACTCATTACAAAGCAAGATAGTTCAAGCCGTGATTTGTCATAATTGTGATGATTATGGCGTACAAATCATGAAAACCCCAAATCCACCATCTCAGAAAATTAGAATATTACATGCAATCAATAAAACAAGGATTGTACATAGAACAATATCGGACCTCTGAAAAGTATAAGCATGCATATGTACTCAGTACTTGGTTTGGGCTCCTTTTGCAGCAATTACTGCCTCAATGCGGCATGGCATGGAAGCTATCAGCCTGTGGCACTGCTGAGGTATTATGAAAGACCAGGATGCTTCAATAGCGGCCTTCAGCTCTTCTGCATTGTTCGGTCTCATGTCTCTTATCTGTCTCTTGGCAATGCCCCATAGATTCTCTATGGGGTTCAGGTCAGGCGAGTTTGCTTGCCAATCAAGCACAGTAATCCCACGGTCATTGAACCAGGTTTTGGTGCTTTTGACAAACGTGGCTCTCATCAGAAAAGAGGACTTTGGGCCACTGTGCTTCATTAAGACCAGGGTCAACGCAGCCGTCTACCAGGAGATTTTGGAGCACTTCATGCTTCCTTCCGCAGACGAGCTTTATGGGGATGCTGACTTCATTTTCCAGCTGCCCACACCGCCAAAAGCACCAAAACCTAGTTCAATGACTGTAGGCAGTTGTATTAGCCACTAATGAGCTGAAAGACAGAAATGGGAAGGAGTATGCTCCCTCCCATATTTGGGCATACCAGGGGTTGTGACACAATACATACATACATACATACATACATACATACACACACACACATACATACATACATAATTAAAACATACTGTTCTTGTAAAGACAGGCATGTTGATGACCTCTGACTTAAAAGATTTATAAGAATATTGTATTGCTTTTACTCATTATCTAAGTATTTATGTGGTTCTCAGTTTTTTACATTATATAGGTAGTCTTTGACTTACAATGCCTTCTGAGCAAGTTACACAACTCCCTCCTTCTTTCCCCATTAGGTAGGATTTGAAAAGAACAATCTATTTCTTCAATCCATGCTTTGTGATTTTGCAAGGAACAAGCTATATTGCACTCACTGCACATATAGGGTGCTAAGGACTTCTTTCTTTCTGAAAGGATATTGCAACTAATATTTTAAAACAGGAATAGCACATTTAGAACCTGTTGATAGGTTGATAGGTTGCTTTTTTCTGATATTGGATAGGGATATTTTGTTTTGCTGACAAGTGTTTAGAGACTAGGGGAAACTAAAAAGTCAATTGCCTACATAAAATGCAAGTTGATTTCCTACAATAGAAATACAAGAGACTATATCAAAGGACAGATGAATTGAAATGCCTTTGGGCCTTGTAAATATTTTTGTGTATTTGTTTGATTTTTTTTCTACAGGAGCTCTGTATGAAAACCCTTGCATATTAATATGTAATAGCATGAATTCAAATTCTGTATTCTGCATTGATGCTCGTTCAGTTTTATTTATAAGTGATGCAAATTGAGAACATAGCCAAATACTGTCTTTTCTATGTGTTTATAATGTGAAGTTCCATGTTTATGTGAATTCTTTTCAAAGAATAATATTTTGTAGTAAAAATAGATATACCAGAAATATATTTTAAGAAGTAAATTGGCCTGTATCAAGAAATAAGCACATAAATTATTGCAACTTGATTCATTTTTATTTTGGTCTTCAACCAGCATAAAAAAAATATGGGATTACTCACAAAGTACAAATTGTTAGTAGCATTTGAAAACAATCTAATCTAAATATAATATAATATTAATAAAACATACCTGTAATAATACCTTAATACAACACCCCCCCCCCCCCCATGATATTGAATGTGTAAAGGTACAAGCTTAGTATACTAAATACAGAAGGAAATTAAAATGAACCTCTAAGTGTTAAACAATGTAAGCCACGTGTGTCAAACTTGCAGCATCATATTGCTGTCAGGTGACTTTGTGATGTTTTTCCCCTTTGCAGACCTGGGGTGGGTGTGTCCTGTGCATGATGTATCTGGCCCCCGGCCGCCAGTTTGACACCTCTGAGTCCTAAACTCTCCTGTTTCAATTTTTTAAAATACATATTTTGCATCATATTTTGGTAGAGTATGTACCTCTATATTCACTCCATCTTTTATAAAAATGGATGTGAAATGGGGGCAATACTGTATAGTCTGGAAACCTCATGAAAAGTTTAGGTGACTTTTACTATATGATTTTGTATCAAAGTAAAACTTACTCTGTACTAATACTGTATATACTGTAAGCCCAATGCTACGGAATTACCTCTTTATCACATGGGTTCTTTTAATAAAGTCTAAACAATAATTAATACCACGTACTTTAAGTTCATATCAATGAATGTAAATTGCTACCTTTTCAGGTTTCCAAGTTAGCTGGTGTTATGCTGAATCACGGTGTGAAGAAAGGAGATTGTGTTGTCATCTACATGCCAATGATACCACAGACAATGTACACTATGTTGGCTTGTGCAAGAATAGGAGCTATACATAGTCTTATTTTTGGTGGATTTGCTTCAAAAGAGCTTTCTAGTCGCATTGATCATGCCAAGGTAATAAACATGTCTTGTATTCTGAGAGGAAGTGGCAGTCCTATGATAAATACTTTAAAAATGAACTTTTCTTTCACAGATCACTCCCAGCTTAATGGTGTGAGAAGATCAGAACTGATGCCATTTACATTGTTTATATGTCACAAATAGCCAATACAGATTTTATTACTCAGCCGTGAAAAAAAAATGCTTACGCTTGCTTTGGAATAATTTCATACTTACAAGTTGCACCTAAAAGAGCAACTTACTTATAAATAAGCTGACTTAGGCTTGAAGCAGAAGGATAGTATGTGCATTTTCAGTTCAGGCTATGTCTTGGTTTTTCTGAATTCATGAGAACTTAGCACATAGCATGAATTTAGACAGAATTTAAACTTGGACAGCATGCTCCTTTAGCAGAAGCTTAACTGATCAATATAACATTTCAATCAAGTCCATTTTTTTTAGCATTGGACATGTTTGAACTATAGAGCGCATGCTGTGATAAAGCATAAACCATATTGAAAGGATACTCTCTATTGTTCCCTATCACTTACAACTTTCATGTCTTCTTCACTCAAAACTATTCTGAAGAAGTCACCTGAGGCAATAAGCCTATTAGATGCTAGATACTCTGACACATGTACACACCATGTTGATTAATCCTGCTTTGGATGATGCTAGCTGATTATTTTGTATACTTTTGTCATTACATTGGTTCGTTTTAAAAAAAAAGTTATAATAGCAATGAATGATGCATTTTGTCAGTAATGTTAATAAGATTTCCTTTGATCTTCTAGCAATTAGTTTATTAAAGATAGTTCCTCCATGTGTTCACTACAATGAATTTGGATGTCATGATCATAGGCCATAGATAATTTGTTTCTTATCTTTTTTACAGGTAATATTCATCAATTACAGTGTTGAAAAGAAAGAATTCCAACTGCTTCTGCACTAGTGCTTGCCTGCTTTGCAGATGATTATGTTGTGGCTAAATCTTGTTTTTCTCTAGACTATCAGTATTCCAAAAGTATAGTTTAAAGGTAGGAGTAAAAGTGAATGAATTTTTTTTCAGATTCCGGAGAGGATGATTTGTTTGAGTGTTAGCTGCAGAACAAAATTAAACTTGGTTTCTTCATATTGTTGTTTTTTGTTTTTTCTAATCCTGTGAAATGTTGGAAAGAAAGGATGTAAAAAGGCTCAGGGCTTTTTCTGTTTACCCGTCAACAGGATAACTTCCCCAAATCAGAACAAGGTTGAATGTTATGTGGGGAAGAAGCCAGAAAACTGATGGACCACATTTGGTTAGGAGTTGTTGAGGAAAATAATATTCTCCCACCTTGTTAATGCTTCTCCATAGAAAAAGCATCTGGGTAGAGTTTTGGAATGTTGTCGACTGTTCCATTCTAAACCCTCCTTCCTTATTACATAACCCAAAGTACAATATATGCTGCATTTCTATGTGCAGACTTGCAAAGACAGTGTTGTAGTTTGAAGGGAAATGCAGAGATACAAGCAATATGCAATTACCCAGACTTAACATAGACAGGCAACATGTCTGCATGCAACATTTTCACTGTAATAATAAATATTTTGGGAATCTTGCTGTTTGTACAGGTTAAGTTAGTCTTTAATCTTTCATACCTTTTGGATGAACTTAAAGAAAGACTCAGTGGTTGGTGAACTTCTGCATTAGAGGGTATGCCTAATACCCTCACAAGTTTCAAATTGTGATTAGTATGGCATTACTGATTGAACCATCTAATTTGATGTAATGAGCAAAACTCCTAGGTTAGGCAAAAGATATACTGAGTTCAGTATATACTATTTGCATAAGGCTAAGAACCACTCAGTTTCTTTAGTGAGTGGGGTTGCACTAAATATTGGGGGAAAATAAAAGTTTTTAATTTAAATTTAAAAACATATTTATGCCACAGGGTGATGAACCCAAGAATTGAAACAACTTGTAATTCTAAACATGAAAACAACTGATTATTTTGTCTTGCTGCAAATGCATGCACATCATTTTTCTATTTAAACAAGCACTTATGCATATAATTGTGGGAGAAAGATCCTGGGATTCTTCAATGCTGAGTGGATTCTTTGCTTGTGGAGAAGGAGGTATGATCTTGGTGCCTAGTATGACTTGAGTTTGTTTATGCACATACATATGCATGTATATGTATGTATGTACAGTATATGTACATTCATACATATGTATGTATGTATAATATACTCTCTCTTTTTTAGCCCAAACTGGTTGTAACATCCACATTTGGAATAGAACCTGGAAGAAAAGTGGAATATGTGCCACTTCTAGAGAAAGCATTGGAGATGATCAGTCATCAACCAGAAAGAGTTCTGATTTATAGCCGCCCTAATATGGTAATTATAGCAACCAGGTTTATGTTCTGTATTGCTCTAGTCTTTTAAATCATATTTCCCTAAATAGCTTAATTGCAATCTCTAATTTCATTGGATTCTGGCATTTCATCATGTTAGTCTGAATGTCCTGTTCTTTACAGCCTTGAAAGACATTTATATGTGCTATTATATCTACTAAAATTCTTGCATAAAGAAGATTTTATTATTAGTTTTATTCTTTTCTTTGTGCGTGTGCCCAAATGTGGTTTTACAAGATCTAATGTTAGTACTTTGTATACAGGGAGCTGTTCCTCTTAAGCCAGGACGTGATTTGGACTGGAATGAAGAAGTGGCCAAAGCAAAGCCATGCGACGCTGTTCCTGTACATTCAGAACATCCGCTTTATATTCTTTATACATCAGGAACTACTGGTACACCCAAGGTAAGTCTGTATTTCAATGGAAATACTTCTAAACAAGTTAAGTTCTACTCTAGATCAGGCAATAGTTAATTAAAGTTAATTTCATTAAAAGTGTTTTTTCCCTCTTTAGCTTTCCCTAGTTTTGATGTTCAAATTCTGTTCATCCTTCTGATTTGGCACAACATTGTTTCTGTATGGAGTGAGGGATAAGATTAAAGGCCTGAGCTTGTCTATATTGGTGGCATATGATCAAAATCAGTGCAATATTACAGTGTATGTAAAGAAGTAGCAACGAAAGTTTAAAAATTCCCATAAGAACAACAGGAGAGAACATAGCAATGCAGCCACCTTCTGTAACAGAGATGAAAACGAAGACAGGAAAGGTACATTTAGCTGTAAATCTAAGAGATAGAAAATGGTTATGCAACATAACAAGCAAAGGCATTTTTCCAAAGATATTTCCTATGTAGTTGCCTAAAAAGATGTAGGCAGGCACCAGCTGACCTCTAAAATTCATTTGTTATTTTATGATATATTCAGTCCAGTGAAATTAGCAAGTTCTGACAGGTTCTAGAGAATTAGTAGAGGGAATTTTGAGTAGTTCAGAGAACTGGCAAATACCACCTCTGGCTGGCCCCAGAGTGGGGTGGGAATGGAGATTTTGCAATATCCTTCCCTTAAGAGTGGGGAAGGTATGGAAAATTCGCAGTATCCCTCCCCTGGAGTGGGGTGAGAATGGAGATTTTGCAATATCATTCCCCTGCCACGCCCACCAAGCCACGCCCACAGAACCAGTAGTAAAAAAATTGATTCAGTCTTAATGTAAATGGGTTGTTTGGGAAAAGATAGGAGGCAAGGAGGAATAGGCTGAGTTTTTCAAACTTATCAGGCTAGGGCTTTTTCAACATTTGGGACTGGGGAAGGAAGAATGCATTCCTTTTTTTCTTTTACTGGCTCAATTACTTCAGTTCTTATTCCAGCTATTGTTGAAATACACCTTCGATACCTATCGATATTGTTGCTGTTCAACCTGTTCCAGAATCATCTCCCCCTTTGTGAACATTGCTGCCTTTTTTGGGGGGGGGGGAGATGTCTTCTGCCCCTCTATACTTGCCCTTCAACTAGCCCATCCCTTTCTGTTAAGGAACAAGGTGAAGCTCCCAGAGCAGTTATAAACACACAACACAATGTGGTGAAACTAGCCAGGTGCAGACTCAGATCTGTGATTGAACTGGGCCAGTCAGTCACTGAGTTGCCTCTGAAGATTTGTAAGGGTGGTTGGCTAACGGCAGGCAATATTGTCCAAAATTGCAGGGAAGGCCAGTTTTTTTAAAGCTAGAGTTCAACCTGTGCCTAAGCAACACTGACGTGGTCTTCTCCAGTGTTGTTCTGTGTTAGATCTATTAATTAAACCATTGGAGCAGTTTCTCTGGCTGTGGGAGGAGCTGGTAAGCCAGCAGTGCTAAGCTATGGGTGGCCTCTTTGAAGTTAGAAGGGTATACAGTATGTGGGTTGGAAGCAACAGCTGCCTCATTGCACTGAATTATATTCCTTTTCTGCCTCATATGCACACACTAAATTGAACAATGATTTGAACCATAAAATGTCCCTCTAAAAGATGTTTTCATCAATGAAACACCAGAAATAGTTACTATGCCAGTTCAAAAGTGTGGATTTTCCAGCCTGTACCATTTCCACATAGAGATGGTATGGATTAGAAAATGGAAGCTATAAACTTCCAAAATACTAACTGTATTTTGTAGAGAGTCAACTGAGTACATCTTGTTTTCTTTCAGTTACCTGAAGTTCTTCCTACATCTATTCCTGATCCCAAAAGGGATGGGAACCCTGTGACTTTCCACATGTTATTGAACTATATATCCATTTATTATGCCCTTGTTAAAGTTCAGAAGTATCTGGAAGACTGCAGAATATTCACCATGCTTTTAAAAATGCATTTGGTTTAGCCGAACTGCAGAATCTCAATTTTTCTCCTGCCATGGTAGAATTACACATTCCCCATATTTCATGTAAGAACTAGATTCTGAATAAAGAACAAATGTATGTATCTTGTAACCTATGCTTAGAATTCTGAAAGCTCTTAGGATTAAGGAGAGGAACAGTAATTTCCTGTAGGTGTTCATTAAATTCTAATTACTTATTTAAATATCAAATTTCTTTCATTCAGGGTGTTGTCAGACCAACAGGTGGCTATGCAGTCATGCTAAACTGGACCATGTCAGCTGTATATGGACTTAAGCCTAAAGAGGTAATTTCAGTTTATATAATATGCTTCAATTAAGAAAATCTGTGCCTATATTGTAATTACATTTTATATCTCATTTTTAGGTCTGGTGGGCTGCATCTGATTTAGGCTGGGTGGTTGGTCATTCTTACATTTGCTATGGACCTCTTCTGCATGGGAATACAACAGTTTTATATGAGGTGATTATTTTTAAATTTTTAATTATTTAACTCATTTGAGTTGCTCTTCAGCAAACAGTAAATAGACACCTACAATTCTGTTAATTAATGTGTGATCACTATTACTACTTTTAGTAATAGTGCTTTTCACCAGTCTCATATAGAATGTCTGGTTATGAGGTGATTAGGAGGGCTCTGTCTTCCTTGGAGAAACATAATTTGTAGAGCCCTCTCATCTATTTAGCAGCTTAGGTTAGCCTAAGAAAATAATAGTTTCCTGCTATGTAAGCAAGCTCCAGCAAGCCTGAAGTTGGCATGTTCCACATCTCTATGTACTAGAGGTGAAGATTGGAAGCTTTTTCCTTTGATTTTAAAATAAAGAACTTTTTCCACATTATATGCCATCTGGAGACCTATATTTTATTCAACTTCTAAGTAGTGAGTTTTAAAAACACCTTTTTAAAAAAGTGCATGTTGTGCGATTTCCTTTGATAATGTATGTATTTTTATCATGATTATCTTCGTGATATCTAAAAGATATCATGATTATCTTTTTTCTGTTATTTTAAAAATAATAAACTAAACAAACATCTAAATTATGAGAACAAATCAATTTCATATACATTCTTTCTCTCCCTCTCTCTTCCCCCCCCCCCCCCCTCATCATTTTTATTCTGGTTCCATCATGAGATACGACTGGTCAGCAGGCTTTTCGGTATTAGCAAATAACCAATCTGTAAACTTACCATCAATAGTAATTTTGACAAAATGAGGGTGGCTTGGAGGCTCATGGTTGCTCTTCTGCACCTTAAAGCCTTTGTTAGAAGGTTGAACTAAGATTATAGAGAAACACTTGCAGTATGTGGGAGAACTGGGATGTTGTGGGTACCAGGCAAGCATTCCCCAGTAGAATATTGCAGCAGTGGGCCTCACAGCCTTAAAGGCTCTGTGACTTATAGCCCAATTGCTTTACTCCACTGTGGGAACAGGGAAAAATCTTACTAAAGATGCCTGCAAGGTCCAGGCAGGTTAATAAGATAGTGACTTTTCTCAAAACTATTAGCACCAAGTTGTTGAGGAATTTAAAAAGTTAATTTTGAAACAGAAAGTATACCCAAAGTCTGAGCCACTGAGCTAGTGTTATATAGGTAAAAGGAACAAAAAAAAATCACTCACTGAAAGAGGACAAGCTCATTCCACCCCAACTCAGGTGTTCATTATCATCCCATCCACCATGGTCTTCACTTGCAAAAAACAAGGTCTAGTCTGCATTGACTAAAAGCCTGCTCATACCTGGGCTCAGAGACTGTACAGAATTATGAACATAAATCAACCAAAACATGAGAGAATGAATAAGTGAGGATTCTGAGTTGAGCTCAATTTTGATAATTTTCATGGATACTTGCATGAAGTCTTCTTGATAACAATTTGGAAGGAGTTTAGTTTAGGGTATAGGTCTGGGATTCCCAAATAGTGGTATCTAGGCTTGAATCTGCTTGAAACCCAAAGAAGGCCAGCCTGGTTTTGTACCTGCTGAGATGTGTATGCAATGTGTTAATAATTACCTGGTAACAATTCAATGCAGTACTTGCAAGACATGTTTTTTTTGTACCTCGGTAATTTATTCAGTGCATCACCAGACAGCCTTGACACGCTAATGTGGGTGCATATGAATAATTTTCTCATGTTCGTACAAATGCATTTTAATCATTGTTTCAGCATTCTGCTGACAAGTTGATGCCATGTTGCAATGAGCCTTAAACTGTGAAAGAATTATGGAATACTTTTTACCTAATTATATATTTAAAACTAATCTCCTTATAGGGAAAACCTGTAGGAACTCCAGATGCAGGTGCTTTTTTCCGTGTTCTGTCAGAATATGGAGTAGTGGCGCTTTTTACTGCACCAACTGCAATTAGAGCAATACGTCAACAGGACCCTGAGGCTGTCCTGGGGAAACGGTACAATTTAACAAGGTGAATGTTGGTCTCTTTGCTTATCCTATTTGCAGATGATGCAAAATTGGGCATGATGGCAAAGCCCTAGAAAACAGAAATAACATTAAAATGGGCCTTGATTGGACAAATGGCTTTAATAAGCTCAACAAACTAGGACAGCAAGAACAACACTCTCTGAATGTGGCTTTGACCTCATTAAACTTTTGTATTCCGAATATTTCATCTGTGGCAGATGCACTTCTAATCTCATTTCTTTCATTCGGGAATCTATTTGAAAGATATTGTCAGATAACATCAGTTACCTGATACCTTAATTCTCTTTGTCTTTAGAAAACATCATCTTCTAAAACTATTGCCACTTCTCATATTATTTAATTCCTGAACTTTGCCATGTTAGAATTTGTTGGTGAAAAAGTGTTGTTTTGTATACTTCTACCTTTACACTAGATAGAACCGGATGATGAACTGGAGTGAACTTGTATTTTTAATTGAACAGAGAAGTAATGATCTTCTGCAATAATCCCCTTTGCTGTTGTGCTGTTTTGGCACAGTGCCTGGTTCTGAGTTTAAGAAGCTGATTCCACATGGCATCTCTCAGCAGGATCACTTTCTATTTAATTCACTTTAGAGAAATCTGCTGCCTAGTCTTCTAGTCGGCAGGAGGGCTCTAAAGGATGATTTTCTCCTTCCTTCCTGGGACACCCAATAAGAAATATATATATATATAAACTTTTAGTTATGTAAAGAAGAAAAAGTGTACTACTTGCATTAACCAAACAATACCCATACAGATGCACAGGCAATATTACACAGAGACAAGAATCATTTGAGGTAACAGTTACTTAGTTCACTGGGAATGTGAAGCTTGCCTAGAGATAGCAGTTCATCCTCTCTATAGGCTGAGCACTCTCTTAAGCAGCACATTTCAAAAGCATAATGCCTGCTTAAAGTGCCCCCATAATAAAAATACAGCCACAAGCTCCTTTTGCAAAAATCATGCGGAGTTCTTCTCTTGGTTGCTTGAACACCCGTGGATCTTCCTCTTTGGCCAGTTCAAATCCTGTTTGCCTCTGAACTCTGGAAGTGAGAGTCACCAGCCCCAATCCTCCCTCCCCCAAATCGACTAAACAATTCCCTTGCTTGACAGCCTGAAACTTGGCAGCTTCTATCTTCCCCTCACTGCTTGATTGTGCTAACTAATCTGAATCTCATGCACTTAACCACAGCATTATGTGGCTGCAGGGAGTTGTGAACCCTTTGAGATTGGTCTAGAAGCAGTACAAAGACTACAGGCAGGGTTGTCCAAACTTGAGGACTTTAAGACTTGTGGACTTTAGCTCCCAGAATGGCTGGCTGTGGAATTCTGGGAGTTGAAGTCCACAAGTCTTAAAGTTCCCAAGTTTGGACACCCCTGACTACAGGAATGCCACATTATTGTTGGATGGTATAATAATAAATACTAGAAAACCTAAGGAGTTTCCTTTTGCCCCCTAGTATACCAGACATAATTAAGGTGGAATTATTTCAAGTTGGATTCTTATGCTTTATTTAATTTCTCAGGACTCTCTCTCACTATTGATTAACTGTTACTGCATACTTTCTTCAAAATTATTTCAGCACATCTCTAAAGGAATGAAGTCCCAGCAGGGCACAGTACTGCAAGAAGATAAACATTGTCCCTTGTTCCCTTTATCTCCCCAGGCTGCCTCTTACAATCATTTCTTTTTACTACCTGTTCTTCAAGATAAATTCCTTCTGTTCCTCTCTTTTGTCTTTATAGGTCTGTGTATGTGTGTCTATCTTTCACATGCACAACAGCATTTTCTTCTTTTCTTAATGAACAAATCTAACCTTTGGTTCTTCTCTCTTTATTTCTTTTAATCTCTCCATTCTGGAAAGTGCACCTGTTCTGTTTTTCTTCTGGATGTCATGCTTTCAAGCAAGAAGTCTTTTATCACTTCTACATACATTAGTATCTGATGGTTCTATTGCCTTTGATTCCAACTTCCAGTCACTACAGACTTGTTAAATCAGATCCCTAGCACTCAAGTTAATTTCCTAACTCTTCCTTGAAAACCTATACACATTTGCATAAATGTACTTATTATACAGCTCTATTGTAAGTCAGTACCACTGTAATAACAGCCGTAGTAACAGAACCCTGCAAATCTGAATCCTTCCTTTATCTTTGTGCTATCTAGGAAGGCACTGGTCTAAGCCATTTACTCATTTTATATATTGGCTGAGACTTGCACCCCTCTTATCTGACTACTGCATTAGTAGCAGCTCTTCTTCATCCTCTTCAGGGCCATTCTTTTTGCTCTCTACATCTACACAAGACATTTCCTTCATCTAACAATATGCTGCGTGTGTGTAACGATAGAAGAATCTTGTTTCAGCAGCACATGCCATCAACTACTTGAAAATTATGTATGTTTGCTGTACAAAAGGCAAATGTAATAATCCTGGAATGAACAACGAACAATCAATCCAGATTACAGACATTATGCTAAAATAAATGTGTTTGTCTCAAATGTCACAGGTTCTTTTGCTGCAGTAAACTAACATGATTACCTATTTGGAAATCCTTGTAAGATAGAGAATCTGAGGCTCTAGGGGTTATAAGCGATCCTTAAAAATCATATTTATGAAATCGGAAATTTCCCAAAGTTGTTACAAATCATACTTCTTAAAGTGACAGGAGGATAATTAATATGAATTGATAGTAAATACATTCATTTTAATTATTTTTCATTACCTGAAAATGTGAGTGGAATGAAGTCAACTCGAGTTTTTATCCTGTCCTCACTGCTGGTGTAGCATTCAAATATAAAATGTAAAAAATGGGAGTATCCCTGCTTTATAACTCTTCTGTAATTAGGAAACAATATTATACATAACTGTATCTATCGTTATATGTTTACATTTTTAGTAGGAAATTAATTTGAAAACAATCCTATTTAATGTAGGTTTCGAACGTTATTTGTAGCTGGTGAACGCTGTGATGTGGATACATTAGAATGGTGCAAAGAAATTTTCAAGGTACCAGTTTTGGATCATTGGTGGCAAACTGGTGAGTTGATTATACTTGTCTGAAAACAAATCCACACAGTTTTCCCTCTTTTCTGATTGAAGTTTGTATTTCAGATTAGTGCACATGTGTGGCACCTTAAATAACTTTGTATTTTTTCATTAATTTGGATTCCTTTTTATAGCTGCTGTACTGTCTTCCCACTTTATTTTGGTTTCTTTTACTATATCTGTACCTTTTATTGTTTTGAGCGATTGTGTTTATGTAAGAATCATGAATTAATGGAATACTACCGTGTTTCCACGAAAGTAAGACAGGTTCTTATTTTCTTTTGACCCCCAAAATAAGCACTTGGCCTTATTTTCAGGGAGGTCTTATTATTTTTGAGGTGCAGGAGGCAGTGAGCATGGTCACCTCATGGCTGCTGCTGTGTTGCAATATTTTCAGGGAGAGCTTATTTTTTTGGAGGCTTATTTTAGTGCATGCGCTTAAAAGCCCAATTGGCCTTATTATCTGGGGAGGTCATTTTCAGGGAAACAGGGTACTGTCTTGGGAAAACAAAAGACTGATATGCACTTATTATTAGAAAAAATATTTTTCTTATATGTATGTAAAATGGGAAGGAATAGAGTTGTAAATCACCAGTAGGAAAACCCCAGCTATGTAAAAATTACATATAGTAGAATTTTTTTTTACTCTCAAATCAGTTGTACGCAAGGAAGATTTGTACATAAACCACACCCTCAAAACTGGTAGCAAATGTTGGGAGAAAATAGCTACCATTTGCAATCTGATAGGTATTTGGAAAAAAGATAGAGTTTTAAATGGGGAGAGCACTGACCTTGGAGAAAGTTTGTCTGAAAAATGAGTCTTCTGATGCTGGTTACATCTTATCTATCTAACCCCACTCATCAGTAGCCATTTGGAGTGCTTGAGGAGTTGCAGAGAGCAAATTCACCATTCTTTGCCTTTAGTCCAAATATTGCCATGAGGTTGAACACAGGGAGAACATAGAAACAATGCAGTTTTTTCTCATGGATTGAATCATAAATACTTCTTGAATAGCTTTGTTGTCATAGCTATTTTTATAGTCCATCCTGAAAGACATGGAGGCTAGACAGTCATTGTTGCAGCTGTTTTTTTTTCTTCATCCTGGAAAGGCCAGCTCAAATTGGAAAAAAAAACACCTGCCAACCAAACTCCAGCCATGTGTTTACTAATGATTTATCTATCTTCACTGGCTGGAGTGTTGATTTAACAGTAATGAACAGAAGCTTTATGTTGTCATGTTGATGATAGGCGATGCTAGAATATGTTGTAACTCACCGCTGAGAAATGACTATTGACAGTCTCTTGTGAGATTGGCTTCATGGAGATGTTGCTGTAACCACAAACAAACAATCTGGATGAAACTGAGTAGCAGCTGAAGTGCCAGTCATGTTTAGAATGGGCTGGGTGGAGTGCCTCTGCTCTATCCGGTTATTCTCATCTTATAAAATAAGGTTGGAAGTGGTTCAAAACTGCTCTCAGGGCAGAAATACCCAGACCATCCCAGACTCATGGCTGTCCAATCTTTGTTTGAAAACTTACAATGATGGACCACCTATGATTCCAGGAAAGAGGCTGTGTCACTGTTTAATAGCTATCAGGATCAAGAAATTCATCTTGGTTTTAAGTTTAAATCTCTCTAAAGCTTTCACCCCTTGGTTCTTGTCCCGGTCTTCAGGCACTATAGAGAATGAATCCACATCCTCTTAAATAGATGAGCCATAACAACTGTCTCTAGAGCCATCTAAAATATCAAATGATCCCAACAAATAGGTATTATATTCTCTATATTTCCTCAATACATTAAAGTTTTCCTTCCCTTCAGTTAAAGCTTTCTTACTGCCCATTATTATTGGTTACTGTAACTTATTTTAATAGCATTCCTCAATGTACTATTAGCAGACAGAGGACAGTTGAAATGCTATTTATTAAAGCCCAAGTATCTGAAGGAGCTGCAGCTGACATTGAGATGTGAACAAGAATGTATAACAAATGGCAGAACTGAGGATTTTTTTCATAGAGCCTAGGACATGAGAGGCAGATTTATGTGTAGTCTCACTAGGTGGAGGATTAAGTGAGATTAAATTAAGTAGAGATGTTTAAAAATTTGAACTAATTAAGTAGAGATTCATTAGTATAAATTCTTAAATGTAGCAGATAGTGGGGAATAGCCAAGTCAAAGTGACGTTCAGGTTGTGAGTCAATCATTGTACAAATTGAATAAAACTGAATTTATAAAATAAAGGCAAAGAATACATGCATGCCTTATTATCATGTTCCATGCAGAAGAAATAAGAGATATTTAGTTAACATACCTGGTAATAGTACTCAGGTTAGTATGCCAACTTGAATCCCACTTTACAAATAAAAGTGATGGAAAGATTTTGCTAAATATAGAGTTAAAGGAGAAATTATGGAAATCATAGGGTTGGGTGGTTTTTGTTTCTCAATTGCCCAAAGAAGGCGGCATTTATTCAGTGAGAGAGGACAGATCTTTGAAAACAGTACTACTAATGTCTTCATTTTCTTTCCTTTCTTCTGAATTTTTTAATAGTGATGATACAAATCTTATCTGTGAATCATCATTTATTTGAACCAGCTTTTCAAAATGCCATCAAAATTAGAAAGATATATGTTCCCGCCCCACCACAATTTCAATACCGCTGTTGATAGCCCAGCTTTATCCCTCTGAAAGTATCCCCACATGCATTTTCTCTCATTTTTTCTAATTTTGGAACTGCATATGTATGGCATCTCACTTTCTTCTGAAATTGTATGTGTTAAGCTAGCACGAATCCAGTGGCTTTTTTTTCAGGCTCCTTCCTTGCCTTACACAGTCCGTTACTGATTGCAGTAAAAGAAAGACTAATCTAAGTTCAGACATGGATCTAATATCAAAGTAATTTTAAGGTGCGCTAAAGGAGAGAGAGATGGTGGGGAAGTTTTGCATAAATGAGAGAAGCTCTAACTGCCATTAGTTTTATATGTTTCTCTGAAAATGTTACAGGTTGCTGATGTCATTTCTGTTGCCTAGCAACGGCTTTTCCCCTTGTTCTGTGACTAGGGTCTTCATTAGGTAATGTAGATATTTTTACTGATGGTTTGTGAATAGGGAACTGAGAGTTAAACTCCATGAATTTCTCTTATAGAAAGAATAATCCTTTGGTAGATTTAAGACAGCCCTGATGGATCTTTTCCTGGAGAAAGAGTACAAAAGAGGTTATGAAACACTAATCCCTACTGTAGATGATTTTTCTCATATTTAAAAATAGCAGCTGTCTGATACGTTCTCTTTTGTCTATGGTGGGCTACTGACATTAAAGCAGACATAACACATTTTTGAAAGCAGTTACATTATAAATGTTTAACACTGAGATATGAGATTCTTTTGTGTTAATCATCTGTGTCTTGTCCATTGAACATCAGTTGCTAAGTACCTTAAAGGTGGAAATGAGGAAGGTGTTTTGATTCTATTCAAAATTGGAAAAAAATAAAGATTTTCATTAAAATGCTATGATGTGCTGGTACAAAAGCACTGACAATAGTCTTCAAGGTTTTTCTGCCACTTTGCCTTAACAAGTTATGTCTGTTTATCTCCTCCTTTCCAAAATACAATTGCAATTGTGATCCTTATTGCTTTCTTCTCCCTTCTGTAGGATGTGCTATGAAAGAAAAGTTTCTTTTTCAAACTGGGAAATTAAATAAGTAAAATAACCATTTCAGCTATCTAAATTTTGAGAGGTAAATACTTCAATGACACCACTCATTGTATGAAAAGCAAGACAAAATACCTTGGTTGCCATTATTCCTATGGGTACATATTGTCCAGTTTAATTAATAGAGATATGGTTCCAGGACATTAAAATGATATTCTTCATTGTTTTTCTAGATTAGCTACCATAGGGTCTGTAATTTAATCAACAGATATTCCTTTATCAACAGATATTCCTTTGGCTTGATGAAGTTTGGATGTTTTTAATCATTGAATCAATCTCATTCTCTCTCTCTCTCTCTCCCTCCCTCCCTCTCTCTCCCTCCCTCCCTCCCTCTCTCTGTCCCTCCCTCCCTCTCTCTGTCCCTCCCTCCCTCTCTCCCTCCCTCCCTCTCAGAGAGAGAGGGGAGAAAGAGAAATTTGTGTCCATATGGCAAATCAAACATGTTGTGTTATATATATATGTGTGTGTGTGTGTGTGTGTGTGTGTTGTATTTGTGCTGATAAAATAAAGGGAGACTAGTATAGATCCATTTCAAGCTATTTAGCTCTCATCAGCTAGCCATACCCTTACTGGGATTCGAACCTGGGCTGTATTATACACTAGGCAAGAGTCTTAGCCACTATGCCACAGGCTTCTCCTCCTTTATCAGCTGAGCCAGGGAAATAACTATGTGTTTATGTTACAACCCATGGTATGCCCAAATATGGGAGGGAGTTCACTACTCCCTCTTTCTGTCCTTCGGCTTATCACAAAGACCATGCAGGCAGAAAACCATATTTTTATTTTTACTGTTGCCTTTTTATATTTGTGTTGTAATTGTACTGATAAATAAATAAAGGGAGACTAGGATAGATCTATTTCGAGCTAATTAGCTCTCATCAGCTAGCCATACCCTTACTGGGATTAGAACCCGGGCTGATATATATATATATATATATATATATACATATACATATACATATACATATACATATACATATACATATATATGTGTGTGTGTGTGTGTGTGTGTGTGTGTGTGTGTGTTACAACCCCTGGTATGCCTAAATATGGGAGGGAGCTCACTCCTCCCTCTTTCTGTCCTTTCGGCTCATCACAGAAAACCATCCAGGCAGAAACCCATATTTTTATTTTTAATGTTGTCTTTTTATATTTGTGTTGTATTTGTGCTGATAAAATAAAGGGAGACTAGTATAGATCATGGATCTATACTAGTCTCCCTTTATTTTATCAGCACAAATACAACATATATATATATATATATATATGGCTTGGCAGCCCCTCTTGATCCTAACTGGTGGAATCTTTGCCAAGAATATTTTCAGGGAAAAGCAGATCCTTAGCAGATAGCACTTTGGGCTGTCTGATTATGGGTTTCCTAATTACATTTCTTGCCAATACCCTGAAAACCTTGCTGGACTTTATGAAAGCATTGTTTTTAGTTATTGTTCCCTGTTTTATTGGCAGATGTCTTCATTTAGGGATTAAATTAGGGAGCCACCATTGTCCTCTTTATCATAATAGTTACAAGTAATAGTGCAAATATGGGGTAAACAAGATCGATTAACAAGAATGGAATTGGCAAAACATGCTGAATAACTTCTGAATTCATGTATGGGGGAATTTTTAACTCAAAGTTTGCCAAGTTTTATACAAAGTCATTGGCTGACCACAAAACCCTTTCTGCATAAGTATGTCTTACATGTTCAAAAGAGAAAAACTTGTCCACGATGCTAACTGTTCACCAATTTTGCACCAACAGTTGCAAAAAAAAAAAAAAAAGCAGACTGAATCATTTTTAAAAAGTACAATAATTCATTCTTCCAAGTAGACATGGAAGAAGCTGTCTACTTGGAAGAATGAATTTTGGTACTTTTAAAAAATGATTCAGTCTGCTTATTTTTTTTTTGCAACTGTCTTCTGTTGTGCTTTGTTAAAGCGTGACAATGTATGAAAAATATGCAAATGAGCCAAAGTTCAACACTGTAAAGTGCAAATGTAATTAACTGAAAAATTAAATATGTGCTTGGTTTAGCTATGGCAGAGTTATGATGATAGATACTACATAATTAGTACTGTTTTATACTACAATGCAGTCAACTGCTTATGTATCTTAGTCATTTGTATTTTTATTAGTGTGGCATGGCAGTTTCACTCCAGAATGTTCCATTTGTAGACTCTCAGATTATCTTTAGTGTTCACATTTCAAAATTGCCTCCAAAATTTTGGGAAGATGTTGTGCATCCCTGCTTTGTAGCTCATGTGATGAAGGATGGTCTAAACCTGGATTTATTTCCTCACCGGTAGTCCAATAGAATGATTTTCATTATGCTTTATTTCCTGTCTTTTTTCCCCCTGAAGCTGAGGACTAACATGTATCTGTTTGCTTCTGATTAAATTTTATCTATTTATAGACGTGACTTATGGCTTGTTTTGCATTTGTTTGCCCTACTCCCAGACTGCTGGCTTACAAAGGTTTGCTGTATAAAGAAAATCAACTTAAATGTGCTCTTTCTATACTTCTGGTGTTTGCTTTGGTAACAAGGCCAGTGAATAATTTTTTGGGGAAAAAAATATCAGTTACTGCCACTAACATGGCTGATGGAAAAAACAGGCAAATTTTGGCAGCTGTAGTAGTGAATTCAGCCATGTAGTTTAAGTTTGCTTTAGAAAGATCAGGTCTACTTTCTTTGGTGGCCTTAATGCTGCTGTTATTAGTGAAGATAGAACAGAGCTCTCAAAGTATTTAGATTGCTGGAGGAAGCACTAAGAATGCTCCAGCTATCATTTTCTGTAGTTGTGTCGATGCTTCTTTCCCATTGGATATTATGTCAGCGCAGTAGGGGAAAGCAGAAAGGCCATGTCAAAAAGTTAGCTATGGTGTTCTCAGGTTTGCCCGTTGCAATCAAAAGCAACTGGTAAGAGCAGGGCACACTCCTTGCACTGACATCACACATCATGGAAAAAGCAAGGTTTGTTTTAGAAGATGAAAAACATTACTTCTCTACCAGATTAGAAAAGCTTGCCAGATGGCCTTGGCAATACATATGGGTCATGCTGACATATCTTTTAAGAATAGTAAAAGTTATGAAATTGTGTTAGTGTGCCTCTGTTCCTGTCTTCTGTTGGTTAAAAAAAAGGTAAAGGAGTCCCTGTGGATTTTACTCCATTAGTTGTTGCTAAATATAGGGGGCAGTGCTCATTCTGTTTAAAGGCCATTGAGTCAGTGGTGTCTGAAGACATTTCTGCAGTCATGTGGCCAGCATGACATCATGGAGTGCTATTATCTTCCCACCAAGTGATACCTGTTTATCTATTCACATTTGCATGCTTTTGAACTGCTAGGTACACAGGAGCTGGGGTGAAAACAGGAGCCCACCTGGTCATGTTGTGCTCAGGTGTAGAAGCTGGTCTGCCTGCATTCCAGCAACAAGCCCAAGGTCTTAATCCCCGAGCCACCACTGTCTTCTGGAGTTACAATTTTTATTTTTACTAAAGTAGAATCAGCCTTATTTGAAGCAGTATCTTAAAAACTGCTTTGACCTGCATTGTTTCTGCTGGGATGTAACTGGCAGCACATATGAACTGAGTTTATTTATGTGATTTTTATCCTGCTTTATTTGTATAGATAACTCAAGGGGTGAATATATAGAGAGAGAGGGAGAGAGAGACTGAGAGACTGGTCCAAAGTCACCCAGCTGTATTTTCATGTTCATTTTGGTTTTTGGATCCATCATTCAAAGCATTTAGATAAAGAATGAGACACATTTTCTGTTTAAAGATCATGTTTGTTCACTATATAGTGGCAGATGAAGCCATAGTGGACATAAATCTCAACAAATTTCCCCCCTCTTTTTTCTCCTCCTTTCCTCCCTGTGATCTTTCTATTTTCACTCTGATTTTGTAAAGAGCTTTACTTTAATAGAGGTTTCACCTAAACAATGAAAATTTTCCACCATTGATTTTACGTATTAAAGTAGCAGATCTTTAAGATGGTATTGAAAGCAGCTATCTCTCATTAGAAATATATTTTCAGAAGGAAGCATTCAGTAACAAAATGCTTCTAAAACTGAAGTACTGTCTACTTAAGTTTATTTTTGCCTATGATGATCATATCTTTATTTCTGCTTCACCTATCTCCTTTTCATTAGATTTCTACGTTTTATTATTTTTATCTGGTTTTAAATCTATTTTTATTCACTTAGACGATCCTTTGCTTATATTAATTCAATACCTTCCTCCATTTTTAAATCTAGAAAATCAATATTTTTAGAAGTCTGATAAAAATATATTTGAAAAAAAAAGCCATTAAGGAAAAATGCTTCTAAAGTTTTTTTTCCAAAAGGTATTGCAAATACCCTCGGAATCCCTCGGAATCACCTTTGCACCTCAATAAAATGGAATAAATATAAATTGGATTTCTATTAATATTTCTATTAAAAAGCCACTCTTTCTTTGAGTTTGTTATTATGTATTTAAGTTTCTCAAGTACATTTAGTAGCCATAGAGTGGCTTCCCCATTCAAGGAATATTTCTATGACTTTCCTAAGTTTAATTTTTATACAATGTTATATTAATTAGACAGAGAAATTATTTGGCATCCTTTCAGTTTATTCTAATTGGGTCTGCTGAGATATGGCTATTAAGCCTGTACTGCCTTCCTACAAATTTGATCTCACTGCCAAAATAAAACCGGAAACCCAGACCTCATATGTAAGATGACTCTAATAAATAGTCATAAAGTTGACAATCTGTCCTGGTGTGTACTCATTCATCTTTCTGTTACGCCTAGTTCAGTGCCAGTAACCTAATTTCTTTAGGATACTGGACTAGATATTTTTGTGTTTAATTGACTCGGTGACTCCCCTCCCCCCGCCCTCCCATTATCCAGTCCATTTTCCAATTAACTCACAGTGCCCAATCACAACACCCCTCCCCTTCCAATTTCTCAATTGAAAAATGGTAACATTCCAGGTGAAGATTCTGATTGGTGGGCTTTCATGTTAGCTGCCCTGGTTATTCATATTAACAATTCCTCGTCATTTCCCATAAAGACGGGATTAATTCTATCACTGTCCCAACTTATAAGAAAATTGATAGGCAAAATACTGCTAATACTGCTATGTTGGCACTAGAAGAAAGTATAGCCTCTCATAGGATGGAGCTTTCATGAAGGAAGGATTGATTTAGAGTTGCCAAAAAAAGGGGGAAAGTATTTAAACACCTGAGATGATATGTTAAAATCAGAGATAAATGGCAGAGATAAGTGACAAAAATGAGATAGGAGGTAATGACAAAAACTGAGAGACACACTGATGATATGCATGTGTGCCATGAAGAAAGATCCAAGTTCACAATTCGGCCTAAAACTTAAAATAGTGGCTGCCATCAGTGTCCAAAATACTAGACTGATTTGATACTATAAAAGACAGATTTCAGCCATTTATTCCTTTTATCGCCTTTTGATCATGAAGTGCCTATTTCAAGACTATCTCTTATTTCTCTAACACATTCTATTACCATTTAGTGCTATGTCCTTTGCAATTGTGAAGATTGAAGGTATTTTTTCCCATCATATTTTCTTCTCTTCTATACATATAGTCCCCTTATTGTGATCCTCTCAATATGCCTCTTATTGTAGAAGATTTCAATAAGACTCAGGGTGCAAACACATGTACATTGATGTGGAGGTAAATCCTATATGTTTTAGAGGGTTCGCCTCTGCTTAGACATGAATAGAATTGTTATTTAGCATTAATTGTAAAACTAAGAATACAGTATTACAGAAAGTCCAGAAAGTGATTGGGCTGGAATTCCTCTTGCTAAGTGATATGGTTGTCAAGTGTGAAGTCATGTGACTGCATTGATTACCAACGGCAATCCTGTCAGTTTCCAATGCCAGTGAGGATTGCAGAGGTCATTAAGCAAGGAGTCCACACAACCACAATGTGGGAAGAGGTACTAAAACTGCATTCTAGACAAGCAGGCCAGTGGGTTAGAGTGAAAGGCAAATAAGCAGGTATTGTGGGCTGATACAACATACAGGCAGGAGAATGGGTCGGGATGCCATGAATGGGCACCATGGAAGATGGGAGGTGTTGCAGAGTGGAGGTGGATGGGTTCTATAGAGTAAGAGATCACATGGTGCCCAGTGGCTTCTCATGAGGAAAAGTGGCAGAAGCAAGAGCAACTTAGAGGAGCAATTTGTGATATGCTGCTGGCTTCCCCATTGACTTTGCTTGTGGGAGGGACAGATTGCAAGTGGCAATTACCTGACCTACTGTCTCTGATGATAGGATTATAGGATCTTGAAACCATTGCAATTGGGAGCTGCTTGCCAAGCATCCAAATCATGATTGCATGACTTTGGGGACTCTGAGACAGTTTCATTTTGTTATAAGCCCCACTCATTGGTACCATCATAAATTTGAACAATCATTGAATGAGTGGTCATAACACAAGGACTACCTGTTTGCCATATAATCAATCTATTGTATGTGATGAAGACATCCTTAAAAGTCAGGTTAACTTGATAACAGGATTTGCATACTTTCTGTACTGGTTCTAACATTAGCAGAAGTGTCATATAAGGGGCTGGACTCTAGCCAATCAGTGAGCGGCGGGCTGGGCTAGTTTAGTGCGGACGGGCGGGGGAGCGAGCGAGCTGCAACAGGACGGCCCCAGGGCGAGCGAGCAACAGGGCCGGGGCAGGTGTTCCAGAAGTTACTTCCGGGTCCATCGGTCGAACCTCCTCTCACCGGATCGGTAAATTTCACCAACCGGTTCTCCTGAGCCGGTGCGAATTGGCAGAAACCCACCACTAGTTAAGTAGGTTAGCTTGAGCCATAATAACTGGCTCCACATCACTTAAGGAACTCAGTGCTGTATTAAGGACTTCTACCAGAGTTTTTTTTAGTGCCAGTTCAAGAGTGCTTATTAAGTTTCCTTAGGTCAGTGCTTCCCAAACCTGAGAAAATTACCCAAGATTTTCTGATAAGCAGTAAAAAGGACTTAGAAGCAGTTTTGGGTAAATGAGGAAAAATGTTTAGGAAACACTGTCTTAGGCTATTTAAATTCTAAAAAATTCTAAAAGAAAGTTGTTTTCAATGTGAACATCAAAGCCAATTAATTTATACATGAACTTCTAATTATAATATTACAAATTTTTTTAAAAACATTTTTCTTTTTTAAATTACAGAAACAGGCTCTCCAATAACAGCTTCTTGCATTGGTTTAGGAAACTCACTAACTCCTCCTCCAGGACAGACAGGAAAGTTGGTACCAGGATACAATGGTAAAGTTGCAAAGTAGATACTCTTAAAAGTGTGTGTGTGTGTGTGTGAGAGAGAGAGCGAGCGCTTTTTAACGATTCCGTTCCTGACAAAAAGGAAAGGTAAACAGCCTTGAAAGCTTAAGTGATGTTCTTTTGACAATTTAGAACCAACCGAACTTTGATCTTTTTAAAAACTACTTCAAAATTCCTGTTATCTCCAGGAATTATGTCTTTATGCGATATATTTATGCAATCGTACCATGGATCAATTGTTTTCTAAAGCTGCAATAACTGTTTTCACTCTGACATTAAAGCACAACATAGTGTAATGTGGCCTGTTATTGCTTCATCTTTTACTTGGATTCTTTAGAGCAGAGTATCCAGTCCTGGCAGCTTTTAAGACTTGTGGACTTCAACTCCCAGAGTTCTCCCGCCAGCCATGTTGAAGTCCACAAGTCTTAAAGTTTCAAGTTTTGACCCCTTTGCTTTAGAGCAGCGATGGCGAACCTTTTTTGGCTCGCGTGCCACAAGTGGGGGGAGCGCGGGGGAGTCGTGTGCAGGCGTGCCGCACCCATAATACAACATGCGATCCCCCAGTGCGCATGCGTGCACGACGCCCCCCCTTTTTACATGCTTTTTTCGCCCTCCCCAGGCTCCAGAGGCTTTATAGGAGCCTGGGGAGGGTGAAAAGAGCCTCCCCCCGCACCCCCGGAGGCCCTCCGGAGGCTTCAGGGACCATCCGGAGGCTTCCCTGAAGCCTTTGGAATGCTTAAAACCACCCTCCGAGCAAACCAGAAGTGACTTCCGGGTTGCTTGGAGGGTCGTTTTAAGCGTTCGAAGGCTTCAGGGACCGTCCGGAGGCTTCCCTGACGCTTTCGGAGCGCTTAAAACCACCCTCCGAGCAAACCGGAAGTGACTTCCGGGTTGCTCGGAGGGTCGTTTTAAGCGCTCCGAAGGCATCAGGGAAGCCTCCAGACGGTCCCTGAAGCCTCGGGGGGGGGGGGGCGGGGGAGACTCTTTTCGCCCTCCCCAGGCTCCTATAAAGCCTCTGGAGCCTGGGGAAGGCGAAAAATAGCTTTTAAAAAGTTGAACTCAGCTGGCCAGCGTTTGCATGCGCGCTGACCAGCTAGCAGGGCAGCACCTTACGTGCCCTGACAAATGGCTCCGCGTGCCACTTGTGGCACGCGTGCCATAGGTTCGCCATCACTGCTTTAGAGTATCCCAACTCATGTAGGTTTTCACATGGGGCTTTCTGTTCTGTAGCAAAATACCCAGGATAATTGCTTATATATTGAATTGGTTGGGGCAGATTGAATAACAGTCAAAAAATTAACTTATATGCAAACTACTTCACAAAGATTAAATTGCTTGTGGGCTAGGAAACATATCTATATCATAGCAATTTAGGCTAGAGCTACAGATACTTTTTGAAGATCTATCTGGAAGAATGAATTTTGTAGGTTCTAATGAAATCATGGCAATTGCCCTCCATTCTATGGGTCTTCCTGACATATTCTGAACAAGATACTTTATATTGTTGCATTTTATAAGTATATTACAGTATCTGCACTAACATGAAACAAAACTTAAATCGAGGAGCTTTTAAGCTTGGTATTTGCATATTCACAATGTATCAATTTGGTGACCTCCATAAATACGTTTTACATTCAAAAATGTAAGAGTTCAACTACTTTATCAGGAAGACTTTTATGAACTAGACATAAAAAGGCAATAGCTGTTTCTAATTTGAATGACAAGTGAAGAAAGAATAGAATATGTGAAATCAAAATTAAGGAGTAGCAGCTTTCATAATGTTGTGATTTATCTTTGAACATCAAGTGATATCTCTTAAAATATAATTAAAACTAAAATTGTAAAATGAAATTATGAAATGTAGTGCAAGCTAGTTTAACTCAAAATAATTGATTATTTTTTATATAAAGGATGCATGGAAGGAAATGCTTTTAAATTTTTTATATTCTCTTTTCTTATTTTGATAAGATGCATGGTAATGATAAAGCAAAGGGAAATTCAGATGCAGTAACTATGGCAAATGACTCATTTATTAACCTAGGAATAGATATTGGCTTGTCCGTTTCTACTTCCTCATCTTTCATTATTCTCAAGAGTGTAAAATTTGTAAACAACAGGAATTTTCATTCCATTTAAGTTTCTGAAGTTGGTTAATGTTGAAATACTTCTATTTTAATTTAAATTGAAACTATTGTCTTTGTTTTTATGACTTGTGATGCCCTTTTGTTTTAGTTATGATTCTGGATGACCTCAAGCAACCTGTAAAAGTGAAGACTCTAGGAAACATAGTGGTGAAGTAAGCAATTCATGACTTCCCAAACAGTTACAACTGAGCAAAGTAAATAGAGATGGAGGGAAAGAGAATGTATTCAAAATGGACAATTGAAGAAATAATTTATATTATTATTATGGGAGATCCAGGTCTGTTGATAGGATATTGTAATATTGATCTGCGGCAATGTCTGTTTGCCAAGAAAATATTTGATGGACAATCTCATTTATGGAAAAACCCTTAATTGAAATAAAAAAATAAGGCTCATATACTGAAAAATGGAATTGTATTCTGAAAAATATTAATTGCTACAGGTAAAGGTAGCTTCTGATCATAACATCTAGGTTATTCTGTTGATTTTGTACCTAGCACACAAAGTATTTTGTTGCATTACTTCTAAATAATGTAGACCAGATACCTTCCTGTTTATTTATGAACCATGCATTAAGTAGAGTCTATAGGACTTACTGTTTTCTATGTGCATTATATATAATCTAACTCAATAATAAAACATGCTCATTTATTAAATGCCTTAGAAAAGTTAACAATGAAGAGCCATAAATATTTGATGAATAATCTCAAGATAGAATAAGAGACATCATTATGGTGGAAACTTCGCTAAGAAACCTGTGGATCTTTATATGACTTTTAGCAGATGTTGTATGCCAATTCCAGATATTGTAGAATCCCATCACAAATTCTTATATTTTCCATTTATTATTGCCTAAGCATATTTGTTGCAAGTCACCATTCCAACACTTGTTGTGTTGTTCTATATATATTGTCTAGACACCTGTTATGTTGTTCTATATATATATTGTCTAGACAAGCATAGAGATAGAAGCAAAGAAGAAAATAATACCTAGAATAAGAATCCATGGCCCAAGAGTTATAAAATTAGGTCGATTTACTTGCATAACACTTCACAATAGGCTACATTACTCTCAGATGTTTACATTATGAATCGCTTTCTGTTGCTATTTTGTGTTATAATGTGGAAGATCTTCCTGGATAGGTAATGATTTAAATTTTAATTCTATTTTATTCTAGTCCCATATTTAGAAGTATTTTGAGTTTAGAAGAACATATTTAACTATTTTTGAGTTTTAGAAGAACATATTTAACTATTTTTGAGTTTTCTATATTAATGTATTATGCAGTTATATAACCTCCCTCCCTTTTTAAATATACAACAGGTTGCCTTTGCCACCAGGAGCCTTTTTAGGTCTTTGGAAAAATGAAGAGCTTTATAAAGAATTATATTTCCAAAAATTTCCGGTAAGAAGTGATTAAATATATAATGGTATACATTATTTAAAATAATATGAAATTCTCTATATTTTTCTTTTAATTTTGAATAATGGCTATCCTCACTTCCCTTATACTTGTTGTAAGAACATTTCTCATTTGGCTTTTGAATCCCAAAAGTTTTTCTAAGCTTTATGGAAATGTTTAATTTTCAATCTTTAAACTTGCTGACTGGTTTAATTTTAATTAAAATATATCATCTTATATTAAAATATTTTACATGCTAAAAAAAATCCTCTGAACTCACACACACACGTATGCATACACATACACACATATGTGGCATATTTAGGACAGCAAAATTTCAGTTATCCAAAATGTGTATTTTTCTTCTTCTTCCAAAAGTCTTTATCCAATGGGATCACATATAAGGTGAACAGCACCCATGGTAAATGCTTCTCTGTGTTCCACATTGGGTTTATGCGGAAACCACTTCAATGATGTGTCAACCTGTCAACCTCCATGAACAGACCCATGAATTTTAGATTGTAACTTAGAACAAATGCCAGGGATCAAAATAAATACTACTTTGGTAATGCATCGATTTAGGAGCAAAAATGTAATATTGTTGTACTTAATATTTGGAAGCATTTTTCATTTATCTACTTTTCTTCCTAGGGATATTATGACACTATGGATGCAGGTTATATGGATGAAGAAGGCTATCTATATGTCATGTCTCGTGTGGATGATGTGATAAATGTTGCAGGCCATAGAATTTCAGCAGGTGCAATTGAAGAGGTAAAACATGAAACAACCAGGAAAAATGGTACCTCAGTTTCAAACACAGAGAAAGAGTGGAGGGGGATCTATCTCAAAATTAAGGGGTAATTTTTTTCCTGGTGAGCCACTTCTTTAGCAAAGTTTTCTCCATGAAGACTTAATGAATGAGTGGAGCAAGGGCAGCAGTGCTCTTATCATTACTGTGCTGCTCCTCTTACATACTTACTGAAAGCAATTATACTGTATTAATTTCTGACAATATTCTAGAATAGACTGCTGCTTTCTCCAAGACACTCAAGAAAAAATAAATGGTGGTTTGCTGACAGCTTTGATCGTAATGCAGAAAAAGAAATAATTGTTTTAAAATAGAGTAGAGAGGATGCATTGTTTAGCCTGGTGAGGGTGTAGTGAAGCATATCACTAAACTCTCATTCAGTATTCTAAGGTATGATTTGATTTGAATTCAAGACAAATCAAGGAAAGAACGCATGATTTGATGCAAACTGCTTCACAATTTGATACAGAAAAAAAAAACCATCCATGGAATGAGGAAGCATTAAAATTCCTGCAGCACTCTACTTAGAGGCAGGTAGTAATGGATGAGAATAGCAAATCTAACCTCTGTGAAGGATATTAGTCTGTCAAGATTTATTCAGAGGTGGGATTCACTTACCTTCTCTACCGGTTCACAAATAGGAATGTGCTTGTGCTGGCTTCACTCACACACGCCTTGTCTGCGTATGCACACCACCTTGTGCATGTGCAGTGCTCACGCATTATGTTGGGGGCAGGTGGGCGGAGCCTCCCACAGTAGCCACTATCAGTTTGCCCGAACCAGAGAGAACCGGCTGAATACCACCTCTGGGTTTATTGGATCTCATTGTAAATATTTGTTTGAAATATTTCTCCACATCTTTAGAAAATGAACCAGTAAATATGAGGAAAGGCCTATACAACAGCAATCATTGACCAGAGTCTATAGAGACTCAGTGAATTAATTTAGAAATTGTTTTGAGTCCAAATTAAAAAAATATTTTAAAAACATTTAAGGTTTAAAACTATTTTAAAATGAACTCATGCCAGATGTGATAGCCCAGAAAAACTCAGTGGCTTGACCTTTTGGACTAGGTAGTTTTGTTGCCTCTGATCACCTGGCTTTCTAAGGTGCCAGAAATAATACCAAAACTGGTTGGGAAATTTGCTTATCCTGGAAAACATCTCCTCAGCATTGTGGGTAATTTTAGACAGGGCACATTAGCAAGGTTTGGCATTTCCTGAGCAGGACTTGGTTGCAGCTTTGATTGCAAGTTGTATGGGCAGGGCAGAGCACAGGAGTCTTATCATTCCATTAACACAAGAAAGAACTAAATTAAAGTTTGTGGCCTTGCTTAGCACATTAAAAAAGCTGAGAATTGGGCAAATCAAAGCAACTCAAACTAAGTTTTGTTTTGCCACCCAAAGGAGCTCTATCAGAGAATTTAACCAAATGAGAAAACCGATTGGTTATATAACTCAGTCCCTCGCATTCTCTTTCTGTAGAACTGATAATGCATCATATATTTTCTATAGCAACTCCAGAGGCAGTAGATGATATATAGAATTTATGAAATGTTTTACAGATAGTTCTCGACTTACAACCATTCATTCAGTGTAACATTTGAACTTTAATAATACTGAAAAATACTGATTTATGACCAGTTTTCACACAACTGTTGCAATATTCCCACGGTCAAATGATTAAAATTTGGGCGCTTGGAAAATGGGATGTATTTATGACAGTTACCTGTCCTAGGGTCATGTGAGTCCCATTTGTAACCTTCCCAGCTGGCTTCTAACAAGCAGTCAATGAGGAAAAGCCAGATTCACTTAACGACCACATGATTCACTTAACAACTATGCAAAATATTTCCTAAGATGGGGGGCAAAACTCACTTAACAGCTTGCCTTGCTTAGCAACTGAATTTTTTGGCTCAATGGTGATCGTAAGTCGAGGACTACATGTAGAAGGCTACACAGTGCTTTCATCTATGCATTTTGATTGAATGGATTACAGCAGGTCTGTTTTAATTCATGAATCTGATTTGTTACAGTGATTTGATCAAAGCTTCAAACTGAAATATCCTTGTGAGATTTGGAGTGTGATCTAATTCAAAGCCATGCACCTATTTTACTGAAATTAGACAGGCTTCTTCCCCACACAAATGCTTGGTAATTTATTCCTTGCTGTTTAATGAATAGTTATATTTTATAACTATTATTTATTTTTTCCAGGCTAATCTCAAATTTAGGAGTTTTAATCATCTATTTTAGTGTTGTGGTCCAAGTGGAAATGAATAGTCTACTCATACGTTGTGACCCCTGCACACTCCTTTTTCTACACATCAGAGCCAACCACCACATAAATTACTTTATCACAAATTCATTTATAATCACATATGGTTTAGCACATATTAACTCCTAATCTCAGTCAAGAATAGCTGGGAAACTGAGAGTTTTTCAGGCTACAGATTAAAAAGTTCCCATTAATGTTTGAAAGAGTCACCATATAATATGAAAATTAGTTTCTATTGCTACAGATTAATGAATGGACCATGACATTTAGATGTTTACATTCTCCAAGTTGGACCTTAAATATTTCAAATGAATTCCTGAGCGAATTTCTCCTCAGAATATTCCCACTGGTGAAAAGAACATTCATTTATGGCCTAACCCAGTGATTCCCAAAGTGTGCACCGCGGCTCCCTGGGGAGCCGCGCTATCGTCATAAGGGCGCCGCGAAATATTCAATTATTTAATATTCAAATATTCAACTAGCGCTGCCGGGGAGAAATCAGCAGGAGGGGGAGAAGAACACAAACTTCTGCTAGAGATGCCTTCTCCCCCCCTCGCCTCCCCCTGATCTCTCCCTGGCAGCGCTCGCCTCACGCGGCAGCAAAGTGTGTGTGTGCGTGTGTGTAATGGGGGTCTGGCTGGGACCGATCAGCTGAGAGGCTGGTAAAGAAGCGGCGCTCGGAGGAAGAAGGCAGAGATGCTGGCTGGCATTCGCTTCCCTTACTTTTTGCCGCCGCCGCCCCGGCAGGACGGAGCATTACCACCCCCTCCCTGCTGGTTGCAGCCCAGGCCCTGCCTGCCCTGCTTAGCTGAAAGTGGCGAGGGAGCAAGCCGCGATGAGCAGGAAGGGAAATGAGCGCTGGCCACTATCCCTGCCTTTTCGCGGCAGTGGGGAAGACTTCTTTGCCAGCCTCTCAGGTGATCGGTCCCATCCAGCCCGTTACACACACACACACACACACACACCGCTTGTTGCCGTGCGAGACCAGCGCTGCTGGGGAGAAATCTGGGAGGGGGAGAAGAAAACAATCTTCTGCTAGGGATGGTCTTCTCCCCCCTCTCCCCCTGATTTCTCCCCAGCAGCGCTCACCTTGCACGGCAACAAGTGGTGTGTGTGTGTGTGGCTGGCGCTCATTTCCCTTCCTGCTCATCGCGGCTTGCTCCCTTGCCACTTTCAGCTAAGCAGGGCAGGCGGGGCCTGGGCTGCAAAAAATAAGGGAAGCAAATGCCAGCCAGCATCTCTGCCTTCTTCCTCCAAGCGCCGCTTCTTCGCCAGCCTCTCAGCTGATCGGTCCCAGCCAGACCCCCATTACACACACACACACACTTTGCTGCCGCGCGAGGCGAGCGCTGCCAAGGCGTCCCAGTACCAGGGCTGAAGGGGTGGCGGTGGCGAGGATGGGTGGCCAAGGGCTTCCCTCCCTCCCCACCCAAGCGGACTTCTTGCACGGCTCCAGCCTACGGCTCTGATGAGGATCCGCGGTCCTATTTGTGCAAAGCTGAGTTTTCGGCTGTCGCGGTAATAAAAAGTAAATATCGCTCGAAAATTAACGTCGAGCAAGAAATGAGAGTCGCCATTTCCAATTTTATTCCAAGATTTGAGAAGTTGTGCAGCGAACAACAAGCCCATCCATCCCATTAATAATTTTAAATCATTAAACGATATTCAATAAATTGTGAATTTAAAGCTCGTGTTTAATTTATTTTTCAATTAACCTAACCTTAACGAACTAAAAAGTAGATTTCCAAATTCTTAAAAAGTCAAAAATTTAAAAAAATCGGATGTACCTATTAAGGGAGCCGCGGAAAAAATCCGAAGTGTTATGGGAGCCGCAAACCGAAAAAGATTGGGAATCTCTGGCCTAACCCTTTTGCCTCATCCTAGGCTACTTCCCCCATGTTCCTGAGAGATCTCAAAACTGTATAGAATAGGTTTTTTAGGGGTTTGTATGCAGAGAAGAAAATGACAAAGATGGTCAGTTGCATCTGGCCAAGTGGAATGTTTTCTGGTCACAAGGCTCTTATTAATGGAGAGCTCCATCTTATTCTCCATAGGCTGCTGTTGCTGGACATACTTGGTCAGATAAGTAATGGACATGCAGTCTTATATTTGCTTAATATGGTATTTTTATTATGTCCCCTCTTCAGGCTGTTCTCTCCCATATGGCTGTGGCAGACTGTGCAGTTGTTGGCCAAGAGGATCGACTAAAGGGCCATGTTCCTATAGCATTGTGTGTCCTGAGAAATGGTGAGAAATGTTCATTTACAATCTATCTTTGGAGTTTTGAAGTGAATGATTGGTTTGAGATTGTTGTCTTGATTTGGCTGTGATAGCCGTTGAGAAACAAAATTGTACCATATAAAGTAATAAAGCCACTTATGACACTTGTGCTCTTATGTGCTATTAGGAGTTGATATTGAAGAGGAACAACTTTTAGAAGAAATTGTTGCACGAGTTAGAGAAGATATCGGTCCTGTGGCAGCATTTCGGAAAGTAGTATTTGTGAAACAAATACCAAAAACTCGTTCTGGCAAGATACCACGATCAGCTCTTGCTTCTCTTGTGAATGGGAAGCCATACAAGGTAACAGCCAGTATTACAGCATATAGTAAGGTACCTGTGACTTGACATGTCATTGTTTTAGAGATATTTCCTAACCTAAATAGAGAAACAGAATGATCATGGGTGGGCAAAAATTCGGTAAGAGAGGGAGCAACTTATTTATGTGTCATGTTGCTCACAGACTCTCTGGGCAGAGTACAATTAGATATTAATAGCATAAAAACATTATGCAAAAATTTAAAAGAGGCAAGGTATATTAAAAATTGATTAAAAAAGAGGAGGAAGGCTTTCAGGACACCAATCTGCCCCATGGCTGCATGTTCAACTGTGCACCCCAAGCCATGTTTTTATGGCTTTACAGAAAGCTAAGAAAGTAGGGGCCCACTTCATCCCCAGGTGGAGAGTCTTACATTGGGCGGAGACAGTGACAGAGAAGGCTCTCTTCCTAAACACCATCAGTTGGAATTCTTCAACTGATGGAATGTGAAACATACCTTCCCTTTGGGACTGTGGGACAGACTGATGTAATGGGATAAAGTTCCATAGTTAACCTGACACATTGCCACATAAGGCCTTAAACTTTATAATCAACACCTTGAATTGAGCCTGGAAGCAGATAGGTACCAAATACAGTTTGCTCAACAGAAATGTTACTGCACTATTATTTGGGTGCCCAGAATTGCCTGCATGCCTGCTGAAGCTTCTGGATACTCTTCAAGGGTAGTCCTACATAGAGCACATTGCAATAGTTCAGATGAGTGATGAGCAGAGAGTTCTCTATCCAGGAAAAGGCATAACTGGCACACAACACAAATTTGTGCAAAGGCCCTCCTAGCCTAGTGAATCTTGGAAGACCTCCAGACTACGCACCAGGTCTGGGGTAATGCAACCCCATCCAAGTCCAAAGATGAAAAACTCCCGGATGCAGAGGGCTCCCTTCCCACCATCATTGTATCTTATTAGGGTTCAGTTGAAGACTGGTGTCCCACTATTTAGGTTCCTGCAGCCTCCAGGCACTGTGAAAGGAC
Organism: Natrix helvetica; assembly: GCF_964273705.1. NCBI lineage: Eukaryota > Metazoa > Chordata > Lepidosauria > Squamata > Natricidae > Natrix > Natrix helvetica. The sequence goes on along the minus strand of NC_138553.1, from coordinate 42,173,865 downwards.
ATTCACAGCATCACCCACTTTACCCCAGATGGAGCTGTATAACTGGAAATCATCAGCATACTGGTGATACTTTATCCTATAGTGACACATGATCCTATCCACCTATTTCATGTAGATTTTAAAAAGGATGGAGAAAGGACCAAGCCCTGTGGCACTCTGCAAACCTCTAAGAAAGAGGGAGGAAGCCAGGGGTACAGGTCAGAAATGGTATGTGGGGATGCATGAGAGATGCCTTATGGGTTGGGAAGGCTGTGTGGGCATGCACAAAAAATGCCCTGTGGGCAGGTAAGGCATTGCAGGTCAGTGGTATAAATTGGAAAGGGTGCCTGGGGGTCATGCGAGAGGTGCTGTGTGGGTTGGGTTGGGCACATGGTGGGGCAGCATGGGGCAAGAAGAATGCATGGGCGTTGCAGGGATGTGTGAGAAATACTGTGTCAGTGGGGCACAGCATTGTGAGGTTGGAAGGGTGCCTGGAGGTACACAAGAGCTGCCACACAGGTCAGGAAAGGTGTGTGAGGGGGCAGTGTCTATTTGGAAGGGGACATGGGAGTGCACAGGAGGTACTGCATGTTATCAAGGAAGGTGTACGGAAAAGTTTGGAAAAGTCTATGCAGGTGTACAAGAGGAGCTGCATGGACTGGGAAGGTTGCATGGGGATCCCTTCCTCCCTGTTCTTTTCCCCTTTCTTTCCCTTAGCAACAGCCAGGTAAGTGGCTCCTGCTGGATGAGGGAAAGGAACAAGGGATTGCAAGACTGCCTGGGAAACTGTCATAGAACATCGTAAATGAAGATCATGTGACTATAGCAGCATCTGGTATCATAGCAGCAGCCAGTATAAACAAAGATGCACAAATTTCCCAAATTTCATTCCCTTAGAAGTCATGGGTCCTTATTTTGGACACATTCTGTAACTTGGCTCATTTGAAGTATCTTTAATTGTTCCCCTACGATGCATTGTATTTTTATGGGCAAATACTGACTTGTATATGATTTTCACAAAAACGAAAACATTAATTTTAATTTGCCATATTAAGACACAGTTATTTTTTTTTCAGATAACCCCAACTATTGAGGATCCTGCTGCGTTTAAACATGTAGAAGAAGTGTTAAAAGAATTAAAATAAGATTTAACAACCAGTTTTGTTATATCAAAAATATAAGTAAAATGTTTATTTTATTTCTGTAAATGTGTTATTGAATCTTAGTCACAGTAACAAGTAATATTCAGTTGGCAGTGTGAATTCTACAGTGAGCTACTTAGATGATTTAATTTTTTTATGGTGATTAGAATTGTATGAACAAATATTTGTAATATACATATTGTTCTTAAATACAGTGCAACAGATAACATAATTTAAATCCTGTTAAAATTGTGTTGGTTTCTTTCAATGCCAGGACAAAATTTAATCTTAGTCCTTAAAAGTTTGCTTTATCTGAAACACCCATACTTATATTGAAGTTTTTTAAGTAGCTCAACATTGGTAGCTAAAATTTGTTGTAATTTTAACATAGAGATTTAAATTTTGAGTAATAAGGAAAAGAAAATGATTGTTAATGGCGTTAATGATTTAAGTATTAGCAAAACCCTGTAATTCAGGCCTACTACTGGCTACAGGATACAGTGGATGCAAATGTTTCTGGGCGATGGTAAAACTCAGTTGAAACTACCTGGGTAGAGCGAAGCTACTTTATTTTTCACAAATACTAACTAACCACTCAATCCTTACTGACAAATTCTACAGGTATGACCAGTTGAGCCCAAAATTTATGTTGCTAAGTGAAACATTTGTTAAATGAGTTTTGCCCCATTTTATGACCTTTTTTTCCTTAGTTGTTAAGTGAACCATTGCAATTATTAAGATAGTAACACAGTTGTTATGTGAATCTGGCTTCCCCAGATACAACCAGCTTGTCAGGTTGCAAAAGCTGATCACATGGTCTCTGGACACTGCAAGTGTCCCAAACATGAACCAGCTAGTAAGCCTCCAGATTTTGATCATGTGACCATGAGGATGCTGCAATGGTCGTAACTGAAAAATGATCATGTCACTTTTTTCAGTGCCACTGTAACTTTGAATGGTCACTAAATGAACTTTGTTAAGTCAAGGACTACCTATATTCCTATCTCCCACTGTCCTTTTCCATGGTAACTTTCTCATAAGGTTCTAATTTTGTAGGCAACTCGTTAACTTGGCAGAAAAGTTAGGGAACATAAAGTGCCAGGAAGAATTGGGCTGCTCAAGTATGTGCTGAAACAGCCCAATTGATTTTTTTAAAAAAACGTTTATATGGTAGAATCCTTTAAGAAATCCTTTAGAGCAGGATTTGAGTGTCAGTCTATGAAGTTAGTCTAGACAAGAAAACCAAAACAAGAATCTTGCAAGTCTGAAAATGTCCACCCCCATTGGCCTACTTTTTTGTTTCAGAGAATTAGGGAGGGTCAGTTTTGAGATGCTTTATCTGCCCTCCATTCCTGCTTTGGACTCAGATTTCTCTTGTCAGACCATTGTCTAGGCCTGTGATGGTGAACCTATGGCACACAAGTCGTTTCTGTGTCCACGCATGCCATTGCCCCAGCTCAGCCAGCTGGTCCTGGGTTTCTGACGCATGCATGCGCGCCAGCCAGCTGGTCGTCAGGTTTCTCACGTGTGCATGCCTGCCAGTCAGCTGGTTGATGGGTTTCTGAGGTGCACATGCACGCTGGCCAGCTGGCTGTTGGGTTTCTGGTGCTCTGTTGCATGTGCCTTCCGGTTTGGACACACTGTGCCTAAAAGGTTTGCCATCACTGGTCTAGGGTGTTCTTCCTCCTCTCTAGGTTTTTCTCATAGCCCATTATGGTGATTGTGGCTGTGTACTTTGCCACAAGTGATGAATGCAAGTTTAAGGAACAAAAATATATATCTCATATTCAGAATGGCCAGATAATTAAGGTAAATAATAATTTGTAGCCACATAACAATTCCCAGTTAGGAACCAAGCCAAAAAAGGATCATATAGTTCAGAAAGATTGCCCTCTAGTGTTAAAACATTGAGAGATGTAGTCTTTAAAATTGTGCTGTGTTTTCTAATACCCAAATTATTTTAAAAGACTGTTATACCTTTTTATAAACAGATATTTAGGACTTTAACCACTTGGCAGTCATGGGAATAATCTTTGTATACGTTTGATCATTCTACACAGGGTTGCTACCCATAATATGATAATGAATTTGGGTAAAGCTAGAGCAGGGTGACCAGGGGGAGCATTTAATGTAGTTGAAGCGTTCTGTTGCTGTAACACCTGAAAGCATTTTCTTGCACCTATCTGCACCCCTACTTGTAGCTTTAAATGTGAAAGGCAGAGAAACACCCTGACAGTGTTTATTTGAGAAGGAAGGACAAACACCATATCCATGAGTAATTTGTTAGGGTCTCTCATATAATGATATTTGGGAGGGGATGAAAATAGCTTTCTCTTTCATTCTGACATCCTCTTTTGCTTTATCCTTGTCCTACTTAAAAAGGTGCTAGAAAACAGATGGCATTCATGAATTTTTTAGTTGCTTGCAAAGAATTTTGAAATTAAGGGAGAATTGCTGTGATACTAAGTTGAGGGTTGTTCAACCTGCTTATGCGGAAAACAGTAAAATGTTTAATTGAAAATAAATTTGAGTAAATCTTTTGTCTATTATTCTGTCTTTTCCCTTCCTTTAATTTGGCATGTGCTGAGAACTCTTGCAGCCAAATTTTAATTCTCTGTGGAATGAGTCCATTTGCTTTCAGTGGAAGTTACTGATTAATAAAGTATAATTTAGATTGTAATCTAAGGAATCCCCCTTTGATTAAAAGGAGAGGCCAAGTTTTCTTATGTGTTAAGTAAAGATGGATTTGGACAAGGTAGTTGTGGGCAAGTACACTAAACTTTTTTGGAGGGTTGGGGAGTAGTGGGATCCAAACACTACCTGGTCTCTGGCTTCCTATACAGACCCCACCACTAAAAAAAAAGAGCAAGCCAACATGAAAAAAATGCAATTCACAAAACACTTGGAACAAAAGTGTAGAATGATCTGTAGCTCAGGCTGGTAGATTGTAGGTTATGACTTCCTCTTTCAACTTTTGAAAAATCATGCGCTCTTCTGTACCTCCACAAGGATCATAAAGGTAAGGCAGAGAACAAATTAAAAATTAACTTGTATTTTCTGTCTGGAATATGTTTAGCTGGAAAAGACACAGTAGTGTACTGAAAAGAAACATTTTGCAATATAACTAGAATGAGTTGAAATTGGTATATTTCATAGTACTGTGTGCAAACGCTTTAAATTCAGATACTTTTGAGTAAATCAAATTATTCAAATTTAAAACATTGTATTTCAAATAAGAAACTAATATTTTGAACATTTTAGAAATGTGTTGATCTCCGATACCACAGACAGAACACATAAAAGAGCACTGATTTTATTTTATTGACAAGGGGGAGAGAAAAAAAACGGTCACCATTTAGTTAACTAAAATCTGTTTAAAATTTTAAAAATGCAATAAAACAAATGCACGTGCAGATGTTTTGCAGATAAGCCTGCTGAAGGACAGGACTTAAGCTACAATAAGATCAATCAGGCAGCAAGATTATTAGCAAATAGAGTAGGTAAATTACATTATTAAATAGTTCTTACTTTGAAACTTCCAATATAACAAAGGGCAAACATCAATAACACCATCAAATAAAACCATAGCAGATAATAGTTTCTCCTCTAAACTTCTATACAGTATATAATAACTGTTTTGTCTTTTAGTTATTTCCTCTGATAAAGTTGACTTCAGTGAAGTCTCAGCAAGGCCACTTTTGAATGAAAGCCTAACATTAGACAAGCAGCTGTTCCAATACCCGATTATAATGGAGACATGGAGGGTATTGTTATACAACTGAAACGTTGAAAATCAGATTTATTTTCTTTTCATCATTTTGTTTTCAGGCCAATTTTAGCTAGCATGTGAAGAATTTTGAGGAAAAAAAATACTAGCAAAGCTAGCTGCTTCTTGGTAATTGCTTCTTTGTAGCCATTGAGGAAAATGTCTCTTGCTTTCTGTATTTCGTTCTGATTTTTGCAGTTTTTCTTCATGTTAGTTTTAGAAAAAAAGAGCAGTCACAGTGCTTTTCTACAATTTTGTATGCATTTCTGTTTGTTGTTTGTATATATGTATGAGAGTTCTGTTTTGCCTTTATAGGTCCATTTTTGGCTCAAGTTTCATTTTTAAATCTTTTCCCTCTTGATCATTAGAGGCAAGAATTCACTTTAAATAGTGGTATATAATTTTTGAAAAAGTAGGAACATGATGAAGCATCTAATAACTTTTTGCTATTCAATATCCAATTGACATTGCTACAATTCAAAATTGTAAAAAATAGTGGAATGAAAAGATACAAACAGTATACCTGACAATGTATTTGTCAAGTGTTTGCACTAAGACCCCATGTACCACATATTTTTTTTAAAAAAATCATATTTATATCCATTTACATGAGACACATATTAAAAAGAAATTCCACCATAAATACATGTAATTCTAGTATATTACAATAAAACAGATGGAACACATTTCAAAATGAAGGCCCCCTTTTGATAAAAGCATTATTTCTGCACATTGGCCAAATTTGTCATGATGTACAATTTTAAAAATTAGTAATTATTATTAATTAAACATTAGATGTGCAATCTGGACAATATTGTTGCTACACACTATTCAGTCATTTCAATGGAGCTTGTGACCAACTTTTGTGTCAACTCCACAGAAAGGATAAAAAAATTGTGTGACAGTAGTATTTGGCAGGTTGCACATTACAACTAAATATGTAAAAAGATCACCACACATTTTAGTTTGATAAACATTTATATTTTCTTCCCTATTACCCTGTTCTTGGAATAAAAAGCTTCTTAAGTTGGTGGTAGTGCACTTCAGGTAAAATAGAAGAAAGAGGTGGCATCTAGAAGTAAGGAAAAAAACAATTCATTTAATGATAACATTTACACTGATATAGATTATTTCACAGTAGTAATCTCTGAGTAGCAGTTGTAAAATAAAGCTTAGTTGAGGTGGGAAAGAGGTAAGGCAGAGTGAAGATGGAATCAGTAAAAATACATGGTAGAAGATTCACTGGTTGCATTTAAACTCATCTCTAAGAATAGCTAAAATAGCTTGAAATCTTATAATTTTCTATTTGTTTTAAAAACTAATCTTAGAATAACATAGAGATGTTTATGCTGTATATTAAGGATGCAGGTATAGTTAGATTATCTGGAAAAATAATCTCAGTAAAACCAATGGAGTTTATTTATTAAAACAGTTGCATAGGATTATGTTTCTTTGTGTCTTATTTTTTCTTTTAAACACCACTACCTTATTTTGAAAAGAAAAAAACAAGGAAAATGATTTTGTTTTGTGAGAGTACAAATTTATTTTAATGAATAGCATGTTTTAATAAAAATTACTGAGGTTACTGTTCTTGAGTAGGAAGATTGTAATATTTAAGAAGTATTTTAGAAAATATACGCATTTTGGAAAATGATGTTTTCATTATAGGATTTGTGTAGTCATTCCTGGACAAAGTATCCTCCTTGTTCTAATGAATACAGGTGCTACTGCACTGGACTGTGAGTGACATCACAGCAGTAGTAATTGTAAATTACATGGATAAAAGTTAATTTTTGCCTACATTTTCAAAACTGATTATATTTTATAATTTTTAAAAATAGCAAATCAAGTTCTTTATTCCCCAATCCCTTGCTATACTGTTTACTGTGAACAGCATTTGCGTGCAGGAGTCAATATCAGGCAGGAAGAGAGCAGCATTCAGCAAGTGAGCAATTAGTATAGAGGAAAATACAATTAGTATTTGCTAATTTTTTAAAAAGATTACAAACATTACACCAACTCATAGAAGAGAATGTGGGGTGAGAGGCAAGAAAAATAATTTATCTTTTTCAGAAGTCGGTTTTAGATTGGCCAGAGACATTATTGGAAGAACGAGACACACACTTAGGAGATAATTTTAAGAACATAAAATATTATTGGTTCCTGATTTTCTCCAGCTTACAAGGAGCCTAGTGAGACTACACACTATCAAATGTTGTATTGGAAGAAATGTTTGCCATACAACAATGCATTTTCTAGAGAAGCATTATTATCAAATGTCTTCTGTGTTATGACCAAGAGTTTGTGTAGTTCTTAGTGCTCTCTGAACTTTGTTTTTGCTTGCCAATGTTTCATTACTCAGTATGAGGCCTGCTCTCTGAGTGTGAGGTCTGCTCGTGTGTGTGTGTGTGTGTGTGTGTGTGTGTGTGTAAACTTACTCTGCCAGTTTTGATGAGGGTATATTTTCCTCTATTGGAACAATAGTTTGTTTTCCCCATTTGGTTATCAAATAACAGTGGTATATCAGAAAATAATTGTCTATTACTTTCTGAAGAAATACAAACAGGATGTATTATTGGGTTCAGAGGTAGCATCAGAAATGTAGCTGCTGCAACATGACTGAAACTGGCCTCCGCTCCCCTCTTCCATTCAATCATGTTCCATTCTCTGTGGCTCTAGAACATAGCTGAAACTGCCCTAAAGTGTGGCAAATTATGGATATCCTTCTAACTATTTGCAGTAATCCTTTGGATGTTAGCATGAAACAAACAGGCAGAACAAAAATGAGCATATCTTAAGGAAATTAAGGCTGAAGAGCACACCTAGGATATGAGATATTAAAAAAGTTCTTGGCATGGAGGAATAGTTGATCATATGTATCTTGTCCATCTCAACCTGAAATGTTACAGCCAGTGGTGGGATTCATATAATTTAACAACCGGTTTGCCCAGGGTCAGGTTGACTCTGTGGTGGCAGGAGTAGCCCATCCCTGTCCTCCAGCTCCACCGCACATGTGAAATGAGCCTCCCATGATGGCCAACCTGACCTTGGGTGAACCGGTTGTTGAATTACACCGCCCCCACTATCAAAGTGGATCCTGGGCGCTGCGCTACAATGGAGAAACGGTCAACAGAGAGGATGGCATGAGGGAAGGAGGAGGAGCAGGGAGAAGAAAGAGGGAAAGCAGCCTTCTCCTCCTCTCGTGCTTTGCCCGTTTCTCCATTGCAGCGCAGTACCCAGGATCCACTTTGATAGTGGGGGTGGGTAATTTAACAACTGGTTTGCCTGAACAGGTGCAAACTGGCTGAATCCCACCACTGGTAACAGCCCAAGTCACAGGTTTGCCAACAGTGCTTAAATGTACAAACCTCCAGCAGTAGCCTAAAGTATCCCTGTTATTTCATTTCCATAAAGAATTCAACCTTTTATGTATTTTCATCTGAATACTCACTTTAGTTCAATTCGGAGCTCTTTTTCATGCTAGATATGTCAACATGAATATGTGCGAACTGTAGAACTGTCTAACCTCTGTAACCGAGATGAAGCAACTGCAAATAGAGATCCAATAATATTAAGAAACTTGAAAGAAGGTGAAAAACATCATTAATGGAGGTTTTTCTAATATCATAAATAGCTGTGAGTTATTTTATTTTACCTTTAAGCTTATTTAATTCCAATTGCTTTGTTTCCTCTTTTAGTCTTTTGCCTAAAATAATGTTATTTCATCATAAATATTAACAAACTGTAAGTGTTTGCCTCCATTATATATAAAATCAAGATGAAACAATACATTTCAAATCATTGTTTGAATGGAAGGCAGGTAGGGTATATTAGTTCTACTTCATTTATCTGTAGGCTAAATGTTCAAATGGACTTTATGTTCATATGTCCAAACTGTATAGCCATATCTAAATGAGCTTCAAACCTGAATATGTAATCAGAATTTTTATTTAATACCTCGTGTGACCTATAGACATCCAGTGGTGCTAGAGACAGGGAAAACACTCCACCTGTGTCAGGTGGGAAGGCTCATTTGGGATTTCCAATAATGCATTAATCCAGTATTGAAACAAATCCAGCATCGGATAATGTGCTTTAATTTAGAAATATGAATTAAATCATTAATAATATTTAATCAGCAACTGAAACACTTAATTTTTGGTCAAGTATCTTGAATGGGTGACCTATATTGTTTTCTCGTATTCACACATTTCTTGCATATTTTCTTCATAACAGACATTTTGCTAATAATCAAACATTTTACAAGCAGAATGTTAATAGTTTAAAACATTATTTGAAAACTTAACTCCATTTTCCCATTGCCTTTTCCCTGCCTCTCAAAGATGTATTTCTTTTACTCTCTATTAGCTGTGAAATAGATGTAAGTGATTTGAATAATTTACATTAAATGTAACTAACAGCCATGCAAAGTTGGAACATTCATTTTGAAAGCAGGTGTTAATTGGCTTACCGTCAGTTGCCATTTTTCGTGACTGTCCTGATGTTGTAGTTAACCTAAACCCAGCTGGCAGTGTTTCTGAAGAGCCAGGCATCATGCTGATTCCATGAACTTCACGTGGAGGAAACTGTCTTCGCCAGGAAGAGCCCTGCCTAAAATTCTTGTCATCACTCTGCAACATACAATGTTGAATTTTAGTAAAGCTGAAATCTTTTCCTTGCACTAACTGTCATTTTGAAATGTTATAATCAGGAAAGTAGATTATTGCCTATTAAAAATGATTTTTGCAAACATGTATACTATGGAAATCTTTATCTGGTTTCTTTTTGAAAACAGGTTAACAATACATGCACTTATTACATCTGTAATGACATAGCCAGAGTAAGCTGACAATTACAAAAGCTTCAGAATATAACAAAAGGAATGACAAAAATATTGAATGATTAAATGGTTTTCATTTGATTTAGCAGTTGTAGCTAGGCGGGCCTTTGCACAGCAATGTGCATCATCAGGGGACTCTGCTCATAGTCACCCACACCTTAGACATCTCCAGATTAAAATACTGTAACACACTGCATATGGAACTGCCCAACTAATGCAAATGCAGTGGTGCAGGTAAATTATGTGTGCTCCCAAAACCACTCATCATACTTCTGTTCCATGAGCTGCATTGGCTGCCAGTTTGCTTCTGGATTTAATTCAAGGTGCTGGTTTTCATTACTGTTGCAATCTCATCACTAAGGAAAAATATGTGACTAAAAGAAACTGGCAATATATCTTATCACTAATTGCAGGTATATGTCTTAATTTGCATATTGGCAATTCAGGCTATTTCTGCAAAAATATCATGTATTAAATATCGTAAGGCTTCATCCTGTCAAATGACTACACTATAGGAATTCTGCGGAAATGAGCTAGTGACCTGTTTTCCCGTTGGGAAACTTATTCTGAATTAATGTGACTACATCCTTTTTTTACTAATAAAACCAGCATAGCCTTACTATCTAATTCCTTCCTTTCTCTACTTTCTCATCTATGTATAATTAAATTGGCAATGGTAATAATGTCCAACAATCTATTTTAAGGTATTTTTTTTTCATATATTTTATACAAACAACAAACATCTATTATTTTCTGTTGTTCATAATTAATTATATAAAAATAAGACTACTTACTTCATCAAGGCGTCTACCTGTTCCTAGTGCCAATAAATTGTTGTATTCTCTCTCGAGAATCTGCCGTGCCTATGGTTAAACAAATCAATAATGTAAAAAATATTTCAAATCCTATGGAAATTGAACGGGTTTTAAATAGTTACTTTATGTACCTGGGTATTCTGTGTTGGAATCTGTAACAATAAGGCTAAACTGCTATAATCAAAGTTATCATCTAAGGCTATGAGTGACCCATGCACACCACTTTCTAGCACATTATTCGCATAATCTCGTAATCCAATTGCTTGTATCCAGCGTATAACTCTGTCATTGCTCCACACCAACACATCTGTAAAAAAGAAAAAAAAAAGGATTAGGGTTGGGGTTATGAGTTTAGGCTAATAACCAATTTTTAAAAATATAAGAATAAAAGATCTGAGGTAAACCAAACATAGCTATTTAAAATTATATTGTACTCCCATAACGTTAGACCTGTTCCAAAATGTAAAGCAGTTTTTCCATAAAACGGATACATGAAATTTCTAGAGACAAATTCATATGCTGTAGCAACAAAAACTTATATTGTTTATATTATCTAACAATATGATTGAAAAATACTTTAGTACAAATCTAATTAATTATGAAGCTACATGCCATTTTTAATGTTTTTCCTTTTCTATTGTCACACATATGAAGAGTTACAAGGAGGAGCTTACACTGATAAAGCACATCGACACCAAAAGCCTATCCAATGTTAATGCACCTCTAGATTAACAAAGTTAGTTGTTTAATGTAATGCCATCTATTACTAGTTTTCCATTACAGATTGATATCTATTGCTAATAGATAGATACTACTTGCAAACATAAAGCTGTTACTACTTATTGTTTTAGTTACCATTTTGAGATGATGGTTTGCATTTACCTGCACTTCAATGTACTTTTATGAGATTGTTTCTGTTTAGAATATTTTATAGAATGAGCATTCAGAAAAACCCGTTTTATATTAGTAAAGCATTACCTTTTATTTCATGCTGACTTGCTTCCCTTCTCCTTTCTAATTCTTGTCTATCATAATTCAGTTTCTTTAAACACATGATTCCATATTGCAGACTTGTTCTGTTATTTTAAAAAAGTAACACACCATAAGGCAATTGGAAAGTTTTATCATTATTGAAAACTCTTATTCGGTTTCATAAACACTGGAACTATTTTGGGGCAAATAATTTAGAGTGAGAGAAGAATGCAGAAATCATAACATTAATATGTTGACTATTAGGGTGTTTAACTATGTTTCTGTTATCCCATATAAACATGTATCATTCATTTAGGAGTTGTACAGATCTCTATGAGTGAAGATTATGCGTGCCCATTATTTAAAATGTTATAACTTACCGATGAAAGCTATCCACCATTTTTAAATGTACACGGAGATCTTTTTTTGTTAGATGATCTAACATCCTTGCGTCCACCAAACATTCCATGAAGTAACTTCGGTATTGTGGTAACCCTAGACTGGGAAGCCATTCATTACCAATCCATTCATGGTTCATATCACCATAAGCTAGGGTCTATGGGGGAAAAAAAGGAAAACATAATGGTTACCTTATTACTACACCAATCACTACACACAGACACACACACACACACACACGTTTTTGGATGAGAAATGTTTTCAAAGAAAAAAAACTAAATTTGAAATGTCTGTGGAGATTCTCAATTCCTGAAAGACTCTAAGCAGCTTACAATTTTAAAAACAAGGATAGCAAAGGAAGAATCTGCCATACCTTACATGACTTCATAGCTAATCTATCGCAAATTTCAGGAGAACACATTTTAGAATTCCTAGCCAATTCCTAGCCCAGACATCAGGTTAAAGAAGTGCATTATAGGTGAACAACTCTAATTATATGGCATTTCTACTCCAATATGTCACCAGGTAGCAACATCTAATCAACTTTGGCTGATCTGAGCAACGACGTGGGGTTGGTCCTAGTAAATATTTGGATGGGAGCTGGCTAGGAATTGTGAAATAATAAGCATTTTGGAATAAGCAAAGGTAGCCTACTTCTACAATACCACAAAGAATACTGTATGGATGCCATGCAACAAAGGGAATAGAAGGAAATAAGCAGGAAACCTATTTACAAAAAGTGATTCTGGATATGGAAAGAAAAAGATAATTCACATCATCTAACCCCCCATAACTTTAACCTTAAACAGTTTACTGTGGACCTCATCCCATTCCTAAGAGATTTGCAAGGGGGTGTGCATAAGCGCACCAGCATGCCTACCTTCCCTGTCCTACTGTCCCCATTTATTCGTACCAATTTCCTGTGTTCGTGTCCATGTTTATACTTATACCTGTTATCTTGTACATGTTTGTCAAACTAAATAAAATAAATAAATAATTAAAAAATAAATCAATCTATTTAGGGACTTGTATTTCTAACAAAATGAAGCTGTTCATGCAAGTAGTATGAAGATAAGATTTATTAGTTGTATTCATTTACAGTACAATGCTAAAAGCAAACTTAAAAGGGGTACATTTTTTCTGGTGGTTGGTTTATTTCATAGTTATGGAATCATTTGTGAAACAACTAGCATAATTAGCACAATCATTACTTGGTGTAATTATGTTGCAAGGTATTGTTAAAGCACTTATGCAAAGAACTGCATAAATGAAAACTGAAGTATTGACATTCATGTGAAAAAGGGGTTTTCACCTGAGTAACAAAATTGTGCTAGCTTTGGGATCATAGAACACAATTCAATGTCTTGTACCTCAATCCAATAAAATTACCATCATAGGTACTGAAATATTTTCATATTAATTTTGTCAAGCTGCAACAGAATACTGATTGAGTTGACCCTGTAGCTGATGTAATATGTAAACTTTCCAACTTCCAAATTATAGACATACAAAATTACAGATCTTTTTAGTATATGGCCATTCAGAGAAACAAAGGAAATAAATTTTGCAGTAGAACTGTGCCAATCCATCAGCTAATTTCTCATCTTTGGCTACTAAACTTCTCTGCTTAAGACTAGATTAACGTGAAAAGTACACATTGGTGAACTCCCCCAGTTTAACTACTGCTTGTCTATAGTCACTCTACAGTTTAAGCAATGTGCTCTCATCTATACAAGGGCTGATCATTCTTATTTCCAGAAAATGAACTACTGTTTGTCATGTTAAAAGAAAAAACATCAGAGGAAAAGGGTCATACCTGAGCCCAGCTGCCTTCCTCACTGTCCTTCTGCAAGTTGAACAGAACCATTAGCAATGCCAATTAAAAACAAAAAACAAGAATATTTAGAAACTAATAAATAAGATCTAAATAGAGCAATACAATATATCCTTATAATCTCATATTCTTTTCCAAGTTGTCGTAAAATATAGTCAGTAGGAGAGGAAAAGAGACAGTAAATAAGTCTCTTGCCAGCCCAGATTTTCAGGATGCCCCAGGCTGAAAAATTACTTGTTGGGGAGTTGACTAGTTGGCTGACAATCATGGGCACCAACTGATTAAAGCTTCTGCACCATATCTCTTTTTCTGGGAGGTACTAGTCAAGAGCTTTGACTAACCAAGAAAGAAGAGCAGCGACACCACTGGCTTTTGAATGGTCTGCAGGTTTTTGTAAAGCTTTAACAGGAAAGGTAGCCTCAATATATATGCATTGTGAATAATCACATGGCAATCATCCAAACTATCCATCAGCTGGGCCAGCAAGCTACTGGCTGCTGTTCCCAAGATGTTCTGGCCAGACCTCTTCCCTGGTTGCCAAAAGAATGGGTTTGGGAAGTGCAATATCAAAGCAACTTTTTATGAAAGCTTTCTTCTGGAGCTTTCTAAACAAGATGGAATTTACACATAAATATGCACTAAAGAACTGAGGATTGATTTGATTTCTCAATTTTAACGCATTTGTATTTATTTTGAAAGAAATTATTTAATTAGTTTAAAATTTGTTTACAACACATTTCAGACATTTCCATAAAATAGCCTACACATACAGAGCTTATTGTGTCATTTTGTAAAATTATTATATTTACATTATATTTACATTTACATTTGTGTTACAATTTGGGCATACCAGGGGTTGTAACACAAATACATACCTATTTCCCTGGCCTAGCTGATAAGAGAGCCTGTGGCTTAGTGGCAATTACATCGGCCTAATATGCAATACAGCCCTGGTTCGATTACCAGTAAGGGTATGGCTAGCTGATGAGACCTAAATAGGTTGAAATAGATCTATACTAGTCTCCCTTTATTTATCAGCACAAATACAACACACACACACACACACACACACACACACATCTTACTCCTAAAAATTTCCTATGTCCTATGATGACACTACAATAACAATAATAGGCAATATTAGAACTAACCGCTTTGGTTGGAGCTGCAAGATTTTCCATTTCTTCATGGGTTACCCAGACATTGCCTGAGGGCTATTGTCCAGGCCCACAGGGTCAGGCAAAATCCATATTAGGTAAGCAGTGTTAAAGAAGAAAGGCAGCAACACTGTAAGTTAACAGCATACAGCATCAAAATGAGCACAACCACATTATTGTCTCAGATGAGGTACAGTTAGAAAGCAGTGTTAAATAGCTGCTTTCCCCCTGCAATTTGAAAAAAAATCCCTCAGTTGAATTATTCTGATATGGAAGGGAGCATCTGCATTCTATTAAATAAATGTGAGCAAATAATCCCTATACACTTCGATTATTGTCTTTAGAACCATTAAGTTATAGCAGCTTTATCTGATTTCATCCAGATACACTGGAACTGTTAATATCTGTAATTTGCATTCAGCATAGCCAACACTTCAAAATGTTAGATTTTGTAATCTCAACAAATCTGGATCTCATCAGATTGGAGAATACTGTTTTTTTATATGGAAATAACATTTCACTGAATCTAAGGATATACACATTTTAAAGCACAGAAATTGCCCTAAAATGTGTAGTCCTGCATATGGGAAAATCATCTGTGAAGTTGATCCAAGAGATACTGTATTTTCAACTGTTGCTACACATGACCTGAAAAGTAATATAATGGAAGAAATGAGGGTTGAAGAAAATAACACTTTAATCCCAATTGGGCATCATATTTTTTTAATGAATAAATATTTGAGAGTGATATTGGCCATAATGTAGGAGTATGAAAACCTTGGTGAACCACCTGAAGGATTACAGTTCAATCAGCAATTCTGTATCCTAGATAAGGTACAAAGAAACCTTATTAAAGATTAAAAAACAATAAGAAATAAATAAGGAACATCTGAACTGAAGTCCTAACCTGGTCTACCAAGCTGGCCTATTTGGCTTCTGCATTTTAAAGCATCCTCTTACTAATTCCCAAACGTCCTCTTCATTACTTGATTGTCCAGAGGTATCTACAGGTACTGGCCTTTTGACAGATCCAGCAAAGGTTTTTTTTATGCTTGATGACTCACCGTTCTAGAAGTTGGAGGGGCTGATGGGCTTGTGAGGGACACCATCTCCTGGATTGCCAGCCGGAGCTTCAGGCGATGGAGAGGATTGCTGATTCCAATTTCTCTCTGGATTTCCGTATCTGACAGTGCAGACATGATGGCACCACTTTTCACGTTTGCACGGCAAGCAGCAACATACCATGCAGGCATTCCTAGCCAAAGCTATTGGGGATGGAGAATCAGTAGTTAAGAGCAATAAGGTTATTCTCATTACCAGGGCTGAATTAAATTGGGAGCTTGCATTAAACCAGGGGTGTCCAAACTTGGAAACTTCAAGACTTGAGGACTTCAACTCCCAGAATTCCCCAGCCAGCATGGCTGGCTGGGGAATTCTGGGAATTGAAGTCCACAAGTCTTGAAGTTTCCAAGTTTGGACACCCCTGCATTAAACACACATAATAATGATTGGGTAAGCAAGTTCAGGTATTGGGGTTTAGAAGGCAGTACACCATTCTGACATTAGATTTTTTATAAAGTTTTTCTTTCAAAATTATATTACACCACCAGAGCTTTCCCCCCAAACATAAGAATATAATGTTTTCATCCCATAATCAGCTTTGGTTCCATTGTAACACCACCTTTACCAGAAAAAAATATTTTTTCCTAAAACAAACAATAATCTAAATACAATAGTCGAGAAAAAAACCCTGACAGGAATGATGAATGGATATGAACTAATACAAAGAAGATACAATTTTTAAAAATCTGCCTTTCATGTTGAAAGCCCTCATGAAATACGCCTGCCTTCTGACTAATGTAATGTGCTTTAGTTAATAATTATTCTGGTTAAATGACAAAATTATAATTATCAGAGAATCTAGTAATTGGTCACTGAAGCAAAGCTCAAAACCAGGGTTATTACTAGAGTTAAAATTAAAGTAACATTCAGACATAACACACAACACTCATGTCTACAAATGCTTTCTTGTATTAATTTACTTCTAGATTTCAGATTTAAAATTTATTTTATAGTGGTATAATTTAAAAAATGAAGACTGCTTCTGGATTCTATGTAAGTTTTTTTTAAACAAATGCTATTATATATATATATATATTTCACATTCATCACATGATGGACATTATACCTTATTTTAAACTATTTTAAAGTTCCTACTTCCTCAAGAATATTTTTTTTCTCTTTCTCAAATTATAAAAATATAACTTACATTTCAACTTCCAAAGTACGAGTGGACTTTCGCTTTATCATTCCTACAGATTTTGGTTGAAATATGTTGATCTTTTTTTAAAACTGGGTCATTTCTTAGTTTAAAGTTCTAGTATGATATGTCTTATGAAATATCCTTTTTTTAAAAAAGGGGGCAAAAGCATTTTATCATTCTATGTAAGAATGAACTGTTTATAGACATTATTTCAAGAGGGAAATGAGAATTAACAGTTGTAACAGGGTCTTTACTTCTGTTTTCAACCTAAATTATAAACTGCTTATGAAGAAGGTAAAATCATGTATACTAATATTTTTAGAAGGTTTTCCTAAAGCTTACCTCTAGCCAGGCAACAACTGTTGGCCCATCCCATTGTGCAAAGGGTAACCCCTTCCTCCGAGCTTCCTCCAGAAGTTCATGCCTAAAAGTGCATTAGAGATAGTTAAAGCAGGAGTTTAGACCTAACGACATCACAAATGGATTTCAGTATGGATGAAATAAAATTGTAATGCACCATGTCACTGATAATACATATTAAAGTTTGCTTGTTTGCTATATATATACTTTGAACTTTAGAAAGCACCTCTCTATTTTTGTTCCCTGCTTTGCAAGAATATTTACCTTCTTTGGAGAAAACATTTTCTCATTTTTACAGATGCATTTCATCTTGGCTCATTAAAAATAATAATAAACTAATTTTCCTAACTTCATCTTCCAACTTTTACAAACTGATTTATGAAACAATCATTCTGTTTTGTTAGAAGCTGTACCTAAGCATCCCAACATATTTATGTTCTAATCATAAAGTAGAAAACAATCAGACAATAATGCAAGAAAATGCCCAGTTGTTTAACAAACAAGATTTTCACAGCTTTTTCAATATGTGTCAGCTGCAGATTTCCACATAGTCTTGTCTGCAATTGATTTTTGTTTTAAAAGACTGCAGATATTTTTTTTAAAGCAAATGTTTCCTATAGCTTAACAAAATTATGATTTGTCAAATAGTTTGTAATTTGACAAGGCTGTAAATGCACAAGTGCATGTTCTATACACTAGAGATGTATACCTGTGGCCCTCCAAATATTGGTGGACTTTAACTCCAATCAGTTTGCCCTGTGATGAAAGAACTAGGTCTTGTAGATGGGCAACATCTTAGGGCCTTTAGTTGTTCATCCCTGCTATAAATCTTCCTACTTCTGAAATGGTTTCTGCAGAGATGAAAAGTAATCATATCATCTAAGTGGCTCAAGATATTAAACTATGACTTCTGGAGAAGAAATGGTAAACTGAACACCATAGCATAATGATGACCCAGTGACTAGATAAGTTTTTGTAATTCCTCTCCAGATAAGGAGAGGACTTGAGATTATTCACAAGGGCTTCAGATGGTTGCTCCTTATGAGAAGACTGCAAGACAATGGTCTCTGATGGGTTTAGAGCTATGGCAGATGAGGGAATAGCTATCTTGCTCAAACCATGAATGGCATCTATAAAAGGATACTGGGTTCACATATTTTCTTTTTCAGAAATTGCTTGTTAATTAATTTTCAGTTATTGACAATCTTTCATTAGTCTGAAAAGACCAGATTACGTTACTTCAATCCTTATTGAAATAAGTTTTAAATGCTATTTTAAGTACCTTTTTTTAAAATAAAGAGCAAAAAGGTGGTTAAAATTTTGATTCTGACAAGATAAAAATGGGTTAATGGCCTAGATTCATTTGAATAAGATTTTGAAATTATTTACAAGAACCATTACTGTGGGAAATTGCTTTTGGTTTGAATTCTTTAAAAATGATAGGATGGGACTTTGAAGGTTGGAAATTAGAAGGAACTAAATATTACAATTAAAGGAGAAGAACACTTACAATACATTTGACATTAATACAGAATGGAGCAACGTATTTTAATTTTGGATATACTGAAGGATATTTTTGAACAATGGACTCAGAAATTAAGAGTGTTTGTCTCTATAGATAGACTGTCTTTAAAAGGTTATGGAAGAGAACAAATTTTACTGGAGCTTATAATTTGAGACTCAGACTGATCTGAAAGTAGATTTAAAAATGACAGGCTACAAGAGTGATACGGAAAAAGGTAGTACACTGGACATACAAAAGATGTTTTGTATTTTTTGATATTTAAAATATGTGAGTAACAAACTAAGGTAGCAAATCTCTATAATTTTCCTATATTGAATTTACAACAGAGGATTGTTCACACTTTCAAGAATTTTATGAGATGGGACAAAGAAAATAATGAAAAGATCAAGTTTTGGGACATTATATAAAGGAACTAAAAATCAAGATTGTTAAAAGTACAAGGGAGGAATATAAAGATGGTTTATTTGATCAAAGTTAAAATAGATATACTGTTCTCTCTGGATATGGACTTTAGATGATTAGGACTGAAATAACATTTTATTTTTATATTTTAATAGAAGGTGATTGTTGTTAAAATTGTTATTACTAGTGATAACTGGGGTTACTTCTTTAAATATTTTTTTTGTTTAATATTCAGGTAATCCTTGACTTATGGCCGCAACTAAGTTCAAAATTTCTGTTGTATACTAAGTGAGTTTTGTCCTATTTTACATCCTTTTTTGCCAATGTTGTTAAGTGAATTACTGCAATTGTTAAGTTAGTAACATGGTTGTTAAGTGACTCTGGCTTCCCCATTTACTATGCTTGTCAGACGATCACAAAAAGTGATCACATGAACCAGAGACCTTGCCAGTGTCATAAATATACCAGTTGCCAAGTGTCCAAATTGTGATCACATGACAACGGGGCTGTTGCAACGGTCATAAGTGTGAAAAATGGTCATAAGTCACATTTTCAGTGCAACTGTAAGTTCAAATGGCCATTAAATGAATAGTTGTAAGTTGAGAATTACCTGTATTTATTTTTCCTTTCTATTGTCTTTTCTGAATCTTCTATTTTTCTTTTTATTCTTTCAGTTTGTATTAGTTTTTATCATTGTGATTGTACTTTTTAATAAAATGACAATTAAAAAGATATTCTGCTACAATTGTCTGCTAGTTTTCTTTGCAACTATAAATAACTTACATCCAGGCGTTAATAATGTTTTGATTCAAGGGCCATAACAATTTTCTTTTCTGGGGCAGGAGGATACAGGTCTCAAAATGTATGACCTGATGAATGATGTGAGTAATGTTAGGAGGGTTGTTTTTAACTACACAGTGCCCAGGGCTTATAGAGAACTTTTTATATATTTCTCAGACTAACATGAAACCTATGGTTTTCAATAATTATAGTGAGATTGCTCCCTCTTATTGCAACTCTGTAAGATACATTCTAATATTCAGTCTAATGTAACAGCCTCCCTGTTCAGAACTCCCATAGCAGTTTTCTGAGAGTTTCAGAAAGGAGAAAAATGCATGCACCCCTAGCTTTTACTTGTCACTGTTAAACACTAAGGAGCACAGCACACGATTAACTCAGTTTTCTAATAATGATTCTCAAAAGTATCTAATTGTATTTGCAAATTGAAATGTATGATTATATTTGAAGGCAGGAAAAGCTTGGAAAAATCTTCCATCATTCCCTTAGGATAAATGCTGAAAAATTAATTCATCACTTATATTTATTATTTAGGTATTACTTTGGTATTTCTGAGTGATATAAAAAT
This sequence comes from Natrix helvetica, assembly GCF_964273705.1. Lineage (NCBI taxonomy): Eukaryota > Metazoa > Chordata > Lepidosauria > Squamata > Natricidae > Natrix > Natrix helvetica. Next base: position 42,153,045 of record NC_138553.1, on the reverse strand, counting down.
AATTCCAAAAAATTTAAACCAAACACTATGCATTTTCAATTATGTTAACGTATCTGGACCTTCTTACAATATACTTCCTTGATTGTTCCCTCTATTGTATCAGTCACATTTTAAAAAAGAAATACAGTAATATTCCAAAATATAATCACACAGGAGTGCTATTATAACTGTCCCAAAGAAAATCTAAATCTAAATGCATAGTCTGCAGCTTCCCTGCCATGCAGGGCAGGTGTCGCTGGGTGCAACTTTAGTTGAGAATTGCATTTATAACATTCTGATCCTCCAATTCTACATGGCCTCTGCCACCCATAAACCTGTGTGATATGCAGCAGATCCATTATATTTTTTATATATGACACATATGTTTATAACTTTATCAGCAATATCCCAATCAAGGCTAATAATAATTTGTGTACTAGTGCAGCAGGTGAATAAAGCTAACACACACAATTGAATCAGAACAGCGTGTTGGAGAGTGGGATAATGAACAAAAATAACGGCTTGGGAAAATATATGGAACAAGTTTGTCCAACCTGGATTTTGCCACTTGCTTCAAGTGTCTTAATTATAGCCAGCTTTGCTTAATATACATCGTGAGAACAGGGAGATTTTCTGTTGTGCATTAAAATAATATAGCATAAGTGTCTATGCAGATATATAGTTAAAGTATCAGGTTACAAACCCGGAAAATGCCTTAGACACAAAACCAGCTGGGTAACTTTTGGGCCAGTCACTTTCCCTTAGCCCTAGGAAGGAGGCAAAAGTTGTGAAAAACTTTCAGCGAACAAACTGCAGGGAATTATTGAGGGTAATCGCTGAGAAGCAGACAAGACTGAAAGAAATAAAAATAAAAATGCATAGAAAGTTTTGTGCTCTGTGCCAGAGTTTCTCAATGTGAATCTCTTCATCTTCTACAGTTCTCAACCAAATTGGGGCAAGTTGCCTTAAGGTGGTCTTTTGAACAACATACAATGATAAGTATTTGAAATGTTTCTTATATCCTAGAATTAAAATAGGATACCATATTATTGCACTGTGCAACTAATACTTTGTAATTAATCTTAGCCATTTAGTAGTATACCCATAAATATTTGAAAATTATAAGGCTGATTAGTAATAAATAGAGTCCATTTTATTTGCAAATCCAGAAATTGAAAAATTTGTTTTCCATGGAATGTCAAGCGTATTTTCTTATGATGCCAGATGAGAGTGGATGGCATTGTAACTTTACTTTAAGAACTCAAGCCAGTTCGGACATAGATAGGAAATATAACCTAAATATGGAATTTATGATTATTTTTCTTCTAAATATTATAGGAATGTGGCCTAAATTAATGCACAAAACATTAATTCATTAAGCTTAATTTATACAATAATATTTACATTTATTTTAGAAAAAAGGTTCTAATCTAGAGTGCCAATGAAGAAAGGTAGAATCCAACAAGAATATTCCACACTGTGTTAAACTAGATCAGCTTTCCCAACTTGGCATTTGCCAGATATACTGAAATATAATTTTCATCCTCCCAGTCAGCATGGCCAACAACCGTAATCCAAAATTCATGGAAGATATCAGATTGGAGAAAGGTGATCTAGATGAAAACTATGGTCTACATTGAAAAATTTCAATGTAGAGCATAAGAAAAAAAAATAGTCATCTACGCATACATTTATTCATTAATGAAAGATAGGAATGAAATTAGTTGGTAAAAAAATTAGAATAATGATCAATCTTATGTGATTGTGTGATTTTATTTTTTTAAAATATTTTTGGATCATATTCTGCAGTGTAGCAAGCTCAATCTTTCACTTCTGCATTTTTTTGAAAACATAGAGTGTGTTAGCGCAAATTTATGATAGGTTAAAAATAACCAATTTCGTTGTATTTAAGTACAATGACAATAAAGATTATACTTATGTGAAAAGCAAAACAAAAGTACGCTTTTATCATTGTTTAGATCTAATGACAGAAAAAAAATTATATAATCTATAGCAGTGATGGCGAACCTTTTTCGGCTTGCATGCCATAAGTGAGGGGAGCACAGGGGGGTCGTGTGCGGTGCGTGCCGTACCCATAATGCAATGCGTGAGCCCCCTAGTGCGCACGCGCATACTACGGGTGCTCCCCCCATTTTTTGCATGCTTTTTTTTGCCCTCCCCAGGCTCCAGAGGCTTTATAGGAGCCTGGGGAGGGCGAAAACAGCTCCCTTCCCCCGAGGCCCTCCGGAGGCTTCAGGGACCTTCAAGAGGTTCTTCCGAAGTCACTTCCGGTTTGCTTGGAGGGTCGTTTTGAGCGCTCCGAAGGCTTCAGGGACCTTCAGGAGGCTTCCCTGAAGCCTCCAGAGCACTCAAAATGACCCTCTGAGCTAACCAGAAGTCTGTTCCCGAACTTTCGGTTTGCTGATAGGGCCATTTTTTGTGCTCTGGAGGCTTCCCGGAAGCTCATGAAGCCTCCAGAGGGCCTCTGGGGGGTCGGGGCAGCTTTTTTTGCCCTCCCCAGGCTCCTATAAAGTCTCTGGAGCCTGGGGAGGGCGAAAAATGGCTTTAAAAAGGGTGAACTCAGCTGGCCAGCACATGCATGCGTACTGGCCAGCTGACAGGGCAGTGCCTCGAGTGCCATGACAAATGGCTCCGCGTGCCACCTGTGGCACGGGTGCCATAGGTTCGCCATCCCAGGTCTATAGTAACAAAATGTAATATACTTTGAATAAAAGCTCAGCTTGGTAAAATAGTACTGTTGTTACCTTGTTTTAATACATAATGAACATTATCACTTTCTTAAACACCAATATTATAAATAAATGCAAAAGGGTTTGGAATGCAAGGTAATCAGTATTGAACATCTATAAGTAATAATGTTACTAATATACCACCATTATGATGACTTGATCAAACTACCTAATGCATAAGGTCATGTTATTGTAAAAATGATGAAAAAAATCACAGACACTGGAAACTGAAGGTACAGTAATACTATTACTGTTACAGTTGTAAGTTGTGGCAATCATGAACAATCTGATGTTACAAACATTTTTGCAGTGTTCATTAAGTGAACATAGCAGTCATAAAATGAACATTTGGTTGACAAGTGAAACCATTGTTCACTATGGAGTGGTTTTGCCAAAAACCAAAGAAAACACCATTTATAAAAACATTATAAATTGTAGTCTTGTGACTGTGGGATGCTGCAAACAGCCATAAATATGGGTTGCCAAGTACCCAAAATTTGGTCATGTGACTGGGGTGAGCCAGCTGTTGGAACAGTAGGGTCATAGGCAGCTCTTGGGGGGGTCTGTTGTAACTTCAAACCATCGTTAAGTTACTGGTAACTACTATATACAGTATGTCTATATGTATCTATTTATCTGTATGCCTCTGTATGTGTACAGTCCCAGTTTAGACATGACAACAGGGTGTAACCTTAGTTCAGTCATTCTTCCTCAACCCAATCCACCTCATAGGGTTTTCATTGTGATGAAAATAAAAGGTAAAAAGAATATTCTGTATGTTTGCCACCTTCAGTTATTTATAAAAAACAAATAAAGGCAGGATAAAAATAACTAAATAAATATTCAACAGTAACTAGAATAGTAATATCTTTTTTGAACAATTTAAATGAATCTGATGTTCAGCAAGATGACTTTGTGTAAATCTCCAAAACCAATCCTATTTACATTATATTAATTCTTACAAGTAGTTTTATTTCTCTTCTAGATTTTCTGATTGTTTATAAGATAAAAAAGTGCAATCCAATTTTGGCTAGGAATGAGGGCTGTTTAGTTCAGTGAATCTTTCACCTAGGTAAGTAAGCTGGTTTTGCATTTTACTGTTTTAGCCAAAATCTCAAGAACAATAAAACATATTTGCAAACTAGCAAATTAACTGAATTGCTAAGAGATGAAATCAAGAGTGAAAGAAATCAAAATATTGTTGTTCTATATAATGTTCATATAGAACAAGTAAATGAATCAAATGACTGAGTGCAATCTAAGCCATATATAATATTTAGAACACTTTGATAATTTATTTTAAAACCTTTAGAGTTGCACTCAGTTCATTTAAAAATAAACTGGTATATCCATAAACTAAATACATACTTTGAAAGGGTGTCAAATGTTGCCAATTTAAAATACTTTAGTATTCAAATTTAGTTCAATTCTCAAGATCATCAATTCAAAATAGTAAGATAAATAAATAAAAAATGAAATAAAGGAGAAAATTTAAACATGGTGCTGAAAATGACTATGATCAGCAACCATTTGTGGTTTAACTTACCCTGGTGTGCTTTTCATGAGATGGAGAGAGATGGATGGAAAAGAAAAGCACATAAATATTAATGAATATATGTCAATTCATAAAATAAATCATATGATAGAGTAAGAAAATTAAAAAGCAGCATAGCAAATAGGATTAAAATGATCTTTCTCTCCTGAAACAGAATGCAAGCAGTAATTACTTAAAAACAATATATCTCCTTGATAAACAGATACAAATCATCCCAAATTAATTCTGACTTGAAGACACCGAATGTAGAAAAGAGAAAAATAGTTACAACAGACAAAGCCTCAGGTCACAATTAAGCATTTGACTTTCCAACAGTTAAGATTTGCAACAGTTCCTGAAGTATTGTTTTAAATATTTATCTTTCAATTTGTCATTGATAAAAAATGTTTTGCTCGTACTGTACCTTTCTCCAAACATAAGAATATTTATTGTTTTTCTTATATATTTATTGCTTTACAATGAGAAGCAAATCTGTATATAACATGGAGGAAGGAAATATCATTTTGGCAAAATAATAGATATTCCTGGACTTTCCGAAACATCTAAAAAAATTCCCAGCAAACATTTTATGAACCAGCTAACACTGGCACATTTTTCAACTCCAACTGAGATTTGCAATCACTGCTGGGCATAGATTTGAATCACTTGTGCATTGCACTAGTCCAAAATCAGCCGCAGACTGGTGATACTGGGAAAAGTAATCCTTGCACTGTAACTAAAAACCACATGACTCCTAGAAAAACAAAGGAGAGATGCAAAACAGATCAGTCTGCTCTGAAGTTTGTGCGTCTGTGTTTGTGTGTATGGGAGGGTGGGGGAGAAACAGTTATTCTGTTGTGCAGGACAGGAAAAAAAGTAGGGCAAATTCTTGAATCCTTGCAGTTGCTGATTTGTTTCTTTTGCAAAGAAGATGCTGTTGGAACAATACCCACACACGCTTCTTTACCATCAAATTTATCACAAATTGAAGCATAAATGAATACACCTTTATTAACTCAATATCCAAGCTACATTGTCTTTTTACCTTATTATCTTTTAGCTGATCACAGTGATATACTCAATTACAGCGTCACCAATTTGATTTTAATAGCAAGCAAGATTCAGCAGAACCTCATTAGGACAAATTTGATTTGTCCTAATTACACTTGCTCCAATTTAGTTACAAATATTTATTTTTCAATATTTTCTTTTTTGTTATAATCAAAATAAAATAATTTAACTTGCCATCTCATATTTTCGTTCCTTTATCAAATGAGTTATGGCTTTTGATCAATGGTTGACAGTATCCATGCTATGATTCACAGGGATACTACACCAATCAATTATATCCACAGCAGACAAAAGCACTTTAGACATGAATGTTAATACTAGAGGCTGAAAAAAAGAGAAAACAAGCTTTTTATTTTTATTTTAGTTGTAAACAGTGGTATGCACATTTATTTGCTTGCTTGCTTACTGCCAAGATCACATGTTTTAAAAAAACTTGGATGGGGGTTACTGAAGAAAAGCTGTTTCTTCTTTTTTACAAGTTCCTAGAGGTTGACAGGAGTGACAGCATTGATTGACTGATTGTTTTCAGTATTACAAGACAGATAACTGTGAAGACGATCAACACGTTAACTTCAAACTGCTGACAAGGGAATGGGAGGCAGAAAAATAAAAAGATCATGTAAAAGTGCCCTTTGGCTTGAGGCCACAATAAAAAAAAAATCCTTTTCTACTTTTATTAGGCTCCTAATTTCTCTTGAACCCCTTGAAGTCCCCTGAACCACTTTGGCTTGAATTCTTTTTTTCTTTCCTCCTTTTAAAAAACCACCTTTGTAAACCTGAGCCACATGATTAATGTTTCATCCTCTTTGGTTCTCAGTGAGTGGATGTTTTCCAAACGAATGCAGGAGGCAACAAGAAAAGGTGTTGCATATAAGCATAGATTCTATGGAATGGCATAGTTTAGAAATACCGCTTTTTTTTGGCTATGCCAACATTTCAAATGATAAACAAACAAACTTCCCTGTCTGCTTGGGGTAATGGAAATGGATGGTTGGACAAGAAATGCTGCAATGCTATTTTCATGCTTTTTAGCAGTTTCTAAGCATTACCATGCTTGAAAAAGATTCTGATCTGAACACATCTTAATTGGTGGGGGGGGAGGGGTTGGGGGAGGTTAGGCAAGATGAATATACCAAATATTTCTAAACTTACCCATGCATTTAGAAAAGCTACATTTTTTTAAAAAAAAATCCATACTTAACCTGTCCCAAAGGGCTTATTAGGTTTATCTAGCTGTACCCACGTAAGTATTCCCTTGCTCCCTTTTGCAGCTATGAAGGGCTAAGGCATTGGGGCTCATAATAGTCAAGATGGCGGCATGCCATCATGATTGAAGCCCTGCCTGTTTCTACATTCCTGTAAAGTCAGTACGAAGAGCGGAGCTTCTTCCCTTGTACAGTCTTGCCTACCACACTGGCCTTCTGATTCTCCCACCTGCAGAGACACCCAGCACTGATGTATACAATGCTTTACTGAGTGAGTTGTGTATTCAGAAGAGAACAGTATTCAACATAATGATTATAATGTTCATTATACAATTAGGACACGAATAATATTTCACATTCTAATCAACTTTAGCAAACACTGATTATTAAAAATAATTAAAGAGATAGTAAAAGTGTCATTATTCTTCTGGGTTGAACAAAAATAAACTCTACTGGCACTGCAAATGGATTATTGCAGCAATAAGAATGAGGGAACATTTCGACTGCTCATTATTATACATAGCTTAAGCAATTAGTGCAATTGCTTAAGTTTGCTTTTAATTACTAAGCTTATTAAAAGCCATATTTTATTTATGACAACAGTAAAATTGTTATTTTAGCTAAAGATGAATAGGGCAACTCTGTGTAATTAAAACTTAACAAAAATTTAAAAGGAACTCTGACACAATAATAGATGATCCAATTTACTGAAACTATTGAAAAGACCTTTGTAAACAAGTTGCTCTGTGTCTGCACAAAGATGCCTTCCTCCTAGACTTAGATAGTGTGTTGGGTCCTTCAACCCAACCCCATTTTGGGAAGAAGTTCTGGCATTACTTTTGATGTAAAGTGATTTGGAAGGAATGAGAGCACCACTTCATTCATAAAATTATGGTTTGAGGCTATGAAGCTGAATAGTTTTAAAAACACCATGATGTTCACATTTTTCTCTAAATTTATTACATGTTTAAAAAGTTAAATAGGCAAAGGAGAGCAACTGAATATTGCTTCCTCTTTTATCTAGAAGAATTTCATGCCTATATTTTACTCAAATTAAATCAAATCAAAGTATATATATTTCAGGTAATTACATTTCCCCCCTATTTAGCCATGTCTCTTTTCCCCCTTTTTACAGCCTATTCTTTGAAGTGCCCACATATTTACATACAGATACTTCAACTAAGAACTGTTCTATATATAAATCTAAATTAAGGTTACACTCACCAAGTTATTATTAGCTATATTCATCAAGAATATAGTGAGATATTTATTGTAAATATAGATATTTATAGATAGATTCACATAGTCATGCACACACAGAAAGTACAAGTGACATATTTCATGTTGTATTTTTGCCCAAAATAGCTTATTTTTTTTCTAATTATAGCAGTGATGTATATTCTATCACCAAAGTTAATTAGCAATCAAATGAGTGCTAAGATTTTAGTTTTCTTGTGAGGCATTTATTATCTTCCTTCTTTTATATGAGTAATTGACAGGAATTAAGGGACAAAGAAGGATATAATTATTTCTACTGTATTAAGTATTTCTCCCAAGATTCAACAATTGGATCCTCATAGAAATTGCTTTGATAAACTAATGTCTTTCTTTGCTTATTCCATGTGAACTTAATAAAATAGATAGTTCCTAAAGCTAATGTCACATAATATATTTGTCTGTAAAGATGCCGCAAAGTTTTCTTTTTCATGATGACCAGATTAGTATTGTTATATAGCATCCTAAGCTATTCTGGAAGTTTTAAGAAAGAAAATAGGAGGGGGAAAAAGATTCACATTTCTGAAAGGAGCTTTTCCATGTCCTCTCCCATGCCTATTTTAATTCAGTTGAGCTGTTTCTGGAAACAGATACAGCACTTTTTAAAAAGTGCTAAAATGATGTTACAAAAAAAAAAAAAAAAAAAGCCTGACAGGATTAGCTGGAGAGAGCAATCTAGCAAGTGAGCTCCATTTTCAAAAGATATTCAAGGAGTCCAGTGTTCAACAAATCCAGTTTTGACCTTGTGAACAGCAATGCACAGAAACAGCTATTGGAAAGGCCATGGAGAATATGCACACAATATGGGCTTCTGGATTTTGTGACTGTTATTAGCCTAGGCACAATAACAACTGTTATTATCATGGCCGCTGATGCATTTTTTTTCCAGTCAGAATTCCATACTAAGCTTAATGAAGCAGATATTTGGAATCAATGAAATGATGGACACAAGAAAGAGCAATTGTATAATCTATGCCCTATTTTGTTGCATTTCAAACAAATTCATGTGATATCATGGTGTGCCATATTTGGATAAAATGTACAAGTAAATTACTAATTTTCTTTTGACATATCAGAAGGTAGCTGTTATGAACAGAGATTGTTTACATTAATGATAAAGAAAACAGGAGTTATAGTTTTTGTTGCACTAGGAAATTGTCTCCACAGTATTTGTTGTACAGGTGGTCCTCAATTAATGACCATTTGTTCAGTTCAGTGACTGGTCAAAGCTACAATGGTTATAAAAAAGGCAGCTTATGGCCAATCCTCAAAGTTATGGTTGTTGCAGTGTTTTAGAGCAGCACACTATTCAGGCAATCCTTATTTCTCTTCGCCTACTGCACACTTATTTTGTAAAAGAGGTTGGATGAAATATGTGAAAATTGAGGTTTATTTTCATTTAAGATTTCCTAGAGCAGGGGTGGCGAACACGCGGCTCGCGGCCAAAATAAATGAGGCTCTTTGCCTCTTACCATTATTTAGTATACTGTGGCTCGGATCGCGCGCTAAACCCGGAAGTACGGTCAACGCGACGATGCTTGCCTGCGCTCCACCAGCTCTGAGCTGGTGGAGCGCAGGCAAGCGTCGTCGCGTCGACCGTACTTCCGGGTTTATCTCAACAGCGCCCTCTGCTGCGCCCCAAAAAATAATGCTTCAAAGTCTAGCACAGTTGCTGCAGGATTCCGGTGAGGTTCTAATGATTGCTCAAATTAATAATAATGGTTGCATATTGAAGCTCTGGGTTCAGGAGCAGCAGAGTTTTAAATAGGAGAAAACATTTAATTGAATTTCCATGGTTAGTATATTTCCCAAAATTCTACGAGTGTTTTTCTCACAGCCTGTAATTGTAATAGATATCAAAGATAATCCAAACTCATATATATATATATATATATTATAATACATATATTAGGTTAAAGGAAGATAATATTAGGACCAGGCTTTACCCATGTATAGGTTGTACTCGATTTACAATCACAATCTCGTCACTGAGCAAAGCAGTCATTAAGCAAGATATGTGACTGCTTTGTTTAATGACTGCAAGTGTGGCATTCCTGGTTGTGGTCATCAAGTAATCTTGTAGGTTGTTAGGTGGACAGAGATTCCACTTATTTATGGATTTAAAAGTTATACAGCAGCTCTAATGGGTTTATAAAAATTTATAACAAAAAACACCTGACTGAGCATGTTATATTATGTGTTCAATATATTATTGTTAAAATTATATGCTTTTGTGTGAGTGTTTGTCTGTTTTGGCAGGTCACTGCGTGGTGTGGCTCTCTGACTCTCACAGTTTAAAATTTTGGCTCTTTTTGTCGAACTTGTTCGCCACCCCTGTCCTAGAGCCTAAAAGCCATGAAATTACCAGAATATAAATATTATAAGGATAGCAGTTCATTTGGCAGGAGCATAAAACATTATGTATAGTCGTCATTAAAAAAAACCCAAAGCAACATTTACAGTTATGGATACGTCAACGATAGTAAATCCAATAGGAGATTAAATGATTCAAGTTAATATTTCTATTTGATATATACCTATTGTATTTCTGAATAAGTATTCATTCAGAGAGCATAATCATCCAGATCAGTGGTGGGCAACCTTTTTTTTCAACTGAGCCAAATCTCGCCAAAACCACGATTGAAATGTATTTTTATTTTTTTTCAGAAAATTTTATTGGTTTTTTTAACACATTTACTAGGAAAAGGGTATGTGGAATAATATACAAATTTTGGCAGTTGCAAGTGTGGCAGACGCCCCCTCCCTCCAAACTCATAGTATACATCTAGGTATAAAACATGAATACATAATCATGTAAAATCAGCATATAGAAATAAAAGTTTTCAATCAGCTTATATATTATAACATATTTTCTAAATATAATTTCACTATTACTTTCGGTATGTTTATGGCAATGTGGTTTTCTTATTCATTTTTGTGATCTGAGCTTTCTTGGTATTGCCCCTTCCCCCCCCCCCCCCCGCTGGCAGAGCTCCGGCCCCTCCCGTGTCCTGTATAACCATTGTAGAGTCTTCTGTTTTTTCTAGGTTTACTTTATTTTTTTCCATAAAGGCCTGAGCCTCTATGGGTGTATTAATTCTAATTCCTGTCTCCTCCCAGAATATCAACATCCCTTCAGGCATCAACCATCTAAACCACACCCCTTTCTGGTATAATTTATTCGCCAATTGCGAATAACTTTTCCTTTTCTCCCTAATTTTTTTTGGGATCTGCTTCAAGATGGTTATCTCCCTATCGTGGTATGTCAATGTTTGCCCCCTTTGTACACCCAGAATTGCGTCTCTTGTGCTTTTCCTAAGGAATTTAATATGAACCTCCCTGGGTACATTGTGTGTCCTGGCATATGCTGAATTCACTCTATAGGCCAAGTCTATCTCCCATTCCATCTGTTGTTTGTCTTTGTGTATATATTCAGCTAAAATGTTGGTCATAATGTCCCTTATATTTTCCCCATCTATTTCTATAACATTTTGAAATCTAAGATAAAAGGACATTCTCTCAAATTCTGTTTTCATTTGTTGAATATCAAGTTCTTTGTTACTCTTCTGTAAAACTTCCACCCCCCCCTCGCCTCCGCCACCCCCCCCTCCACAAGGTCCAGTCTCTGTGAGTTCTTATAAATTTGGACTTGATTCTCTTTAATTTCTTCCTTCATTTCCTTTAATTGTTTCTTAATTTCTTCCTGGCCCTGTATGAGTTGTTGAAGCATTTGCAGCAAATCCAACTCTGTACTCTTAGGTTGCATCATTTCTGTAATCTTTGACTGTGTGGCAGGGCTGGATGTTGCAGATGTCGGTGCAGAAGTAGCAAAGCCAGGTTTTCCAGGTGGTGGTCTTTTTGGAGACATAGTTTATAAAACAGAGAAGTCAGTCAGTGTAGAGACTGGACAGCTGGAGAAGTAGAGCAGGCAGATGAGTCCAGGAGGCAGAAAATCCAAACAAGTGAGAGTTTCTTTGGTCAATCTAGCGTTAAGAAAAGGTTTCCTCTCCAGAAGGTTCAGAAAATAGCAATCCACAAGAGATACTTCTGGGTAGTACGGAGACAAAGACCGGAAGCCTGAGTTTTAAAGGTGGAGTCAGGTTTCACAGTTCATGAAGACAACGGAAGTGTGCCATCTTGGCCTGCCAGCTTTGGGCTCAGAGGCATAATAAAGTTTCAAAAGTTCACAAAGTTCTCAGGTCATCAACAAATTATAAAACTAAGTCCAGAGAAAATCACTTTTACAGGGGTGAGGCATCATTAGTTGGCTCTCCCCCCTCCTCCTTCCTCCTAGGGGCAAAAGCAGAATTTTTTCAAGCCGCTTGTCCAAGGGTGGGGGGGAAATCCCCCCCTCTAACCGCACCTCCAACGAAGCTCCGAAAGTTTAACTTATAACCTTGCTGAAAAGTCCATCAATTCAACAAAGAAGGAATGGAGAAAGGAAGCACCTCACCATCTCGCCGCTGCTTCCTTCAATTTTGCGCTGCCCGATCGGCATGGAGCGAGACGCTTCGCGCCCTCCAAGACTGCTCCCTGGTGCCTAGAGCAAAGCGGAGAAGCCCCCACCAGCCGCCGCCGATGCCAGGGCCCTCCGCGAGCCACTCCCTCGGCAGGACGCCTCTTCGGGGCATCCTGTGCCCCCCCAGAAGCGGGGGAAGCCCACCGGGAGAGCGGGAACGGGCAAAGACTTGCCCGTCGCCGTAGCCGCCGGAACCGGAAGTCGATTGAAATTTATTTTGAGAGCCACATTTTTAAAACCGAAAATACATAGGATGGTACACTGTTTTTAGTTTCAATAAACTCTGGCATTTGAAGCATGCAAGTCTTAAAGCTGTCAAGTTACAAGATCCTTGCATCCCTAACCCTTTAGGAAAAAAACCCCAAGGGGTCTTCAAACCTGACAGCTTGAAGACTTGTGGACTTCAACTCCCAGAATTCCTTCTCCAGTCATGTTGGCTCAGGAACTCTGGCATTGAAGCATGCAAGTCTTCAAGCTGTCAAGTTGCAAGACCCTTGCACCCCTAACCCTTTAGAAAAAAAAACCCAGGGTCTTCAAACCTGACAGCTTGAAGACTTGTGGACTTCAACTCCCAGAATTCTGAGAGCTGAAGTCCACCAAGGGCATCAATCATATTAGCCCAGGCAGGGATCTGCAAAATTGGCTCTTAAGACTGGTGGACTTCAACTCCCAGAATTCTGAGAATTGAAGTCCACCAGTCTTAAAACAGCCAACTTTGCAGACCTCTGTGTTAGCCCAAAGCCTGGCGCTGGGTGGGCCTTGCTCCCCCATTGGTGGAGCCCCAAGAAGCGAGGAGGGAGAAAAAGAAATGGAGGCCAAGGAGCTTCTCCCCCCCCGCAAAAATCTTATCAGGGAGCCGGCGGGCAGTAGCAAATTAGCTGATCACGTGGCGTGATCGGCTAATTTGCTACTGCCCGCCCGGCTCCCCGGTTAGATTTTTGCTGGGAGGAGGCGGGGGGGAAGAAGCTCCTTGGCCTCCGTCTCTTTTTCTCCCTCCTCGCTTCAGGATCCTCCCTAATCATTGTGGGTCGAAAAGAAAAAAGGGAAAGGGATGCTTGTTTTGAAGTGCCCGAGAGGAGGGAGGGGAGCGGGCGCCCGGCACACAGAAGAGCCACATGAAAGTGTGTAAAGAGCCGCATGTGGCTCGCGAGCTGCGGCTTGCCGACCACTGATCCAGATCAAATGGATAATTAGCAGAAACATAAGAATGCATTTTTTATATTAGGTGACAATAAGGTTTTATACTTCTGCACTTTTATTCAGAAGAGTACAGTTGAGTGGTATGTGATGGCATGGCTAAGGATAATGGTACTTCAAATTTAATCAGCCCCAGTAGTCAGCAAGAATATATGGGATTTGTGGTCATAACTCAATCCATATGTATTTAATCTGGTTGAAATGTTAGAATAATTTGAATTGAATCCTAATATGAGTAAGAGACAATTAACTAGCAGCAAATTATTCCTGGAATAGGTTTTAAATACAAAATCCATAGTATCCAGAGACTCAAAACTTCGTGTGTGTCAGACCTTTTTTTTTGGGCAGCAGAATATATTTAGGAGCTAAAATTAAGAGAAACAAATTATGGGGTGTAATTTCGATTCAACAGCTTTGTTGATTTTATAAAGTAGAAAGATATCTTCAATGTTTCAAAATAAGCTAATAGTGTGAGCTGCTGTGTTCGTGTTCATGTATCTATGAAGATAAAGGATGGATAAAGCATTTGGATATGTTTGCCACCTTGAATTATTTGTAAAAATAATAAAGGTGAGATATACACAAACAAACAAATAAATGCATCTAATATAAATTATTGTCAATGGACATAAGAGCACAGGGACAATGGAGCAGTTGCATCAGCATTTGCATATTTATGCGAATACAGCCTCAGATTATAAAACTAACATTTTAAGCAATAATAAAAATGCAAAATATAGTCTAAACATCTGGCTGATTCTACAATGAAACATAATAACAATAAAAAGCATCTGTCATACAACACCCCAAATTTAGCAATTATTGATAAGACAAAAATTTTGAATAGTGGACATTGCAATACTGGGAGATAGTAGAACAGAAGAGAAACAATGGGGGGGGGGACTCACAAAATGTAAAGACCTGAAAATGGAAGTAGAATGACTGTGGCAAAAGGAAGCAGATATCAACAGTAATAAGAGCCTTGGGTGCAACTCCAAGACATCTGGAGCACCACTGGAACACCATTGGCATTGAAAAAACAACCATCAGTCAATTGCAAACGCACCTTTCCTGAAACATGCTACAACAACATTTTTAACATCATCGAACAACAATATCTGTCTTGGGAGGGATAGAGAGATCAAAGTGCCATATCCAATATCAACATCTGGTTGACTATGTGACAAACCATAATAACCATAATTTAGGAATATAGGAAGGTGAAAATTCAATTTGAAAAAAACCCAAACAAGATTTTTAGAAAAAAGACATTTTCTGCCTTTCAGATTTTTATTTAACCTGACCAGTCTTTCCTTATTCCTTTCATTTAGTCATGATTATTCTGCCTAGCAATGAGCAATATGCAGAACTTTTTTGGAGCCTTCTAGTATTCATATAGTAATTACAAGTTTTACACTGCATAAGTTTTTTTTCTTTCAGAACTAATGAATCAATGCAATTAGCAGTAAAGAACACAGAAATATTTTCTAATACTTTATCATGATAAATACATTTTTCCCTACTGGGAAGTCAACTGTCTTCAGAATTACATCTGAGACGATAATAAGGATGCCTTTGGATTTGCTTTGTTAATAAACATGAAACTTTAATTCTTTTTGCCTCCACAAATCTGTTAAACTTGGATGTTTTTAATTTAGGTAGATAATTAGGAGTCAACTTACATTATAATTTTAAGCAACTGAAGATGGGCTTTCCCTAATACATATATTTTGAATGTAAACATGTTTATGGAAACTGTTCTGTAATTTGTGCTGTTAGTACCAACCAAGTTGGGCTTATTTAATGAAAAAATACAGTAAATCACTTTGACTAAACTTTGATGCCAGAGCAAATATAGTGGTAAATTGTTTTAGAAACACTCCCCCCCCCAACATAACTTGTTCATTCATAACCCAGATTTAGCTCAGAGTAATTTACATAAAGAAAGCTCCAAATAGGTTGAAGTCAGTATATGCTTGAAGGGTGTCACCGATATTTGAGATTCAAGCGTCTTTTTCACAAAGATTTCTTGTCAGAGCTATGACTATAACTGATCATAATCTTATTTACACGCCTTTTCCCCATAGAATTGTCTGTTGAAAACTGATAACAGAAAAGGTAATTAGAAAGCGGATAATGAAATACACTTTCTACTAGACTATTAAGATAAATATGTCAACAACTGCTATCATATTTTGAGAGAAAATTAAATGCTCATTTTTGTACCTAAAATATGTTTCTGCCAGCAGAAAATAAATGAAAACTATCAGGCATAGAGAGATGAAAGTGTATAGAAAGAAAGACCAAAGTCTTTCAAAAATATTATTTAAATTATAACATTATTATTAACAAATATCAGAATGCATCTAATTACTTAGTACATAGGTTGTATAAAATATTTAGTGATGCTATTTTTTTGCATAGAGTGCCAGTAGAAACAAAAAAGATCTTACAAGATTTATACCTTCCAACCTTATAAAGAAACAACAGAAAAAGAAAATAAAAGAAAATTTAGAAGTTTCATTTATGATCCATAAGAGGGAACTTACATTACTAAATGTAATACATTGTTTATCTAATACTTCTGTATTATTTTTAGAAGAAAATGTTTCTGCTTGGAATATATTTATTTACTGTACTGTTAATAAATAACTATAACTAGAAAAAAAATGCATCTCTTCTCTTTTTGGAGTGCTAATTTAAGTGCTAATTTTCTGACAGCAAGAAATAATCTTGTTTGATATTACCAATGTTTTCTATATAGTCACAAATCAATAAAGCATTCTGATAATCAAAGTAATCTTTTATCTGAGAATGCTGCATCATAATGTAGAATACTCAGGCTAAGCAATGAACAGTATTTTACCAAAATATGTTTTCCCACATAAGATACAAATAAACATTGCCAAATGCTGGAAAGATTTCTGGTAGAGCAAGCATCAAAAATTAAAAAAGATCAGCAATTTCCACAGTTTTTCTTCAAAGGTATCCTTTATGATTAAAAAAAAACATTTATGTTCTTTAGGGAACATGACAGGTATCAAAAATAATAGCACTTTATCATAACCTTTGCACACAATGAATGAATTAGGGTTTCAAGGAAATGCAATGGGAAGCAGCATATCATTGTTCAGTAACTCACTTATCAAGTTGCCATATAAGAGTGGCAGAGTGAATTGAACATAATTACTACTCTCAGTATATCTGCATTTTAATATAGGCTACCAAGAGGCAAATCCAAAGAATCTACCTGCTATGTTTCTTTAATGGAATCCATATAGAAAAGTAGAGATTACTTTTCATTGTGTTTGGCTTTTAAAAATGCAATCAGAATAAGTACTAATACATTGATTTTTCTTCAACAAGCAAATGTACTTGGTGTTTTATTCAAAGTTCATGCCAACCTACTTTTTCTTTAATCTTCGGTCTTTTTCTGCCTGGGTTCCAAGTTTGCTTAAGCCCAGAGATTCTTGTGCTGCAGCTTCGGTTTCTATATAGCCTCCTGTATTTAAAAGAGTAAAGAGAGTTTCTCTTTTTATTTATTTTTTAATAATGTTCTATTAGCTTACCAGCAGTGCTTTTGATTTGTTTGCTGAGACACACATATACAGATAAAAATGGTGTAGTAACACAAAATCTATGACAGATAAAACTTAAGAATGTAGATTCCACTAATAACTTTTTAAAGTGCCCAACTAAAAGTGATTTTCCCCCTCCTTGTTTTCCTGTAAGGAGCAAGGCTCAAATATTTTCTCATCTCCTAATTTGACTTTCTAAAAAGACAAGAAGCCCTTTCAAGCCAAAATGGTTGTTCTTGGCAGAAGGAATATTAAAATAGCATTGTTTATGCTCAATTTCACCTCAATTAGCTTCTTTTTAAGGGATCCCTCTGAATGACATCCTAGACCTGTAACTTTGTTGAGATTTTGTTCTGGTTCATTTTAGAATAAGGTACTAATGACTGCACCAGATAGGAGAGAGGAAAACGTGGTTGTATCTTTTATATTTGCTCATTCAGATTTTGCAAATAAACCATACAAAACCAGTTTTTAAGAAGCAGGAATGCAAAGGTGACTCATGTTGTAAATAGTAATTTTCTATCAATTATTATCTAGTTTCTGAATTACTTTCTCAAACAATAAAAACTGTTCGCACAAGTACATGCTAGTTAATTTTTTTGTAGATTGTCTTTAGTACAGATCAAACTTTAGGTTAAAGATGGCATTATCATTATATTTGGCTGCACCAACCATTAGGCATATACATTTAAGATTTCTATTTGTTGTGTTATATTTTATGAGTGTATTATTTTAAATTTAAAGCAATATACCCCAATCTAACATTTATAGACTTTGGTATTGTTAGTTTCCAACTGGAAAACATGATTCTGTTCATATGTATTTTGAACAATCATTATTTGAAATGCAGGAAATATATTATAGAAGATCCAGGTGTATTAAAAATGAAACAATCCAAGATAAGACAGTAAAACGCTTTATCAAAAACATGCTGAGATACTGCAAAAAAAGAGACAAATAATGAATGAAATGATCAATGGTTCAAATGTAGGAGAAATATAGAGAAGTATAGAGGAGAATAGTGAAGAGAACCAGATTTAATTAGGCTTCCTTTTTTATCATTTTTCTTTTGGTTGAGAGATCTATTTTTCCTTCTTCTCCTTAAATCTTTTTGTATGCACTATGTAATGTTGTGTACCCCAAAAGGGAACATGATGGCTATGTGTATATGTACAATGTTAAAGGCACTTAAAGCAAAGATCATTTTGTCAATAATTTGGTTCTTTATCCATCTCCTTTTTCTCCAAAATTCCAGTTCTTTCTTCCTGTCAGCTAATCAGCCTGTTCTTGTTTCCTTTCTTCTCCCCACCCCTTGTGAAAAACTCTAGGTTCATGAAATTGCTTAGGCAAAATATTTCCAAAAAAACAAAAAAATATTTTTGATTGTCTTGCTACTCACTGAGGAAAAACGTTGGGGGGTATTGATAGCAATAGTGATAAGTACATTCGTCTCTGCTCTCAGTGTTTATTTAATAGCACTGTAGAACATTCTATTTTATTATTTTACAAATGAGAATGCATTCTAACAACTTTATTCTTTTATTTTCCTCTGCAACTGTTTTTAGGTTCTGAGTAAATAGTCGATAGCCATTAAATTGTTTTGTACTGTGCTACACTGTACCATAACTAATAAAACTATATATTCGTGTGACATGGACAGCTTTACAAATATGATAAATAAAGCTTTATACTAAGTTAAAGGTAAAGGTTCCCCTCACAGGCTCGTACATACGTGCTAGTCGTTCCCGACTCTAGGGGGCAGTGCTCATATCAGTTTCAAAGCTGAAGAGCCAAAGATATCTCTGTGGTCATGTGGCTGGCATGACTAAATGGCGAAGGTACATGGAACGCTGTTACCTTCCCACCAAAGGTGGTTCCTAGTTTTTCTACTTGCATTTTTACATGCTTTCGAACTGCTACATTGGCAGAAGCTGGGACAAGTAATGGGATCTCACTCCATTACGTGGCACTAGGGATTCGAACCGCCAAACTACTGACCTTTCTGATCGACAAGCTCAGCATTTTAGCCACTAAGCCACCGCATCCCTAAAAGCTTTATGCTAGGTTTATGCAAATTCTTCAAGAAAGATATAAAGTAGCTAATTTTTCCCCAAGTTGTTTTTAATTTAAGAAGGATGAAAAATTTGACAAAGGAAAAATCTTGCCAAATAAGTGATGGGTGAAATCTACTTTCTCCATAGCGCTGCTTGGAGAGTCCAAGGAAGGGTTAACACAGCCTGTTTGCCCATGGACTGAGTAGATTTTTCCCCTCTGGCCACGCCTCCTTTGCCTCTTCTGGCTCAGTTTTAAAAACTCAGTCCGCCCGATAGGACGAGTTTGGGGAACCCTCAGCTTTGAGTAAATAGACTGGGTTCTCCAATAATATTTTTAGAGTATTTTATGTGTCAATATTAAGTTGTTATTAGGATTTTTCCCCAGGTTTTATTATTTTGACTTTTTATTTTCCTTTTCTATTTTTTACCAAGAAGAGGATTTCCAAAAGTAAGGCTGAGGCAGCGATCGGTTCCACAGCTGCTTAGTCGCAGCTGGGGGAACAAGCGAGGCCGCTTGTCCGGCGTCTGCTGGCGAGCGCAGGGAAGGACGGCAATCCCCGTGTTTCCCTGGTCGCTTTGGAGGAGAGGCTTTTAAAAAAGCCCTTGCTTCTCCAAACGGCGTCTTTTGCCGATCGGGAGAGCGGCGGCCATTTTGAAAAGTGCTGCTTTGGCGCGCTTTTCGGCTGCAGCCAATAGGAAGCGCCTGGACCTTAAGTGAGGCTGTTGGCGCGCAGAAGAGCCGGCGGCCATTTTTTTGGAGCATTTTACCCACCGGAAAGCAGCAGCAAGCAGCAGAGACTCTCCGCCTCAAGCAGACAGCCGCGGAGGATTGCGAGGGCTTGCCTGGGTCTCCAGCAAGCCTGAAGTTCCCCAGCCACCTAAGGGGAAGCGGCAAGGAGTGTCCTGGTGCCTGATCCAGCCTCCCATCTGAGTCTGCAGACGCTTCTGGAGCCGTCGGGCCAGCGTCCACTGCCCTTCCCTCAGCAGCGACCTCTTCGACTCAAGCTCAACCAAGGATGGCTGATGAAGGTTTGGAGCGAAGGGAGGAGCTGGCAGGGCCATCTGCAAAGCGCAGTAGGCCAGATCCCTCAGGCCAAGGGAGAAAGGGAAACAAGGGCGCTGGGGGGAAAGCTTCCCACTCTTCAGCTGGGAGCAAGGCCCCCAAAATTCAAGGGGACAAGGGGCAGGACTCCCTAAAGGACAAGTCTGCTAGGCCCCAGGTTCCTTCTGCACCCTTACCAAGTGAGGCTGGGCCAGTTCCTTCCCCACCCATTCAGAGGGAGATAGAGCAGGGGGAGGAAATGGGAGATAGATCCCCATCCTTCTGTGATAGGGATTCCATGTCAGGATCCCCTGCAGCCTCTCTCGGTTACCCAGGTTCTCCTAGCTCTTCAGTCAGGGAGGATATCCCCTCCTTTCAATGTTGTTTTCATGCAGAGGATCAGAGAGATCCTCCTAGGGGTGCCAGGGGACAGGCCTATGACCAATCCAGGCCTGTAGAGGACAAGGGCCCAGCTATGTCAGCAGAAATGAGGGATCTCATCACGCAGGCTATTTCCCAGGGTGTGGTAGAAGCCATGAGGCTACAGGAAGGCAGGGGTGGCAAGGCCTCTAGGCCTGTTCGCCCCCTGGGGGAAAAGTGGACCAGAGTCCTCGATTCCCCGGGCACTTCTATCACCACAGAGGTGTCTATGTGGGAGGAGGAGACTGCTGAGGAATTTGCTCTCTCGGAGGATGAGGATATGCCTCCAGACAAGCCCTCCTTCACAGGCCTCTTTAAGCCATCCTTATTCAAGGCCATTTTACACAAGGCCAGAGCCTCTACTGAGCTTGGTGCCAAACCTAAGGACAAGGAAGTCCCCTCTACTTCCCAGGACCTCATGGCAGGGCTGTTCAGCGAAACAACCCCTGACCCAGAACTGATACCAGTCCCTGACATGTTCATGGAGGTTATTCAGCGCCAATGGGCGCAGCCAGGTACCCTGGCCAACCCCAGTGGCGCAGACAAATCAATGTACCCCCTAGAACCTAGACTGGAGGATGTTTTGAAACCTCCAGAGGTGGATGCCCCTGTGGTCTCTCTGACCTCTAATTCTAATCTCCCGGCCGAGCTATTAGAAGGGTTAAAGGCAGAGGATAAGAGGGCAGAAAAGGCTTGTCTCAAAACGCACCAGGCGGCTGCCTGGGCGATCAAAACATCCACTTCTGCCTCGTTCTTTACGAGGGCATCCCTATTATGGCTGCGCCAACTCAGATCTCAGCCCCCATCTGAAGCATCTCGTTGGCGACATGATCTTAACAAGATCATTACGGCTGTGGAATATGCCTCTGATGCATCCCTGCATGCAGCGAAATTCGCCTCCAGGGCACTAGCGTCCAACATCACTTCTCGCCGCCTGCTTTGGCTTCGGCACTGGCAGGCGGACATGAAGGCGAAGTGGAAGCTGGCTTCAGTTCCATTCAAAGGGGACAACCTCTTTGGGGATTCCCTAGAGAAATTCCTAATTGAGACAAAGGATAAGAGGAAGATTCTCCCTTCCACCTTCAGGAAGCATGACAGGAAAGGTCAGGGCTCGTTCAGGAAACAGGCCTTTCGGGCACAGGAAGGTGCCCAGGCCTCCACCTCTTCCTATTCCTCTCTGAGACAGTTTAACCAGTCCTCTGACAGGTCCCAGGAACGAAACAACTTTTCTTCCAGGGGCAGACAATCCAATCAAGGGTCCTTTCGGAAGCCCTTTCGTGGGGGCTCCCACAACCGTCAGTTTAGACGTGGGAAGTGACCGTCTGGGGTCTCCTCCCATCGGGGGCCGCCTGCAATTCTATGCAGACCGTTGGGAGGAAACAACCTCGGACAAGTGGGTCTTAAACACCATCAGGAGGGGTCTAACCTTGGAGTTTCTATCCTTCCCTCCGCGAACCTTTGTTCGCTGCCCGCTATCCAAGAACCCTGTAAAGAGGGCTCTCATGCAGGCAGAAATAGATCATCTTCTGCAGATCAACGCAATAGAGTCAGTTCCTCCAGAACAGGAAGGGAGGGGGTTCTATTCCATTCTCTTCCTGGTCCCCAAGAGTTCAGGGGGGTGGAGGGCCATTTTAGATCTGAAGCGCCTGAACAGACATCTGGCCTACAAGCGCTTCAAAATGCAGTCTCTTCAGTCGATCCTAAGCTGCATGCGACAAGGAGATCTGCTCACCTCCATCGATCTCAAGGAGGCGTATCTGCATGTGCCCATCCATCCCGCACACAGGAAGTTCCTGCGCTTGTGTTACAACGGAAAGCACTTCCAATACAGGGCGCTTCCGTTCGGACTTTCTTCTGCACCCAGAACATTCACGAAGCTTCTTGCAGCTGTGGCGGCCCACCTGCGCAAGCTTCCAGTCCGCCTGGAGTGCTATCTGGACGACATCATCATCCACTCAAGGACTCATCAGCAAGCGGTGAGAGATGTAAACATCACAGTTCACACCTTACAGGACCACGGGTTTTCCGTAAACATGGAAAAAAGCAACTTGACTCCTGCCACACGCATACAACACCTGGGCGCCATAATAGACTCAGTATCTTGCCAGGTGTCCCTGTCTCCGGAAAGAATCCGCAACCTCAGGAGCAGAATCCGGTTGTGTCGCAGGAACAGGTCCTGGCAGGTGGTGCAGCTATCCCAACTGTTAGGGATCATGATTTCTTGCCTCAACATAGTTCCCTGGGCACGTCTTCATGCAAGGGAACTGCAATGGTTCTTGCTTCCAATGCAAAGAGCAAAGATCAGCAACTCCACCAGGAAAGTTCGCATCCCACCAAGAGTGACTCGGTCTCTGAGTTGGTGGCAGTCTCGAGCAGTGGAGAAGGGTTGCCTATTCAGAGAACCCGACAGGATCGTGGTAACGACCGACGCCAGTCTCTACGGTTGGGGGGCGCATTGCCAAGGTCAGTTGGCGCAAGGCAGGTGGTCCAGCGCGGAGGCAGCCCGGAGCATCAATTGGCTAGAACTCAGGGCAGCCCGGCTTGCGCTGAGGAGATTTGCAGAACAGCTGAAGGGGCACCACGTTCTGCTACTGACCGACAATGTGGCCACAAAGGCTCACGTGAACCGGCAAGGAGGGACCCACTCCAAAAGACTCATGTCAGAGGCGGAGGCCATAGGACGATGGGCAGAGATCCACTTAGCGTCGCTGAGGGCGGATCACATCTCCGGAACCAGCAACGTGAGTGCGGATTGGTTGAGCCGTCAGACCATCGACAACTCGGAGTGGCAACTTCATCCGGACCTGTTCGCACAGGTGGTAAGGAGGTTTGGTCTTCCACAGGTCGACCTGTTTGCCACGGCGGCAAACACACAGCTCCAGCGGTTCTTCTCCCGCTACAAGTCAGCACAAGCGGAGGGGACGGATGCCCTGAGGTCCAGCTGGCCTCCAGGTCTTCTTTACGCGTTTCCGCCCCTCCCTCTGATCCCGCAGGTGATCTACAAGCTGCTGAAGGAGGGGGCGGAGCTCATTCTGGTGGCTCCACATTGGCCCAGGAGATCCTGGTTCGCGGACTTGGTCGATCTGTCTGTGGAACAACCGTGGAAAATTCCTCCAGACCAGGTATCCTTGCATCAGGGGGCCATCAACCATCCAGAGCCCCAATGGTTGCAGTTAGCCGTCTGGCACTTGAGGGGCAGCTTCTGAAAGACCAGAGCCTCTCAGACAACGTCATTAAAACTATCCAAGCTTCCAGACGTCCGGCCACTACTCGCATTTATGACGCGACTTGGGCTGCCTTTTCTTCCTGGTGCAGCCAACGGGACATTGACAGTGTGGAAGCGTCCATCCCTCAGTTATTGGACTTCCTACAAGAGGGCTTGGACAAAGGACTGGCGCCAGCCACACTCAGGCGCCAGGTTGCTGCATTATCCACCATCTTAGCCAGACACCAACTTCAATCCCTGAGTCACCATCCTCAGGTCAAGAGCTTTTTGAAGGGGGCCTACAACATTCGACCCCAGGTGGTGCACAGGTACCTGACCTGGAACCTACCCTTTGTCCTGCAGGCATTGACAGCGGCTCCCTTCGAACCTTTGAGGAAGGTCTCTCTTCGGCATCTGACTCTTAAGACTGCCTTCCTCATAGCCATTACTTCAGCCAGAAGGGTATCTGAGATTGCGGCCTTCTCGGCCAAGGAAGAACTGTGCATCATTCACCCAGACAAGGTCATCCTACGGTTAGACCCCGCCTTCATGCCGAAGGTGAATTCTCATTTTCACAGGTCTCAGGAGGTTATCCTCCCGAATTTCTGTCCCAGCCCTCAACACTCCAAGGAGCGCAGGTGGCACAAATTGGACGTGCGAAGGGCAGTCCGCATTTACCTGAAACGAACTAAGGACATCAGGCACTCCGAGGCCTTCTTTGTGTCTTTTCAGCCAGGCTCGCTGGGTCGCAAGGTGTCATCTTCAACCATAGGTCGGTGGCTGCGGGCTTGCATTAAGATGACAT
Source organism: Natrix helvetica (assembly GCF_964273705.1). Lineage (NCBI taxonomy): Eukaryota > Metazoa > Chordata > Lepidosauria > Squamata > Natricidae > Natrix > Natrix helvetica. Next base: position 42,128,411 of record NC_138553.1, on the reverse strand, counting down.
ATGACCTTCAGGGCAAGCCGGTTCCACCTCGTGTAACGGCACACTCCACCAGAAGTGCGGCCACGACCGCGGCCTGGGCGACTCAAGCATCTATTCTGGACATTTGCAGAGCGGCCACGTGGGCGTCTCCCACGGCTTTCATTAGAAACTACAAGATCGATTCCTTTGCCTCTGCCGAAGCCTCGTTTGGACGTAGAGTATTACAGGTTATTGAGGCTCCGGACATTGTCACCTCTTCCCGCCCTGGGACACCATAGCTTGGGCATGTCCCTTCCTTGGACTCTCCAAGCAGCGCTATGGAGAATGACCGTTGTCTTACCTGAACGGTCATTCTCATGGCGCTGCGGAGAGTCCAAGACCCACCCAGGGTAATTGTTTAGCTCCGAGATTGTATCTTTACACAGGTGTGAGCTGAGGACGTTTTCGTCGGACAAGACCTCGTTTTTAAAACTGAGCCAGAAGAGGCAAAGGAGGCGTGGCCAGAGGGGAAAAATCTACTCAGTCCACGGGCAAACAGGCTGTGTTAACCCTTCCTTGGACTCTCCGCAGCGCCATGAGAACGACAGTTCAGGTAAGACAACGGTCATTCTATCAGAATTCTAGAGTCATAGAAGGATAGCTATGATTATGTGCAGTTGGTAGCCCTGTCTCATGTCACAGTTGTCACCTATTTTTTGGTAATTGCTATCCAAGTTTTACTGTGTGTGATTTTTAAAACTCAGCAGATTTACCTCTGAATGGAATCTTTTCACGAAATGTGACAAACCCTAGCAAAGGAAGCTTAATTTTTAGAATTCTTGATGCTCTCTGACCCTGGTTATTTGCTTGTAGCCATTTCATTACCTGACTAGGTAACATCTTCAGTGCTAGCATCATGTTAGTATTGATTACAAGTAGTCTTGACTTACAACAGTTCATTTAGTGATGGTTCAAATTACAATGGCACTGCAAAAAGTGACTCAGGACCATTTTTCACACTTATGACCATTGCAGCATCCCTATGGTCACATGATTAAAATTTAGACTCTTGGCAATTGACTCATATTTATGACGATTGCACTGTCCCGGGATCATGTGATCACCTATTGCAAGCTTCGGACAAGCAAAATCAATGGGGAAGTCAGATTTACTTAACAACTGTGTCACTAACTTAACAATTGCAGTGATTCACCTAACAACCGTAGCAAGAAAGGTTGTAAAATGTGGCAAAATTCACTTAACGAATGTCTCACTTAACAACAGAAATTTTTGCTTCAATTGTGGTCATAAGTTGACGTCTATCTGTAAATTGCCTATTTGGATAATGAAACAATCAAGTCCAGAGAGCCCCAAGGACTCATAGCTCAACCCTGAGCTACATATATTCTCTTCTATTGGAAGTTTAATCTATGTCAGGGGTGTCCAAACTTGGGAACTTTAAGACTTGTGGACTTCAACTCCCAGAATTCCCCAGCCAGCATAGCTATGCTGGCTGGGGAATTCTGGGAGTTGAAGTCCACAAGTCTTAAAGTTCCCAAGTTTGGACACCCCTGATCTATGTCCTTCAATCACTTAAGAAAATATACAGTAATTCTGTGACAGTAAATATGATTGATGATAGCGGAATGACATGGATAAATATAATCATTTTAAAAGACAGGAAAGCAAAATGAAACTGAAAGAGAAGCTAAAGCATCTAGGAAAGAGTAAAAAATAATACTTTTAAAAATGACAGGAAAGCTATGATCTGAAACTGGAGAAGTATGTCTTACTTAGCTGTCCAAGTCGTGCCTTCTCTTTTTTACCAAACAAGCGTCCAATTGAAGACTTTATTCCTTTCTTCTTGGGAGCTTTGTGCAAGGAATCCTGGCTGCTATTGACACTGCCAAAACCAATACTTTCTGGTTCCAAGGATGCAATCAAACTACTAAAAAAGATACACAAAAAATAGGGAAACTATTATTGTCCTGACGAATTTCCATCACGAAGTCCACAACTTGTCTGCTGTGGAAACAGGTTTTATGAAATCTAATGAGAGTATTTTAGTAATCTGAAACAATAATCAAATTAATTTCTGATATATAGTGTGATAATAGAATCTTTTTTTGCAATATTTAGAACTTCACATTTTTCATGTTTTAATCTTGATTGAAATAATTGAATGAAAAGACAGACATAATTCATCAAAACTCTGTTAATATAAGTATGGCTAGAAAGATTTTCGAATGTTTTTGATCAGAACCAAATGTTGAAATAAATGATATCTAAGCTATGGCTACCACTATTACTACTGCTTTGATTTTATCTATCCTAAATAGGTGAAGTAACATATTTTCTCCAGTAGTTGTAATGTAAAATAAGTTTCTGATGTAATTATACTACCCTCCAAAAATAAGTTGATGTTCTTCAATGACTATGATGCTTCCTAAGAGTAGCAATCAGGGGTGAAATCCAGCAGGTTCTGACAGGTTCTGGAGAACCGGCAGTGTAAATTTTGAGTAGTTCGGAGAACCAGTAGTGTAAATTTTGAGTAGTTCGGAGAACCAGCAAATGCCATCTCTGGCTGGCCCCAGAGGAGGGTGGGAATGGAGATTTTGCAGTATCCTTCTCCTGGAATGGGGTGGGAATAGAGATTTTGCAGTATCCTTCCCCTGCCACGCCCACCAAGTCATGCCACCAAGCCACACCATGCCCACCAAGCCACGGCCACAGAACCGGTAGTAAAGAAAATCGAATTTCACCACATGTCACTTTTTCAGAGAGTCCTATTTAAGAACTATACTTCTTTTAACAGTAGATATTTTGTATTGTAAGCCAAAGCTTGACTTAATCCTTTATTAATTAGACAGAAGTGTCAAAAGAACCTTCAGCAGTATTGCTTTGTTTATTTACTCATCCTGCTTATCATAGTCTATCCATTTTTACTTGAGAGCAATAGTATGATTCTTACTAGAACATTTCTTCTTTCAATAAAATATGGAAATGAATCTGTCTGCCTGCCTATCTATCATCCATTTTACATAGAAGGTATTTCTATGTATAGGCATGAGATCAGATTCTTAACTCAAAACACAAATAATATGTACACAATTTCTCACTTATGGCAAGCTCAGAGATATGACAATTATAATTCATACGACTGACTTACACATTAATATTAGTGAATATGAGCAATTATGAAACTCTAATAAATATACATTGGGATAAGTTTTCCTTTCCAGTTGTCATCCATATATATTGGGACTTCCATTTCTTCATTCCACTGGTTAGAGTGGAAATAGACCTACTTAAAGAAGGAGAAGCAGTTCTAGGAGAACCCTATGAGCTTTGGAGGTACAGTGGTTAGAATGTAGTATTGCAGGCTTACTTTGCCCACTACCAGGAGTTCGAGTCCAACCCAGATCGACTAAGCCTTCCATCTTTCCAAGGTCAGTAAAAAGAGGACCCAGATTGTTGGGGACAATATGTTGACATTTGTAAACTGCTCAGAGAATGCTGTAAAGCACTATGGAGTATAATATTGCTATCTTCTAAGATCAACTAACATTTTGGTTTTTTGTTTTATTGATTGAAGTGTAACTGTTTGTGACTGCTTGTAAAACATCCTTAGAGCTGTCAATTCTCAGATGCTCAACTTCCCTTTTTCCTTTTACTGCTTATAAAACCTTTCTTCTTAGTCAACCTTTAATTTATCTTTCTTAGTGGCAAGAATATACAGATACATGAGCACTAGACAGCAAAATCTCCAAACTTAGCTTTGCTAACATGCAACATTTACTGATTCAATTAGGGTGAAAGTGAAAATAATTATAGTATTTTTTACAGTCAAACATAACTTCTTATACAAAAATCCTCCTACTATGGATTTTTGTTATGTTATAAAAGAACAAAAAAGTTTAAATCAATTTTATTGTTATTATTTTTTAAAATTATTAAAAATTATTCCTTCTACTTTCTGAATTCATTAGACATCTCTCCACTTCTTCCAGGCCTCCCCCCCCCCCCTGGGGGTTGAATTACTGTGTTTTCCTTGGGGCAAGAAACTTCTTTCTCTGACTACTTCAGAAATTACCACTGGTAATTCCTCACCATCAAAAATACTGACTGCAAGGGCTACAATAGAGTATCCAAATACTAAAACCCTATCATTTAACTATCTTCATAACACGAGTAGTTAGCACAATGGAATTTAATTACACTCTGATTTGTTCATTTATAATCCATGACAAGAAAATATCAGAAAATGATCATGCCTCACTTGATTAACCAAAAAGAGCATGGAATTAAAGACCAGTTATTCAAATGGAAATGGAAAATGGAAAGCATATCTGAAAAACTGATCTAAATAAATTTCAGGACAACTGAATTCAACTAGCACACAGCAAAAGTCATGTGAAACTCAACTTGAAACTTAAATAGATGAATCCACTTAACACGACACATGGCTATGCTAAACAAACCAATTCCTACCTTCTGGCATCATTGTGGTATGAAGAAGGTAGAGTGTGAGTCATTCTTATGGCCCTAGGTGTAGGTGGAGGAGACGTTTCACATTTTATTGTGGCCTTGTCTTCATGTCCATCTTCTTCAACTACTGCAATCTACAAGTAAACAGTTTTATAAAATGCAGGTGAAAACTCTTTTAAGGGATTGGGAGGGGAAAAAAACCTATTGGAAAGCCAACTCCTTTCCAAGTAAGGAAACCAATCAACCAAACACACAAATAGCATTCCATTCCTAGAACAAGATATAGAATAAAAGTACTAAGTGCAAGTTATACAATGATAGCAATATAGTTCCAATTTCCAGGACTGAATATGAATCAGACACACATTTAACTTTTGCTGTAGTTGCTATATTACATATTATTCTTTAATTCAGAAAATTATAGGCTAGTTTCCTGAGCTGGAGAGCATATGCAAAGTAGGATATAAGTGGAAATAAAATTTATTTAACTTTTTCTCATTTTTAAATCCTAATAAAGGACTGCAGAACAAGATTCAAAGGAGTTTTTGATGTATTTTCATTGCCCTTTGCCATTCAGATAAACAACATTTGAAGTAAAATGGACAAGTTGGTAGATAAAATTGGCCCCTCACATACTTGGACTTTTCTATATTCTGTGAATCCAATATAAGTTGTTCTTTAGTTACAACTGTAACGGAGCCTGCCTATTATGGTTGCAAATGGTGATGGCCATTTAGTGAAGTGGCCTCACTTAACAATCTCGTCCCCTGCTCTTCCTGATGCAGCTGTTAAATGAACACACAGGTCATTAAGCACAGTACAGGAGTGTAGGGGGTCCTGGGAGGCCTATGCAGGTCCTGTCTCACTCACCTGCCTCAGGCCTCCCAAGCTACCCTCCCCCCTCAAGAACCCTATACTCTACTTCTCATCCCCAGCGTCCCTACAGTCCATCAGTTTTCTTACCATCCAGCGACCTAGGGGAGAACAGGCGGTCTGCCACTTGCAAGCCTTCAGCTACCTACTCACCCAGCAACTTGCAGGACTCAGTTTATTCCAGGCTCCAGCAACAGTCAACTTACCTTTATTTTTTGCAGTTTTTGGGAGACACCCAGCCTAATTCAATATCAGCTTTCTTACTTCTTTCTTTGCCTTGTAGCAAACTCAATGCTATTCTGCAATAGTTACTATTTTTATAATACTGTAGAGAGCTCCATTTTCCAAGGAGGCTCCCTTTGTTTGTGAAGTTTATGGAGCCTCCTTAAAAAACAAGCCCCCTATAGGTTCACAAGAATAACACCTGCTTTGCCATGAGGCTCTATAAGAATACTGAGTATTTCTGTGGCCTGGAACAGCTGAGTCATAAGTCCCTGAGTGGGAAGACAGCTGGAGGCTTGTAAGCTGCAGATGACTGATCTTTCCTTGGTCATTGAAGGATTGCAAACTCTGTCCACATGACCTCCACTTCCTCACTGGATGGGAAGGAAGATGGAGGGATGCAAGCTCTAGCTGATTTACTTGGGCTACAGCTGGCCTGATCTCCTTTAGTGGCAGGAAGGGGGGTGAGTGCTGCTGTGTATCCCTGCAGTTCATTGTAAGGGTGAATGACTGCAGGAGTGCTGTAGTGGCCGTAACTTTGAAACTGGGTCATAAGTAGCTTCTGAGAATGTCAGTTGTAATTTTGAATGGTTGAAGTATAACACCAGATTGAAGGCAGGTCTGTCTGTCCACGTCCCTCTATTTCCAGCTTTGATTAATTTTATATACATATTTATTTCTATAAGGATGGTATAAGAGTCTCTAAAATGTACACAGTTTTATGAAAATTGTAAAGAATGAACCAATGTAGTTTTATATGTATGTATCTGTGTGTATATATATATATATATATATATATATATATATATATATATATATATATATATATATATATATATATATATATATATATATATATATATATATATATATATATATACATACATACATACATACATACATACATACATACATACATACATACATACACATACTAAATAAGAATTATTGTGAATAAAATTATTAGAAAATGATTTTCAATGATGGCATAAATCTAATTTATTTGGTTTGGATTTTGAGAATGGAAATGATTGAATGCTAGCTTTAGTGTTTTCACCACTAAAATAATTTCAGAGAAAAGTTAGAGCATTGTAACAGTAATAAAACCACAATCATTTACATAATGTTATTCAATTTTACTTCTAGAATAGGGGAGGCAAAAGTAAGGAAACTATCAATCATTAAAAGGTAAGATATGTTTAATAAATATAGTATAAACAATATTAAAAGTATGCTCTATTTGTTCTGTCACATAATTAATTCCTAATAGAGGTGACATAGGGTCCCTTCTTAAACATTTAGATAGGGCTCCATTTTGTCCAATGTGGGTTTCCTGAGAAGGTTCTGTCTGCCTCACAGGAATGCAATGATCTCTTCTTGGATCATCCAAATTAGCTGCTTCAACTACAATGAAGCAAGAGGGTTGATACTTGAAGGATTTCAACATCCTCAGAAAAACTGTATCTTGGGGAAAACATTCGTAAAGGTCTAAATTTGAAAGTGCTAGAAATAATTAACACTTGTCAGAGAAAGAAAACAAACATTTTTTTTAAAAAATGTACCTTTCTTCGATGTTTCCTGAGATCACTTGGCTAGAGTTGATAACGAAGAAAAAAACAAAGTATTTTCAGAAATATTATAGATTTTTATACATTTTGTGTTCCTTTTTATTAAGATGCATTCTGAGATTTTCTAAGCCACACAAACTATTAGCTCTTAGGATGACATTTCTTTCCATTACACCAGCCCCACTGCCATTGAATCCAAAACAAAATTTGGCCTGAACTCAAGGAGACCAGACTAGGTTTTCACTTACATCAGGGGTGTCAAACTCATGTCGTGGCAGCGTCACATGATGTATCGGGACTTTCCCCCCTTCGCTAAACTGAGCATAGGCATGGCCAGCACATGATGCGTCCAGCCCGCAGGCTGGGAGTTTGACAGCCCTGACTTACATTGTAAGTTTAAAGAAATATCATTAACATTTTAAAAACATTGTCTTATAAATGCACAAATGATAGCAAGCGTCTATGCCAACAGTTTATTAACACATTCTGTTTTTAGAATTTTACTTTTACTTTTTCTTGTGTTAACACTAGGAATTGGTCCAAATCAAAAATTTATGATGGCTTGTGTTAACAGTTAATAAGAAATTATCGCAAGTGCACGCAGGTGCACACACACAAATCAAAAATAAATAATAAAAAGAGGAAATAAACAAGAAATTAAAAAAATAACCCTATGTAGAGGATTCCTTAAATATTAAATAAATGTAGTGATCAAGAGAAAGCTATACTTCTTACCAGTGTCATGATACCCATCCGATCTATCTCTCTAGCTGGGCTGCGTGGAGTGAGTTTAGGAGTTGAGTGGCCACTGGGAGGAGAGGAGCTTGCTAATGAAGATGCAGTGATTGAGCCAGTAATTGATGTTCCAGGATGAACCCTGGCTAGATTTAAGCCTTCTAGACTCACACTACCAACTCTGTTTTCTATTTCTTCAGCACGTAGTTCTGTAGATTCTTTTTCTTCCTGGATTAACCTGTAATAGTGAACAACACAAAGGTACGTCATTTTTTGTGACAATATTGTTTTAATATGAGTGTTAATAGAAGTTGGGAATGTTCTCTCTGGCCACTACTCGGAATGCTTTACAGGAATGGCATACTTTCAAAGTAAATTGGAGTAATCACCGTAAGTGGCAGTTATCAGAAAATGATTACAAGATGTTTGAGCAGAGAGCTGCATATTGTCTCTCCCACCCTTTGTCCTCTGAACTAATATGCTGTCATCAAAAATAGTGGAGATGGAGATTAAATGTCAGTGCACAAAATTTAATTGCCATTTTAAAAAAATAAAATCGTTTAATAGGTTAAGTGGTGTGCATCAAGAAATATTCACGTTTAAATTTGTTAGCTTTTAAGAATTCTTTTTAAAAGTAGCCATGATGAGTACAATTTGCATCGGGAGTTGATTGAACTGCTGGAATGATATAGTTTATGTTTTAAATTTCACATCATTTCCAGTTACAACTGTCAATTGTTATTTGCCCCTTTCAGAAAATGTGCTGTGCTCATATGCTTTTACTATGAGGGGCTGGACAGGCTTTCAAAGCAATAAGTTTAGCTCAAGAAAGTAGCATGAGAAAAAGGATACCATTTTCCCCTCTCTATTGCCATGTTGCAACTATATAGTTATTAAGGTTTTGTAACAACATAGCAAAGAAAAATTTGGCATATTCGTCTTTTATCAATGTGGATCTCTTTTTTAATGCATTAAATATATTGTTCCTCCAATGTAAACAAAATATTAATACTGATCTTTCATCTCTGATTTCTGCTTGCCTAGAATTTTCTAAAAACATTCAGAGTTTAGTTCTAGTTCTAGTTTATTAAATTTATAAACCGCCCCCTCTCCCCGAAGGGACTCGGGGCGGTGTACAGACAATAAATATATAATAGACAACAAAACAAAACACAAAACCCCAGACAAAACAACTTAAGTACACAGTCTGTACAGTAACCATAAACTAACTGATAATTAAAACCAATTAAAACCAATTAAAATACCCCAGAATTTAAAAATTTAAAATGCCATCCAGGAAGGTCAGGATTAGATTATACTTATAATTGCAATTGGGCCGGGCCAGCTAATTGGAACAAGTGGGTCTTGAGTTTCTTACGGAAGGAGCGGAGATCAGCAGTAATTCTAATATCGGGGGGGAGGTCGTTCCAGAGGGTTGGGCCCATCACAGAGAAGGCCCTACTCCTGGGCACCGCCCGCCCGCATTGCTTAGCGGATGGTACCCGGAGGAGTCCCTCTCTGTGAGAGAGGATTGGTCGCAGGGATGTGTGGGGTAGGATGCGATCCCGCAGATAACCAAGAAAGGCTTAAAAATGAACAAAGAATTCAGCAAGGTTTCTAAGGTCATATTATATGTACTTTCAATCATTAGGATTCCTCTTCATTTTAATGTCAGCATCTCCCAGATAATTTAGCTTTGAGAAACACTGACTATAATCTGGTGTACAGAAAACTACCATAATATCTTTTAATTTGGGGAGTTTGCAAAAATGTAACCTATATTAATAATTTTTAAAAATCCTGAAGAAGGCAAATGGCAAGTCACCTTTATATATTGTTTCAAAGAAAATCAGATGTCCATAAAGAAACCAGAAATCACATTGACTTAGTTTTTATACTATTAGGAATAAAATATTGGATTGTTCTAAGATTTTATTTGTGTGTATGTGTTTGTGTGTGTGAAGTATGCATACCTGATTTCTTTATTGATTGCATCTAGTTGTTCCTGAAGCATCATAGCAAGGGTCTGAGCATCTGAATGTCCACTTGGTGACAAAAGATCCATTGAACTAAAAATTGTATCTCTATCATCATCATCTATATCAGACATTTCAGTGTCACTCTCAAAATGATGGCTGCTTAGAACTCCAACTGGCTGACTTCTATTCCACTCATGATCTCCAAGAGATTTTACCTAATTACGAATTGTAGAAATGCATATAGATCAGACTGATTCTAAATGATAATTTTCACAGGAGAGCTTATATTTTAAAACACCATTGCAATTATTAACACTTTTCAATTTTCTTAGCCATTTGTGCACTTAAACCATTCTTATTAATTTCTAACAGCTGCATTGTGATATCACACTGATCTTAATTTCAGTCTGTTATAAAAATAACAAGATTTATCTTACAAGAGGCCCGAAATAGTTTAAGGAAGGTTTTGTTTTCTGTATTCGTGACCACTATCACTGTAAGTCAATTTAAAGTCATAACATAATATTATAGATATCCCAGGATGATTTAATATTAAAGGCAATATTTATGGACACTATACTTTTATAACAAGCTACGTGGCGCAGATGATTAGAACACAGTATTGCAGGCTAATTTTGCTGACTGCTGGCTGCCAGGAGTTTGGCAGTTTGATTCTCACCGGCTCAAGGTTGACTCAGCCTTCCATCATCAGTCAGTAAAATGAGGACCCAGATTGTTGACGGCAATATGTTGACTCTGTAAACCGCTTAGAGAGGGCTGTAAAGCACTGTGAAGTAGTACATAAGTGCTAAGTGCTATTACTATTGTTTGTTTTTTTTAAAGGCTGAAATGAAACTATACTGGAAAACTGAACCTCCATTAAGCCCTGTCTATGGATTCCAATCCAGTAAGTAGAATAATAGAAGCTAATATTTCAAGAATTAACCTGAAAAAATTGTATAGAGCAATATGATTTGGGTGTAATAAATAGCAAATAGCTCTAGCTCATTTCTTCTTCTTATACTCTGATTTGTAATTGCATTTTATGTTTAATACCATATTAGAATTGCATTATTAGTGTAATTTTAAGGCCCAAAGTATGTAATCCTACTTCTCCCTCAAATATAAAAATTGTTTTATAGCCTTTAGATAATACGTACTTTACCCAGTGAGAGTTATCAGAGAGATAATTTCAAACAGGGCCAGATTATCCACTGAGCACAACAATACAGTGCCTAAGTATATGAAGCTTTTGGGGTTTTCAAAAGGTTTAGGCCCAAAGATGATTAAACAATTAGAAGTGTGTGTGGGTACATGTACATGCAGTAACACAGTTTTTTCTACATTTTAAATATATGAATGGCAAAAATAGAGCCAATGTCTAAAAAATGTGGCCTTACCAACTGAATGAATAAACAAATCTATGATCCAATTGTAGAATCCACATAATGTCTATAATTAAAGCTATTATCTATAAACGTACGCAAGGACGATGGAAAGTTAATTCCAGTCCTGGCCTTAGCTGGCAACATGTCTTAAGTCAGCTGTGCTTATGATTGCAATTTTATTAAAGAAAAAAATGATTAAAATATAAACCTTTGGTTCATCTCTTCGGATTCCCATACGACCCCTTCTCGGTCTTCTTATCACTTTAGTAGATCTATAATCTGGTTGACTATCAACAAGTGAGCCCACAGAGTACCTCAGTTCTGCTGATGAATCAAGATGTGTCCTGAAAAACAATTGTGGCAGAGGATTTAGATTTAAGAAAAACCCTCAAATTTCACTTAAAATATATTTATTTTTACCATATGCAGAGGATATCATCCTACACTTTGCTACCAACAGAACAATAAAAATAGAGTATGCTTCCTTGCACACTGAAGGGAATTTATAAGGTTTGGATTTTAATGAAAAAGGAAAAGATAATATATATCTTTGATCAATCAATATATTTTTATGTAGGAATGTTTTTTATTATCAGAAAAATGAGACTGGAATTATAGAGTCAAAGGCTAAAAGCTCAAACTTCAATTCATCAGCAAGTTGAGGAGAGAGAGGGGGGAGGGAGGGAGGGAGAGAGAGGGAGGGAGAGAGAGGGAGGGACTTAAAAGAGAAGCTATGAGGATTATACTTAGGTCATACCAACATAAACTAAAAATGTTCCTTTCTCACTTCCAAGATTAACATTTGCTTTTTTGTCAAATATCTAGGACAGGGGTGTCCAAACTTGGCAACTTTAAGACTTGTGGACTTCAACTCCCAGAATTCCCCAGCCAGCTGGCTGGGGAATTCTGGGAGTTGAAGTCCACAAGTCTTAAAGTTGCCAAGTTTGGACACCCCTGATCTAGGAAGACCAACGCTAACAAGATGGCAGCCATACAGATTTCAAATGATGGATGCAGTGTCAGAGAATGCACATTTACTTAGCTCGAATAGATGACACAGTTTAATCAACAAGACCCAAAGCAACCCAAAACCAATGAATTTTGCACAGCATCTCTCAATTAAAAAATTATTCTAGAACCATATATGTTCAGAAATATGCATTTAAAAAGAAATCAATTTTACAAATTTATATTTAATGGAAAAAATCATTAAAAGAATGCACTTAATGAAGTTAAGTAAAAAATTAGTATAAAATTTAATAATTTATGAAACAACCCATCTGAAAATGAATAGACGAGAAATGATTTTATTGATCTATGACATTTATATTTGAATTCCATGAAAAAATAGGAATACACATGCAATTAATAAATGAAATTCATTTATTATCTAATTCATTTCCTATTAAAATGTTCCAAGAACTGAAAAATAAAATAAAATCACCCCAAATAAATCCAGGATCAATAAGGTAAATAATAATCTTAGCTTCCTTCCAACCAGAGGTGGGTTCCTATCGGTTTGGACTGGTTCGGCCGAATAGGTAGTAACTTGGTCTGCCACGCCCTGAACCGATAAGCGCCATCTTATCTTTTGCTTCTGCACATTTGCAGAAGCATTTTTGAAGTACTGTGCATGCGTGCTTAGCATGCATCAAGCATGCATGTGTGCACAGTGGACATGCGCATTGCATCCCTGAGCGAACCAGCAGTAGCAGAAAGCATTACCCGCCCTGCTTCCAACCTATGATTCCATAATCTCATGATTCATTTTTATTATGTATTTAGTTGATAGTTCTTTATTTCCACAGCTATTAAACTATATGGTGATAGGGGCAGCCATATAAATTTGATTGATTGAATGAATACTTTTGTGTCATAAGCATATAAACAGCCACAGTTCTGTTCTGTGGCTTCCAACCTGCTGATATTTAAGACATAAGCGAGTTTGGATATAATGACTAACTAAGTAATAGTCATGATATTTCTAGTCCCTATCTACAGAGATGTAATCTTTCTTTTAATGTCATTTAAATTAGTGTCTATATTAAATCTGGTGACAGAAAATTTCAACTTTCACAATCCCATAAATAGCAATCACTATTATGGATGACTAGTGCTGATAACCCAGTGCATTGCTTGGGTATTTATTTATAGGAGAAAAATGCCCGGACCAAACATAATTTCTAATGTTGGATTTTCTCCCTTACCAGAGGGAGCCCCCTTGTGTAATACTGTGAAGCCATTAACATGGCAACTCCACTAAGCTGTATAGTAGAAGCCATTTTATGGCAAGCAGTATGGTAGAAGCCATTTTAAGGCACAACAGGCTGTATCTTAACACAACGCACACCTTGAGGGATGTTAGGAGTGTCTTACTCCCACAGTATTTCCAAAGAGTAAGTCATCTGTGTATATATATATATATATATATATATATATATATATAGATATAGATATAGATATAGATATAGATATAGATATAGATATAGATATATATATATATAGATATATAGATATATAGTGTTTTAAATATGTGATGACTGAAACTGCAAAATAATATTATTAAAGAAAATGTCATTGTTTTCTTGTACTACCTTGACAATGTGGGCTCAATTAAAGAACCTGCTCGTATTTTCAACTGGTCAAGTTCAACTCTCAGTTTGTCTATCTCTTCTGCTAATCTTTCCTGAAAATTGAAACAAATAATAATAATCGATTAACATGGATACATGCTAGTTCAAAATTATTCATCAAATTTTACTGTCATATAATATCATCTCTCTGAATAGTTGAACCATATGCTAGAAAACTCTTCATCAGTTCTCTAGCTTTCCTCCAGTATGACACTTGGATGATCTTTCCTGGGCTTGGAAGGTAAGCATACTCAAGTCTTGTTAGTATTGGGATGGAAGATCATAGGGAATCTCACAGCAGCACTCTAATCTTCATGAGAAGCTGTAAACATCCTAGAAGGTTGCAATGATTAAACTAGTTCCCTACTGTAATACCTTGCAGATTAACTCCCATAATCACTATCTAGCATATTGCCTTTGGAATTATGTGAGGCAGAGGTCAGAAGGATGAATTAGATTAAATCTGTATAGCTAGATATTTGTTAGTAAGGTATATGTGTGCAAGAACCATAAAAACCATCTGATAAAACATTCCTACAGATTTAACTGGTTTAGAGTATTTTCCACCTGTGTTACTTTCAAAATGCATTGTAAACAAAAAGAATTAATACAGCAGGTGGTCAACATGTTATGCTAGAACTGCACATTGGATGACCACATTAAGTAATAACATTATAATGTTATTCATTTTATCTGGGTAGATGTTGAATCAATCTATCAGTGTAGAATATTTGTATAAAGGCAATTGTCTTGCTCTCAAATATATGCATATAATTGCAATCTTGAATTAATTCTGATGACTGTATTTAAAAAAAACATTATTAATAAAGGCTGTAATTAATCTAGGGTACCTTATCATGTAAAGATTCCTCCAAATTCTTCCTGAAGTTCTCTGATTCTTGTATTAAAACATTCTAAGAGATAGAAATAAAAGCTAAAATAAAGTCTAGTGAAATAATTATTACCCAATCAAGGTTACCAAATAAATCAAACACATATCAATAATATTTAATTTTCTCTCTCTAACATATAGGTATATTGTTAAAAGTCTTTCATTAATTCAATCCAAGACAGAATATGTTAAAAGATATTACCACTAATACAACTATAAAATGGATATTATCATATGATTAATAATGTAAAATTAAGACACTGTTTTCATTTGTGAGCTGCAGACATTGCTGGTGACATTCAATCAGAGCTCCTATGAGGGGACTTGGAAAAGGGTGAGAATATTGAATAGAAAGCAGGAATCAGTTTCACATTCTAATAAGCACTGTACAATGGATAATCGTTTCTCAGATAAGTACCAAGTGTTTGTAGTGATGGCAAACTGCTTTGACTGTACCATAAGGCTGGGACTCTACCCAAAGATTTATGGTAGTGAAAATAGTGATAACAAGGGACAGTAGAAATGGGCAAGAACCCACCAGCACCATGCTGTAAACTTTTTAAATTCTGGTGGTGATCCCATGTGCCATTATGAGAAGTTGAAAGAGGAAGAAAGTCAATAGGAACTGCAGAAAAACAACAAAAAGAATTTCTTATTGAGGCCATGGATTGTGCCTCAGGTTTTTTAATGCCTTCATTACACAGGATCAAGCAAAGAAGCAAAATAGCTATGAATATATACCTAAATGAAGCAAGGTGTGCACATTATTTGCTTGTTTACCTTCTCTTCCAATGCTGCCATTCTCTCTTTCAAATGTAGTTGCAAACGTTCATTAGATTCTGTCAAAAGTCTGTCCACAGTATCAGACAATCTTTTGTTGTGCTCTTCATTCATTTTTTCTCTTTGTCTTGCCTTTCAATAAAGTTCAAAGGAAATAAAGCAAGCAGATTCAACATTAATTAAATTCAAAATACTGGTGAAAGATTCACACTGGTTTGATGGATCTGAAATCATAATACCATGATCAAATGGCATGTAGAAAAACAAATTTATTTCTAAGAGAGAATAAAATTGAGCAGTTGCACAGAGAAACAAATAAATTTATTAGTTGAAACATTTAGTCATAGATTCAAATATAGATGTAGGGAGTAATCATTCTGATTTTTCTTCTTCTAATAGAGATATGTGGTCATTTGTTAGTCATATTCAAAAGGTCACTGTAATTTTAAATCAAATATTTAGAAGTGCCAGAAATAATGATATGTTTCACTTGAACCGAAGAAGTTCCTCAGAAGAGAAGCTAAATGTTTTCAAAGAAAGAAAGTCCAGTTGCTTTTTGAAAGTCCAGTATCTTTGGAACTCACTTTTTCATGTTTACTTCTCATGAAAATAAGAGCAAAAGTTTAGGTAACCAATGACTAATGACAATTTATTAAACTATTATTAGTTCAGTGTATTTATATGTGTCAATCTATTGCATTTAAATTGTTTTATATTGTTTTAATAATAATTACTTTATATATTAACTGTTTAATAGATTTGCTGTATGCTGCCCCGAATCACTTTTGCATGAGATGGGTGCATTCTGTACAAATTTGATGAATAAATAAATGAATCTACAATTTGGGGCTAGTACCTACAGCAGGTAACCTACAGGCTTTCATAAGAATTACTCCTGTGATCAACAACAGTAGTGATATTTTAAATAGGGACATCTTGAAGCATCTTCTATACCCTGCACAAAACTCCATATATGTAATTGTGGCTGGCTAAATGAGCCACCGGTCTTATTTTCTTCAAAATACCTTTGTCCTTTGTTTAAAAAGTTAATTATTTCTTCTGTGTATTCCAGTTATAATCCAAAATTGCTTCCAATTCCTATCTAATATTCTCAAGAGACTATCTTCCTTTCCATTTCTTTTTATGGTCAGTAGTTCACATAGACTGTTTCAATTGCAAACTGTGAAACATTTAACTGAATCAACTGCTTTTGTCATTGGGCTCAAAACAGAAACTTCTGCTGATATCCTCAGTGGAGTTTTATAGTTTTATTATTATTTTAAAGTGCACTGTAGTATGTTAGTCCATCAGTATTCTGATATTTTGCTGCACCAAGCTGTAAGTTCATGAAAAATAACAATAACAATGACTGCTGTTATCATTTTAGAGGCTTATGTGACATGGAATAAAGAGTTGAACTCAAACTATAATGTAAGCATGTATACCCTTTGAAGTTCTTGATTCTTCTCTTCCAACTGACCCTCTAGGTGCCGCATGCGTTCTTCAATATTGCCATGTCTTTCTTCTGCCTATAAAAATAATATAACTCGGTGTGAAACATTAAATAGCTTTTTAAATCAAAGTGATCATTTTCAAAAAAGGAAATATAAAGCAAGCTACTACTAACTGCAAAACTTAATTTTATTCAAACAGGCAGCTGAACAGCATCGCTTGAAATGTGTCAGCTACAAAGGCCTGTTACATCCAAGCATCCAGCAAAACATTGGAGTTATTCATGAGCAATGAAATCAGCCAAATGTAAACATGCAGACTGTGCATGGTTTGAACACAAACCTGCCATCATAAAATTGTAAGCTCTTTAAGCATTGAACTGCACAATGGTTGATTATCAATAAAATAAATACAGAAATTAAAAGAGTTCTTAAAAATATAAAAAACAAAATCAGATGGATTCTATTTAGCAATAGAAAGTAAAGTCCTGTAGGACTACCTTCCTACGTATGGAGATCATTTCTTGTAGTTTAGCTTCCATAACATATTGATAATCATCAGATGAGGTAGAAGAGGTTGGATCAGACTAACGTCAAGGAAAAGGAGAGGGACAAAATTGAAAAATCAGAACTAAAGACACCACACTGAACAGAATACAGCACAGAATGCTTAAAAGAAAAGTGTGATTGCAAATTTAATATTTTAACTGACAAAACTTTATGTAGAATAAACCACACTTACAATAGGGTGATATGAGGCAGTTGATGCAGATGGAGTGAAAACAATGGAATGCTAAAAAAGCCAACAACCTAAGTATGGAAATTCCAGGTTAGTGATGGCTGGCTGATGAGAATTATTCTTCCTCCATAGAGGGGTACTCAAAGTAACTATGGGAAATACTAGGTCTGATTGGAATTTGGATAAACTCATAATTAGAGCGTGAAAAGTCAGTGCCAGAACGTGTTTTTGAAGGTTATCCTACAATCATAATGAAAACAGGGTATACAGTGTTACAGATTGTATTAAATAAATGGATTAAATACTTTTAGAACAAGGTCACATAGATTCCCTTTGAGGTATAAAAGCAAATAACTAAATGATACTGAAATTCTGGTAAAAGAACAAAGTCCTCTTACAATGAAAAGTACTGAATAGGAGTGAATATAAAGCAAATGTCTAATTGCTTTACCAAGGGCATAGACCATCACTGAATATGCTACAACATTTTGTTGTGGTGCACTAAAGTACAATCTGGGGAAATATATTATCGTAAACTCTATGCTGACTATAAACACCCAGTAAAACTCTAAAATGTATTGTGAGTTTTGTTTTTACTTTACCAAGCAATGCAATTTTAAGTGAATCTTATAAATATATCTCACATTAAATTCAATCAGGTTTATTTCTAAGTATGTTAACACATGATTGTGGCCTAAATTTATAATATTAGATTTGCACTTTTGAGTCAGCCCTTTTCACTTCTGTAAAAACATGTACATTGTTTGAAAATAATTTGTGATTATCCAGCTAAATGCAGCTATGTATGAGGGCCAGTGTTGTTTTTACTATCAATGCCAGGTCCTAAAATCACAAACTTGTATTGAGCTTCTGGCAGATATCAGAGATGACCAGTGAGAAGCATTTGAACCTGATGGCACAAAATTAAGAGAAGACACTAATGATTATTTCAGGGTACTGATTATGAAATAAATCAAAACATCTTGAATAGTCATTGCAAAGCATAAAACTGATTTATCGTTTCAATCTATTTTTAAAAAATGGCTATTTTATTTAAAGGGAAACATTTTTATTACCAAAAATTCCATGAACATAAGGAGGATGTTCTCATACCCTTCACTGATAGTCCCTTCTGTTGACTACAAAAAGGATCAAATTGATAAAATTACCACATAAAATTACCTTATCTGAAACAAAGCTAAATGCTCAACTTTGAAACCATAAAGAAAATATTATTTCCAAATAACAGGACACACCTCAGAGGTCAAACTTTCTAAATACCTAATAATCTTAGAATCAAGCTGTATGATCTGGGCAAATGACTCCACTGTTCTGTCAGAAAAAAAGATTTTACATGTTTTCCTTTTCTTCCAATATCCCGGAAGAGGTAATTAGAATACCTAGAAAAAAACCTCAGAAGTTCCCAAAGACAATAACTGCATTACTCACTTTCAGATCCATAAAAAACTATTGCAAGACAGAAATACAAAAAGAATCCAGCTAAATCATGCCAAAGAACATTCTTGTCTAGTATTATGTATCACACGGTAGCCCATTAAAATATGTGAAAAGTCCACAAAGCACATTAACTCCTTTTCCAGTTACTTCTCAGCAAAGCATGTTCCTCTATGATTCAGGAGATAGTAAATATCAATATTATTTGACATGGGCAGTTTAAACTTCCATGACACATTGAGAACCTTTGATAGCTACTGCACCTTGACTGGCTGCCATTATTACATCTCCTGATGGCAAATTCCTCAATTTTATGTGCTGTGTGAAAAAATACTTTGTACTTTCAGACCACAATTCTTCCTGCATTTTATTTCAGTGGATAAACTAAAATTCTACTATTATGAAATGGTAAAAAAAAATTCCGTATACAGATTAACTATGCATGAAAATGTTATACACTTCTGTCTCCCATTACTCTCATCAGACTCAGTTATTTTCCTTATGAGTCAACAATCATATGCTCTGATATTGATCAATTCAGTCTACTCCACATTAATGGATCTGGAAGGAGTTAAGTATGGATAGAAGGCTGGAAAACTAAACTGTTCCCATTCTCATCCTGAAAATCCTTCCCCAAAGACATCCAATTTTATTATTTTTATTTATTACATTTATAAACCGCTCCCTCTCCCCGAAGGGACTCGGGGCGGTGTACAAAACACAGCTAAAAACCACATACAAAATACGATATCGGATACCCATAAAACAGAACAATATAAAACCGTTCTAAAACAAAAATTAAAAGCAACCTAAAAAATCTATCCCCAGGGATTAAAATACCGGCCAGAAGTGTTGGAAATTAAAACTACGGTTAGGCCAGGCCGGCTAAATGGAACAGGTGGGTCTTTAATTTCTTGCGGAAGGAGCGGAGATCGGTAGTTGTTCTAATATTATCAACCTTAACTTTTACCCTTCTCCCCTCCAAAAGTCATAACGTTGCACTTCAACCATTTTGGTACCAAATTTCAGTGACATGGTCTTGGAAAATTGGGGCATCTGATTATAAATTAAGATTTGTCACCCTTGCTTTAATTTATGATTGTTACATTTCTTGCCCAGACAAGACTACATAGATTTCGTCCTTACCAAATCTCATAAAGACAACCTATCAATTTTGGCTATAGATTTTGGTCAACAACCTTTACTGCATATGCAGAAAAGTAGCTTCCACGATCAGGCTTTTTTAAAGTCATATGTAAGTCATGTAATTCTCAGTTCTTTGAAATTAAAAATTGATGAAGCATTAAATCTATATATTACTAAAACTCTTATATTTGTAAGTATTAATTAGATGAAATGGTTTATCATAGGGCAAAACTCTTTGGACTACTGTGTAGGACATCAAACCAAACCTATAATCTACACTGTCCTATTACTAAGTCATAGTTAAGACTGCCCACGTTTAGGCTTACTCAGAGCTAAAGTATGCCCATTAGTTTCAGCTCTCTTAACAATTCATAATAATTCAGTCAGTCTGGAAAAAAGCTTAGTCAGACAAATTGGTGTCACATGACATTTCATCAGAGCTCTGGTTATTAATACTATATACTTTAAAGAGACATTAAATGAAAATAAGGACAAAGTGATATAATCTAATTTCCAAAATTGGATAGCAACATGGAGCCATTAAACTGTTTTCTTATTTTGGTGATTGAAATTGGATGGGTTAGATCAGGGGTCTCCAACCTTGGGAACTTTAAGACTTGTGGACTTCAACTCCCAGAATTCCTCAGTCAGCAAGCTTGCTGACTGAGGAATTCTGGGAGTTGAAGTCCACAAGTCTTAAAGTTCCCAAGGTTGGAGACCCCTGTAGATGAAGTGGGCTGATGGCTCCTTATCCTCAACATTTGTCCCTAAGCCCACAGAACCTTTATTTATTTATTTCTGTTCTGCCATTATTGTTTTCAAAAATAACTCAAGGTGACAAACATATCCACCACACTTTCCTCCTACTGGATCTCTGAGCAAACTGCCAACTAAGAGTTATATTATGGAAGATTAAAGGCTGTGCCTGAGCTGGATTTGTAAGATCTATTACCTACCATTCCTCACAGTTCAAAGGAGATCCTGGCTGTGTTTTTGCTTGTTGTTTCTGATACTTTGCTTAGTAGGAGGGTCAACTACTAAATATATATTTTGAACCAGTTTTAGCTACATCTTGTATAATGTAATTATCTAACTTGGGACCCTCTAACTTAGACACCATTTAGTTGTTCCAACTGACTGGGAACTTTTGAGAGTTGAAATCTCTATATCAAGAAAGAACATAGACTGAGTTGGCTGGTTGAAATAGTAGCTTCCTCCTACCTTCTTCAATTAAAGTCATTTAAACTACACACAAATCTAGTTTACATGACAAAATCTAAATGAAATATATAAACCATAAATATTTATTGAACAACGGACCTGAAAAGATTGGGAACAGCTAATATGTTTATAGCGTAGCAAAAATAGCTTATAAGTAATATCACCACAAATATTAATATTACCCTTCCTCATCAACAGACAGTACAGAAGATAAATAAGGCTGAAACTGTTTGATAAACTATATATTGAAAAATAAAACTTACTTATTTTCACCTGAATGCATAATAGAGAACTCTAAATTAGAGAACTCTAAATTAGAAAAATAAATGTTGCTTTATAGAGCATTAATATATGCATTTGTCTTCATTTGTTCAGTTGGAAAATAAATAAGATATACAAAAACATTCATTCATCTACTCTCTCTGTAGAAAATATTGTAGAAACATTCATGTGCATTGATGTTTTCTTTTCAACACATCACTTTGCAGATTAGATGATTTTCTTGTGTATTACCAGAAACCCTAACAGAGCAGGAAAATATTGTCTCATTAAATGACTGCATGAGCAACTGAAAAATATTTGAATAGATACTAAATAGGAATAATCCATTAATATTTTGAAATGGAAGCAGGGAAACAAGAAATCATTTTTGTACCATTTGATCAAACATTCTGAGTTTTTAATATAACATTTTAATTGAAAAGTTTTTAATTTAATATATGTTTTTATAGACTTACAATATCAAATATACCATTTCTCTCCATCTTTATTGAGGAGGTAACTATTTAGAAGACAAACTGGAGATTGTGGCACAATAAGATATGTAAAGGAAATCCCACAGTACAAAACAAAATACTATGGTCTGAAAGATAATAAAGAGGAACTGCAAAGGATGTACAAGTATAGTGTGTGTTTACTTTTTATAAGTTGTTCTTTCACAACAACTAAGTTGGCAATTTGCACATTGTACCATGGAGCAGATATGCAAATTCCAGAGATGTGGACTGCATATTACTGGAATAGTTTATCAGGCACTTGTCCTATCCAAGCTCTTAATGCTCTCATGCAACACAGAATCCTTCATGTATGGCCAAGGAAAAAAAATATTGAACCTTGTAATTTATTTTAATGAAAGCGATCTCTGTGTTTTGCTGAATCAATGTGATGTAGAAAATCATGAAGAAAATTCAATGACAAATAAATTTCATGATGTTTAGCTGAACTGGATTAATCATAATTCTTTTATAATACAATGTATTATAAAATAAACTCCTTTGTTATATTGGCAGAAATATATCAAGCCATAAAAGAAACACAAAGCAATACCTCTGCCATTAAATTAAATTAAACTAAAGCAAGTAATTTTGTCTAATTAATATTTATTTACGGTGCCATTAAGTAGAATCATCTTGTCCACTCCAAAAGTCTTTTATTGCTGCTGACGGTGCTGGAGGAGAAAGGGATGAAAAATCAATGTTAAAAGAAGTCAATTTTCAGATACTAACCTATTCTTAAACTTACATTACCTTAGTCAGTGCCGCAATTCTCTGGGCCAATTCTGCCTCCACTTCTGGCAAAGTCTCAGCTTTTCTCATTGTTTGTTGTAGCTTTTGCTCAGCTAGCTCGAGACGTTCTTGCAGCTGCCTGTTTTTATCCTCCATCTGAAATCCAGAAATTGTAAGATTAAAGGTTAGATTAGGAACTGGGCAATAGAGGGAAGGATAAGAGGGGAGGATGCAGATTCATTGAAACAACTGGAGATTAAAATTTTCCCAAACCAACATGGTTCATTGTATAATTAAATTGTTAATAGGTTAAGTAAATCTCCTGCTTCTGCAAATAGTACATGCATATACACAGTGGCTAAGTGGATAAAATGCTGAGCTTGTTGATCAGAAAGGTTGGCAGATCGGTGGTTCCCATTACTTGTCCCAGCTTCTGCCAACCTAGTAGTTCGAAAGCATGTAAAAATACAAGTAGAAAAATAGGAACCACATTTGGTGGGAAGGTAACAGTGTTCCGTGTGCTTTTGGCATTTAGTCATGCGGGCCACATGATCACGGAGACATCTTCGGACAGCGCTGGGTCTTCAGCTTTGAAACAGATATGAGCATCACCCCCTAGAGTGAGGAACGACATGGGGAATCTCTACCTTTATACTGGTGGCAACTGCTGATCCTTTCCCATCATATGCCTCTAAAATATAGATAAAAAGTCAGAATGCTGCAGTTTTCTTTCCTGGCAATTTAGGAATTAAAGGAAATAAATCTAAAAAAATGTCTATGCTTTATAATAATCTGATTCTTAGAATTGTCCCCAATGAAACTGAAAATGTTTTCTGTATTATTTATTTCAATAAATATATTGTTCAAATATTAAAAAAATAATAATAATAAAAAGAGGCATGCCTTGGTGGGAAAATTTAGTAAGTTAACCCACTTTCCTTGCCATTCTATGTATGCCACCTACATCAACCAAATATTACACTCTCTCTAAAGTATGCTAGTAGTATAATAGGAAAATGGAAGAAATTATAAATAGCACCTAAGGAAATTCCAAATTAGCATAATAAAAATCTCACACTGAATTTTAATGTTACATAACACATGTACTGTTTTTTTCCTCTCTCTCTCCACATATAAGGTAAAGGTTCTCCTGCACATGCATGCTAGTTGTTTCTACGCTGAAGAGACAGCGCTCTTCAGCATAACCGTGGTCATGTGGCTGGAATGACTAAATGCCGAAGGCACATGGAGCATTATTACCTTCCCACCAAAAGTGGTTCCTATTTTTTCTACTTGCATTTTACATGCTTTCAAACTGTTAGGTTGGCAGAAGCTGGGACAAGTAATGGGAGCTCTCTCTCTTACGTGGCGTTATGGATTCAAACCGCCGAACTGCTGACCTTCTGATTGACAAACTCAGCATCTTAACCACTGAGCCACTGTGTTCCTCCACATATAAATACACCATAATTTCCTACATTATCACTGCTTTGGAAAACTCTAATTTCTACTGTGTGGGCTTTAATTCTATATCTCAGCTAGTATTCTTTGCCAGCTACTTAAGAACAAGCATTTTCTTGTTCCTAAACGGTAATTGGTAAAGCAAGGTAAATAATTGTATAAAAATAAACTAAATAAACCTTCACATGATTGAATGCCATTTGCAGATTATAAAGTTCATGAAATGTAGCAGGAAGGGCAATTAATAGCTTAGCCTCTTTCATATACCAAGAGGAGAATATCCTGCTATAGTTTTTCTTCCTTTTTGTGCAGAGTGCAGTCCCTTTGCCATAGCTTTTACTAGTTCATTGAAAAGGTGAACATTTTTTTGTGTTTAATTGGGTTTACTATGATTTAATTCTTAGTTAAATCAAAATTGGACTGTTTTGTACCTTATCATTAAGCTATATTTATTAGCATAAAATAATGATGTAGAATACTGTCAGTCCTTTTAACTATCTATACAGTTAATGTGTGCCTAGATTTGCTGCTATGTATCTGCCACCCTTTACATTTGGTTTGCCTTCTGTCTTACCCTAAGATATTCTTAAAGGTTTGTCATCCTAACTTGGAAATATCTGGTCTTACAACTCAACAAGTTCTAAAACAATACCTTCTCATGATAGCAAGTTATTTTTTAAAAAAGTCTAATCCTACACATGATTTATCTTAGCCTCTCAACTTGATTGTATGAAAATCCAAATTCATTCCTGAGTTTAATCTGTAGAAATCAATGAATGTAAACAAGTGTGTCATGATTTAAAACAAATGTAATCAATAAATAGGGGAGGAGGCAGCTTATCTGAATAGTTTCTCCTACAATTCATTTGAGCTGTAGCAGCAATCCCAATACAGAACCTGACGCAGGATGGCTTCCTTGTTTGCAAGTTCATTTTCCAGTTTGTCATTCATGTCATGTATGGAAGTAGATTCCCTCTGTACACTTAGGTAACGTTTCTCCAAGGTAGTTATTCTTTCTTCCATATCTTCTTTCTGGGCCATAGCCTTGAAAGAATAAGCAGCAGGTCAAAATACAACATTGGAATGGCTAGCAACGGATGTCCTATTCAACACTGTTGGAAAAGTTTGCAATGAAACTTACTCACCTAGAAATAAACAAACTGAAATGCAGATTCAGCATTAAACCTAATGGACAAATTATTTAAGTGCAGATTCTAAGAAAAATGTGAAGATCCTGATGCAGATCCTAATATTGGATATTGCAGACAAGGAATATCCGAATCTGATATTGCTTGTTTGTCTACTACTGCATCTGATCATTATAAACGGACTTTATTTACAAAAATGTTGTCAAATGACTAGTTCTGTCTTCTACGTTTTTGCCTCTATATCATTTCTTACATGTATTGTGACTAACACATTAGTAAACATGCACAGATACATCCTTCCAATATAACAAAGTTAAGGGAATGTCACAGAAATAATATATTAAAAACAAGTTTGTAGTGGCTAATACTATTTTTGATGATTAACCTACCCTCTTGACTAATCCTGGACTGCAAATTATATTTCTACAGTGTATCACAAGTTGATTAATTTTGTGTCAAACCCACATATATATTTCTCCCTCCCTGCCCCTCTCTGATGTTTCATAGAACAAGCTCTTTATTTCCCAAGATAAATCATAGCAAAATAGCGCTTCAACTACTACACATGGATGCAAAAATATAAGTGCTATTAGAATATTCACCTACAATTAAACATCTTAAACTCTTAAATGTTAACGGAAATTTTATTTTTCACCAATTGGCTGTGGAAGAACACTATTTCTCTAAATAAAATTATTCTCAAACCTGAACAGAGGACAGGATTAACATCCAAAAGAGATTTACCTCTCTAATATCTCTCTGATATTTGCTGTTCAATTCTTCAGTTTTAATGAGGTCCTTCCTAGCAGTCTCTGCATCTTGCTCCACCTCTCCAACTCTGGAAGACAGGGCAGCCAAGCGATCCTTCATCTGTGCCATTTCATAATTTTGCTTTTCGAGAAGTTCTTGCAGTTCTACCAACTGAGCAGTTTCATCATTTGAGTCTATAGAGCCATTTGATAGACGCTGTTCAAAAAACCCCACAAACATATCAAACACTGACAGCAATACACGTAAGAACCAGAGCAAGAAGGATCAGAACTACATAAGATATGTAGGGCATATTTTCTTACTAATTCTGAACTCCGCATTGGTTATGCTCTCTGAAATATACTTACAAAAGACTAGGTACCTCTGTAGAAGTACTCGAAGAACATTAAACTATATTTAACCTGTAAAATCAGCCACTCATTTGGAAGAATTTAGAATTTTAGACTTTTTTTCAAAGTTGTTTTTGTAGAAGTTTATATTCTTTTCCTGTCTCTTTCTTCCACAAATTGAATATATAAATATTTTCTGTTATCATTTAATTGATAAAATAACGCTAGATTTATTACAATGGTTGTATGTGTATTCTGTGTTTCTTCCTCTTTGTTTTGTTTTTCATTTGATTTATTCTTCAAATATTTTGTAATGTATATATGTGGTAAGCTGAATTATCATTGTTTTACCTTGAAAAAAATGATAAAGCAAAGTATGCCAAATAAACATTATTATTATAGCCAATTTTTAGCATGAAATTCATTTGCTTAAACATGGAAGCATTGGAACTGCAAAATAACACATATTTAATGTTTATACAATAGGAATATTATCGTGAAATACTGTTAGGTAATACTAAAATATTACCTTTAATTTTAAAGCCTTGGAATTGATTCCTAGTTTATATAGCATTCAGCTTATCTTCAAAAGTAATTGCTTGAATGAATTTATAAATTTACTTTATTTATAAAATATATAAATTGCTTCAAAGATTCTAAGTATTTATACCTCTTTGAGCTTTCATAGGAGATAAATATATTTAGAAAGTATAACAATAGCTTTATGGGAAAGGATTCCAACATTCAAAAGAGATAATAGATGCCACTGTGATTTTTATATAAATATTTACCTGATGTTAAGATTATAATATTTTGTGCTAGTGGGATATCATTTTGGTCAACTTCTTTATGTGCTTATTGACTCATACAGTTATTTTTTCAAAAAATTATTCAAAAACAGCAATAAATCATTGATATTTATAAATGACTAACAGTTAACAGTTTTATTCAAATCGTAAAAGCTACCTAAACTATTTGCCTCCTGCTGATTTCCACAGAGTCAATGAATCACACTTGAACTTCCTGACATACAAAAAATTCATAGAATCTCAGCAACATGTTCTGAGAAACGTATATTCTCTAGAGAGCGTGACATTATTAGAGTATGCCTAATTGTGTCTTGTATGAGTCAGAAATGCACAAGTGTTCTATGATTTGAAGCTTGTGTTCTGCTTGAACTAGAAACTCCAATACTGGAGGTTTTAAAGAAGAGATTGGATAAGTGTTTGTCTGAATTTCCTGGAATCCGGAAATTCAAAGACCAACTGGCCAGTGTGCATGCATGTGCCGGCCACCTGGTCTTCTGGTTTCCGGCATGTGTATCTGCACCAGCCAGCTGGTCTTTGGGTTTCCAGGGCTTTAGCATGCATTTCGCGCATTCTAGAAACCAGAAGAGCAGCTGGGGAGGGCACATGCGCCCACAGAGAGGTCTCTGTGTGCCATCTCTGGCACGCGTGCCATAGGTTCACCATCACGTGTATAGGGGTTTTTTGCTAGAGCAGACGGTTGGACTAGAAGACCTCCAAGGTCCCTTCCAATTCTTTTATTCTGTTATCTGTTCCATTTCTTGCTTGGCATTGAAATCAGTATGCTCCTGCTGCAAAGGCAATGGAACATTCTCTGAAGGCATATTTCAGGCATGAACAATATTTGGAAAGACGTGCTTAGCTAATTAACCATTTAAAAGACTGATTAAGTGCTACTAATTTTATTAAACTAAAAAAAAATCTGCCTAGTATTTTCTTGCTTTAATATACAGTATTGGCATTCTCAACAACATAATTATGCAGTTTATCAGGTATTGTGAATAGCCATATAAAACAATAAATTACCTCATCAATATACTAGCAATTGTTAGCATATCATTTAACATTATATACTAAATTTTCTACAAACATGTTTACAAAGATATGGCAGGTTTGTGTTTAAAAGATTCTCTAGCTATAGCAACAAAGGCTGAACTAGCCCTTTATAGAAACCTGATTAGCTAAGAAATGTCCAGTTGAGTGAAGCCACATCCATTTACTGATGAAACTCTAAATTTATTCTTAATGTATTTGTTTACTTGTGAATCTCTGGCTTATTATTCGTTACTATCTTTGTGTTAAAGATTCAGTTTGTAGAATTTAATCTTCTGGAAGGGAACTAATGGTGCTGAATATAGGTGGTCCTCATAAACATAATGGAGCCTTACTATCACAGTTGCAAATCAAGACCACAGTAAAATGTATCACCAATGTGACTGACCCAATTTTACATCGTGTTTTGAGCATTCTTTAAGTGAATGTTATAATTGTTAAGTGAACCAATGGTTTCCTATAAGCCAGTTTTGCTGTAAACTGGAAATTAGTACCAGTTTTTGGCAAAATTATTATAAATGCAATAATGTGATTGTGGGATGCTGAAAATGATCATAAATGCGGGCTCCTTTTTGTGCCCAACCTGCAGTCATAGGACTGGGGGAGGGGTGTGTGTGGCCACTAGATCTTTGGAAGTGGGTTGTCTGCCATAAATGTGAACAGTCGCTAAGACATCAATCATAAATCGAACACTGTTTGCATTGCTGAACTACAGTTCCTACTTGAGCAAATTAAGCAGCCTCATCTAAGTATGCAACAAAATGAAGCAGAAAAATGACTGAAGCAATCCAGTCTTCAGATCATCATTCATCTTCCTACCTCCTCTATGTACATGTATTCGTTTATTTTGTTTGTGCATTGTCCATACTGTTCTTATGTGTTTTATTGTACGCCGCCCTGAGTCCTTCAGGAGAGGGTGCGGCTAAGAAATAAATTTTATTATTTTATTATTATTATTATTATCAGAAGTGTATCACAGCGGCCAGTTGTTTCGCCGGATTTGGCATTAATTACTAGTCGGGCCCCACCCAGGGGCCTAGGACGTCGTAACGTATTTTCGTAATATACGTGCAGATCCAAGCAGTGCAGCCTTTTGCATTTGACTGATGGTGATTTTGTCAATTTTTAACTGTTTTAAATGTAATTCCAGTGCTTTTGGAATAGCACCCAGTGTGCCGATTACCACTGGAATTACCACTGCTGGTTTGTGCCATAATAGTTGGATTTCGATTTTTAAGTCCTGGTATTTTGTGATTTTTTCATATTCCTTCTCGGCGACTCTGCTATCACCTGGTATTGCGATGTCTATGATTGTAACCTTATTTTTCTCAACCAGTGTGATGTCTGGTGTATTATGCGCCAGTATTTTATCCGTTTGTATGCAAAAATCCCACAAGATCTTGACCATCTGACTCTCGATGACTTTTTCAGGCTTATGTTCCCACCAGTTTGTTGCTGTTTTAATATTATAATTTTTGCACAAATTCCAGTGGATCATTTGTGCCACTGAATTGTGCCGCATTTTATAGTCAGTCTGCGCGATTTTTTTACAGCAGCTGAGTATGTGGTCAACAGTTTCATCAACTTCTTTGCAGAGTCTGCATTTGGCATCATCAGAGGATTTTTCGATTTTGGCCTTAATGGCATTTGTTCGGATAGCTTGTTCTTGCGCAGCCAGGATTAGTGACTCTGTTTCTTTCTTTAATGTACCTGTTGTTAACCATAACCAAGTTTTTTTACTGTCCACTTTATCTTTTATTTTTTCCAGAAATTGACCATGTAATGCTTTGTTCTGCCAACTCTCCATTCTTGATTTTATCACATCTTTTCTGTATTCTTGTTTCGTCTGTTGGGCCTTCAATAGATTTTTGTTCTTTACTTCGATTAATAGATGTTCTTGACTTTCTTTTAAATAATCAGCCAGTGCATGTTTTTCTTCTTCAACTATTTGCTTCACTTGTAATAATCCTCTGCCACCTGATTTTCGGGGCAGGTATAGTCTATCAGTGTCACCACATGGATGTAAACTGTAGTGCATTGTCATTAGTTTTCTGGTTTTTCGGTCCAAAATGTCCAAATCAGTTTGTGTCCAGTTAACTATACCAGCTGTGTATCTTATAACTGGTATTGCCCAGGTATTTATGGCCTTGATTGTATTTCCACCATTTAATTTGGATTTCAAAATTTTCCTAACTCTGTTGGTGTACTCTCTCCTGACAATAGTTTTTACTTCTCCATGTTTGATGTTATCCAACTGCAAAATGCCTAAGTATTTGTAGGCTTCATTTTCATTGCATTTAATTAGTTGGCCATTGGGCATTTCAATTCCCTCACATGTAGTGATTTTGCCCCTTTTTATGGATACAGTGGCAAATTTTATATTATTATTATTATTATTATTATTATTATTATTATTATTATTATTATTATTATTATTATTATTATTATTATTATTATGACTGGGATCTCTGTTTATTGAAAATGACACATGAAAATGCAGGGTTCTGGTTAGCATTCTCCTTTTTTTGCCTTTGTCTCCTTTAAGAAATAATTTTATGTAAGGAAACTTTTTTAAAAATGTTATCCTCTGGTCATCAAATCACATTATGAACCCTCCACGGATATATGGAATGCTTCACATTTTATTACAAGTAGAATTTTAGAAATAACATCCTTGTAGCAAAAATAAAAATAGAATTCTAACCCAAAGTCCTAATAGCGCCAGACACCCGATAGTTTTATGATTTGCTAGCATTGTATGAACTGTGTAGCTAACGGCAAAAAGTCTGACAGCCTTACACAAATGAGAATTTTTTAAAAAAAAATGTTTTAAATGTTGCCTTCCAATATGAAACATGTTAATAAAGATTTCAGATAAAGATTGCATTTGATATATATTATTTTATATATTCAAAACAAACAAAATCCAATAATGATCAGTTCCTGCACACATATTTTCAAGATGATATAAATTAGCATATGATAATCTAGTCTAAAAATTACAAAGCAAATTTATCACAGATTTAGAGACTGCTTTGTTCCAATTAAAGGACAGCAATACATTTTTATTCTTTAATTTTACAGGTCATGACACAAAATTTGATCATCCTTTTATTTATCTTCAGATCTGAACTACCAAGAAACCAGATACATCATAGATACAATGGGAGGATCATAAAATCAGAACAATAAGAAGTGCTGTCTAATTTTACAGAATGTACATTATTTTCTATTGATTCAACCTCTCCAGAACTTCAAAGGCAAACTCTCATTATACAGAACTTTCATACGTGTTCCAAATAAAACCACCATGTATATTGCATTATACTTGGCCAATATGCTAGTTCTTCTGCAACTGAGAATTATTATACTGAATAAGCAACTGCTTTCAAGGAACAATTATTTCTATCCAGATTAAAGTGATTTAGAACAGCAGCAGTGACAAATCCATTTGGCAATTCATTTCTGTTGTTTGCTCCAACACATTCCAACTGTAGGGCCACAGGTACCTCTGGAGAAAACACGTCTGAAGCCTAGTCTCCATGAAGAAATTACCGTATTTTTCAGAGTAGAAGATGTACTTCCCCCCCAAAAAAGAGGGTGAAAATTTGGGTGCGTCTTATACACCGAATGTAGTCCCGCCCACCTGCCTGCCCCCACCCTTTGGCCTCTGCCTCCCAGCAATTTGCCTCCTTGCAGCAAACAGAAAACAGCTTGTTTCAGCTTCAGCAAAATTTGATTAGCACAAGCAGCTGATTGTCAGTTGGATTGGCCTCCCGACCATCAGCTGTTTCAGGCTTCAGGGATTGCCATTGCCTATTGCTGCCTCCCTGCGCCCATTTTCCGTCTCCACACACCCCATTTTCTGCCAATTCTGATCCCCGCCACCTGGAATGGGTGGAAAATGGGGCATGCATAGGCCGAAAGGCTGAAAACAGGGCTGTGAAGGCAGTAATAGGCTATGGCAATCTCTCCAGCCTAAAACAGCTGATCATCATGATCAGGCTGATGCAACTGACAATCAGCTGCTTGTGCTAATCAGGCTCTGCTGAAATTGAAACTGAAACACACTGTTTGCTGCAAGGAGGCAAATTGTTGGGAGGCAGAAGCAGATTTTTCCCCCCTTGTGCTAATCAGCCTAAACTGAAACAGGCTGTTTGCTGCAAGGAGGCAAATTGCTGGGAGGCAGAGGAAAATTTTTTTTCTTGTTTTCCTCCCCAAAAGCTAGGTGCGTCTTATACTTCAGACTGTCTTATACACCGAAAAACATGGTAATAAATTGGCACCAGTATAAGCAAATCAAACCTAAGGATGTCAAATTTCATCTTAACCAATGAAATAACCATTTTAACATTCTAATCTGTTTCTCTCTGTTTTGAAAAGTTCAGCCTTGGCTTTCAAACTGATGTTGGAGATACAGTTAGTTACTCAAAAAATTGCCTTGAAGTACTTTAATTGGTTTAGTTCCTAAGAGGGATAATTAGGGAGTAACAAATTGAATTTAGCGTAACACTGGTGCTAAGGTTTGTGGCTCTTTTTTATAAAAAGAAAAACGTAGTGGAATAAAATAGTCACCTTTGTAAAGTGAAAAAAAAAAACCTAGATCACAGCAATTGTGTGTTGGATACTTTGATCTATGAATTTGGCATGTTTTTTGTGGGACCTAGTACACTGGAAACTAATCCCAAGGGTTAGGAATTCCCAAGGTATTCAAAAGCTGAACTTCAATCTTACTCAGTTTTGATGCCATTAATACATTATATTTCACTTAAAGGCCAAATGCTGCACATCATCTGAAAAATGTATTGCAACCAGAAGCATTCATAAAATCTTCAGACTTCATCAGAACAATGAAATGGATCTCATAAAACAAGCTCTGTTTCTTACATGCACGCAACATCACAATGTCCATACAAAATGAATTGAATTATGATCGTGATGTATGTGTCATGATTTCTCAACCTGTTCCCAATACAGATCCCCCCAGTTGTATCTGTTCTTCAGCTTTATGCAGGATAAATATGCTTTACCATTGCCTTAGTTAAAAACAGGAAAATGTTACATTTGTCTCAAAAATAAAGGAGATTTGTTGAAGCAATGCTACTACTGCTACTACTACTACTAGTAGTAGTAGTAGTAGTAAGTTATTAAACATAAGATTAATAAACATAAAGAGATTTTAGCTTTTCAATCCCTGATGACTCTACAAAAAAGAGAAATAATTTATACCTTTTCATGCATTTTTTGTCCAGGCTCCATTCCTTTGATATGCTCTGTAACAGGTGGACCCTCTCCTGATGTAATTTTTCTTTGAATGTGTGCATTTTGTTCACGTAAAGCTATAATCTAGAAAATAATTTAGAATAAATTCTTAATGTAAAATCCAAACAGTGAACACCATAAATTTACAGTATGTCTTATAAATCAGTATACAACTAGATGATGTGATCAAAAATGGTAAACAAAACGTGATTTAAACTATTTTTATACTTTCCATATATGATATTTCATTGTGAAGAAATAAGAACGTTATACAACAGTGGCAAGTATTCCAAAAGTTGATGATCTAGTAATTCTTAGCATTCCTCAACATTAGCATTAGTAGCTTGCTGTTGGGGGTAACAACTCACTAAATAAAGAAGATCAGATGTTTTCCTCATTGCAAAAAGATATAAAGAAACACATAAAATTGCATTACATTCTATGACACAGTGCAATGAGAACAGTAAAATCCATGAAGCCATGAAGTAGGATATGCCAGCACATTGAATGTAGGACTTAGAATATTAAATTCTATAGTTATAATGCAATTTATGTAAGTAATTCAGAACATAAATGTGCATAATTTTAAATAAGTAAACCTTAAATGATGCATTACAAGACCAAGGTTTAATGTGGTTGGCATTTTTCTTAAACTAGAATCTAACTAACTGTCCAAATAATTAATATTACAGATAAAAAAATAAAAGTTTAGCTTAAGAGAAAGAAGGACTAGGGGAGACATGATAGCAGTGTTCCAATATCTCAGGGGTTGCCACAAAGAAGAGGGAGTCAAACTATTCTCCAAGGCACCTGAGGGTAGAACAAGAAGCAATGGGTGGAAACTAATCAAGGAGAAAAGCAACTTAGAACTGAGGAGAAATTTCCTGACAGTTAGAACAATCAATCAGTGGAACAGCTTGCTTCCAGAAGTTGTGAATGCCCCAACACTGGAAGTCTTTAAGAAGATGTTGGATAGCTATTTGTCTGAAACGGTATAGGGTTTCCTGCCTAGGCAGGGGGTTGGACTAGAAGACCTCCAAGGTCCCTTCCAAATCTACTATTGCATTGTATTGTATTGTATTATTGTATTGTAAAAGAGCCTTATAAGACATCTATTATTTGACAGATTTCTGCTATGTTATAAATGTGAATTAAATGTGATTTAATTCAGATTTCAATAACATGTTATTTGTTTGAAAGTTGAATCAAGAGTGAGAGATTTTAAAGGCAAAATGACAGTTATGTCACATTCCAAAGTCTTCAGATTCAATGTCATGAAGTGCACTGTGAGAAGTCCAATGAAAAGTGGGATAGGCAGGGGACAAAAGCAACAAGTGGTGGAGATGAGATGGCAAGCAACTGTTAAATATGGCTTCATCTAATCAGCAGAAAAGTTCTTATTTAACCAGGCTGTTTTGAACATCCAAGACACTAAAGCCAAATTCAGCTTAATTAAGATGTTTAAAGTCCAGGGCCCGTGATTTACAGCTGAATCCAGGTCCAGGCAGCTTTACAATTTATTCTAAAATAGAAATTGCCACAACAATTAATCCTTGGAAAAGGTCATATCCATTTTGCATTCAAAATACAGAGGATTTTTTTTTATGTAGAGGCCTGCAAAATATTTCAAGCTGAAAGGAGCTATAAATGTCTTGAACACAGAAGACCACATTCTGGACACTGTCCCGAGCTTTGTTTTAAAATTCTTGCAAAGTCGAATTCAGCTGAAATCTCTCACTTGATGCCACATAGCTAAATAAGACGGCAGAATCTGCCAATTTAGTTTTGTTAGTTTTATTTCCTATCTATGACTTAAGAATACAAGGAGAGTAATAATCAGACCAAGACTTATCAATATCAGAATGTTTTCACATAGGAACCAAAAGGGAACCTGCAAGCAGAATATGAATGCAACAGCATTCTCAGTTATGTTCCCTAGAAACTGGCAATGAGAAAGATAATGTATACATACATATTCTTTTGCACATAAGCATATTTTTCATTTGTGTCAGTGTTGACTCCTGGTGACTACATAGATAAATCTTCAAGATTTTTTTGGCAACATTTTCAGAAATGACTTTCCATTGCTTTTACCCAGTTGCTCAAAGAAAGGTCTAAAAGTTGTATTTCGCTGCTCCTAGTTCAGTGCCTTACTAATAGACCAACTGATTGTCACTTTTAACATCCTTATGAAATCAAAGAGTTCAAACGAAACTCAAAAGTCATCTAAACCAATCCCTTTTTAGTGCAGGAACTGCTAAAGCATTTTGGAGAGATGGTCATCCAATCTCTGTTTAAAGACACTCAGTAAAGGCAAAGTATTCTGGCTTCAATTTTTTACTACCGGTTCTGTGGGCGTGGCTTGGTGGGCGTGGCAGAGGAAGGATACTGCAAAATCTTAATTCCCAACCCACTCTGAGGGCAGCCAGAGGTGGTATTTGCCGGTTCTCCAAACTACTCAAAATTTCTGCTACCAGTTCTCCAGAACCTGTCAGAACCTGCTGAATTTCACCCCTGCCTTTGGGACAACAGAAAAATCAGTGGCTCCTCCCTCTGTCTAATGACAACATTAGATACAGTATCTGAAAAGTGCTATCTTTTCTGTACTACTTCCTCTAGCAGAAGTGTTATTATTCTCCCCTTAATAGACTAATGCTCTTTTCATTAAATTACAGCATATTTAAAACCATATGTAAAAACCATTAAATTATGTCAGGCTAATTGTACGCAGTGAAATTTGCTTCCAGTTAAATTGTTTAGAACATGCTACAATGATTTAATTTGATTTTTAATATAATTAAAAGGTTTTAGTAGATGTTTATAACATTTAGAATTGATTTAATTTTAAAACACCCAATTTCCCTTTCCTCCCAATTAACAGGATCACCTTTTACTATGGGCAAATAATTATGCTTGTTTTTTTAATCAAGATGCAGATTTCCTGTATTATTTCATTTTGCTTTTTATCTGCCACAAATTCTGTTCACCTTGACTCACTCAGCTTGCTACACAATTGTACATAGATGTAGAACATGTAGTACACAGTACATCTACACAGAGGATACAGGCTGAATAAAATGCCTTAGGTCAGACCTGCACCTTGTGTTTAATATCTTGAAGATGCCAACAATTGAGAAAACACTGTGTTCTTTATATAGCTTTTCAATTTCATAAAGTTCAAAATCATATTCGCTTTGATTTTGGAAATAGTGTTTGTAAGCTATAGACATATTATCAAGACTGTACCAAAGGGCTTTTGAAATTTCCATTTGCTTCTAATTTGAGTTGACTGCTCCTGTTGAGTTCCTTAATATGGATAAAGGGATCAAGGATTTTTGGCCAATTGAAAGGGATCAAGGATTATTGCCAACTATATCACATTCAAATGAACATATTTAGTTGCAGATCTTTACTCTGCTGTTTTAATGGAACGTGTAGATGACCTTGTGGGAGGAGGGGAAAGAGGTGTTCCCTAGAAAACAATCAGACAAGAGAGACTGGAGCCTGCAGTGGCTTAATAGTCAGAGAAAGAAACTTAGGAAGGACTAATGGATCAAAAGCCATGGTGGAAAGTTTATACTTTCAGATTTGTAAGATCTTGTTAAGGTATCCTTACAATAAAGTTGAATTAGCTCATCTAGTCATGTTTCCTGTCTAATTTACTTTGGAAGTCTGACAGCAACTAATCTTATAATGCTATTCATGTATTCTTCATTTTTCAACATGAAGATAAGGCTTTGCAATGAAAGTAAATGGTGGAGGCACCATGGACAAAACTTCATATAGGCTTCATATAGTCAAAAGAGTTCTTGAAACAGAATATATTTTACATGAAAAAAATCTTGAGCTATGAACACAATATGGGATATTAATGTTTACATTTTGAAATTTGAGGTATTTTAAATAGGAATAATATTTCTTGTTAGTTTCAATAAGAAAAAATAATGAGATATATTTCTGTTTGTAATTTAATTAACATGATATTCCTTGGGCAAAACTTCTCCAGGCTGCTTAAAGAAGACTTGTAACAATTGATTTGAATATGTGGCAAAAAATTAACATGCTTTAATTTAAATTCCTCCAGCAAGAAAATGCCCTCTCTGGCATTTCATTAATACATATCATTAATATACACTCATACAGTATTTATTATTGTGCTACCTGAAAAAAATGTTAGAGGAAAGCTAAAATCTTTATAAGAACTGTCAAACTTATAACTTGATTCAATATCTAGGTTTAGACTCTGTATTTCCAAACCACTAATTTTTCATTAGCAGACACATTTGCTGTATTTTAAATGATTATGTGTTTATTAAGCAATTTCTGATATATTAGTTTAATGAAGTTGCATTGCAGAGTACCTCTGGAGTTATATCTAAACCAAAATAAAGGATGCTATGCAACACAAAAAGATTTTTTTATATCATATTATGTGAAAAAGTACTTGAGTGAACCTAATAATATAGTTCTTGTTTGGAGTATTGCTTAACATATTAACATTTCTTTAAGCCATTAACACCTTACTATATTTCATTTATTTTTAGAGGATTAAGTCCCCTAGCACAAGACTGCAGTCACATCAGATTCCCAGAGGTGTGACAGTTTTAAAATTAGCAATTTAAATTATTAGGAATTTGGCATAGTGATATTAAAGGTCCACAGGGCACAACATTCAGGAAGATTATGAAAAAGGAAACATAAAATTTCCATACCACCATGCAGGAAATTCCAATATTACTATAGTACAATAGTACTGATACATACACACCCCTGTGGCATTGTGTTGTATTCTTTCTCATCTAATATATATGTTTGCAAATAGCTCAAGAATTTTAGGAGACAAAATACTTCCCCAAAATTGGGTTCAGTTTATCCATGGAAGGGTTTATCCACCTGTATATGCAGAAATATCTTTAAAGTATCCATACATCTTGTATGTACTTGTAGATAAGGCCCCAAAAGATAATCTGATCCTCAAATTTTTAACCAAAATATGTGTCTTCCGGTTCCTGCAGGCGACGGACGTGCTGTCCGCCGCTCGTCTCCTCGGTGGGCTCCGTAAGGAGCACAGGGGGCCTTGGAGGGGTCTCCTGCCGCAGGGCGGCTCGCTGGAATCCCCCGGACTTGGCGGCAGCCGGCAGGGGTGTTTTCAGCCTTGCCCCAGGAGCCGGGGAGCGGAGGGGAACATGGTACAGCTTCAGGCTGTCCGTCCTTTCGCCGAATGGGCTCCGGGAGGAAGGAATTAATCCAAGGAAGAGCGGCTGAATGCTGGTGGTGGGGGAGCCATCCTGATCTCCTTAATTGTTGTTAAAGGATAAGCAGCAGACTATTGTAAGTTCGTGTTCAACTTATTTGAAACTGAAGATTAGAGGGGGGTGTTTCTTTTCTTTACCCCCCCCCTCGGATTAAGCGGCATTTGAATTAGCTCTCTCTCTATTGGAGTGGAGAGAGAATAAAGGCTGACTCGTCACTTGAACTAACTATGTGAGAAAGATTGTTATCACAATTGCAAGAGATGATTGCTGAGCTGTTCTTTTAAAAAAACTTTATGGAGATCTCTGTCTTTCTCCCTGTGAAAGGAGGGGCCAATATGGCTCCCTTCCGTCTTTGTTCTTGCACTTACAAATGAAGTCTGCCTTTTGAAACTACAATCGGGGAAAAAAAAACCTCTGGTATTGTTTTATTACCCTCTCTGAGGGAAACCTGGACCTCTCCTGTTACATGGTCTTCCTGGACTTTGATTATTTGACTTTCCCCTTTCTGGTGTGCCTCTGTGCCTTGGAACTGTGAAGGAGAATTAACTTTTCCCTTTTGGATTTGCCTGCCCCCTTGGACCGGCACAGCTGCGCACTCCACTGACGCCGTTTTCTTTGTAAAAGACTTATACCATCTCTGAACTCAGACAAATGGGGCCTAAGAAACCACCAATGGGCAAGTCATTTTCAGCTCCTGCTTCTGACACCTCCAGTCCAAGCATGCAGCAAACGAAAATTACTTCATTTTTACAACAAGAAGGGTCTGGAGAGAGCTCAAAAGAACTATCTGTTACCCAAATGTTTCAAGAAATTATGAGGGGTCAAAATGAGTTGAAAAAAGAGGTGACAGATCTTAAAGATGAACTCAGAGGTGTTCAACATCATATTTCAGAAAAGAAACAGAGAATTCTGGTGTTGGAGGAGGGGGCGGCTGGGCTGGGGGAGACTTTATGGCAAAAATGGAACTTGAAAGAATGTCCTTTTTTCTCAGATTCCAGAACCTACCAAAGACAGAAAATGAAGACCTTAAGGATATTATGAGTACAATTTTAGCAGAATACATTAAGAGAAATAAAGAACAGTTGTGGTGGGATATGGATCTGGTTTACAGGATTAATTCAGCATATGCTAGAAGTCATAATGTTCCAAGGGAGGTACATGTTAAATTTCTCAGGAGGACCACAAGGGATGAGGTGCTAACGGCCCAAAGGGAGGGACCACTAAAATATAAAGATGAAGAAATCACCATTCTTAAGCAAATTCCGAAAAAGATAAGAGAAAGAAGGAGGAAGTATTCCTCCTTATCAAAGAAATTATACAATAAAGGAGTTTGGTTTAGATGGTTATTGCCAGAGGGAATGTTGATTTTTTGGGAGGGAAATAGAATTAGAATTTATACAGTGCAGGAGGCTGAAGCCTTCATTTAAAAACACTTTTATCTCCTAGAGGACGAACATAGGGAAGGTAGTGAAAAGGGTAGCAAGGTACAAGATATGAAGGAGGGGGGGGCTGTGGTTCCACCTGGGGACAGGGAGGAAGGAGCAATATCGAAAAGGCTCAGGTCACAAAAATAAAAGTATTTGAAATATTTGCAATTGTTGATATACTAGAAAGTGACAAAGGAAAAAATGATTGAACACATGATTGATACAATGTAGAATAAGATTCTGTTTTTTGCTTATCTTTTATATGTTGTTTTTAATATTGTAAAAAATGTGAGATTTGGAGGGATTTCTACCACTAGCATGGGAGCTGCCAAAATTTTCTATGTACCCTTTTACCTTTCCCCATAAATGTTTAAAAATCAATAAAATTCTTTTTAAAAAAATTAACCAAAGTATTATTTAAAATGTGCCTGTTTGACCAATGGATAAGT
Organism: Natrix helvetica; assembly: GCF_964273705.1. Classification (NCBI taxonomy): domain Eukaryota; kingdom Metazoa; phylum Chordata; class Lepidosauria; order Squamata; family Natricidae; genus Natrix; species Natrix helvetica. The sequence continues at coordinate 42,087,417 of NC_138553.1, read as the reverse complement.
CAATTGTGATAACTGAAGCATACAAAGCATAAGGCCATCTGGCATATCTCTAAGTAACCTTATATACATTATATATAAACCAGACAACGTACATCTGCTCAGACCCCAGAATCAGGCATCCTTCCACATTAATAGGGCACTTTTACCACAAATTTTAAAGTAACATTGGGAGTGGCTAGCTTCTAATAAGAGAATGACTAATTTAATTTTTCATCAAAACTAACAATTAGAATAATTGGTCAAATAGCTACCCAATCATATACAAAGGGAATAATTTCATACAACATTCATATTATAGAATAAAAGAAGTAATAATGAAATGTCCCACCACTTGGTATATGGATTGCCATAGTACTGCTAAATCCCAAACTATACTCTCTGTCTCTCTCACACACACATACAAGCAAGGAGAAAGAGAATAACTGTCGAACAATGGAAGAATCTGTACCCCTTCAGATTTTGTTAGATTACAAAACTCATCAGCTCTAAACAGAGTTACAAATGCCAGGGATGAATAGGAATTCAGTCCAACAACAACTGAAGGGCCAAAGGTTTCCTACCTTTGCTTTATAATTTCATCTTCTGAAACATTTAAATCATTTTCAAAAATGTTTATCTTGGCATAGCCTAGAATAATATTAAAATAGAGATGTCTACAGCATAAATAGTCATGAAGGGTCAAAGGCTAGTAGTCAGTCATGAGGGATAGGACTCATAGCAGACATTCCAGAAGATCATCAATCTGTGATGTTCCATGCATCATGGATGGTCTGCAAGGGTGGACTGGCATTGTCATAAGGTAATGTTACTCTCATGGAACAAGATTCTTCATGGTTCAACTCACTGAAAAAAAAGTCCTGTTTCAAAAAATGTTTCAATAAAGTCCTTCCTAACTAATATATGGAGTAAAATAATTTAAATTAAGAATTTTCTATGCAGCTGCTCTATAAAATGAACATTGTCTTTTGGAAAACTGCTTTGCAAATCTTGGTAAAGTTAATTTATACATTAGCATTAAGTTCAACATTGGCACTATTTTTTGCAAGATAAATTCCCCTGAATGATTTCTATGAGTGCTATTACAGCTTTATTCCCTACAGAAACAAAGAAGTGTTTTGAGGAAATGACTCTTTAGGGAAAGAAGCTGCATGTGAAAATTAATGTTCAAACAGAGATTTCCTCCTGCGTTACATTTCTTGCATTGATCCTAGGACAATTCTATGAGCAACCTAAGCAAATCCCTACATGTTACTGCTTTTTTCTTTTACAAGTGAAGGAAATGATTTTGAATTATGGGCAATAAGCCTTTTTGGGGAGGATTTATTTTTAAGCTCCCTAGAGTTTATTTTTTTCTTGTTTGGGGCAGACCAATTATTTTTGTATTCTTTGACCAATTCTGAACTCAGTGTTGGAATTATGAAGCTCTTTTTAGCCGTTGTGTAAAACCCTATAATTGCATCATTTGTCTCTTGCCCAAGAGCCTTGATGCCAGTTGGCTGCATTATCTGGGTGGGCAACTAATCAGTAGTTTATTTCATGGGTGAGAGTAATGCTGCAGAAAATATACAAAATTTTGAACATAACTTACGTTTTTTTTAAATGTTAAGAGTCAAAATTATTATTTTGACTCCTCTAAGTTATAAAGACACATGATTACTTCAACTCATGGCAAACATACAATATACACATAGTTATAGTGTATAATATAGTATATAGGCCATAGTACATTACCATTATGGTGTTTCCTTCTGAGGTAAGCAACATTTTACCAAGTACAGAAAAGGAATAAGAAATAATAAAAAAGGAAATTAAAGGCATAAAATAAGAGAAACAGAAACGAAATATAATCTATGACAATACAATTCACCATGCGTATACCTTTCGACTCTTGCAAACTATCCTTGCTTCTATCATGTCTTACACCAATTCATTTGTTCCTTCTCTGCTCTTTAAACTTTTCAACTGCCTGTTTTTCAGAATGTTGTTCACTCCACTAACCACTACTTTCAGATCTCCCTTCCTCTTAATACACTGATTCTTCCTTGCGACACTTGTTCTGTGATTTGATCCTTGTTCATTCTCTATATGACATACAATGATCAAACTAATGGACCCATTCATTTTACCCTGTTCTTTCTTGATTCACCTCATTGACTTAAGTAGTCAGAATTATACATTTAATTTGCATTTATCTTTCTCTGATAAACCCATTTCTTACTTCGCTAAAATAAATAGCTAGAAGCATGCTATTTTCTCTTCTTTCAACATTCATTCATCAAAACAAACTACATTCTGCTCATCATCAATCTACCAGCCTTTGACCGATTGCTATATGTAGCAAGCCAATGTTGTCTCCTAGTGTCCAGATAGTTGTCTTACCCTCCAATCTGGTTCTTTAGGTATCAAACTACCCATTGCTGCTATAATTGAGCCCATCCACTTTGCTGCTAGCCATCCTCTTTTCCTTTCCATTCCTTCCATATTTATGGACTTCTCAAAAGAGCTTGGTCTTCACCTGATGTGTCCAAAGTAATTTGAGCTGGTCATTTATGATCCGAGTAAAAACTCTGAGTGGATTTGTTTGATTCTTCTTTTTTTAAAAAAATATTTTCATGTGATATATTTCTCCATTTTTTCATGTTCAGCAAACATTCTACCAAGGTACCATGATTCATCTACTTGTTCTATTTTTTTTCTGCCACTTATTTATTACTCAGTCCATTTTCAAACAAAGTTATCTTGACCAATATATATTAATTTGTAATTTATATTCACAGGTATATCAATCTACTTAACATTTATTATAAATAGTTTGAATTCTTGAGCATGAGATAATCTGCAATAAAAAAATACAAGGACATTTTCATTCTTTAAACATACTTCTAAGGTACGTGTACACATGGATAATCATAAACTGAAAACACATATTCAGAACAGACCTTTTCCTAAGCAGAGTGTCAACAAATCCTGTTTAATTCATTACTGGATTTTTAAATGGCCCAATCACTTTTTCTTTATGTTTGGTCATGCTTTCATCTAGATTTTTATATCAACTAATATTCTGGATTCTATTCATTCAGAATGTTGCAAAGTTTGTTCTCCAAATTCATATATGGCTCTCCCATTAACATTATTACTGGAGCATAATGTGTAACTACCGCCATCCTATGAATTTCTACTTTCACACCCAGAATATTCTAAAGGACACCAATGGATACATACATTCAGTGCAGTTCTTATGAATGAGTTACATTCCAATATGTTGTTTGTAAGTTTGTTTTGTTTTGCACTGGCTTTCTTTTGTTCCTCACTCCCAGGCCAGGCCAGTTGTCTGATGGGCCATTGTGACCCTTACTAGAGAAGGGCCACTGGCAAGGCAACCAGGCATCACTGCCCCATCTAACCACAGGCAAAGGGAGGAGGTACATGCTGGCCCTAACAGCCATTCTTGTGCTGCCTTATTTGCCTAGTACAAACCTCTCTGAGGATGTTTAGGGAGAGATGGATGTGAACTGTCTTTCTATATATATTTTTCTTGTCCACCCAATCTATGGAAACTGGAGGCTTGGTTGATATTGCTGCCAAGCATAGCGTGCAGCACACCATAAACTTACCCTTTCCTGCCTTCCAGAACCTTCTAAGTTGGAATTGCAAACAGTCAATTCCAATTTCATATTGGTGAAAGTTTGAAAGTTCATAAATAATTCTGTAAATTTTAGCCAGTTTATTCCAATCTAAACCTTCATGTCTCTAAATGTATTCATAAACTCTACTATAATTTCATTTACTTATTTACTCTTTTTATCACTTACATTCTTACATTCCAGTCACAATTTCCATATGCAATGATCATCAATGGGTAAGTCTACAAATAGCACCAATGCTCATTATGGCGTTGCTCAATAGGAATCATGCAGCATTCCTTGCAATGATGCGGGCAGCATTGATCTATTCTGGCACATGCTAGCTTGTATACCAACAATCAAAACCAATGCTCCAATGATGCTCACATTGCTCTAGAATCTCTAAACATTCAAGTCAACAATTAGTTTTCCAAGCCAATATCTTGTTACTCAGACTCCACCCACTAGAAAGTTTATCCCATAACACAATTGCTCGTACTTAGATGATCTCAATAAAAAAGTGTTCCTATAAATTAATTTATTCATTATAAATTACATTTATCTATTAAGTTCAAATTAAATGATTTTAATCCAGAGAATCATTTTAAAAAATGTTTTATCCCATTTAGAATTAACAACCAAGAAAATATGTTTTCTTACCTCCTGATTAGCAGCTGTTAGTTCCTCTTCAAGCGTGGAGACCCTTTCTAAGGAAACCCTTAGTCGTTCTCTTACCTAGAAAAGAAAAAATATATTATGTAGTGATTTGTTTTTGATGTTGCAGTTTATGGATTCCATCATTAAACTGCCCACATGCTATATACCTGGTATCTAGATATTTTCAACTCTTCTCCATCAACAATCAATAATTAAAATAGTCTTGGCAACAAGAGTCTTACATTTTATCTATAGTGGGTCTATGAATTTCTGATCTGGTAAAGAATTGCCTAGTGAAGCACTGGCTAAGAAATGTTTACTGCCTATATTTTCTTTTAATCTAATGAACCCTTGTTTTTCTTCTGTTTCACACTGGATAGCTCATAGGCAAAGATACAACTATTTCAACCAAGTCACTCTTCTTCACATAGCCATTCTGAATTTGCTATTTCTTCTTTATCCATCTTCCTCTTCTCCAGAATAAATTCTCAATAATTTACTTTGCAATTTATATTTTATTTTACTATTTCAGTAGAACATCCTTTCTCCAGGAAATCTTTCCACTCATCTCTATTTCTACCTCCAAGGTAGATTTTGCAAATACATTACTAGTATTCTAGGAGACCTTATTCCCAACAGAAGGAAAAGCAGGGCTGTGATAAATGTAAAGACACAAGTCATAAAAAACATGGCAACAATAAAATGGCCACTCTGTATCTTTGGATGAGATATATACAGTGGTGGGATTCAAATAATTTAACAACTGCTTCTCTGCCCTAATGATTTCTTCCAACAACCAGTTCACCAAACTGCTCAGAAACTTAACAACCAGTTCTCCTGAACTGGCTGAATCCCGCCAGTGGATATATTCTCTTTGTAACTAACTATAAACAATATTGTTGTAGGGTAAAATGTGTATAGGAGATCCTGGAGGAAAAGCAAAACAAAATACATAATGACCAATACATATAAAGACTGTTGATTTCCACTATAGTGGACCATCAATCTATATCCAGGTGCCTTAAGCTGTAGTTAAAAAAAATAATTTCTGTTACCAGTCCACATCACACATATAGGCAGAACCAAAGGTTTCTCTTTTTTTCCTTCCATAAGTTTGGTGGGATTTCCTTTTTCTTAAACAAACAAATAATTTAAGCCTATTTTAAGATTTATAGAACAATTTTCATTTGTCTCCATAAAAGCTGTATTATTACTTTTGAGGAATGCTGTATTTGGAACAAGCTCTGAAGATTACAAAAATTGGCTTGGTTTTGCCTGTGACTTTGAATTGTTCGCACCTGTTAATATACCATCATTTTTTGAAGCACATTCACACTCTTCTCTCCTCTTCTATTGTGACTATAAGAAGATTGGAGGTATTTGCTTCCATTTTCAATTAATGGTTTTTCAAAATGTCAAATTGAAAAAAGTCATTAGTTTCAAACATGACTTCTCAGAAGAAACAACTTCAGCACTGGATAATGATATTTTACTTGTTCAGAAAATAAAATTAGCTGGAATCCCAGCTGAGATACAGTAATAGCAATAGCAATTTAGACTTATATGCCATTCCATAGTGCTTTACAGCCCTCTTTAAGCAGTTTACAGTCAGTATATTGTCCCCAACAATCTGGGCCCTCATTTTACTGAAGGATGGAAGGCTGAGTCAACCTTGAGCTGATGAGGATAAAACTCCTGGCAGTGAGTTAAATTAGCCTGAAATACTGCATTCTAACTACTGCACCATCACGGTTCTTATAATGAAGTAAACTACAATGTTGTTCAAAATACAAGCAAATGCTTCTGATCTATCTCCAATCAAGCTGGGAACGGCAAGTGGAGAGGGAAGTGCTAAACTCTGATGTTTACACATACGCAGATCAGATTAATTTAACCCAAATTAATGTCATGGAGAATGAGCAAAATAGTTTTTTTAAAAAATATGCATTTTTATCCTTTATTCCTAAACATAGACATTACATTTTCATCTCACAAAAATCACATATTCTAGCTTTTCTATGAAGACCAGGACTGCTTTCTCTTGACAGTAATAAGCATTTCATTTCCGTAATCTCAAAAATATTCTTTTCTATCAAAAATTATAAATTGCTATTTGAGTGTCCTATCAAATTTTATGAATTTCATTTAACTGACAGTGAAACAACAAAAATTGCCTTTTTTTCTTAAATATTTATGTGAAATAATAACAAATCATTTTAGCTTTGTGCTTATGTAGCTTGATATATTTATTTGGCATCAAACAATTCAGTCTGCTAAATCCAGTTTACTTGTAGGAAGTAGAATTAACACATAGAATTAACAAAGAAATATATGTACTAAAGATACAATGATTGTCACTAATTAAAAAGAATGCTGAAATGTTATTATATAATTGGGGGAGGGAGATATTTTTAATACCTAAAATAAATTCTTTGTTGAATGTTCAGACTAGTGGTTTATTCATTAACATGCTGTAAGAACACATTACATTGCTATTTTTCTAATGGTGGGTAGCTTTGAGGAGAAGTTCTCTGGTTTTGCAAACTGAAATTAAATTATGAAAAAAAATATTGGCCTCCAAAGACCATTTCCAGCAGTAATACATTATGCAAATTCTGACTACAAAAATTAAATTTAATCATTATGAAAACTTAAAGGTTTCCTGGGACTTTGTAATATTGTTTGAATGGTGGAATAAAATTATTCTCAATAGTTTATTAGTCCTCTAATAATCTAATAGCCCGCTGCAAGACTCGCTGGAAAACTGTCATAGATTTTGAAAATAAAGATCATATGACTGCAGCAATAACCCAGCAGCAGTCAACATACCAAAACAATTTCCCCAAATTTCATTCCCCAGATTTTGGACACATTCTGTAAATTAGTCCATTTGAAGTTATCTTGATTCAATAATTGGTGCCTATATTGTGCACTGTTTTGCCCAGTTCAATGTTATAACAAGAGTTTTACTAGAATATAGATATGTTTTCTACAAATTAACTCTGGTTAATTGACTCATTTGAAAATACCTACGAATTCTAACAGTTTGATCCAGCTTGAACACTACATGAGTGGAATCACCTCTATGGATACTGCATTTAGGACTCAGAGCTTTGGACATTTTTTCATATGAAGATTGAATTGGTTAGGATTCCCCAGATTAAGAATTTAGATTTCTGTGCATGTGATGTATCTGCTATCTCCAATGCACATTGGAAGTGGGAAGCAAAACTTATTTTAATCAATGTTACAGTTGCAAAATGGAGAAATACTATCCTACCATTTACTTTCTTATTGTGACACTTTTATAGTAAATTAGCATTAAAAGTAAGATCTTTCATCTAAGTTTAAGTTTTATTAGATTTATAGACCGCCCCCTCTCCCCGGGAGAGTTATATAATAGTATAACTAGGTCTGCTAGTTATACTATTAAAGTTAAAATCTAATTTCCTCACTAGGCAGCAGGCAATCTATGATATTTCATTTACTGCAACCATTGAAGGCATATTTTAAATTGTTGATAATAAACTAGCAACTTGATAATCCTCACTAACTCTTTTATTTTAGGTCAATGGAAGGCAGGCTCTTAATAAAGTAAATTAATACAGAAGAACAAAGCACTTCAAGCAATGTTAAATTAAGTGGAATTTAGTTTAGGGTGACATAGTCTTTCTCAGATCAGCCAACCTCACAGGAGTGTTGTCAGAGAAATACAATGAACACAGATCCTCATATATGCAATATTAAGATCCTGGAGAAAAAGGTTGGATTTTAATTCTTTTCTTCATCATTATCATGAAAATAAAAATGTTTCAAATATCTGAAATGTTGGAAAGTATGAACTTTCTTTCAAAAACTTGGGAAGAGAAATCGATGCCTCTGTGATAATCTCAAAAGACTCTGCCTTTGTATGTTGGTGAACTCTAATATCTGCTCTGGGAATTAATAAATGAGCTTCAAAAGTCATAAAATGTAGCAATAGTTCAATGTTTGCTTTTTGAGACAGGAAAAAAGAAAGAAATGAGGATTGTACAAATTCTCGATGAAGCTAGTTCTTCTGAATAATCTGGCACTGACTTCACCAAAGGGCACATCACATCCGTTCAATCAGCACAACATTTTGGCATATTTTTTTCCCCTCTGTTGCTATTTCAAGAAGAACAACAACCAAAAAGACGAGGAGGGGAGTAACATCCTTAAATGATCATCATCACATATGTCAACAGGATGAGAAACAAATCTTCAGTCTGGGGGAAGCAAAAAGAGAAATTGCAAAATAAGCAAGCATTTATTTCCATACTGTACCTTTTCATCTAAAGCCTTATGATGCTCAAACAAAGATTTCAATGCTTTCAGAACTTCAACTTCACTGGAAACTCCCGAGGGAGACTGTGCTTGGCGTTTCACCACTGTCATTCTCAGTGACCTTTCATGTCTTGAAACAAGGCACTCCAAATGTTCCAGTAACAGCTGTTTCAACATGAAAAAGGTAGCTCATTAGTACCTAAAGCTCAGTGCCACTGTATTTCTAAAGCCTAAAACAAAATCATAACAAAAGTAGCAATATGGGAAACCTTAAAGCATTCCCCCCCCCCCAGCTTCTATGTCAGGGGTGCTAAACTTGATTTCATTGAGGGTCGCATCAAGGTTATGTTTGACCTTAGGGGACTGGTGTGGGCATGGCCAGCTCAATGTCACTCATGTTGGGGGTGCAGGTGGTGGCCCAAGCACTCTGCCACTGAAAATGGACTTCCAATCAGCTGGGATGGCCTCCTGCAACCCTCTGCCAGTGAAAACAGAGCTCAGGAGGGCTGATTGCCCGTTTTCAGTGACAGAAGCACCGTGGGTTGGTCCTTTGCTATTTCCAGGGTGGTCCCATGGGCCAGATCTAAGCACCCTATGGGCTGGATCCAGCCCTCAGGCCTTGATTTTGACACCCCTGTTCTATGTAGACAAGATAGCAGAAAATAAACCCATACATAATAATTATTGGAACTCTTGGAATAAACTGCATCATTTTCATTTGCTATTTGTTTATTCATTAGTTAGAACTCAGGAAAAAAATCCTAATGGTGAGAGCAATCAATCAGTGAACTACCTTGCCTTCAGAAGCTGTGGGTGCTCCATCACTGGACAATCACTTGTCTGAAATGGTTTAGGGTCTCCTGCTCAAGCAGGGGATTGGATTAGAAGTCCTCTGAGGTCCATTCCAACTCTATTATTCTATGTTCTAGATTTATATAGCATTTTCCTGCAGGAGCTCAAGTGATGTACCTGACATTTCTTCTTTCTACTTTCCCTCATAACCAACTTATGAGGTAGGTTGGATTGAGAGAGAATGACTCACCCAAAGCCAACCATGGACCATCCATTGCTGATGGAGGACTTGAATCTGAGTCTCTCTGGTCCTAGTCCAGTTCACTCTAGCATAATATCAGGAGTGGTAAACTAAGAAAATCTAATAATATGAATATATTGCTAAATGAGACAGAATTGAAATAAACTACAGGAAAAACCCAATCCGTATATAAATAGAAGTGAAAGTATATTATGATTATCTTAACATTTAACTGATAAGCATCAGCTTGAATCAAAATCAGAAGGAGCCTCAAAAATAAAGGACTCTTTACTGATGGGAATGCCTCATGATCTACTATGCTGGCCCAGTGAAGGGTGATAGACTTCATAGTCAAATTCATCCATATGTCTTCCATTCCTATGGGAAGATTAGCACCTGAGTTTCTCTTTGGCTAGTCATGTACTTCAGTCACCCCTCAACTAGCAATTTCCTTGTTTCATGACTATTCACAAATACAACTGGAAAGTTGTATAAATATAAATGGAAAGGAAAACATATTTTTTGACCAGTGCACATATTTAGGACTAAATTTTGTGTACCTGATAACAAAAGCCTTCAGTGAGAAACTGATTAAGATATGGTTACCTTCAGGCAACAGTACCAGCCAGCTGGAGGGTTTTAATCAACTAATTAAGGTCAGTGAGCTTTCCTTCAGCACTTTTTAGGGATATGTTAAACAATGGAAAAAAACAGCTCAGGAAGATTGCTTGTCTAAGTAATCTCTTAGTCCCGGGAGAGGGACAAACAAAAAGAAAAATAAAACAAATTAGGCACAGGCCACCATATGAGAAAACTTTACCTGAATGAAATTTCTCCCTCCCTCCCTCCCTCCCTCTCTCTCCCTCCCTTCCCCCCTTCTCTCTCTCAAATAGTGGCAATTTTGCTTAATAGCTGATTTGTTGATACAGAAGATACCTATTTAGTACTTGACGTAATTCTCTGTTGTCACTATTCCCGCAAATGAAATGGGTTTCATAATCCTATTCATGATGATTTGATTCTAACTTTTATATTGAATTTTGGCATATTTAATACAAAATGAGCAAAAAGAAGGGAAATGTTAATTTTGTAGCACTGCTTTTGAAAGATTTCTGGTAGATAAGCCATTGTATACTAGCATTTTCAGGAACTTACCTGCTATGAACAGTTGGATTTCTTAAGCATTATCTGGGAACACTCATCATGTCATGAGTTCAAAATGTTTCATAATCAATTATCACTAAAAGGTCGTGTGATGTCAGTAGATTAACAGCCACAATTTTCTCAATCATTGTTCAGGTGTCAGCTATTCAATTTCATATGTGGGTCAAAAACTAGACTGAGCAATTTCTGGGCAACTAATAAAAGCCAGGTGATCTTTAAACTTACAGTAAAATCGATTTTAAAAATGGCTCAAAAAGCTACACCTGAAAATAGAATTAATCTCAAAAATATAAAAATCTGAATTTGAGTACAAAAGAATAAAATGCCATTAAGTTATAATATGATGTTTGCTCTGACAAGACCTGTACAGATCTAATACTGCCGTCATTACATTTCTTCAATAACTTCAGCTCTATTAGTAAAAGTCTTAATGCTGTAAGTAGTTTTCTACTTACTCTTGTATTATTCCTTTCAGCTTTCAATTCTGAAATTTCTTCTTCTTTTTCCAGTAGTTGTTCCCTACATGCATTTAGTTCTTTTGTAAGTGCAGCAAATTCCTGCAAAGTTAAAAAAATATGCATTATTTCAAAAAATTTCATAAACATTTTTCAATTTCTCATTAAAATGATAAATGTAATATAATGAAATGCTTTTGAAATCTTTCTTTATATTAAAAAAATTTAGACAGCTTTAAGAATCATTTTGTTAGAGACTTTGAAATTAAATAAAATTTAAAAAGCACTGTAACAATTTCTTAGCTTTTTCCAAAAAGTAAAAGGTAAATGACCAGGCAAACCTCCCCATAGCTGTTATTCTGTTAAATCATTCACCAAGTTTATTCTCAAGTACATACATGGTTACTATCTCCAAAACTTTGTTGAGCAATGTCATAGTTTCAGCTAATAATTACCAAAGGGAAAATCTAAAAATAATACTGATAATTGAGAAGTTATTAAATAGTGCACCATGATGTATAATTGGTATGGCTAAGATTTACACCTAGTAAATGAGAAAGTTAGTGACTATATTCATGGTTTTCAGGTGATCATCCATGTCTCTGTCCAGTCATACATACATACATACATACATACATACATACATACATACATACATACATTCTACACGTGCATAATAGTTCCATCAGAAAAAGTGATTTGGGACAAGAAACAAACCTACATAACATATTCACAAAGAAAACCCTACCATTTACACATAATTCCCCAACTATTATAAATATTTTGGAACAAGAAATATCACCAACATAGATATATAAAGAAGGGCAAGAAGGTGGATTACATGAATGCACAAATTACAACTCAAAGAGCAATAGTTATAGATGAGCAACTTTTTCTTTCTCATGGTTGTCTCTGTACGTCACAAATCTGATTGAGTAGCAAGTATGGTGGTGACAGTTGTCTTCTGGGAGACAGTAATGCTCTATTAAAGTGAGCATTTATTCTGGCCCTGACTGTAAATATGGCAATACTAGAACAATTTAAAAGGTTTGAACTAAGAGAATAATGATAGTTCTTACAAATGCCCTCTAGATGAAGATAGGATGAGCTAAGAGTAGACCCTCAAGGCACTAGATAGGTTGAAAGGTAAGATGTAAAATTGGTAAGAAGCATTACCTGGAGCAGAGATACAAAAGTGCCCATCCTAGAGATCTAATGAGCCAAAGCAATTTCCTTGCTGTAGCAGAAACCCTGTAAAGTTACCATGCTTAACTACCAGAACACCATTAAGTTGCCAAAACTGCAACATTTCTAAGATTGGTCTTATTTCACCATCAGGCTTTACAACAGTGAAACAACAAGGAAAAAAAGTAAACCTGTTGGAGTGGAACCAGTTTAATTGTGCTTTGTGCAAGAGAACTGAAGACTTTTATAACAGCAATCGCACTAAATGGGAGATGCAATATAGATGCAATAAAGTCAACAAAGGCAACAGAACTGTACTGCTTTTCTAATAGGTAGTATTGTCAGCACCTAATAATTGATGGTGAGAATTTCCTCCCACACTGAGAAAATGAGCCACCTCTGCATAGATATGAAGAAAAAAGATATAAAATTTCCAAAGACTCATTATCACTCTAAGGTCTAATTTTCAAGATGACTGGCATATTGACTGATTTGTTACACATTGTTTTTGTCAGAGGATAGTCAAACCCAGATTATACTTTCAAATTCTATCCTACTATAGCAGGGATTCCTGAAGAAAAGATTCAGAAACATTCCCTGCAGGCAATAATCATATCACTAAGAGTTCAATTTTCAGGGTGTGTGTAGTAATTGCTGGAAATGATGCCTTGGTGGCTTTGAGACACTACAGGAGACCTTCTCTTACCCATTTTAAAAAGTACAAATGGTAGGAGAATTTTGAGGAACAGTTGGAAATGATACACTTCTTGATATTCTTGATAGAGACCATGATATAGTAGACATGACGAGGGTAATACAGGTAGTCCTCAATTTACAACCATTTATTTAGTGACATTTTGAAGTTACAGTGGCACTGAAAGAAGCGTCTCATGACTATTTTTCACATGTATGACCATTGCAGGATCCCTATGATCACGTGATCAAAATTTGGATGCTTGGCAATTGGCATGTATTTAAGATGGTTGCAGTATCCTGGTGTCATGTGACCATCTTTGCAAATTTATGACAAGCAAAGTCAATGAGGAAGCCAGATTTACTTAACAACTGTAGCAAGAATGGTCATAAAATGGGGCAAAACTCACTTAACAATTGTCTTGCATAGCAATGGAAATGTTGGACTCGATAGTGATCATCTCAAGGACTATCTATATTTATACTGACAGTAAAAAGGATACAGTTATACTGACAGTACTCATGAACCGGAGGAAGGAGCAATAGCCATGTCATCTGCCAAATTTGATCTTATGTGTTGCAAATTTTCTTGTTATTGGTAAAAAGATCTACCTAATCTCAGTCAAAAAACAGTCACTGTTAGAAAGAAAATTAGAGTGTTTTATGTAATGTAATATTACATGTAGAGATACATTGGTTCCAGATTCTAACTTCAGTTCAGTTGCTTGAATTCTTATAACCCATTCCATTATCTCAATATTCTTGCTATAGAGAAATTTTATGAGAATTGGAATGAAAAGCAGAAAAAAGAAAAAAGAAAGAAAATAAGAAACATTTCTTTTTATTCAGGAAGCTGCTAAAAAGTGTAAGAGATCTCTCTCTTAAATATTCCACAATTTATTTTGGCTTCCTTTGATAAGATGGAAGGAGTGTTACTGAATTCCTCAGAATTAGAAATATTTACCATCTTCTAGAGCCCTGGTTGATCCAATTAAACCAAAGACACTTAGTTTTTTTGTATTTATTTCAATGGAGTTAGGCACAACTGCTCTACAAGAGGACTGAAACAGTCCGAAATGAGATCAGAGCATATTTTGATAGACCCAGACATCTAGCAGCCCTAAAACACCACTTCTAGATATATCTATAAACATTTAAATTGATGTTTTTCTTTCAGTGCTTACTTTATAAAACTTTGACAGGGGATATCTATATGTTCAAACACAGCAATCACAAATGCATTTCAATAGGAAGCAATGTGTATTTTACAGACTTATCTGGGACAAAACCAATGATCCCTGATGTTGGCAGCAAAGCCATAGGCTAAAATAAAAGAGCTCTGCAGATAATGTGTATGCACAGAAACACACATATACACATAAAGAATGAAGGACATGAACTTCTTGCATTTCTCAATTTAAATTACCATCTTTCTATTGCAAAGCAAAGCAGATTATGGAAAGGTTATTTATTCTTAGTGAGATGTCTTCACAATAATTTGACACACAAAAGTCATTCCATAAAAATGTTTTTGGCAATTCATTTTTAGTGTATTACATGACAAAAAAAAAAAACCCTGCTAAAATAATTATAAATAACTCATATGCAATTAAAGCAGCCCAGTAGTTCCATTTTACTTGTGCTTTGCATTTTAAAAGGACAGAAAAGTATACAATATTATTTTCAGTGTCCCCTCTCAATCTCATATGCATCACAGTTGGTTTCTTTGATCTCTGTGCTGGCAGTGAGACCTTGAAGCCCCAAACTTGTTTTCTCAGTACTCAACCTGTCTACTATGTGAATATTGGGAAACAAATGGTGCCAATACAGTCCCAATTACCTAGCACAATGACGGCTAACCTTTTCCAGACCAAGTGCCCAAAAGCATATGTCTGTGCATGGCTGCGCGCACCCAACCCCCCCCAAATACAATGTGCACATATGGTCCATGCATGCACCCATGGCAGAGACCTGAAGACCAACTGGCCAGTGGGAGGCACGTACGCATGTGTGGCGGAGCTGAATTGGGGTGACGGCTCATGTGCTTATAGAGAGGGCACTGTGTGCCACCTCTGATACGCGTGCCATAGGTTCGCCATCATGGACCTTGCAGGATTGTTGGAGCAGAAAACTAGCCTCTGTTTTAGGGTTCCTAAAATGGCCCAGAAGCAATGGCTTCTGGGCCATTTTAAGCAACCCTAAAACAGAGGCTAGTTTTCTGCTCCAACAATCAGAGAAATGGCTTCTGGGCCATTTCTCCCTTATAATCCTGATTTTATAATCCTGGTTTATATGTGTGTGTGTGGGAGGTAACATAGCAAAATGGAGATAAATTTGTGTATTATGGTCTCACCTATCGGTCTTATACAGCTTCTAAAGGATTATGGGAGAACCAATATGCATTCTCACTTTAAAAGAAGTACATCAGAATTTCCATGGCTCTTCTAGGTAGAGTTTTTTTTAAGCAAGAGGAATATCAGCCTCACTTTGAGTTTCCTCAATATGCAACAATATAGCCAAAGCATTCTGTTTCTCACTGCCTAAAGATATAGTTTTCATTGAACATTGTTAAATGAGCCAGTTAACAAAGCAAAGGGCAGTACATTAAAACAGACAAACAAACCTAACTTTCTTCCAAGAGAAAATATACTTTAGTCTTAAAAGTTGGCCTCACAATTGCAGTTGAGCTTGGATCAAATGCAGATAGATTAAAATTAATTAAAATGTATGTGAGAATTCTAGCAAGTTTCCTATAATTTTTGAGGGACTGCCTTTTTTGATTACAGCTACTCAGGTCCAGCAGGAAGGGCATGTTATGGGTCATGACTGCTATAGCGATCCATCTGATAGGACCAGGAGAAGAGTCTTTCCTGCCATAGCACCTGCTCTTTGGAACACCATCTCCTTGAGGTCAGTTTGGCCCTGACTCTATGGCCTTCTAGGCCTAGAGATCTTTTGCAAACAGGGAGCCTGCCACATTGATTTATTAGATTTGAGTTTTTAGATAATCTCCCATATTATACATAAATTGTACAAACTTATGATCACAGCTGGAGTCTCAGTGAAGAGGTTAAGCAAAATATCATGTGATTGCTTCAGTCAATGACCACAATCCCTGCATTCCCAGTTGTGATTGTTAAGTAATCTCCCAGATTGTTAAACAGAGTCCCAGGTAAAAAGTGTGAAGTGCTTCAGCAGGAATGTGGGAAACCCTGGGAGACCTGACCTAGCACACATGTGGGCTTTACTACATCAAGTGAACAACCCTTAGAGTTGAGCTAAGCATTTTGGCTTCTCTCTTGTGAAAAGAAACAAATGAAGCTTATATTTCATATTTAAAATGAGATTATTCTATCAAGCTTGGATTTCAAGAGATACAAAATAGTGGCAGAAAATCATGCTTTATGAAACACATTTGCTGGCCTAGACATTATCTTAAAAATGATCATGTAGCTGGTCATTAGGAAGTGCATAATAGCAGAACCTTCTAACAAATATTTAAATTAAAAAATTTTAATGCAAACTTTAGTTCTACCTTGTTATGTAACAGCTTTTGATGATAATAATCTTTGCTGCATATTTACCTCACAGATGCACAGAAAAAGGGATGTTGTCATCTAGAATTATTTTTTCTCCTAGATATATTGCATGGTCAGTCATAGTTTAAGAAGCCTCAAGACAGAAGCTGCTGCAGAACTAATACTGTTTGACAGACAGAACTACACCATTAAATTCATAAAGAAACTGCAGGGTTGCAACAACAATTACAAAACAACACCATAGTAATCCAAGCGTTAAATTAATCAGCAATAATAATTCCACCAATACATGAAACAGCAAACTGTTGAATAATTTTCCATGTTAAAATCTCAGATTAGATTCTGGGCACCAGAAGACTAATGAGAATATTCCTGTCCTGTTCAGTCAAATTGGGAAGGGATATTATGGGTCCCTTGGGGGAACAGCCTGTCTCAGTGGTAGCCCATCTTTCTACAACAATGTTGCCACAGAAATTCTGCAAACTTGTATAACTGTAACATTCCAGAAAGTGGTAAAAATTGAGTCTGCGCTGGGATTTAAAAAAAAATTAGGACAATTAAATTTATCAATTCAACTTTTAATGACTGGTTGAAGATACTTATACAGTACCAAAGATGTCACTCAAACAATGCCTTCCCCTTATCTTGCTATTCCTTGTGAACATAAAATAAAATAAAAATCCCAATCCGTATTCCCAGAACATATGGTATGTCTTTATTTGCTTATTTATTAAAGCAAACCTAAATGATTATTTCCCAAAACATGAAGCCTTTCAGTTAAAAGCTTTATTGCTGGCTGTAACAGTGAAAACATTCAGAACTTAGATGTAACATAAAAGCAGGTTTGTGCAAAGAATTTTCTTATGACATGCCACACGCAAAATAATTGAGTAAGTTATGTTTTATAGGTTTCTAAACCAAATGCTTTAATTGCACAAGGCAGGCAAGTTCACAAGTTCAGTATTCAAAATGAGGCTTTCAAGCAAAGGATTGGACTGAAAGGTAAGGGATCATAGTTTGATAACCATAGCTTTTAAGACCCAGTACAAAAATGAAGATGAGAGAAGAATATACCTAAGGCACTTTAATGTGCTCCAGTTAAGGCAGGAGTGAGTAATGATAATCCCTTTCAGTTTTGTTAAATTAACATGCACCATTCTTCATCATTGGCTAAGGACTGATAAGAATGGGACTTCAACATCTAGAGGAGTCTATGTTGCTTTTTCTTGTCTTAAGGCATGGAAAAACATGGAAATCTTGGCTGTATAAAACCAAGATGTTTGTCTACTTAAGGCTAAGCCTGAAGAACGAAATTCTGTAGAAGATCCATTGGTGGCTGATAAATAGTGTTGACAGTCATTATTTCCAGTAAGTATCTATACAGAAGAACAAATTCAAGGAGAATTTATTTTTCTAAAGGAGAAAAATCAGTTAAAGTGTTTTCTTCAGCACATATACTAATATTTTGCTCCTCAAAGAATGAAATGTTTCTTGTTTCCACTAATCTAGTTACAATATGGATTTTTTTGGGGGGACAAACATTTATTTCAATAGTTTTCAGTATTCCTCTGGAACTACAGACCAAACATCACCATACTCAGGCTCATTCAAGTCCAGTTTGTTTATTTATTTATTTTTCTTTATAGGATTATAGTTAATTGTATATGACAAACTATTCCTGTAGAAAATTTCAAAGCAGCTTGCTAAGAAAAATTGAAAAATCAAGTGTCAGACAAAATCTTGTTGGCTCACAGAGTTATCTAGGTCAAAACTAGTTTAATGTTTCTTTCTGTGCAATATGAGTTTTATCTTTTAGTGTAATATTTTAATTCTTTATTTAATTACAAATAAGAGGCAAATATTAGATACTACAAAACATTTTCAAGCAACATAGATGTGTATCATAGACAAGTAAACAATGGAGTACAGTGTAAAATTTCTTATCATCATTCACACCATGTTACAAAGGAACTTGACAGCTTTTATACAGGAGAAAATTAAAGTGAAAAGTTATAACATGGCTTTCTTAGTTAAATGCTTTACTGAATACATTGCTGAATAGAAACACCAAAAACCTGAAAAGCTGGCAAAGTGGCAAAAACTGCACTTCTAAATTTAAACTTGTTCCAAATGTCATAAATAGACATTAGAAGTGAGAACTTCAGCAAAACATTGAAGCTCGAGTATGCAACATTTCATTGCCCCCTTTTCTTTCAGCTTTGAATAGTCTTTCTCTACTCCAATACTTAATGATCTATTGTCACTAAGCATATTTCAATCCTCACTGAATTGTTACCTGGGAATTGGTGATACACACATACCTAGCCTTAAGATTTTTTTCTCAGTATTTTGTTTCTGTGCATAGTACAGTTATCAATCAATGACTTGCTGAATTGGACTAAATTGATCACAGAACTCTCAAATACTGAAAAGTTGAAACACAACTTTCAATCAATAAATATATATTTTTGCCAAAGTATCATACAGTATAATGCTAAGAAGTATATCTATGTTTGTTTCAAAAGAAATGCAATATCTATGATAATTATTCCAGCCCACAATAAGGTTGCTGGGATTTCTATAACCTGATCATGTGGCTATCTTTTCACCAACACTTGTAAACTCAATTGAAACTTTCTCTCTCAAAAACATCAACCCATTTCTGCCAAGAGCACTTGTTGATAATTAATATCAATCAGACAAAATTGTTTTTGGGGAAAAATGGAAGATTTAAATGGGTCCTAAGGAAACTGAGCAGCTCTGGCAACCATCACACAAGCTCTTTTACATTGTCCATATGAAGTTGAGAAACTGTCATTCTTCTTGTATTATTGTATTGTTGAAATTCCTCTTTTTTTCTAGCAGAACAAAAATACCCCATAATTACAGTTTCTGTACTTCTTTGCCAAAATAATCAGTGGGGTGCCACTTTTTCCACTATTCCATGCTTCTATTTGATATTGCAATGCCAAGGAGGAGGAGGAGAAAGAAGAGGAAGAGGCGGACTGATTACAAGTGTCAGAACATTTTGGGAAGAGGGAGAAGTGCAATTGTTAGATTCGGGCAACGAGAGAACAGACTCCGGACCCGTAGTGACTTAACAGCTCTTTATTAGTAGTAGTAGTGATCCAGCTAGCTCTGTGGTCTGAGGGTTCCCCTTTTATAGGGATCGGGTACGCCTCTCGACCAATCAGAGTGATACCTGGTTCCCGCCCTAGCGGCGGACCTGAGTGGAGACTTGCTGCGATATATGTTAATATCTAACACCCCTCCCTTCTTAGATGGAATGTTCCTGTTAGTAACAAAGTCTTTCAAGTATGTTGGTTTTTGTCTTACACGGGTGGATCGTCGTAGTTCGGGTTGAACTGGAGTGGTTTCAGGATCGGCTTGTTCTGCTCTCCCTGTTTCGCAGTCGGGGGTCTGAAGGCTGTCCTCGTTTGGGCGCTGTTCCGATTCGCCATCAACCGTTGGTTCTACCCTGGGTTCCAAAGTGTTGTGCTCTTCTGTGTTTGGGCTCTCGGATTGCTGACTTTGCGCTGGCAAGTAGTCCTCGTTTCCGGATCGTAGTTCTGAGTGTGCAAGGCGACCCCGGAGTTGATCTATGTGCCTTTTCCAGTTCCTTCCATCTTCTAGTTCCAGCAAATATGATCGTGGACCCGTGATACCAATTACCGTTGCCGGCATCCACAATGTTCCCCCTGCATAGTTGTGGGCGTATACCGAATCCCCTATGCTAAAACTCCGAATTTTGCTTGTAGAGTCTGGGGGCGGTGTGGCAGAGTAATTTGGGTGAAGACGGTCCAGGTGAGACCGTAGACGGCGGCCCATGAGCAATTCAGCGGGGCTCCTACCCGTCATTGCGCTGGGGGTAATGTGCTGAATTAAGAGGTAATGATCAATGCGTATTTGCCAATCACCTGGACCCATCCTAGCGAGGGTCTCTTTTGCAGATCACACCATTCTCTCCGCCTGTCCGTTCGATGCCGGATGGAATGGCGCGACGAGGGCATGCCGAATTCCCTGACTTGCTAAATATGTTTCAAATTGCATGGCCGTGAACTGGGGCCCGTTATCGGAAACCAGGAGGTCGGGCAGGCCATGAGTGGCGAAAAGTCGCCGTAGTACCTTAATGACTGCCTCTGCCGTGATTGAAGTCATTAGGACTACTTCTAGCCATTTGGAGTATGCATCCACAACTATAAGAAATGTTTGTCCTTGGACTGGCCCTGCGAAATCAATGTGTATTTGCGACCAGGGTGCTTTGGGCTTCTCCCATTCCGTGGCGGTTGCTTCAGGGGGTGCTGGTCTAGACTCTTGGCACGGATTACAAGTGGCCACCCATTCCTCTATCTCTTTGTCCATATTTGGCCACCACACGTAACTCCTTGCTAACGCCTTCATTCTAACGATTCCCGGATGCCCAACATGTAACGCTTCTAACACATTTCTTCTCAAAGCATATGGAATAACAACTCAATCCCCCCACAACAAACAACCCTGTAACACTGATAGCTCATCACGTTTCGCCCAAAACAGTTTAAATTCCGGCCCCACGTTTCCCTTGGGCCACCCCCTCCAAACCCAAGTTTGAACTTGTTTTATTACATTGTCCCTAGAAGACAATCTTGCAACATTGCAGGAAGAAACAGGTCCTGAGTCCAAACAGTCAATTAGTAAAACCGGTACCTCGGGAGTGGGGTCTGGCAAAAGTTCTGGAAGTGGGCAACGGCTGAGTGCGTCTGCATGCCCTAAAGTGGAGCCCGGTCGATGTATCAGCTTGTAGGAATACGCAGCCAGGAAAACAGTCCACCTGGTCATGCGTGGAGAGAGTGAAACTGGTGTGGGGCGGTTTCCCGCCAAAAGTCCCAACAGCGGTTTATGGTCCGTAATGAGTTCGAAATCGCGGCTGTAGAGGTACTTGTGGAAACGTTTGACTCCAGCCACAGCGGCTAACGCTTCCCTGTCCATCTGGCTGTAGTTCCTTTCGGCCGATGAAAGAGTCCTTGAATAGAAGGCGATGGGTGCTTCGTTCCCGTTTGGCATGCGGTGGCTGAGAACTGCGCCGACGCCAAATGGTGATGCATTGCAGGTAAATACTAGTGGTAGCGTCTGGCTGTATTGTACTAGTAGCGAGTCGGTGGTGAGCAGGCGCTTGACTGCGGCAAAAGCGGCTGCTTCGGAACGTCCCCACCTCCATGTTGCGTTCTTGGCAAGGAGTCGATGTAGTGGTTCAGCAACGGTCGCTTTCTGTCTCAGAAAAACGCTGTAGAAGTTAAGTAGTCCGAGGAAAGCCTGCAACTCGGTCTGATTTCGTGGTGTGGGGGCGTCCTGGATCGCCTTAATTTTCTTCGATGTAGGGTGTATGCCCAGACCATCGATCCTATATCCCAGGAATTCTACGCTAGGCACGTTAATTTGGCATTTCTCTTTTTTGAGGTGGAGACCCTTCTCTCTGATTCTGGCCAAAACAGTCCTGACTCTTTTTAATAGTTGCTCCTCGTTTGCAGCGGACACCAAAATGTCATCAAAATATGGGACGACTCCTGGTATCCCTTGCAATAACCGCTCCATGACGCTCTGGAACAGACCGGGGGCAATACTCACACCGAATTGTAACCGGTTACATTTGAATGCGCCTCTGTGCGTCACTATAGTTTGGGCCTCCGCTGTGGCGCTATCCACAGGCAGCTGCTGATACACTTGTGCCATGTCTAATTTTGCAAATATCTTTCCTGGCCCCAACGAGTGCAATAAGTGTTGGACTACTGGCACAGGATATGCGCTTTGTTGTAGCGCGACATTAATTGTGCATTTATAGTCCACGCAGATGCGGACTGACCCGTCTGGTTTAACTGGGGTCACGATGGGGGTTTCCCAGCGCGCGTGATCCACCGGTTCAAGGATTCCTTGCTCTACTAGTTTGTCGATTTCTTTATCTATTTTGGGGCGGAGCGCAAAAGGCACTCTTCTTGGTTTAAGTCAGATTGGCGCCACGTTTGGGTCTAAATTGAATGAGATAGGTTTACCCACATACTTACCAAGACCGGGGCTGAACACATCCTCGAACTCCTTAAAAATCTGTTCAGCGCTGCTGTTCTCCACAGCGTTGATTCCGGTGACTTCCAACCCCAGGGCTTCAAACCAATCCAATCCTAGAAGGTTCTGTAATGGCGCGCTGGCGACGGTTACTGGCAGCTGGGCTACGATGTCCTTGAATTGTATCCAGAACATGCCTTGGCCCACGATGGGGACCCTGTTCCCCTGGTAGTCTTGTAGCAGGATGTCTGGTGTGCGTAGTTGGCTCTTTTTGAGGCTAGGGATAGCCTTTTTCATGGCGGACCATGAAATGATCGTTAGGGACGATCCTGTGTCAACTTCCAGCTCGCAAGGAGAGTCCTCCAGGAGGACTGTGACTTTCAGCTTTTTAGGTCGCTTGGTGCGGACCTGACCTATCGTGGTGAGATAGGTTCGCAATTGCTCTCTCTGGGTCAACTCTATCTCAGCATCGGTATCCTGGGAATACTCTCGCTCAGCGTTCTGGTAATACGCTCGCTCAGCTCTTTGTGTGTAATCTCTCTGGGAATATCCCCCTTCAGCTCTTTGTGAATACTCTCTCTGGGTAAACTCTCTTGGGGTTCTCTCTGGGCGCCCTTTTTGCTTTCGCCAAGCCCCTGGGTTGGGCTTCTGTTGGCGGTACATGGGAGGCTGCCGTTGTGAGGCAGGGACTTCGCTCCGGCATACTCTTGCGATGTGCCCAAGTTTGTCGCAGTGCGAACAAACAACGTTCCTGAACCGACAGGTAGACCGGGGGTGGTTCCCTCCGCAGCTTGCGCCGGGTGGCAAGCGGAATCCTGGTTTACCCCCAGGTCTCATGTGACTGCTCCTCATCAGGTGACTGTCCTCTACTTCGGGATCCTCGAATTCTGGGTCGGTGTCCTCATAGTGAACTCTGGTGTGTCTGGATCCGGATTGGATCGCGCTGAACCCGCGTTGTATAGTCTCGGAAGATCTATCTGCTGACTCGGACGCCCTTGCTTCATTTAGCGCTATTTGTAGGGTTAAATTGGGATTTGCACACAGCCGTTTTTGTAGAGAAATGTCCTTTAACCCACAAACGAGTCTTGCCAGGATTTGTTCGTCCAGATCCCTGAACTCGCAGTGAGTCGCTGCTTTCCGTAGTGCTGCAACATATTGGTTGATTGATTCTCCCGCCTTCTGGTTCCTCGTGTTGAACTCTTGTCGGCAAACATGGCGGGAAGGTTTGGGCGCGTAGTGTGTTTGCAAAGTCTGTTGTAGCGCCGTCCATGATACCGCTTGAATCGGTGTTGGCTCAGAGAGGTCTCTGGCCATCTCAAAAACCTCTCGCCCACAGTAGCTAAGGAAGATGTTTTTCTTACGTGAGTCTGTTATTCCCGTGTATTCGTTCGCTTCGAGAAAACACTTGAAACGGATCATGTAGGACTCCCAATGGTCGCTCATTGGGTCGAAAGGAGCAGGAGGAGTGTGCATCGCCATTTTCTCTGCGTTGAATTTCCCGCGCTGCGATGACTTGAGATGGCTGCCGGAATTTCTGCCGAATTCCTGGGCTGGATCGAATCCTGGGATTCTGGAGGTAGCTTCGTCCTATCTGTCTCTCGATCCCACCTTCGTCGCCAATGTTAGATTTGGGCAACGAGAGAACAGACTCTGGACACGTAGTGACTTAACAGCTCTTTATTAGTAGTAGTAGTGATCCAGCTAGCTCTGTGGTCTGAGGGTTCCCCTTTTATAGGGATCGGGTATGCCTCTCGACCAATCAGAGTGATACCTGGTTCCCGCCCTAGCGGCGGACCTGAGTGGAGACTTGCTGCGATATATGTTAATATCTAACAGCAATACTCTAATAAATTAGGTTTCCCAAATTGGCTGGAAAATGATCAGAATCATAACTGACTTCTAAATAGAAAAGCAATACTTCCTTTTCAGTTTTTCCCCTTCTATGTCTATTGCTTGATCCTTGTTACTTAGGCAGCATCACATGTAGAAACCTATCTTCTGTATTATAAACAGAGGAAAATGCCTTATAATGGATAAAATTGTTTGTTTAGCTCTGTACTGCATTATTTGCACTAGTGATATCCCTCCATTTCAGATATCACTTGGTTGATGGGATCTGGAACTTTCTGTATGGACGTTCTCTCCAATTAAGTTATGTAGTTTCTCCCTTTAGTAACCAAGACAGATGAAGAAAACATGGCTTAGGTAAACTGATTTAATGACTTAACTGTAAATGCATTTTGCCCTTAATGCATTTGTTAAAGTAAGCATAATGTCATTGTGTTAATTTTTGTCTTCTTAAAATAGATCAATGCCTACATGATATAACTAGAACCTCTCTTTTGGATGTATTGCAACTGACTTACAAGTTTTCCTGAATGATACACTAGAAATTATGTACATGTCTTGATTTTACTTCATTAGAATTGTTGTAGGGCAGAAATGGGATCGGAAATAATAGTTATCAATTGATAGTTAGTCACAGCAAATATGACTTGGTTTTTCAACTAACATACAAGTGACACATTCAAAAAGAAAAGAGGAACACAGGGTCTGATTTCAACAGATGTTCCTGATCAAGGATAATGAAGAAACTGAGATTAGTGACATCCTGCAGAAACAAACACAGCCACTGCCTGCCTAAAGTGCTATGATCATCTCATTAGAAAAGTGTTAAAAGCATAGCAGAGAAACATAAACATTCTAGCCATTAATTAAACATCTTGGCTATCAATCAGTGCAAAAAAAATCATGTTAATAGCAAAACTGCCAAACAATATAAATTAATCTATAAGCTACAATAAAACTTATTTTTTCCTTCAGATTTTAAGTGATAAAAAAAACTGTTAAAAGTAATTGTTGTAATGTCCCAGGTGTGCAGTATATGTTTTAAAAAGGCTATACATTCACAGTCCAGAAAGTAAACTGAAAGATCCCCAGAGTCTTCAAATTCAACAGCAAGTGGAGTTGGCAGAAAACAGATTTCCGTGCTTTAAAAGTTCCTTCCTTCAAAATAATAAAAGAAACAGAGGGGACATATATGTAGGATTCACTAACTCAAGCAAAATAATGCAGTCACAAAGAAAAGCAAGCACCGCATATCAGGCACATTGAAATGCCATATTGAAAACACCACAACACGAGTAAAATGTCTGCAAAACACCTAATCAAAATCTTCTCTTGCTTTGAGCAACTGATGCAAGCAAAGAGTTCACTAGCTATGCTCAGTGTATGCAATTAAACTTTGATTATATCCATCATGCAAAATAATTATTCGTTCCTCTTACATAATTTAATTTACATACTGAATTTTTAAACGGTAGTACGTAAGTAGGCATGTACTCCAATGGTGGGTTTCAAATCCCGTTCCAACTGGTGTTCAAGTGCCACCGCGATGCTCCAGCTGCTCTGCAGAGTGTCGCGCAGGCGCTATACGTGCCACGCGCCTGCGCGGAAGCGCAAAAGCCTTTAAACTCTGGTAAGGAACTCGGGCGGGCGGACCCTCCGGAGCACCATACCGGAGCGGTATCCGGTACTCCGGGCTGGCTCCGGTACACGCGGACCAGAGCGTACCACCTGCAACCCACCACTGATGTACTCATACACCATTGCTACTTAAAAAAGAGCAGAGGCACACCTGGGACTTTCTCCTAGATAAAAAGAATCTTTTTTCTCCCTAGCAAGATTTCTCTCTCTCTCTTTCAACTTCCAAACAAATACCGAAGAAATAGTTGAGCAGATGAGGTGCAATTGGTAAAATTGATGATAGAATTAGTGCATGATGATTTATTACATCAGAATAAGAACTATTACTCCATCCATATATCAAGACACAGAATGTAGACAGAATTAAGAGCAAAGTGGTGTGAATGAAAATTAAATGTTCTTTTGCAAACACTCTTTCAGGAAATAAGTGATTGTTCCATGATCACTTAATACTATATCTATTTGTGGAAAGTATTGAAATAGTGGGCTGAAATGGTAGAATAAAGGTAGTATGCTGGAAGATACTCCTGCTGGAAACGGAGCATTCTACACCACATTGTTTATTGTGCATTGTCTTTGTATCCCCATACAAGCACTTTAAACCCCCTCCAAAAAGCTAAGAAACAACATTCAGCTGACCTCTTAAACTTTTTTCGTTCAGTACATTCTGCATATATTTTCTAGTCTTGCCCACTGAAATCAATTATCCAATAAGAGAACAGTGAAGTGTTTAGTGTCTTCCTGTAAATGACAGGACTCATGTACAACATAGAAAACAAGGACTGTAACAGTCACTATGTAGGACAGACAAGCAGAAGACTAACAGAGGACATCCATTAACATCAACTAGCAGTCAAGACATAACAAAAACCCTTACCCTCAGAACGCATGGACAAATTCAACACGTTTTAATTGGAAAACTATTAGCCTCTTAAAGGTAAAGGTTCCCCTTGCATATATGTGCTAGTCATCCCTGACTCTAGAGGGTGGTGCTCATCTCTGTTTCAAAGCCGAAGAGCCAGTGCTGTCTGAAGATGTCTCTGTGGTCATGTGGCCAGCATGACTAAATGCCGAAGGCATACGGAACACTGTTACCTTCCCACCAAAGGTGGTTCCTATTTTTCTACTTGCATTTTTACGTGCTTTCGAACTGCTAGGTTGGCAGAAGCTGGGACAAGTAATGGGAGCTCATTCCGTTATGTGGCACTAGGGATTCAAACCGCCGAACTGCTGACCTTTCTGATCGACAAGCTCAGCGTCTTAGCCACTGAGCCACTGTGTTCCTAATTAGCATCTTAGACCAATCCAAATTCAAAAATACTAGAGACTTTCTTGCCATTCAGAAAAATAAGCCTTCAACAGACATACAGAGATAAACCACATATGCATTATTATATTATTCAACAGAAAATAGAAATCCATGAAGGAAGCAAAAGGACATATTTCTCTAGCAGCCACCACTCAGATTAACAAGGATCGATGCCACACAAACAGTCAGAAACAATACTCTAATCAAAGAACCAGCAAGGAGGAAAAAACAGCCGTCCCAAAACTGGCAGGACAAACTACTATATTTAAATAGGCAACAAACATCCACTGCCAGGCATTTTGCGGTTTCTCTTGAGGCAATAATTCAGGAATCGGTACAAAGTCCTGACCAAACACTTTAAAAGGGGTCATGCCAGCACTGCTATGAAGAGAATTATTGTATGCCACTTCTGCATGTAGTAACAGTTCAGCTCAATTGTCCTGTTGATAATTGATGAAACATCTGAGGTACTGTTCCAAAACCGAGGTAGTCCGCTCACTAGACTGAGGATGGTGGGCGGAGCTTAGCCCTTGGGCAGAGCTAATCAATTTCAGGAACTCTTTCCAAAAGAGGGAGGTGAATTGAACCCCCCCTGTCCAAAATAATGCATTCAGGCACTCTATGTAACCTATATACATGTGAAATAAACAATTTAGCCAACAACTTCGCTGATGGGATCTTGGAGCAAGGCACAACATGAACCTGTTTGGAGAAACAGATCGGTGATAACCCAAATAATGGTATATCTTAGACTTTCTGGTAGTTCGACAATGAAGTCCATTGATATCTCCTTCCATGGGGCTCCAGGAGGGGCAACACTTTGGAGGAGACCTTGGGGCTTTCCCGGAGGTCTTTTTGCAGCCGCACAGATGGGACAACTGGCTATGTAGGACTCAATGTCTTTTTTCAATGAAGGCCACCAAAATTGCCTCTTAATCAAATGCAAAGTCTTTACAAATCCAAAATGGCCTGCCATTCTCGAATCGTGGGCTCATTGAAGAACGACAAGTTTCAGGTTAGCAGGAACATACAGTTTAGCTTCCAATCAAGCCAGACCATCCTTCATGGTGCATTCATCAGAATGTTTCTTGAACCAGTCATCGGACTCAAGGCCCTCCTTGAGTTTGTTCACATCCAAGTCAACTGGACTTTGGCTCCTAGTAACCATTGGGGCAGCCAGATTTTTAGCTGGGATGACCGGATGAACCACGCTCAGTTTGGAGCTGTTGTACTGGGGAAGCCTGGACAAGGCATCAGCCATAAAGCTCTTCTCCCCCCCCCCCCCAGTATGTACTTCAGGGTAAAGTTGAAACAGTTGAAGTGCTGCGCCCAACGCACTTGTTTAGGTGACAATTTACACGGTGTCTTCAACTCTTCTAATTTCTTATGATCAGTCCATACTTCAAAAGGGTGTTTCAACTCCTCCAGAAGTGTCGCCAGGTTCATCAAAGCCTATCTGACAGCAAAATCTTCCTTTTCCCATATGGCCCATCTCTTTTCTGTCTCTGTAAGCTTATGTGAGGTGTAAGCACACGGTTGCAATTTATCTTCAGCGTTTGTTTGAAGTAATACTGCCCCCACCACCATGTCACTGGCATCTGCCTGTACCACGAATGGCACATCCATATCAGGGTGTTTCAAAACTGATTCAGCTGCAAAGAGTCGCTTTAATTTCTCGAAAATGGCTTGACATTCATAGTCCAAAGGCTTACCCAGCCTAGGTTTGGTTTCTCCTTTAGATTTTAGAAGATTTGTAATGGGGAGTGTGATGCTAGCGAACAAGGGAATAAATTGACACTAAAAATTTGCAAATCCCAGAAAACTTTGCAATTGCTTGCGGGTGTGAGGAGGTGCCCAATCAGTAACAGCCTGGACTTTTGCCGGGTCCATCTCAATGCCTTTGTGGGAGATACAGTACCCTAGGTAATCGATCTTCTGATGAAATTCACATTTAGACAATTTGGCATAAAGTTCAGCGGCCCGGAGTTTCCTGAGGACTGAGCGCACCAAAGTCACGTCTTCCTCACGTGTTTCCGTGTAGATAAGGATGTCGTCGAGATAGACTAACACGCTCATGCAAAACTTCAGGTGCTCATGCAAAACTTCATTTATTAATTGCATGAAAACTGCTAGCGCCCCCTGAAGTCCAAACGAGAATAATCTGAACTGGGAACATCCCAAAGGGCAGTTGAAAGCAGTTTTCCACTCATCCCCTTCTTTGATTCTGATTCTGTAGTAGGCCTCCCTTAGGTCCAACTTCGTGAAAATTCTCCCATTACCCAACTGGGCTAACATATCCTTCATGAGTGGCAGGGGGTATACATTTTCCACGCCAATCCCATTAAGATTTTTGTAATTCACACATAAATGAAAGGAGCCATCTTTCTTTTCTCTAAACAATACAGGTGCAGCCACCCGTGGCCTAGCTGGTTGCACGAAACCCCTTTTTAAGTTTTTGTCAATAAACTTCCATAATTCCTCCATTCCACGTGGGGTCATTGAGTAAATCTGGGGCTTAGTGAGTTTTTCCCCTGGGATGATCTCGATTTGTCAGAAGTCTTTTCACTGAAAACTTCCTTGAGGTCCCAATATTCTTTAGGGATTTTCTCTTCCTCTTCAATTTTTTCCTGCCCTGAAGCCGCTAGGTTTGATTCTGCCTTGGCTATGTGGGTGGCCCCCCTCCCCTCCAGGGGTTTAGTGGAATGGATACGCAACCACCCTTTCCTCCAAAAGGGTGGGTTCCATTTTCGCAGCCAGGGTAATCCTAGAATGAGGGGCCGATCCATCCCTGGTGCAATGATGAAACTCAAAGTCTCTTGGTGATCCCCCATCCACATTTCTATTGGTTCAGTTACAAAATGGGCAGGAGTCCCCCCCCCAGCCACTGACCCATCCAACTGGCAAAAGGCAATGGGCACTTTCAAAGTCCTCAGTCTTAATCCCATTTTCTCCACCACTTCCAGGCTAATTACGCAATGCGTGCATCCAGAGTCCAAGAGGGGCAGCATTTTCCCTTGGGCTCCAGTAGAGGGCACTTTCAGTTCTACTGGAATGGTCATGGGGCCCGATTGGGAATTTACCAAGTGGTTGTCATTGGAGTCAGTTTCACTTTCCCCAGAAAGAAAGGAGGGCTCTTCCTTCCCTTGGTTGGGAGGGAAATCTTCAACAGGTTCCACCCCTTTCATGGTGGTGTCCTTTCGTTTTCCCGGTTGTTTGTCTGGCTTTTTCTCCCCAGCAACAGTGGGTTTTGGGCCAATTTTTGCGTGGCAGCTCGCTGCTCAGTGCCCCTCTTTCCCACAATGGAAACAAGCAGTAGACTGGGGCTTG
This sequence comes from Natrix helvetica, assembly GCF_964273705.1. Taxonomy (NCBI): domain Eukaryota; kingdom Metazoa; phylum Chordata; class Lepidosauria; order Squamata; family Natricidae; genus Natrix; species Natrix helvetica. Next base: position 42,056,605 of record NC_138553.1, on the reverse strand, counting down.
CTTGCAGACCCACTCTTTCCTCCTTTCGGAGCTCCTCTGGGGAGGGGATTTTCACCTTTGTCACTGTCTCCCCGGTATTTATTCCTGGGTAGGTCAATCTCCACATCTGCTGCCAGCTCGTACCAGCATTGCAGGTTGCGTGGGGCCCCTCTGTTAACATAGTTCTTGTATATACCTTGGTTAAGGCCATCCATAAAACTATCTATTAAAGCCTCCTCTGACCACTTCCGCATATGCACCAACAGCTCACAAAACTCTTGGATGTACTCAGCCACTGGACTTCTTCCCTGAGTAAGAGTTTTCATCTTGGTTCTTGCCTTACACTCGGCTAGCGGGTCATCAAAGCGCTTCCTCAGGGCGCCATAAACACAATGTAATTCCTCAGCAGGGGGGAGTCATCATTATGCAAGGCGACCATCCAAGCTGCCGCCTTATTCTCCAATGCCATAGTCACAGCTCTCACCTTGGCTTCTTCATTGGGGAAATCTTCTTCTTGGAGGGGCTTGTGCTGCTGCTGCTGCTGGGGCTCTTCCATCCTGATCAGCTCCACTGTCTGCCCCCCAGGGCCACCCCAGGGTGAGACAAGTCCTCTGCACATCTCTCGTCTTGATCAAGAAAATAAGCTTCCCTCTCAGCCTGGCTCTTACGAAAATGACGTTTCTCCCAAGCCTCTTGGAAGAGTTTCATAGCATGGGACATCATGATATCCTCTTCTTCAGCTTCCTGCCAAGCAGCTGCAGGTTGCCGACGTCGGCTGGTGGTAACTCCAGCAGGAATTTCCACAGGATCATATCTCTGCCCCACTCCCAACCAAGAAAATCTCCCAACTCCATTGTTTGAGGAATTAAAAGTACTTTTACTGGTTATGAATAGATAGCAGCGAAGTAAAGCAAGGTCTGAGTCAGAAAAGTGCAAAATCATACATATCAAACATTTGCCCAGCATTTCCCTCCAACAACCCCCACCCCATTGCCCAATCTGCAACTCCCTTAGGTGTCATGTGGGTTGCATCTCCAAGAAGCAACATCAGGTTGGCATGCAGGATGGTTGGCCTTGACCACGTCCAACATCGGCCATCAGCACGCACAGAAGATGGTGAGAACAAAACTCCCTTTTTGACTATCACTCCTGTACTAATTATTCCCAGCCCAAATACCACGCGCCCCCTTCCCCATTTCCATGGCAGCCGAAAGCAAGCAAGCGGAGCAGAGGCTGACATCCACATTCATTTCAATGATGTTACGAAACATCCATAAACAAACCATCAAGCTTAGAGAGCACCAAAATTTTTACAGTTCAACCCGAACTACACGGGGAAAGGTCAAAATAATCCAGACAGTAGTATTTTCATAGCACCCTCAAGATGATTAAATTGCCCTATAAGCGTTGAAAGACTTTGAAAGACTTTATAAAGTGTATATATTATAAATTAATGCAAATTTCCAGTTAGTCTGGTAACTTACTGTAGCTCTCTCCATCACATCCTTTAAATACCTCCTAATTTTGCCAACAGTTCTGTACACCAAATGAAAAAGATGTGTTAAAATATTTATTAACCAGGTGTTCTCTGCCCAGTTGCTGGGTGGGTGTGGCCATAGTGGGTGTGGCCTAGTCAGCCTCCTGCATCATGGTGGGGAGGCTGTTTTCACCTTCCCCAGGCTCCGGAGGCTTTCCTTGAGCCTCTGAGAGGGCGAAAACTGCCTCCCCTGGGCTCCGGAGACCTTTCAGGAGGCCTGCTTTCTGCCCTCCCTGAGCCTCCTTGCGGGCCCTGCACTTACCTCATATTCAAAATGGGCCGCGTGGAGATTCCTAGGAAGGGAGGGGCTTGATGGGAGAGGTAGGATTTGGAAGTTCTCCGAACCAACCATAACATTAACTATGGGTTCGCCCGAACCAGGGGGAACCTATAGCAGCCCATCCCTTTTATTAATCCTTTAAGATACCATTAGGGTATATGAATCAGATAGGCATCTAAAACTTTATAAAATTAAAAATATCGATGCTTTCTAAATGGATTCTTAAAGACTAATATCAACTTTATATTATATACCTACTCTTGATCCATACTCAACTTACACGTATCATACACTTCTACATAATTAGAAATGAAGAATATTCTAGGGCATGAATAAAGTTCTGTATGCACAAGTTTTTGTATGTAAGATCTGTGCATAAATTACGTTGCCTTGTCATCTTTATGAGAAGGATATTACAGAACATGACACAGGTAAAAGAAATTTGGGTTGGAACTTTTGATCTTTAGTTGCAAATTGTAAGTACACAACCCTCTAGATTTTTAGTACTAAAAACAATACTTCAGAAGCTCAGGAATCTTTTAAAAAGGGTGGGTGGAACAATGAAGTAAGTTTTTATTACAGTTCTTGTCTTTGAAGAGACATACAATATTAAAAGAAGGAAATGATCAGAAAAGTGTGATTGGAAATACACTTATAGAAACTTATACCAGTCTTTTAAAGACTTTTAAATCCAACATGGCACCAATCTATGCAATCATAGATTACAAAATGTGCTAACATAATAAATCTATATTGCTGTGAAGTTGGGAAAAATAACATACCTTAGGTTTTTTTATATTTGTGCCTACACGGAGCTCTCCATTACAACCTATAGTGAAATCAAAGTATACTAGACAACCCATGGCCCCGTGGGTCATCATTTCAGAGATAGATCCTGATCAGATTCCTCAATGCCTTCAAAAAGGGCAGAGGTTTAATGTACTTGAAAAGTTCTTAAAAGGTCAGGGAGGTATTCAAACACGTATCTAAGTTGAAAGTAGCCCATCTTGAATTATAGAGCCTACTCAAACTTTAGCAGTTGACCACAGCAGTAGACATTTTGTATAATGTCATTACATCCTTTATGATAATTTTTATGTCATAAAATGTTTTATAAAATATGTCAAATTTCAACTCCACAGGAGTCATGGGTCCTGGATTTTGGGCACTTTCTGTAAGTTAGTCCATTTGGGATACTTTGGTTGAGAAGGTTTTGCCCTATGATGTACCATTTCATCCAGTTAAAGGTTACAGACACAAGAGTTTGACACAAGAGTAATATATAGATATTTTAAAATAAATAAACATTACAATGTATCATTGCCAAAACTGTATGAAAAGCTGTATGCTTTTCTAATTTTCTAAAAAGCTCAAGTGACATAAATCATAGAACACTATCTGCGCTTTCTCATTATCATTTTTAATTTACACCAACTTTTACACTTTCAATGTGACTTCTATTCACATAACTGTGAGACTGTCAAAGCATGAAAATGAAATTGGGATTTAAACAGCAACACCAAACGTTTACTACTAACAAAACAAAGGTTTGAGATGAGTAGATAATAATAACAATGTTAACCATAAAACTACAGCAATTATATTTTGGTAGTAATCAAATATCATTCATTCATTCATTAAACTAGCGGTGTGATTTCTGTTTCTAATAAAAAATGAGAGTTCCATAGAAAATCAAAATCTATATTTAAAAATTATCATTCTGATAAAATAGTAGCTTGGTTCAAGTCTGTTTATTTTTGTGATCCTCTCATACCCTTGTATCTTTTATCAATTTCATTCAATTTGTCTGATTGCTAGGATCACTAATGTTTGTCAGTCAATTGCATTTCTTTTGTACTTATATCTTTCATTCTCCTTGCCCCAATTCCTCAGTTTTTTCATTGCTATCAAGATGATTTTGGAGGTTAGTCTTCTAGAACAAGGGCCCCCAACCCCGGGGCCACGGCTCACTAGTGGGCTGTGGTCTATTCGGAACTGGACTGCATAAATGGCAGGTAAGCACATTTGCACACATAGCTCCATTTGCATGAGGGGCAGAAACACACTCATCCACAAAGCTCCATTTGTGTGAACAGCGGATGCATGTGCCTGCCACTTGCACAAATGGAGCTGTGTGTGCTTGCACATGTAGAATAGAATAGAGCTGGAAGGGCCTTGGAGGTCTTCTAGTCCAGGCCCCTATTCAAGCAGGAGAACTTATACCATCTCAGACAAGTGACTGTCCAGTCTCTTAAAAACATCCACAGATGGAGCATCCATGATTTCTGAAGGCAAGCTGTTCCACTGGTTAATTGTCCTGTTGGGAAGTTTCTCCTTAATTCCAGGTTGCTTTTCTCTTTGTTTAATCTCCAACCATTATTTCTTGTCTTGCCTTCTGGTGCTTTGGAGAATAACTTGTCCCCCTCTTCTTTGTGGCAGCCTCTCAGACACTGAAATACTGCTATTATGTCACCCCTAATTCTTATTTTCTTTAGACTAGCCAGACCCAAAACCTGCAGCTGTTTTTCATATGGTTTAGTCTCCAGGCCTTTGATCATCTTAGTTGCTCTTCTCTGAAGTTTTTCCAAAGTCTCAACATCTTTTAAGTAGTATGGTGACCAAAATTGGTTGCAGTATCCCAGGTGTGGTGTTACTACCATTTTGTAAAGCGGCACTAATACTTCATGTGATCTTGATTCTGTGCCTCTGTTTATACAACCCAGGACTGTATTAGCTTTTTTGGCTGCTGTTGCACATTGCTGGCTCATATTCAAGTGATCATTCATCATTCTAGGGCAGGGGTGTCAAACTCAAGGCCTGGGGGCCGGATCCATGGGCCGCCCTGGAAACAGCAAAGGACCGGCCCGCAGTGCCTCTGCCAGCAAAAATGGAGCTTGTGAGGGCTGCAGGTGGCCCTCCTGAGCTTTGTTTTCACTGGCAGAGGGGTGTAGGAGGCCATCGCAGCCAAAAACAGAACTTGGGAGCCCGTTTTTGCTGGCAGAGCACTTGGGCCACCACAGGCACCCCTGACACAAGTGATGTAGAGCTGGCCATGCCCACCCTGGCTCCCCGAGGTCAAACACAACCCTGATGCAGCCCTCAATGAAATGGAGTTTGACACCCCTGCACTAGGACTTAAAGGTCCCTCTCACAGTTACTGTTTTTGAGCGAGGTCTTGCCTAATCTATATTTGTACCTTTGATTTCTCCTGCCTAAATGTAAAGTTTTGCTTTTATCCACATTAAAATTTATTTTGTTGGATAGGGCCCATTGTTCAAGTTTGTCAAGCTCTTTTTGGATCCTGAGTTTTTCTTCTGGGGTGTTGGCTATTTCTGCCAGTTTATATCATCTGCAAATATGATGAGTTCCCCTTCTATTCCCTCATCTAAGTCATTTATAAAGATATTGAAGAGTACTGTGCCTAAGACTGAGCCTTGTGGTACCCCACTGCTTACTTCTGTTCATGTGGATGTAGTACCATTAAGGACTACTCGTTTAGTACAGTTTGTTAGCGAGTTACAAATCCATCTGGTGGTGAGGTTGTCTATTCCACATTTTTCAAGCTTACCAAGAAGTAGATTGTCTAGGTCTACTTTGTCAAATGCCTTACTAAAATCTAAATATACGATGTACACAGCATTTCGTTGATTTACTAATTTAGTGACTTTATCAAAGAATGAAATAAGATCTGTTTTTAACAAACTCGCACTGGCTAGAAGTTATGGCTTTACCTGCTTCCAGTAGATCTGTTTTTTGATTATCTGTACACACTTACCACTCACACAGAACCATCCCCTCCCCTCCTCTGCTGGGCCACCAAGCTGGAAAGGGTTTTGGACTGCTGTTCTAGAATATGAGCTGTTCCATTCAATTTTTGCAACATGAGAAAACTATATAAGAATTCCCTGAAATTATTTATCCAAACATTAGTGAACATATTGAAGATTAGAATGCATATGATTGTATATTCCTACACTCAATATCTTTTTCATTCTGATCAAGCATTATAAACCCTAAGTATGATGTTTCAGGCCAGACAGCTTTTTATCTCCTTAACTATCATGCTACTAGTCCTTGTTTGACAAATAATTCATTGTCTGACTTGTTTTGTGAAAAATTCCTAAGAGAATAATTAGGTCTGAAATAGTGTGCTTGTTCTAATTCTATAGTGTTTTTGCAGTAGTCTTTTATCTCAGAGTGCATCATGTATTAAAATATTCAAACAAATGCTCACTTTTCTTTTTTTAAAAAAAATTGTTATGGGAATACATCAAAAATGCTAAAATTTCCAGAGGGTCTTTCCATTAAAGTATAGTTAAAATATTGAATAGTCAAATGATATTGGACTTATTGAACTTTCATAAGAATTTACTTTTTAAACAATTTTTGAATATTTTTATGTTGTAATTTAGTATGAATTATTGGAGCTCTTGACTGATACTTTCAAGAAGTAATGTCCGGCTCTTTCATCCCATTCTGTAAAAAATGCTGCAGCTGTACGTGTTTTGATATTTCTTGGTTATAACATATCACCCAACTTTTTGTGTAGAGCCAGTTGATCTAATGCTTAAGGCACCAGGTTAAACCAAGAAACTGTGAGTTATAGTCCTGTCTTGGTCATGAAGCCAACTGGGTGATTTTGGGTGAGACAATTTCTTTCAGCATTGGGAAGGAGGCAATGGCAAACTAATTCTAAAAAATCTTGCCAAGGCTTCATAGAATGTAGTCCAAACAATCTCTGAGAATGAGACACAATGGAAGAAAAAATATGGAAATGTCTGTACAGATGCATATGGTAGGAGAAAAATGCATAAAACTATTCATTTTCTACAATTAATAAATATGGATGGAACAGATTAATGCTTGAATCTCAAAGACTAGCCTCTATCCTCATATCCCATAGAATAGAAGTATCAAACTCCCAGCCCATTGGCTGGATATTTCATGTGCTGGCCACGCCCATGCTCAGTTTAGCAAGGGGCAAAAGTCCCAACACATCATGTGATGCCGCTGTTAAAGCCACGAGTTTGACACCCCTGCCATAGAGGAACATTATAACAAATTACATAATCTGATGAGGAATTTTACCATAGATATATAAGAGCAAATGCACAACTGTACCAGTAATATTCAATATAGACCTTATCTATGATCTCAGATATACAAATCAAACAATCCTAGATGCTTTATAGTTCACAGCTGTAGCCATTAAGCATTACAGATGTTTGGTTACAATAAATACATGTACAATCACTCTCTAAGTAAGATGAGCAGTTTCTAAATTTTATAAATAAAAAAATAAACAATCATTTTTGTGTGAAAGAAATACTTCGACAATCTTCCAGAAAATATTCCTGGCAGCCACGGATGTTGAAGTTTTGCTTACCAACCTCCATTTATTACATTCACTTTCTGGATGGCAGATGATGAAATATACCAGCCACTTTATTCTGGAAGTCCAGATTATTAAGCATATCTGCGTAAAACTGGGATCCATCCAATACATATTATACAATCAACAGTTGGACCCTAATGCTACAGTACCGTCATATATTTTCTGATCTGCCAAATGAGCATATATATGGCGGGCATTTCAGTCATATATCCTCCCAACGAAGAAAAGCATAGATCAACAAAGCTAGCACCAAAGAATAAATTGCCATAGAAGAGAAAGTAGCAGTTTCGTATCAGTTTTTGTTTACAGCTAAAGCCAAAGTAATATGTACTAAAATACATCCTGGGTAATGATACGAATGCTAATGGAAGCCACACAGATATGTGAGGGTTTTTTTAATTTTTAAGAAGGATGGCCATTTAAGTCTTTTAAATGAAATAAATAACTAACCTTCTTTCTTGTGGGATAGTCTTAGTCTGGTTTATAGCTAATTTTTTTAAAAAAAGCTTTACAGGTAGCCCTTGTTTAGTGACCACAGTTGGGAGCAGCAACTCCTTTGCTATTCATCACAAATGCTGTGCAGACCTATGTCATTTCCCATTTGGTTGTTAAATGAAACAATGTGGTTACCACAATTTACAATTTGACTCTGTTAACTCTGCTTGTTGCAAGCTACTTGTGAAACACACAAATGGCAACCACATGACAGTGGAATACTGTGATGGTTGTAAATGCATGCTTTTTTTGAAGTGCCTGAGTGGCAATTCTGGGATTGTCTTAAATGAAATGATTCATTGGAAAGTTGTTTTTTTTTTACACCATTGTAACGTTGAATGGTCACTAAATGACGCAGTTGGTAAGCAAGGACTTCCTGTATGATAATAAAACAGCCTAACAGAGGCAATCTAATAAAGAAAGAGAGGGTGGATGACTCTGGACTTTGCAATTAATTAATTAATAAACAAATAAATAAAGCTTTTCTATTATAATGATTCTGGTAAAATTATAAAAATACAACAAAAATACATACTGTGAAACAAGGCATATGTGTGTATTTATACTCTCTCTCTCTCTGTCTCTCTGTGTGTTTGTATATACATATATGTGTACATGTATATATGACTGTGTAACTATACATATATCTGTGTAACTATACAAATTGTTTGATAAGTAAATTTTAGCCATTTTCACTATCTTTATTTTTAAAATGTTATATTGGCATGATAGACATCAGTATTTTCATTAGATCAATCAGTAATCCTGTGCCTTTTATCATCATGCTATTCAGCTTTCAGAATCACTTATGCTATATTCTTGTAACAATTTATATGAGCATAAACTCTATCTAACCCAAATGAACTGATTTCCATGTTGACCCAAATAAAATTGTATTGTTAATTAAGACAATACAGCTGCACAGTTAGGAGAAGCACGTATGGCTGTCTTGAATCATTTTTTAAACAACTGTGTTATACATATATAGTTTGTGAGGAGTATATGGCTATATTTTCTTGTTTTGTTCTTTTTAATTTACTTTCCAGATTTGACCAATTTGTAATTCTTGTTGCAAAGTGTAAATTTAAGTGTAGGAGGATATTTCTTGAGTAGTAGTGAACTGTGGGGTGATATATAGTACTACAAGCATATGATTCAGGGTTAATAACATTAGCCCTTTGAATAATCTGACCCAAGAGGATAGATAAACTACTATTTGAAATAACACAGAACTGGGAGAAAGCAACTTAAAACTATGGTGTGTAACCAGAAACTCTTCTTGTAAGCCTTAATGAAACCCTACTTGTAGTAAAATATGTAACATATGTTGGAAATGAATATAATGTTGTGGTGACAACAGCAAATTCACATAAATGAAATTTTGCATTAAAAGAAGATAAGAATCTAAGATATGCAAAACATACATTAGGGCAGGATATGGTCCTTTGAATGTTATTCTCAATGCTCGTACCAGCCGCAACCGTCATCTGAAAAAGTGTGCAACAAAGAATATACTGAATTCAAAAGTTGTGTTTGTAAAATAACACATATATTCAAATATTTAATGTCTTTGATTTCACACAATTGTAACTCTTAACTTATTAGATATCACAACTTAGAATATCTCTAATCAAGCGTAATTCTAGAAGGTAAAATAATTATTGAATATTGGTTAAAATACATCATTAGTCAACTATATATAAAAATAAATATAAAAGTCATGCATACAATTTGAATAACCTCAGTTTATAGGCAGCATTTTTTTCTGGTATGAATTTATGGAGCAGATCTGTTTTAGGATTATTGAAATGAAATTAAAAGCAGTACAGTATTATGCTTATACAGAGATTCTGTTTAATTAAATGAAGTTTCCACAAGAGAAAACCTGTCTCGCTTGTGTCTCACATTTTTATCACAATATCTTGCTATTTACTCTTAGAAAGTTCAGAAAGTGCTACTTGTTTCACCTTTTTATAAATATTATAAATGTACAGACTTACAAAGAGATTATACCCCAACTTGTTACACAATTGTTTTATTAGGTAAGCTATGCCTTTTAGTCACCTGTTACACAGGCACACCCACAGGGAAGGAGGGAGGGAGGGAAGAGAGAGAGAGAATATATATTAGAGAGTGAAGATTTTCATCACTTCTTGTTAATACCATGTAAGGCAGCGATGGCGAACCTTTTTTGGCTCGCGTGCCACAAGTGGGGGGAGCGCAGGGGGGTCGTGTGCGCGTGCCGCACCCATAATGCAATGTGCGACCCCCAGTGCGCATGCACGCACAAAGGGCGTGACCTCCCATTTTTACATGCTTTTTTTGCCCTCCCCAGGCTCCAGGGGCTTTATAAGAGCCTGGGGAGGGCGAAAAGAGCCTCCCTGTCCCCCCGGAGGCCCTCCGGAGGCTTCAGGGATCGTCCGGAGGCTTCCCTGAAGCCTTCGGAGCGCTTAAAACGACCCTCTGTGCAAACTGCAAGCCTCCAGATGGTCCCTGAAGCCTCCGGGGCGGGCAGGGGGGGCTGTTTTCGCCCTCCCCAGGCTCCTATAAAGCCTCTGGAGCCTGGGGAGGGCGAAAAATGGCTTTTAAAAATGGTGAACTCAGCTGGCCAGCGCACGCATGCGCGCTGGCCAGCTGACAGGGCAGCGCCTCGCATGCCCTGACAAATGGCTCTGCGTGCCACCTGTGGCACGCGTGCCATAGGTTCGCCATCACTGATGTAAGGCAATGAATATATGTTGACATTTTGCTAGTCATACAGCTAGTTTCTTCCAAACAGGTCTAAAACTGAACTTGGCAAAAGATCATATTTTGTTTATATTTAGTGGTGTAGAATACCCACGGCCACTCTTTAACTAATCGCTGTAATTCTGTCATCTATATAGCGGGTAGCAATTGGTTGAGGGCATTCTATTCTATTCCATTGAACAAAAGGATATGGCATCTTTTACTAAGTTCCCCTTTAGTTGTGCTCTGAAGAAACTAGGAGTATGACTGGAAAAACATCAACATACACACATTGTTTCACCTGAAAGTCATTTCACCAATTAATAAATTATTTTAACATTCTAAACACCATATAAAAGTAATAGTTTATACTACACTCTCGATTATGCATTTTCTGGTCTATAAGATATATTTTAGAAAAATACCAACATTGTTTTATTTGATATGAATAGGGCATTTCTGTTACCTTATAGCTTTTGTTCTCACATATTTTAAAATGTTCTGGAGTTTCTTTTTCTGTCAAAGCTAAATTGTGTGTGGCATTAAATTAAAATCTTTTGGTACAGCTATTTCCAACTGCTTGCAAATGTTTATAAACACAGGCAGGGAACCAGCTGAATTTACTCTATTTTGATCCCTTGTATCCCCAGGAAAGTTTCCATCACAAAATAGTGTCTCTGTAGAGCATTCAAATTGTTTCTAAACTCTTAGGTTCAAAGAAAATATTCAGGATTTCACAAAAGATCTTATTACAGGGGAAGTAACAAAAGAAAAGAGGAGCATTTGTTTTTGTTTTCTTTTAAAACTTTAGGACTGAACAAAGGTATTTCCAGTTAAAACAGGAGTAGGCAACTGATGGGATGGAGGCTGAAATTTAAGAGTTGGTTACAGCCATTACACACATGTTGGTGGGAACTGCTTACTCTATATTTATGGGAAGAGTTTAAAAACTTCTCTTGTTTTCATTTATGTCTATAGCAAATCTATTTTATGTGTTACTTTATTTTTTTTCCTTTTGTGTTCTATGCTTCAAAATTGTGAGATATTAAAAGTACAAATTTTAGGCAGCTGGATCAGGAGGACTTTTGGGGGCTATAAAATGGATTTAAGAGCTTCATTAAGTCCTGGAATTTCAGGTTGAGTTCAAAGGAACTTTGGGAGCAGAGGAGGAAGAAATACTAATACCAGAGATTTTGACATTGGTGTCAGATGTGTCAATAATCTATATTCATGATTTTAGAGGGCAAGGCTCAAATCAGTATCAGTGACTTACCACATTATGTGTAGAACAGCATCCAGAGTTCCAAATTCTAAATCTCTGTATCCGAGCAACTAGACACAGTGAACATATTTGACTTGCCATGTGGCATGCAGTCATTTCTCTGCTCAGCCTTGGCACTCAACTTTACCCAGGCTTCCATTAATAGTTCTTAAAATAAAACAGTGGCACAGATAAGAACCCAGAGCCCTAAAGGCTTCAAGGCACAGAGCCACAGCTATCAACCCTTTCCTTCCACCATCCGGGGACCAAAGACAGCTTGACAGCTTCAATTAAAGGCAGATATGGCACCAGTGCTGTAGCTTCAGTGAGATCACAAAGTGATTGCAAGGAGACCATGTTGACAACATAGTGATCATGTATCTGATTATGTGAAGGTCTATCTCAGCAAAATGGGTACATTTACACTGTCATTGCTTCATTTTTAGGCATTGCTTCTTTTCAAAAGAAGCCCTTCATGATTACTGGAAGCTGAACAGATTTTATTCACACCATAATTTAAACAGGCTGTTTCCCCTAAATCACGTTAGCCTACAAATTCACTGGTACTATTATTGAAAGCAATGATTCCTTTATAACACACAATCTTTATTTATTAAAGATTGGCATAATTCAACTGTCCCTCCTGGCAAATGTATTATATCTGGTTATTTTAGGGGTTTTTTAATTTACTGTATTTGTTTTTAGGGGTTTGAATTTATTTTATATCTGCTTTGTACAGTTCTTTTAACTACATTTTAACCTCCTCCATGTCAATTGTCAACTGTACATATTTAATTTAATCTTATTGTATCCTGTTATATTTTGTATGAACTGTACACCGCCCCGAGTCCCTTGCGGGAGAGGGGGCGGTCTAGAAGCATTAAATATTATTATTATTATTATTATTATTATTATTATTATTATTATTATTATTATTATTATTATTATTATTACTATTACTATTACTATTATTATTATTATTATTATTATTTAATAGTGCCATTTTGTTAAAATCACAATTGGTATTTTAATTGTTGATCTAATAGTTCATGTCCAAGCACGATTTCAGACATATGTAAAAAAACAACAGGGATTCTGTGATCAAGAAAGCAGAAAACAACTGATTGGTGCCAACAATTGATACTATGTTTTATAATAATTTAAATTGGCCTGTTTTTTTAAAGTAATGATGCCAAAGAATTCCAGAGCTCAAAAAGTAAAAAAGCGATCTTCAATATTTGTAATACAATACAATACTCTATGTAATATTAGTGTGCCTCTTTCCTCAGTGCAACTTTAGGAAAGAGCAATTTAAGAAAGAAACTATGTTTTCAGCAGAAAATCCAGCCTCCTTAAATTGTCCATTTGTCAGGCCTGCAGTCATATTCCTTGCTGGATCTTTGGCCTGCCACACTCTCTATTATTTTGCTATGCTGTTTCATTAGTAGGGAATTGGGAGGGGGAATAGTAAGGAGTAGAATGTATTTATGTCAAAATAAAATTCCTTTCTAGAAAACCAAGGTCATCTTTTGTTCTCTACACCTCTGAGCCTGACAGGAACTGGATGGATGGAACTGCCAGCGTGGCAGTGTAAGATTGGACCATGTGGTGGACTTGTGGGTGTGGGGGCAAGATCATAAACTTTCAACTGGGTGGGAAACCCCAGGAAACTTTCAGATTTGGGTTTCCACAGATGTGCCAACATGTCTCTATTAATACATTGGAATTTTGAGGAAAGCTCTGCCTTGGACTCTGATTTAATTTTGGATGATGTTTGGAATGCTGACACCATTCATTACATCTACCCTTTCTAGTAAACTAAATAAGCAAGGTGATTATCAGAAATAAAAGAAAACTAATCAAACAGTTTAAAATACATAAAAATATCAAACATTTCAATACAAATAAAAAGACTTATTTGAAGAGGTAGTAATTCAAAAGCCATCCTTAACATTTAACTTACAAGACTCAATGGCTGCTGCCCTTTATACTACTTAGTTTACTTATTTATTAGGCTTATATGCTATTCTGATCACTGACAACCCTGTAAATCAGATTAAATAAAACAAAGTTACAATATGAAAACCAACATATATCTACACACGCACAATAGTATTAATTATATAAGATGTACAGTATATCCCAATGGTAGAAATAACCCTATAAAAGATTTCACCTTGAAAAGCTTCTTCAAATATCCAAGTTCTAATGGACTTCCTAAAAACAAAAAAGGCCTTTCAGATTTCTGGTAAAATGCTGGTCCATAGAAGGAATGGAAGAAGAATTGAGAAGATTCATTCCTAACATCCATGTTAGTGACATCCATAAAGATAAGGGATATGGAAAAAAGCTTACATAGCGGAACTTTCTGTGCAGGTACATACAATTGGGATTAGGCAATCTTGAAGATATTTAAGTTTAGGGACATGTAAAGGCTTTTAAGTCAGCAGCCTAAAGTCAACTAGAAATAAATACACCTATGATTACTTGAACTATTTACATCTACGATTGTAGTTCCCTCCACCAGGAGATTAAGCTATTTTCTTTATTTGGCTCCTATCAGCAAGTGAAGGCTATTCTTGTTAAACCACCATTTTTTCTCTTAAGCCTAAATGAATTTATTGATTGCTAATATGGAATCTGCCTTATTTTTCAGATGTTGCTTTTAATTTGAAAAATAGTTTTAGTTATGGATTCTTGTTGAGTTTATGCTTTTTTTACATTTTAAAAATACCTCCTCTTTGGTGGGGAAAAAGGAATAATAATTTTACAGAAATAAAAATAGTGTATGAAGAAGACTACACAGATTACTTCCAAATGCACATGACTCATTTTTTTCTATTCTCTCAATTAATATGTTAAAAATCTGAGCATTTGAAGTTGTATTTATATGTTCTTTACATAATGTTCAGAACTGCCCTTCGTCTGATGAATTATATTACCCATTTTTTTTAGTTCCATCAAAGTTGTTTTGATGATGTCATCTTATCTATAACATTCACCTTGTTCTACTGGCATTGATCTTTTGTTATTAAGGATATTAAATCAAACATAGTGTTTTTGTTGACTCCACAAAAATAAATCATTAATTGATTCAGCTTTTGGGTTTGTTCCTATCACACTCAGCTAGCTAATTTCACTTTATAATCAATATCTTGAAACCATTTACTAGGGAGGAATGCCACCAGATTATTCACAAAGAAGCTGTGGCCATATTCCTGTGCACATAACTTTATAATGATTTCACTATCATACTATTACTATCCATAAACTTTGCTTCTTCACTTCTATCATATTTTACCCTTTTTCCTCTCGATGATAATTTTCACATAAAGATGAATTGTTAAAATTAATAGTTTGTATTTTGAATTGATTATTCTGAAGAATACTGACTCATACTGTATACAAACTACACACACACACTACACACACAGATGTCAGTGGCAACTAAACCCATGGTTAACTTTCAGAATTAGTTCAGAATAAAGAACTACTTTAAAAAAAATAGTGCTTCATCTATCACACTAATGTCAAACTTTCAGCGTCATGTTGCTGTCACATGACATTTCATGACATTTTTCCCATTCACGGAGCTAGGGTTGGTGTGGCCTGCGTGTGACACAGCTGGCCTGCGGGCTGCCAGTTTGACACCCCCGACTATCATATTTTAAGGCTAATGCCTCACAAAAGTCTTTTTGAAAGTTTCACTGTCAATGGAGGTTTTTCTAAGATCTATTCTCCTGGGCTAGCAAGAGCATAATAAAATCCAGAAAGGGTAAATATTAAACCTCAATTTTAAAAGGGGGTTCTTTTATCCTACAGTGGGCAATTCTACTAGCAGTATCTTATCTAATTTTCAGAGTTTTGTTCTCATACTTGCTGACACCCAAACTGCTTAGAAGTTTTGGACTATAGAAAACAATACAACAAATACCTTTTCTAATTCTAACACTACTAACCTCTATTCACAGTAAACGTATTTATGAAATTCACATATTGTAATAGTATGTTCTGAGTCTGAGAAATTTACAAATTGATCACTTGGATATTCCCTACTTACTGGTTAAAGAACAGCTATCTTATCATCTCACAAAGAAATAAGGAGTTAAAGACTGAAAAAAATATCTTATCAATCCAGTGGTGAATTAGATTCTAAACTGCCAACAATCATATTGCTGAGATTTCTGTAATTTTGTCCTGTCCTTCCTCAGTAAATCTTGTTAAAAGAAACTCTGAATCTTATTTTTTGTTGAAGTAAACTGCCAAAAGTTTGACATTTGTTCTTCCAGCTACATTTAGTGGATTGGGGATTAGTCTAAAGTACCTTCATTTCTGAAGACAAATGGCTATCAGAAGCAATTGTTCAAACCTCAATTACTCTGAGGTTATGGAATGACTTCAGTGTTTAAAAAGCATCTCTGTCTCCCTGTCTCTCTCTCTGACTACAGTAAGACTTCTAAGATCAAAGACTGTTTCAGCCTGGCTAATGAACTCTGGTCAATTCTTAGACTTCCTCTCTCCTCCTTGTGCTTTTGGGGCATTGTTTCAGATGGTGACATGTCTTAGTATGTTTATTTTGCTTTACTATTATCTATATATAAGGAAAATGTAGCATACAACTGCTCTGAATAATATACCCATGGTTTCCAGTGCCCTTGAAAGTTTCTGTAATGCATTTGGTGAAGGCATTTTCGCAGAAGGACAAATCAAACTACCAAATCTCAGAGAGACAGCTGTTTTAAAGAACCTCTGAAAGGAACTAGGTTCATGGGCCTTTAGGTCTAGGGGTAAGATCTGTAAAGGTAAAGATATGTAAAGAAGGACCAGGGGAGACATGATAGCAGTGTTCCAATATTTGAGGGGCTGTCACAGAGAGGAGAGGGTCAAGCTATTTTCCAAAGCACCTGAAGGCCAGACAAGGAATAATAGATGGCAACTGACCAAGGAGAGATTTGACTTAGAAATAAGGAGGAACTTTCTGACAGTGAGAACAATCAACCAATGGAACAGCTTGCCTTCAGAAGTTATGGGAGCTTCATCACTTGAGACTTTCAAGAAGAGATTGGACTGCCATTTGTTGGAAATGGTGTAGGGTCTCCTGCTTAAAATGGGGGTTGGACTAGATGACCTATAAGGTCCCTTCCAACTCTGTTAATCTGTTGAACCAAATTGGCAACATTGTCATGCTTGATTCTAAGAATTAGATTAGAGCAGGACTGCTTTAGAGAATCCAGGCACCTGAAAATTCAAGGACTGGCCACAGGAATGCTTGCAGACACCAAGTTACTTTTCTTACAAGTAATGAGTCCATTCAGAAATAATATTTTATTCCTGAATAGTCATTATTGTTTATAGTTGGGGCAGAATGAGTCTTTGTAGAGAAAAGATATACCAGCATTTAGCTGAGAATTGACCAATGTTGGAAAATCTGATATCCTGCTGCTTAGTAAATGCCTCCCAGTAACCAGCTCACTGATGTGTTGGATTACAGTCCTTTATCCACAGTGCGGCATCATCTGCCTAGTTTTAGTCCTTTGATTCTCCTGGTGTTGCCTTTGTTCTTTTGGCTCTGGCATTGGATGATTACTGCCTGTGGGAAATGACTCATACACTATTTTGCCTCTGATTGCTGCCCTGAACAACCCTCAAACACAACAGTAACCCCCTCTTCTCCTCACATATTCTTTTTACAATTTCACTGATAAAATGTCAAGTTCACTCTTTTAAAATCAAAAGGCTTTAAAAAAGAATTTTGTCAGAAATAAGAATGTATTTATTGGAATTCACAACATCAGCCCTGT
The DNA here is from genome assembly GCF_964273705.1 of Natrix helvetica. Lineage (NCBI taxonomy): Eukaryota > Metazoa > Chordata > Lepidosauria > Squamata > Natricidae > Natrix > Natrix helvetica. The sequence continues at coordinate 42,039,130 of NC_138553.1, read as the reverse complement.
AAAGAAACAGTTTGTTTTGGAGAGCTTCCAGGAAACCATCAGCACTTATGCCAACATAGAAATTGATTTGTGAAAGCATATTCTGCATTAATTAGGAAATGTTACCATACATTTTTTTTTTAAAAATGGAATTTTTACTTCTGAATTTCAGAAGAAATCTCTTTTGAAAAAGGCAAAGAAAACTATAACATGGAACTTGTTTAATATAATTTGGGTTGAACACAAGAGGCATTTTCAAATCATTAGCTTAGTGCTCTGTGCAGGGAACTTATGATGGTAACAATCTACATTATGATACAGCCTACAAAAGCAGAATACCTCTTCTCAAGTGGCCAATTGTGTAGATATTTCTGGGGGGGGGGATTAAGTACCCTCCCTTTGCAAATGGAGAACAAATGCTGAGGACTCCATTTAGAAGGAAAGTCTCACAGTATGATTACAATAAGGTACAAATATTCTAATTCTTTTTTTCTCTCTGTTTAAATATGTTTATAGCCAAAAACTGAGAGGCTGGATCGTGAATTATTATCCCATCACCTATAGAAATAACTCTACCTTATTCATTTATTTTCTAAATGAAAGTCTGAGTTTCCTTCTTTCCTGTCTCCCTCCTCCAGGACTCCTTCTTCAATTTACTAATGGAAGAATGACATTGTAAATCTATTTTATTTTTAAGCAGTTGAAATTCATAAGAGCTATGTCAGTTTCCCTTCCAGTTCCTGATAGGAAAAATCTTTTTTCTTTTATAGTAGTGTTGATTCCTGGCAACTGCCTGGATTAGTTCTTGGCAAGGTTTTCAGCACTGGTTTGCCATTGCTTTTTTCCTAAGACTGAGTGAAAGCAATTAGACCAAAGTCACCAAAGCTGCCTTACTTCATTTTCAAAATGTTTTCTTTTTAATCTGTGTATTAGATAAATAGATTACACAAGTGGTTTTTATTTGGCCATATCCCCAGCATTCTCAAGGACTGCTTCATTGATTCGGATCCTAAGAATTGTGAATGTTCAAGAAGCCAGACAAAGTTAATGAACTTTGATCCAAAGAAACACACAAATAGATTCATAATGCCAGAAGCATTCTTGCTCTTTTTCTCCTCTTCCCAGTACCAGTTCTTTCACACAGCATAAACTTCTCACAAATTTGGGAGAAGCTTCCAAAGTCATTGCAGTTTGTCACTGGAGGATGGTAGATGAAAAACTAATGCTTTTTAAACAAAGAAAAAAACAACAGTGTGATGATTCTGAGAAAAAAAAACAATAACTGTCCACAAGACACACTATAATTGCTAAATTAATAGTTTTCTTGGATAGCAAAGAACAAAATGTGAGCTATTTTATATTTAAATTTAAAAGCAACAACAACAGAAGATTTGGATGCAAACACAAACACACTTGCATTTTTAATTAATTATAATATTTATGAATTGCTTCCCTGCTCCTATTTCTTTCTTTTCATCACATAAGGCAATAAATGCCAATTCACAGATTTTAAGTTCTGTTTGAGCAACAATACAAGGAGAAGTCTTGTTTCCATCATTCAACTGCCATACAATTTCAGCAGTAAACTGGTAAGAGTCACAGAATCAAAGCACTTTCAGTAATGTTGGCTGAGTAATAATGTAGGGCTGTTACCTCAACTCTGAAATATTATTGGCATGTCAGGGGTGAAATCAACTTTCCTTTGCTACCAGTTTGCAAATGTGAGCACGTGCGCATGCTTCATTTGCAAGTGCCACCTCCGTGCATGCGTAGAGCATAAAAAATGGGATGTGATGATGTCCAGATGGATGGGCAGAGTCTAATGACGCCACCACTACCGGTTCACCCAAACTGGATCGAACCGGCTGAACATGTACCACTGGGCCATGTGCTGTTGTGTCATGCTCCTTAGGGAAGCAACAGCAGAAAGGTGACAAAGAAACCTCCCCATTGACAGTTTCCATCTGCTGCTTCAGAAAAATTATGAATTTAACTGAACTAAAATAACTAAATCCTCTATTCGACTTAATTATTATTTTAAAGCAGAACTGAGTATACTGAACCACATACTGAGTTCACTTTGTTTCTTTAAGAAATGCAGAATCAGGCACAAAATAACCTTAATCCTATTCCAGTTTCAGCTATTTTGCAGTATCACTGCATCTTGTTAACCAAGACATCTCGTGCAGAAGTAACTATTTCCTATATCTGGCAATATTAAATCATGATACAGAGTTGTTACTATTTCTTAGAAAAAAAATATGCACAGTGAAAAAACTGAACTGTGACTGCTTTATATACACCCCCATACAGCTGGCATACAGAGCCCACTCTCCCATCTGTACTAAGTCATATATTTAGCACACTGGTATTGTCATGATAGTTATTATCTATGCCTGTTTAATCAGATCCTTGTGTTGATTTTATCAGAGGCCTTTTTGTATCTCAACCAGATTTTTCTTTAAAGTAAAATGCTTTATTTTAAGGTAAGAAAGTGAGTAGTTGGCAAGTCTGTGACAAGTTGTAATGCTTTGTAGCAATAACATTTTCAGTGACTTTCACATTACATAAACACATAGAATATACACTATTTTTATAATAGAAAGTCACATGCTACATTCACTGGAATTTCAAAATTGTCTGGGTATATCTGTATGTTTAACCACACCACACAATGTCACACAATACCCTGACTAGCAAAGTGATAAAAATTTGGGCTGTAATCTTTCTATCCCAATGTTGACTCAACAAAATATATATTTTTGCATTGCCTGGAAAGCTGAAGTTAGTCTCAGACATAGCCTAACTGAAATAGTAGAGAGGAAGGACTATTTGACCATCTCCCCATTAAAAGGCAAACATAGCCTATCACCAAAACCTCTGAAAACAGAACTGTGTTTTTCAGCCTTGGCAAGTTTATGATATAAGGACTTCACTCCTCAGAATTTCTCAGCCAGGATGCTGGTTGGTGAATTGAGAGTGTTTATTTATTTATTCAATGTTTATACCTGCCCATCTCAATCAATGACTCTGGGCAGCTTACCACTCCGAAAAAAGACACTACAATTAAAACTATAAAAAGCACTCAAGTTAAATATATACAGTAGCATTAATTGGTCAGTTAACAATGAAGCCAGAAAGTGGGGCCCTCAGTGAGTTTAGCACCTGGGGCTTGGCTACACAGCCAGGTTTGTAGAGCGATATGAAAGGCTAACAGCGTTGGGGCCACTGTAATTTCTGATGGGAGGATATTCCACAGAGAAGGGGCTACTGTCAGCCAACACTCTTAATTTTTTAAAAAATCTTGAATACAAATAATACAAAGATAATACATATAAATACAAGTATAAAAAGAAAAAATAAAATAAAAAAATACAAATGTTACAGGGCACACACCTGCGACCATTTTTATTATATTTCTTCTTCTATAACAACTAAAAGATACACAATATATTCCAATTGTGCCCTTATTCCCTCCAAAACAACATATATTCTTGAGTAAGTTTTTCCCACCACTCCTCTCTTTATAAAATCACCCCATATTTCATTATAATTGTTTAATCACCCTTTTTTAAAATTTAATTTCTGTTGTTAATTTATCATTTGTTGCCATACTCCAAATTTCATTGTACCATTCATTTCTTTGAATATCCCAATTTCATCCCCAATATTTAGCCATCATCAATCTACCTGCCATTATCAAATTTACAATCAATTCCTTTTTCGTTTCATTTATATCCTGTTTTTCCACCAGCAACAATAATGCAATCCTCAGTAACATATCTAAATTTACATTCAAAAGTGTTCTGATTTCCCTGAACACCAAGTCGCATATTTTTGTGCAGTCACAATCCCACCACGTTTATATATTCCAACCTTTCTTGCACCTCCAACAAATATTTGTATATTTAACATCTATTTGATTTAATTTACATGGTGTTAGGTACCACCTCCATATCACTTTATAGCCGTTTTCCTTAACTCTAACTGACTTATTCTTATTTACTCATCTATTCCAACACTCTTTGGCTGCCAATCTGCTAGATTGAAATGAGTGAGTAAAGAAACTTGGAAAAAGGTGGTCCTTAGCATAACCTATTGAAATCCACATACTTTAAACTAGCCAAGGGTGAGAAACACTGGCACAGAGAATGACAAGTTACTTTTAACAACCCATTCAATGCCATGCTGGCAACAAGTCTATAATTTGAAAAGGATAGACAATATGTAGAGTGGACTAGTAAGACTGCCAGAAAACCTGGTCTTAATTGTGGGAGAGGCTGTTAGTTTACATAGTTTAGCATTTCAAGAATATGTTTCATGTACACCTTACATCTGTTTCTGGGATTAGCCCAGATTTATTGGGATGGGATGGAGGCTTTATGTGCATTCCAACATTCATGGTTGCTATTCATTGCTTTATTTAGATCTATGAGCTACCAAGCAGACATCTCATAAAAGAATCCTGAATAAGTTTCTTTTTCACATTGACTTCATGTATGATGCTGAATGTGCATAAATCATAAAGCTATACATTTATTTTGCATCCCTCAAAGATGAAATTTTCTCCTAGCTCATTATGGTCAGCACTCACCATTGTTACAGATGAAAGAACTAGCACAGTTCTCTTTACTAATCCCACCTATTAGAAAATAATTTAACATGAGAAAAAGCTCTAAATTTCCAGTGAGCTTATTTGTGCGATCAGAGATCACCTCCAAAGAGAAGCAATAGATTTGGAAAGTTCATCTCCAAGTTCATCTATAGTAGAAAGGCATCATACAGCAGTGATGGTGAACCTTTTAGGCACAGAGTGTCCAAACTGGAAGGTGTGCGCGCAAGAGTACCAGAAACCCAACGAACAGATGGCTAGCGCGCATACGTGCATCAGAAACCTGACGATCAGATGGCTCAGCTGGGGTGATGGTCCTCCACAGAAAGGGCTCTGCATGCCACCTCTGGCATGCGTGCCATAGGTTCACCATCACAGACATATAGCATTAAAATGTGATGAATTACCCCTAGAGTATTTTCATTCAAGCTAGACATTAAAAAATTTGAGCAAGCAATGACTTTTAAGAAACACATCTATTCAAAACTTCTTTCTAATGATAGTTCAAAGTTCAACTATATTAGAAAACTACTTTACAGTAAGAATGAACATATATAAAAAGCAAAGGAAAAAGTAGTAATAAACATGTTTGGTTTTGAAGGAAAAATGCTAAAATTTACCTAAAAATATAATGTAAAAAATTGCTAGAGTCTGACATAATTAAAACAATGAGAATATTTTACAAAAGCTGCAGTTATTTTAAATTATTATTTCAATGTAAGTTCAAACCATATGGATATTTTTATGCAATGATTATAAATCTGATTTTTTTTCTGATTGCTTTGGACAGATTTGGACAGTCTCTTTTTCAACAATATTGATATTTCCATATAAAATTATTCCCTGCACTCACTACTAAACTACTTGGGCTGAATAATTTTTAATTTTATATTAGGTCTAATTACCCATTTGCATTTGTTGCACAGAATAAAGCAATAATTCACAACAGTTCTTATGAAAAGAGAAAAAAAATCACTAACTCATATTTCTCTGTCTTTATTTGTTTCAAGGCATTAAATTTAAGACAATCCGGGGGGGGGGGGGGGGGTTGTGGAGAGAAGGAGAGAAAAAGAATACTTAGATGCCAAATACAAAACAAGATTATACTTCATAAAATGGCTTTACAGACTCAAAGGATTGAGAATGCTCCTTTTATAATGTTAATTAATCCAGATTATTTATATCCTTGATGTTATAAGCAGCCAATTTATGACAATTGGAACACTGTAAAAAAAATCTCAGCATGCATTTGTTGAGGTTTAACCTAGTTCTACTTTAATTATTATTTCCATCATTCATTTTCTTCATACGCCTAATCCTTTTCTGATTCCGAACAAAAATGCTTGACATTAATTTTTGGGGAGACACTGAGCTGCAGCTTTTAGGATTCTTTCTCATTTTCAAAGGCGGAAGACATAAACAAATCTAATTACAGCTGGTTGTGATCAGTTTTCATTGCAAAGGGAATTCTTACTCTTCATTTGACATCTTGCATTCTGACAAGCAGAACTTTCCCTGCAGTATGGTCTTCAACAAGGAAATAGTCTTGCATTCTGGAGGGATGAAATTCAAGATTGCTCCAGACCACTAATTTCATCCCCTAGGCATCTGTTCATGGCAAGGGAGAAAGCTTACTTTAGGACTATAAGTAACAAAATAATTATATAACTCATTTGATCTCTATGTAAAGATCCAAGGCCTCTAGAAGAGTTGTGGGTAGATATGTAAAATGAAAAACAGTATATTGTTTTTTGCAATATCAGATTTCTTGTATATGACATATCATGCAATTATTCTAAAACAATGGTACTATCAATGACACCAGGAGACATTCTTGAATTTCTTTATTTCACATTTCTGTACCATCCATGTATTATACATTTATTGTAAAATAAATAGGCTTACTCAGGACTTGGGCAGATCATTTTTTTCAGCGCAAAAAACCTCACAGGTGGTAAAAATATATATGTAAAAAAACCTCAATGGCATTCAAAAATAACACCACCAAGAATTATTCAGATGAAAATGGCAGGTGCCCTGAGAATAAATCTGAATCCCATTTTGCAGGAGGAAAAAAAACCCTAAAAATGTGTAAGGCAGATTTCACAGTAAAACTAGCTTGAATGTGTATTTCAATTAAACAGGAGGAAGTACTGTTCATATTTTCCCAGTTTCGGTCATAAAAATTGAGTTCTTAGTTTCAATGTGAAATAATCTTAAACTTTGATTGACAATGTGAAAATCATCAGGGATAGGAAAATATGCCAAAAATAAGTCCAACAAAAGTTAAAGTCAAATTCCTATTTTCAGTGATAAAGGAAAATAAAGCAATATGGCAATAAAAAAGGGAGGAGGTTCACCATTAGCATTGAGTATCCTTCTTTATCTGCTGGGATTAAAGGGAAAAGAGGAACAGAAATGAAGGGCTGATGAAAACACCATTGATTGGACAGCTGTTTGAGTGACAAGAGAAAACAAAAGGAGGAAGTAGAAGGCAGTTTGAGGAGAAATAAGAGGAAATTATAAAGCCTCACATTTTAAGGTGGTTACTGTAAATGCTACTCATTTCCCACTCAGGAATGAAACTGAGAAAATTGAGGGAATAAAAATGATGTCCAAAGTAGTAGTTTTATATACAACTGTGAACTATCATTTCGTTCCTCTGTCAGTTCAGTTATAGAATCTCTGTTTTTGGGTTACAGCAACTTGAGCATTTTGCAGGTAGGGCTTCTTACTTTGGCAAGATATAGCAATTTTTGGGTGGAAAGATCAGCAAGTAAATGCACCAAGAAATTTTTCAGTGATCCCAGTTTTGCTTTTCTTTCTACTAAATAAACAAAAATTGATAATATTGTCCATGCCATCAGCAGGCTTTACCTATGGTAGATACAACTTCTGTGGTCTCATTTTTAGAAATCTCTTCCTGGAAGTTTTTTGGAGTAAATGCTAAAGTTGAGTATATAGATGCCCTAGGGGTAGGGGTGGATGGGATGGGGTGGGGTGGGATTAGCATATATAAAATGTCTAAATAATTGTTATTCTTATAAGTGGCATGCTCCTCTGTACTATCCTCCGCTAAGGTCCAATTCAACATATGCCCGGGGCTTGGTATAGTAATAATGCAAATGTTAGTGTTGTCATTACTTATATTTTTATTTTCAGACACCTTTTTAAAAGAAAGGTCCAGTAGGTCATCTATTTTGGTTGCTTGGGCAGTTTGCCAGGATTTATTCTTCCCCTTTCTCATGCTATAATCTTCTCTTGTTGATAGTATTTAAACAGTTCTTAATTCTTGACCAGTTGCTTGGGAGTTAGTCAAATACAGCTATGCACAGGGTCCAATAATTAAAAAGGGGATTAGTGTGGTAATATAAGGTAAAATTGATCATTTACTAGAGCTGCCTGATTGCTAGATGATTTCATATCTTCTTTGTGGTAGAAGAGAACTTGTTTTTCTGTTTCAAATTTCAACAAAAGTTTATGCGTGTTAGCAATCACATGCTCATTATGTGTACACAACTATTTCAAAATCACTAACGTTCAGTACCATAAATTCTTTTATCCACTTTAAATGTTTCTGATAACTATAAGTTAAAAAAAAACCATTGACAAGTATGTTCCTTTTCCATCAAATCTTACCTTGATTTTATTTATTATGACCCTTGACAAAATGTTAGCATCTCATGGTATGTTAACCATTTGTGTTTGTATTTCTGGTCTATAATCTTAGAATACCTCTTGTACCGAGAGCCGCAGAGGTTTTTTGGGGACAGTTTGGATTTGTATCTGTTCCATATTTTCAATATGGCCTGAAATACATATATTTTTGAATTAGAAAACATAATAAACACTGGAAGAGCTGGATCATCAATGCTTGTTTACCTTTCTTAAGGTTGCCAGATGTTCTATTTCATACAATCTGCCAATCAATTGCAAAGAAGTTGTTTAAAACTAAATGGGACAAGCACTGTCTAGAATTTAATAGTGTGTATAGGCTACTCATAAACCTTCGAAGCAGTAGTGAGAGGAAAAGAACATGAACTTGCATTTGATTATTACAGTAAAATGTGTTGTGTTGAATTTGTTTCTTTAGATAGTTGGCTGAAATAAAAATAAAAATGTACAGTCATATAGATCTGTTTTCTCTATTAATGTAAAGTCTTTCATCAGAATCCCTGCAGACAGGAAGAAAAAGTGATGCTTACTGTCAGCCAAAACCTTTAAGCGATTTTCTCCGGCTCTCTCTATTTCTAGTTATAGAATGTGAAATAGAAGAACATACAGTAGTTGTCATTCCTGCTCCCTGATATGACCATTCAGTCTGTTTCTTTTAGCTTCAACTTAAAATCCAGATGTTACTAAGTCACACATATTTCTCAGGCATACTTTAAGGGCAAAATAATTGGTATAATAGCAGTTACATGTACTATTTGGCATCTATACAAATACATACAAGGGGGTACAGAGATGGATTCATGGAATGATGTAGCCCTAATTCTTGGTGAGAGTACAGTACATACATAATACATCACTACAAGTCTTTAATTATACAAAGCATACAAACACTAAATGAGGCTATATCAGGGCTTCTTACCCCATCTTGTAACTCTTTATTAATCAATAAATGCATACGCATTTGTGCATTTGCAGATAATGATCCTGTGTTTTTCTTTTTATTAATATTCAGATCCTCATTTATTCTGGGCTATTTAAATTCTATAAAAGGAAATGCTCAAACAGCTCAGACTGGTAGTTCTAAATAATGTATTTTTCGCATGGTGCCTTCTGCATCATTTGTACACTCAGATAGTTTTCCATTATAAAATCAGGAGACCATAGGAAAAAGAAAAGAAACCTTACAGATTTTTTTAAATCTTGTCTAATAACAAGAAATGAAACAAAAATAGTATCATCATACCATGCTATTTGCATAACATTTTAGCCAGTTTCTTAAAATGGCAAGTTATGCAAAAGCTATTATTTCAGTTCTCAAACTACTTTCACTGGGGTCTCAGTCTTTTCAGCTGAAATAAAAAAAATTATTTGATCGTTACAACACTTCTAAGCAATCGTGATCATCTAGAGTAGATCAACGCAATTTAAAAGGCCTGTTTGGAAACTGTTCTGACTTTCTCTAGAGGGAGCCAGTGAGTAACTCTCTCTCTGGACTATAGCAGTGGTCACGAAAGCCAGAGCTTTTCTCAAATAATGCCAATGGTGTGAAACTTATTTCCACACCTCGTCCATTTTCATCTTATTTTAAGGTAAAATGTGGAAAAATGTGATTCCAAGTTGCAGATGGATTGCAAACAGACGTGTCTTTAATTTTTTTCTTGGATCTCTTTATTCTGATGTATCTGGTTGATGCCTTTATCTTTGTTTTTAATCATTACAAAATTTGGGGCACACATTTCTGAAATCAATGAATTATGTGTAAAGCAAAACACTCTGATGGATTTTGATGATCAGTCTGCTGGCAAGCAGTTAGTTAATAAGGTAATCAAAAATCTGAAAGGCAGAAAAGGAGACAAGGAAGTAAGTCAAGGAAAGGTTGGTTTTACTGAAGACAAATTATTCAGACTGAGGATCCAGAAAACAATTTTGACAGCTTTAGGGTAGCATTCTGCTGATCTTTCATCACTTGGGTTAAACTAGTAGCTACCCTAATCTTTTTGGCAGTGAATATCAAGCCAATAATGCTCTCTTCTGGCATGCTGCACAGAAAAAGAGGCCCAGCAGACAGACCAGTTATCTAATCAATAGGAAATAACATTGAAGATGACAAGTCTGGAAGTTCAAGGCATAAAGTGCGGTCTTCCTAGAAAGGTTAGTTTGTTGGGATGGTGGCCTTGGACTATAGTCATCCCTTAAATATTCCTTGACTAGATGTCGGTTTGACCATTTATTTGCCACTTGGATGGATAACTCACCATACAGTTTTCCATGCTGAAGATGTTTTAATGATTTAAACCCATTATCCTTTTATCATTCTATGTCACTTGCTTAACAAACTCCAAGTCCTTATAGTGTTGTTTAATAAAACATGCACTGAATGCAAGTTCGCGAACCTTCCTCTCTAATTTGTGAGCACTAGAAAGGCTACTGCTCATAGCACCATTTGAGTTAGATTTTTTTAGTTGCCAGAACTATATGAGAAACTTTTCTCAAATTATGGAGAAAAAGCTTTTGTTTCTTTAGCTACATCCCATGATGACATTTCTCAATATTAAGTCATCCAAACACTAAATTCTCTTGAAATACTGACACTACCTGCTGGATTTAAGAAAAAAGTTATTTTTGTTTGTTTGTTTGTTTGTTTTACAAAATGTAATGAATTACATTGGGAGTATTGTGTGTGATTGCTGCCTTGAATAATATATAAAAATAATTAATGCAGAAGATCTTATATATCCTCAAAATAAAGCACATATTTAGGACAAAAAAGTATTCTGTCCTCACTTTGTATTCATACATTATTTTTAATATGAAAACTTGCAGGTTCTGGCTCTGGTTCATTTAGTGGCATTATTCTATTAAAGATTTTAGAAAATGTCAATATCTTTTCAGTTTTGTCTGAATTCAGAAGCTGAGTAGAGTTGGGTAATTATGTTCAAAATTTTGAGTAAACGTTATGATCAAAAAGTATCTCTTAGTTTTCTAAGAGGTTACCTTATATCAGTTGTATCAGCATTTGTATTAAAATGACCATTGTCTCATCTGAAGGGTCGTTTTCAGGGCGCTGCGAAGGAGAGTCCAAGCAAGGATTAAAAACAGCCAATCTGCCCAGAACTGAATAGAAACTTTAAACCACGCCTCTGGTGCGGATTATCTTCAGATTTTTTCAATGAAGACGTGGAACTGTTGCGCGCTGAGAAGTCCAACAATGGAAAAAAGTCAATAAGAAAACCAAACCAACTGGAACCGTAAACGTTCGAACTGTCACCAGCGGAGCCAGACCTCAGGGTGTGGTGGACTCTCCTTCGCAGCGCCCTGAAAACAACCCTTCAGGTAAGACAATGGTCATTTTCCAGGGCGCTGCTCTGAAGAGTCCAAGCAAGGGACATGCCCAAGCTAATTGTCACAAGGGCGGGAAGCAGCAGCACTCAGAGTCTCTCCGCTGGTGAAACTGCCATGGCCAAAGAAGCCGTGGGCGAGAATTCCTGGCCTTCCCCCTCACTATCGGAGATAGGTTGAACATGGGCAAGGGCAACCTGTTCGGAGGATTCCTGAGAGTCCACCAACTGGGAAGCTTGGGCCTGTTGCTGGGCCTTGGAAAATTGTTTTTCTAGGGCCTTCTGACGGCGTATGGCGTACTTATCCTGCCCCGATCCCTGCTTAGGCCCGGGTTTGGAATAAGGTTTGTTGCCTCTGATGGCCTCCCTGGCAGCCTTGCCAGCCTGCCTAGTGAAGGCTCTGGAGGAAACCCCCATTGGTTCAGGGTTTTCTGGGGTCTGATCTGCCATTGCGTTAATAAAGGGCTTAAACGAGACAGGTGGGGAACCACCTCCACTCACCATCTCACAGTAGCCCACCGCAAGCCAAAATGCTCAGGAAAAGACACAGAAGGTTGCAGGAAGAGATTCAGCCAGGCAGGGTTATGGCACGAGCAAATCCAGCTCCCAGCGCCTGCAGGAAGGTAAGGGTTGTGATCCAGGCGACCACAAGCACTTGCTGCTTCAGTCCGAAAGGCTAGGGGCCCAGATCACCGGTCTGACCGGTCAATGAGGTCTCCACGCGGCTCCTGTTATGAGTCAGGCCTCAGCAGCTGTGGCATGCGGTTAAATTGAAATCGAAAACGAGACAGGCGGCTCCAAATGGAGGTCGGAACTCCCTGCCGCCTCTCCAGACGTTTTAAAGTTGCCGCTAATGCTTAGGAAAGCCCTGAGGGGCCGCACCGAACGCCGGCTTGTAAAAAGCACGGACGAGGACAACGGAGCTCTCAGCAGGGATTTCCTCCCGCAGCAGGGTTGCTGCGGCGGCACTGGTGTCGGCAGTCTGACCCACATGCTTCCCCAACAGCTGTCTGTGACCCTGCGGGGCCCATGCAAGATCGGGACACCGGGGGGACCAAGGGGTGAGAGAGAAGCCAAATCGGGATTTAAAGTAAATTTCTCTCCCCAAGCCTGCTCCAAAGTAAATAACACGATCTTTTCCTTTCAGTAATATAATTGAGAGTCCAAGCAATCTATCTAGAATTGAAGAGAAACTCGAAGCGCGTCCACTGGGCTAGCTGAATTGAAAAAAACTGAAGATAATCAGCACCAGAGGCGTGGTTTAAAGTTTCAATTCAGTTCTGGGCAGATTGGCTGTATTTAACTGTTGCTTGGACTCTCCAGAGCAGCGCCCTGGAAAACAAAGTATTCAGATAAATGTGTATATATCAATATGTAGGTTTAATCTAGCAAAATATTCTTTGCTTTAATGCCAACAAAGAGAGGGAAAATTAAAGGTAAAGTTTCCCCTCACACATGTGCTAGTTGTTCCCAACACTAGAGGGCAGTGCTCATCTCCATTTCAAAGCCGAAGAACCAGCACTGTCCAAAGACATCTCCATGATCTTGTGTCTGGCATTACTAAATGCCGAAGGTACACAGAATGCTGTTTCCTTCCTACCAAAAGTGGTCCCTATTTTTCTACTTGCATTTTTTACATGATTTCGAACTGCAAAGTTGGCAAAAGCTGAGACAAGTAATGGGAGCTTACTCTGTTACGCAGTGCTAGGGATTCAAACTGCCAAACTTTCTGATCGACAAGCTAAGCGTTTAGCCACTGAGCCACCATGTCCCAAATTACATACTGTATGTGCAAAACGTACTGTTCTGGGGATACTTTTTTGCTCCTGACTATATTGATCCAGCCATTCTGAGAGTACTCTGACAGTTTTCTGCAAGTCGGTTTTCCAAAACCGAAGCAGTTTCTGGCATTTTGAACATAATCTATTTTCAAAACAGGCCTGTTGAATCCAGAACACTGCATCAGAGCATCATAACCATTTCCATACTATTCCTCATTCAGACTCCCCCAAAGCTGATATTTCCTCCCTTCACCCAAAGCAGAAAAGAACTGCCCTATTAGTGGCTGCAACAGAAATGAGCACCAAGGAATGAAGCACATCAGCTACTTGGTGGGTGGGTGAGGAATGGAAAGTCCTGCAAAGGGGCAACTGAAACCCCACAGGTTGCCAACCTCCAAAGAATTCTTCCTGCAACACCCAATAGGAACTTTGTCCATGACAGTTTCAATGTTTTTTCCACAGAAAACCCCACTTTCCTGCCAGATCACTATGATCTGATTTCATCTGGCTGGGAATGAAATGGAGATTCAATTGTGAAGATATGTCATCTATAAAAGGTAAACAGGACACCTTTGAGCTGAGGAAAGGATTTGAGTGTGTTCTAGATCTGTTATAATTTATTTATGCATTTATTTACCAATGGAAAGAATAATTACTGCTTAGGAATTACTGTTTTTGTCTACTATTTTCCCCTTCTTTGTATGTTTGATATTTTTTAAGTGGAAGAAAAAGCTACAATTGTTTCTTGATGGCTCAGTTCAGAAAGGCAAAACTGAGAAGACTTGCACACCATTGTTTCCATTCCCCAATTCCTCATAAATCAGTTCAAAGCTGACTTGCTGTTTTTCCTCAGTTCTGCCAACCTCAACCTCAAAATGCTGGGAACACTAAGCACATGCTAACAGCCAATCAATGCTTGCCCTCCAGCTGACTAATAGCACATTGCAAAACACTTTATCGAGACCAATGTCTGGCTGCAGATCCTGGAGCAACACAATTCTCCTTACAAAATAAATTGCTACTTCCCAACCAGATTTTCAATTCAAGATGCATGTATTTGCTTGGCCATTTGCAAAAAGAAAGAACATTCTCAGTGTTTGCATAAAAAGAAGCTGGCTGCAAACATGACATATTTGGAGGGGGGGAGGTTTATTAAATTTAAGCCTCTTCAACTGTGAAGGTAAAAGGATAGCAAGAGACCATTTTTGCAACCAGGTGTTTTTTTCCAATAACTGTAATCATGGTTGCATATGACTGGAGTGTGGGAGGTATTTGCTAAACAATTTCTACAGAGCGAACACTGAAACTCATATGGGGAGATGGTCATGTCTACCTTGGATACAGGACCTAGAGTAAAGCAATCATTCCCAAAAGTTTTTCAGAGCTGCAGCATTATAAAAAGAAATAGCACTGTTTTCGTTTCAATTAAGTTAGCAAAGAATCAGAAACAAACTCACTCAGCTTCTCAAAACAGTCATGTATGAAGCTGAACATATATCAAACAGTTTCAAAACTGAAATTAAGCCAAAAAGCTGATAAAAGAAGTGACTGACAGCCTGGAGAATTAATCAGGAAACTGACCAAGAATCTGGAGAAGCTTGTGGTTGTGCAGGGCAGTGCTCCTTCTGTCATTCTCATACCTGGCCGTGGAAGGAGGAGTGAGCAACCAGACAGCGTCTTGGTTGGACCATGTGACCAACTGTTTGGGGTTGAGGGGAAACTTCCTTTTTTAATTAGGTGAGGACCATGGGAACCTTCAGAGTTGGTTTTCACTAGATCTGTGCCAATATGATATCTCCAACAAAGCTATTCTTTGAGCAATTCATCTACCTTGGAGTTTTGCTTGCTATGGGTTTATTACTTGGAACCCTGACAGAGTTGAAAACTAAATGTAAGGGTACTGTAAGAGTTGTGTAGAACAAGAAAAAGATGTACAATATTCAGTGTTTTGAAACTATGAACCAGATTGTATATATACATTCAGTAGTCATATTTATTTATTGGTTTCTATCACTTCTGTACTCAAATGGCCCACTTTGCCTTTGGACTACAAGAAAACAAACCTGCTCAATTTATCAGGATATAGCATAAATCCCCAAACCCACTCCTAGTCAGGTTTTTTTCTAATCATAATTCTAACCAATCTTTACCTTTGCTCTCTTCACATTTCTCACATGAACAGAAGAGGATGTGTGTGTATTTCTGTTACTAAAGTCATATGATTCTTCCCAATATATTGTGGGGGCAGGTTTTGTAGTGGAAAGAATTAACCAAGCATTTCCAGGTTTTGATCTATGCAGGTGAGTGGAGATTCCATTATTTGATAAGGATATGTTCTCTCTTCTCCTTTTAGCACTTGCAAGGTTAGTTACTAAATTAATTAAGAATGACTTAATTTAAATCCAATAAAATCAGGTTAAGCAGACATTTCTTTTTTAGAAATGTGCTTTTTTACCAACTTTTTTTTGGTAGGCTGAATTAAGGTTCCTTAAAGTTAATGCAGCATAAAGCTGTAGTGTAACACAAAAATGCAGAACTTTTCTAATTTTGAGGTGTCATTTCATTTCCTGACAATTACATGTTCTTCATCAGGAAGTCTTCTCTTAGATAGTCCCAAGGGTTTTGAGAACAATTGCAAATTTCATTTTGTTTTGCTTTGCATTCTTTGCAGATCAACTCTAATTTCTTCTACTATGTTGACAGTTTTTACCTTAAGAACCCCCGCATGCGTAAAATAATCCTGTTTCTTATTCAAGAATATTGAATATTGAAGTGACTCTTTACTATACATATCAGTTTCATTTCACGTTTTGGTATAATATGTTTAAGAGAGGCAACCAAATTGTCCTTGTTTTTAATTGGCTTCTTTTCTTTTTTTCTTAATTCTGTTGCTAGCATAAATCCTTTTATATTATCAAACCACCCACACATAGACTAACATGTTCCTCATAATAACTGAAGCCATTACTGGGATTAAAAAAAACTATCATTGCAGAAAATAGGCATGAATCAAAGACTATAGGCACAGACAGATCTTTGGGAGCTGCATTTTAAAAATAGCATCTTATATTATGGAGAAACTTAGAAGCTCATCACACAAGATTAGAGGAATTATCTCAGAATGCAAGGACATCTTGAACTATGATTAATTTAAATTACTTTAACTTTATCTCAACTGATTGCGAGGAGATAAATTAGCAATATCTGGAATTTAGGCTGATGGTTAAAATCCAGAAAAATCTGAACCAAAAACATCGGAATAGCTTTACAGATCCTTGGATCATATGAAAGGTTTAGTGATTCCCACTTTACTGTCCCTGTCCAGAACCACAGGTTGAATGACCTTTACAAGTCTATTAAAAGAAGAAATGTTTATTTTCAGAACAGGGTGTTAGTGCCTTAAGAATTCACCTTCTTCAAGCAAAGAACTAGAGTATTAGGCTAAGTGCAAAGACTTTAACCTCATTTTACCTCCAGCCTTCAGCAGAACAATCTGCTCTCTGAAAGCTTTCCTTGCTACTCTGGTTTCTAGCACCAGCACACAGATGGATCATAAAATAGAAGTAAAGCACCAGAACGCAGCCCATATTGCAGCATGGAGATGGTTTTGAAGCTCACAGAAAAATCATTTCAAAACATAGATGAATTTCATATCTTGAAGAGAAACATACCAAGATTGTTTCTCATGTTTAAATGTTTTACACACACATTCACAAACACAGAGATATACGTGCGTGTCTGATATAGTAAAAATATATTAAATTTTATATCACAAGAAACTGAGTTTTGTTCAATAAATCGGTGTTGTAAAACATTCCATAATATTAACATACTTATAAATAAAACTATCAGGAACAAATTGAATCACTGAATGTCAAAAGCCCATTTTAAAATTAAAAAAGAAAAAAATCAGTGCCTTACTGAACTTCAAGAACAAAGACATGTCTAAGGCAGCCTATTCCATGATGTGAGGCATGGGGCAACAATAGAGAAGGCTTGTCCTTCTCACTTCTCACAGAAGTGTTATCTTAAGCAGATCTTCTGTAGATGTACTAATCTTACTTGGTAAAGCAGTTGCTCATATCATTCACTGCTACACAAATACAGTTTGATAAAAAAAACAATTAGAACTTTGAATTGGGCCTTCAGACCTACTGGTAACTACTACAGCAACCACTATATATATATTGTATATATATATATAGTGTGTGTGTATGCATGTATATATGTTTGTTTTCGTAGATTTTCACGGGTGTAGGTATGCTGGTTTTGTTGGATTCGGGTCTTTTCCCGTGTAGGATTTGGGTCTTTTCCCGTGTAGGATATGTAGAACCCATATCCCATATTTGGGCATACCAGGGGTTGTAACACAAACACATACCTATTTCCCTGGCCTAGCTGATAAGGAAGAGAGCCTGCGACTTAGTGGCAATTACATCGGCCTAATATGCAATACAGTCCTGGTTCGATTCCCAGTAAGGGTATGGCTAGCTGATGAGAGCTAAATAGCTTGAAATAGATCTATACTAGTTTCCCTTTATTTATTTATCAGCACAAATACAATACAAATATAAAAAAGGCAACATTAAAAATAAAAATATGGTTTTCTGCCTGGATGGTCCTCTCTAATGAGCCAAAGGACAGAAAGGGGGAGTAGTGAGCTCCCTGCGATGCGATTCTGAAAATTTTTGTCCACTAATAAATGAATAAATGCGAATGATACATTTGCTCATTTATTTACATGTCTGTTTTTGTATGTCTACTGTCAAAAGCCAGAAATAGTATTGAAGACCAATTGAGAAAGAGTATCCTGAGAAAGATTATTTCACTCATAGAAACTTTTACAAAACTCAGAAACTTTCTTATCATTAAATACATCTCCCAAGTATGATTCACTAGGTCAATAAAAATTAATACTAAATACTGAATTTAACATTTGAGTTTAACATCTGTCTGCCCACAAATACATATACTTTTCTGAGTATAACATCTGTCTGCCCACAAATACATATACTTTTTTTAATTTGGTTGTTAAATTCTTGCTACTTACAAATATTGAAACTGTAGATGAGAAAACATTAATTTATAGAATGCTAAATTCCCATTTCTAAAAGGTTAATACATTTATTTGTTATAATGGTTACCAATGTAAAATGCATAATCATTTATTTATATTACTAAGTTAATTATTCACATATTAATTATTATTAACAACTCATAATTTACTAACAGTATACTGAAGAACCACAAAAGGCAGGACAAGAAGCAATGGATGGAAACTAATGAAGGAAATCTAACTTCTAAAAATCTAAATCAGCTTAATTTCTGCCATATTTAAAGTTACTGGTACTTAATTCTGCTTGTATTCGTTTGATGAATCCAGCACTGATGCTATCTGTTTATCTCTTTGTCTGTCTGCCTATCTGCTTAGCACAGACTGGAGTTATGCATCAAATATTAAATCTTGTAAATCACTCAAAACTAGGACTATTGATTCCTTCACAATTATTGTTGTGAATTTAAGGGGATATACTCAGTGTACACAAAAGACAAAATACCTCACATCATTATTTTCCCAGAAAAAGAATCAAATTTTGTTTTTCAGAGGTAAATGGAAATCATATGGTATGTACTAAGAAAGAACATGTATAGTCCATTGGCTCAATTTAATTGGATTATACTGAAAATCTCTAAACTTTGAATTGTTAATTTTATTCATCCAAGGATTTCATGGTTGCCTTTGTCAATTATGTAAATTGTAAAAAAGATGTTGAGATATAAAAAAGATGTTGAGACTCTAGAAAGAGTGCAGAGAAGAGCAACAAAGATGATTGACTGGAGGCTAAAACATATGAAGAACGGTTGCAGGGTATGTCTAGTTTAATTAAAAGAAGGACTAGGGATGACATGATAGCAGTGTTTCGATAGCTCAGGGACTGCCACAAAGAAGAGGAAGTCAAACTATACTCCAAAGCACCTGAGGGTAGGACAAGAAGCAATGGGTGGAAACTAATCAAGGAGAGAAGCAACTTAGAACTAAGGAGAAATTTCCTGACAGTTAGAACAATTAATCAATGGAACAACTGGCCTCGAGAAGTTGTGAATGCTCCAACACTTTTAAGATGTTGGATATCCATTTGTGTGAAATGGTGTAGGGTTTCCTGCCAAAGCAGGGGTTG
The DNA here is from genome assembly GCF_964273705.1 of Natrix helvetica. Classification (NCBI taxonomy): domain Eukaryota; kingdom Metazoa; phylum Chordata; class Lepidosauria; order Squamata; family Natricidae; genus Natrix; species Natrix helvetica. The sequence goes on along the minus strand of NC_138553.1, from coordinate 42,019,566 downwards.
GACTAGAAGATCTTCAAGGTTCCTTCCTACTCTGTTATTCTATTCTATCTATAATTAATTATGGCTTATAAATGATTTAAATTTCTGAACGTTGTACTATTAAATTGATGCTTATTTGCCTTAATTTTGGGGGATTTCTGATTTTATTCATTTTGTTACTGCACCTTGAAAATAGAGACAATCATGTTGGGTTAATACATGTTACACTCCAGCAAATGGTTCAGTAAGCACTGCTTCATAATTTGAGTTTTCCTGGGATGAATCCAGACTGATTCTGAGACTTAATAAATCACCATTCCTCTACTATTAATACAAATACATTTGAATTCCTGCAGTATTGGGAGACTGTGTCTCTTTTTAATATTTTAATAACTAATTTTATATCATAGATATCCAATGAAGAATATTCATACATTTCTATTATGTGTTATGAATATATCTTATTTGCTCTATATATTTCAAATTATAACAATTATATTACTAGCATTCAACTTCAAAAACAATACATAGCTAATCATTTTAACCTAGTTTTATCTACACAGCTGGAGTTAGTTTACAGTATGAAATTTAAAATGAAATAATGAGTTTTAAAATCACAAATTAACATTTAAAGATTTTTTCCCAGGCCTAGACTGGGGACCTATTTATATGTGTTTTGAATATTGTTGGTCAGATTTGCCATCTTGTTCTTTATTTATATTTTTTCTTCCTTATCTTGTCTTTTTCTTATTCATATTGTATTTTAATTTGTCTGTTATTATATGAGTTTCCCAGAGTTGTTCTGAGGTAGGGTAGCACTTAAATCAATTAAATTAATTATATGTTAGTTACCATATAACATTTAGAACATAGAACAGGTAACAATGTTCCATGTGCCCCAGCATATAGTCATAGAAATGTCTTCAGACAATGCTAGCACCCTCCCCAAGTTGAAAATGACTGGACCAGAAAAACCTTTACCTTTTACTTGCAGATAAATTGAGAGTTTTATATCCCCCAAAATTGGATTTGGCTTATCTATGGGTAGGTTTATTCACAAGTAAGCAACAACAACAACAACAACAACAACAATTAAATTGAAAAAAGAACTGGAGATAAGCAGCAAGAAAAAATCACAAAGTACCGGGACTTACAAATTGAGGTTGAGCGACTGTGGAAAAAGAAATCATGTGTTGTCCCAATTGTAATTGGAGCCCTTGGAGCAATACCTAAAGGGCTACCTCGCTATTTGGAAATTCTAAATTAATTCCATTAATTTATTATTAATAAATTATTATTACTTATTAATTCCACAAAGCATTAATTCCACTGACAATAATCCTATGAAACACAAAATCGCAAGCCAACGTGGCAAGATAAACCATCTACTATACATGGATGACTGAAAAATGTATGTGACTTGAAAAATGTGCTATATTAGCCATGCAACAAGGACAAATGGAAAAAACAGAAGGAATAGAACTGGGAAATGGAAATATAGTGAAAGCATTAGCAAAGGATGATAGTTACAAGTACCAATACATTAGTGGTGGGTTTCTGCCAGTTCGCACCAGATCGGGCGGACCGGTTGGTCAATGAACCCGGAAGTAAGTTCCTGCCCTGCCCCTGCCACTCTCTCGCTCGCTCACCCCCACCCGTCTAGAAGCCACTCCTCTGCTCGCTCACCCCGCCCGTCTGCACTATCCTAGCCCCACCCACGGCTCACTGATTGGCTACCTCACCAATCGCCTCGCCCGCCTCTAAGAACCCTATCTAAACCCACTACCTTTTTTCCTGTTTGGCGCTCTATTGCTGCCTGCTGACTCCAAGAAGGTAAGTAAGCTGCAACTAAGCATGGGGCTGAGGGAGGAGGGCTTCCATGGCCCTGCACTATAAGCGAGTCCGGTGACTTTTTGCGACCTTGCAAGGATCCCGGACTCGCTTATAGCACAGGGCCGCCAGAAAGCGCGGGGGTGGGGGTGGGGGCGGCGGCGGGAGCTTACGCAGTGCGGCCGGCCCAAGTTCGGGGACCTTGCAAGGCATTGGAATTTTTTGCATCGGGGCGTGCTGCAAGAGAGAGGGAGTAAAGACCTTTTCCGGATTGTTGGTGGTGGAGGTGCGGGCCCGTGTTCACTAAAGCAAGTCCGGGGAAGTCCTTTGCACCAGCTGGAAAAGGTCTTCACTCCCCCCCCCCTGCAGCATGCCCCGATGCAAAAAATGGCGAGATCGGCGCACTTGGGGCTGCTGCTGCGATGTCCAGTGAGGCTAAACCAAGCTGTGCGCCTCTCCCAGCCACTTTCGTAGCTTCCCGGAGCGCCAAGAACCTTCACGCTCTTCTCCGCGCTCTCCTCGGCTCCTCGCGACGGCAATAGACGTCCAGAACGGCGGGCCCGGAAACCCTAGCCTCAAAAGCCAATTCTGGACATCTATTGCAGTCGTGAGAAGCCGAGGAGAGCTCGGATAAGAGCGCGAAGGTTAGGGTTACTGAGCAACATGTGTGTGTGTGTGTGTGTGTGAGGCTGGAGTTATGCCCCCCCACCCCCTCCCTCCCGGGGGTCGAAATACCTCAAAGGGACAGGCAGGGTGCCACAACTCCACTGAGAAGACATTTCTGAGAAGATAAACTCCTCTGGTCGCGCCCGAGCTGGTGGAGCGCCGGCAACTGCCAGCCCATCGCCAGGGAGACAGTGAGGTGAACTGCGTGGTTACTCGGATCACACAGGTGCAGCCCGACCGGAGAAGTTTCTCTTCTCAGAAATGTCTTCTCAGTGGAGCTGTGGCAGCTTGCCTGTCCCTTTCAGGAGCTCCACTGAGAAGACATTTCTGAGAAGAGAAACTTCTCCGGTCGTGCCCAAGCTGGTGGCGCACCGGCAACCGCTGGCCCGTCACCAGGGAGACAGTCAGTGAGGTGAACCGCGTGGCTGCTCAGATCGCACGGGCACAGCCCGACCGGAGAAGTTTCTCTTCTCAGAAATGTCTTCTCAGTGGAGCTCCTGAAAGGGACAGCAGGCTGCCACGGCTCCACTGAGAAAAGTGGAGAAAAAAATCACAAAATACCGAGACTTGCAAATTGAGGTTGAGCGACTGTGGAAAAAGAAATCATGTGTTGGACCAATTGTAATTGGAGCCCTTGGAACAATACCTAAAGGGCTACCTCACTATTTGAAAATTCTAAATTTACCTGGCTTGAACATTCTGACTCTACAAAAAAGCACCCTACTTGAAACAAGTTATATCCTCCAATGTTACCTTAACAGTTCCTAAGTCCTTGATTAGGACTCGAGCTGTCGAGCTACCAACCAGCCCCAAAGGCTGTGAATCTCACCAAAGATTAACCACATGATAATGATAATGATAATGATGATGATGATGATAATAATAATAATAATAATAATAATAATAATAATAATAATAATAATAATAATAATAATAAAAATGACCTGACCATTGAAACTACCCAATTATGGATGAAACATGTAACAGTGATACCCATTGTCATCAGGGCACTTGGTACCTTCCTGTAATAACACCAGTGGAACTGCAAAAACTGTGCTGCTCGGAATATCCTATATTTTAAGAATGTAAATAATAATTAATATTTGTCAGTGCACAAAATATGTACAAGGAGATTGGTAGAGCTCCCTCAGTGCTCCACTCCCAACACAATACAACTCACAATGAAGACAGAAAATCCCACACCCAATAAATCATATTAACAAACACCCAGTCCTATTGCTCTAATGAGAACATGTTACATGTTGCGCTGGTCCTGAAAGCCCATCATACTACATAGTTATGATGTTATTTCACATTCAGGAGTCTGACAGCCCACAGATAAAAACTGTTCTTCTGCCTGTTTCTGCAGGTGGCTATGCTTCCATATCTCCTTTTCGATGATAGGAGGCTAAAGAAGTGCCATCCAGGATGTGAGTCGTCCCATATACTCAGTATATAGTATTCATATACTCCTTTTATACTGGTGTATAAGCTTATTCATGGATAAGCAGAGCACTGCATTTTTTTATTCAGTTCCATGTCACCTGCGTATAAGCCAATTGTGAAAATTAAAACTTATAAAACTTTTGTGAGTTGGATTATTCACAGGTGGTACAATTTTCAAGGTACTAGGGTTAGAGATTTGACAGTTGGCTTATCTGCAATGTACTTATATATGAGTATATATGGCAGTTTAAATTAGAAGCCACTCTTTTCAAGGGAGAATGTGATTTGTGAATTTTTATCATCTACCCCTGGAAGGTAAACATAATGTTATTTAGACTATTTGTTCTTTAGGTCAAATGCACAAAATGTTAAAATGGAAAACTCAGGTTGTCCTTCCCATAGCATCAAAATATCTCTATAATCAAAATACTTGCATAGGCTAAGCCTGAATGTATATAGAGAGAGTGAGAATTTTCCATACCACTTAACCTTCCAGGTATATGCAGAAATCCCTGGAGGAATTGTTTCCTGCAAAGGCCCAACAAAGATGCATTTATTTTAGTTGTATAGGAAATCTTGCCTTTAAATTATGGCAGAATAGTCATGTAGAGGTCATGTTACACTGTGGGGTCCCAGCAAGCTTCTTTTTTTAAGGCATCCTGAAATTTCTAGGTTCGTGATAAATCTGTCACTTTAATTTTAAAAATACAGTTTCCCTGAAAATAAGACCTATCCAAAAATAAGCCATAGCATGTTTTATATGTGCACCTAATATAAGACCCCCCCCAAATAAGCCCTATTTAAGAACCTGAGTAGCTGGCCACCTGCCCATTCCATCTGGTTGCTCAGTGCCACAGCACATGGTGGGATGGTGGAACTGCCCTATGTACCCCGCACCAGCTTACCTCAGGGCCCCCGCACCCAGGCCATCCATGCCCTGACACCTGCTTCATGACAGCAGCACCAGCAGCTATTTGCAGTAGGAGCCTTCATGGCTGCCAGCCCACTTCTGCTTGCTCGCAGCCACAATGGAGCAGGAGGCTGAGTGGTGTGTTGGTGCCATGGCCACGAGACGAGGTAGGTGTCTGGGCATGGATGGCCTGGCTGTGAGGTAAGCTGCTGTAAGGCACATGGGGCAGCTCCATCCTCCCCTGCCTTGCAGCGGTGTCATTGGCACATCATGCAGCCTCCTGCCCCACCATGAGCAAACAGAATAAGTGGGCCTCCTGTAATGGGAAAAAATAAGACCCCCCAAAAAAAAATAAACCCTAGTGCTTATTTTGGGGGCCAAAAGAAAATAAGACCCAGTCTTATTTTCAGGAAAACATGGGTACTTTTAATTTTAAAAGTAACTAACTGAAGCACATTAGAATCAGACATAATTATGTATGGTCTCCCAGAGAAAGGGTATGTCTAAATGAAGACTGAAGACAACTGAAGACAGTGCTAGTAAAAGACTTTACTAAGTTGTTACTGAGGTGCCATTATCATCCTGTTTGGGGGGGCGGGGTTATGGGATTTGTAAATCAGAGGATAGTTGTTTAATCCCAAGAATATTCCTAATTTCTAAAAAGTATACAGAAGTTACATTTACGTCCTCTGTGCATTCTTTTTCCTTTGAAATCTAACATTCTACACAGAGTAAGTATTTAGTTAAAAGCTAGAATATAGCTTACAACTTGATTGGGAGCTACTGATTATTTTGGAGTAAACTGCCATTCAAGAATGAGAAATAATCACCAGGCTGAGCATGGGCTGAGCCTCTTTCTATCTTCCATATGCACAATTTTGTATGTGGCTTTAGATGACAAGCTTAAGGATTCTATTGAAAAAATGAATTTTATTACAAGTAATAAAATTTATTTGTGGTGAAATTAAACTGACAGAACACTAGAAAGAGTATTTTAGGAAACTCTATGAGAATGAAAATTAAATGCTGAAAATTGGCACTCAAATGAATGCTCTCCAACATTGGTGAAAAGAAATAATCAAAAATGAAAAGTGATTCTAGGTAACAGTAGTGATAATAATAAATCCTAATTGTAAGAACACAAAACTGTACTAATTAACAACCAGTAGTTATAGCAAGCTGGACAATTCTTTTTTTTAAAAAAGTCAAAGAAATTAGCATTACTATCATCAAACACATATGGTGGAACTTGAGAAATCTTAAAACATGTATGTGGAATTGGCTGCGTAAATTGTTTAAGATGATGTCTGCAACTATGTCTGAAAATTGAAAGAATGCTGATAGAAGTATTCATCTACGGAGGGGAGATAGTTTGAATAATTGCAAAACTATACGGATTAACTTGTTAAGTGTGTGTGGAGAGATATTTGGTGATTTTCAGCAGATCATTGGAATAAATAAAGTGAGAAAGCTAGTTTATTGTATGTTTACTGATGTAGAGAAATGTATGGTAAAGTAAATAAATAAGCTTCAATTGTGGAATCTTTCCACAAATTTGGAGTTGAGCTTGGTTTTTGTTTTGTTTTTCTGAATGCAGTAAGCACTGGAGAAATAAAGAATCCATGAGAATAAATGGGATGATCAAGAAATAGTTCAGCATTTTAGAGTGACAAAGATGGCTGGTGTCACCTTGTTTAATGTATTTATGGATAAATGTGAAATAAATGCTTGGGATGACAGTAGAGATGTGTGGCTTGAGAATGTGAATGTCTATTTTCTATACTAGCTTATTACCTGAGAATCCAAAGGACGTATAGTAAATGTAAGAGGAAATGGATTGAACAAGTTATACATAAATGATGAAAACTCAAGCGAGTAGATGAATGTGTGTGTCTTGAGAGAATGTTTTCTGAAGAAACATGACTGAACAAACTTTAAGATGTATGTATGCTGATAAAGAGAGAATATACTATGTGGTTTGTTTTGAATAATGACTGCGTAAGAGGGGCATGTTTCATCTCACTTTAGCACGAAGAAGTGAGAGTTAGGTATGTCAGGATAAATTTATAATTAAATACTAGGGAATGTGCCAAATTTTCAAAATTAAGTTTTACACATGAAAAATTAATTCTGCTTGCAAGTCCCACAATTCTCTTCTCTTCTAAGAAGAAAATACTCATAAAAGGAGATAATTTAAGCCTCATTTAACCATGCTTCGTTATCTATGCTGTGATTGACTGGGTATCCATCCTTTACTATATTATAAACCACAAGTCACGGTGATTGATTTTACATCACACACTGCCAAAAGCAAATAAATTGTAAAAAGGTTTAACAGCACATATAAACCACCAGAAGAGAAATGCTTCCTTTGACGTACTTGTTAAGGACATATTTGGAATGCAGATATTCTGGGGGTGGGGAAGAGGTGAGTATATTGTATAGGGAACATATTGTGCATGGAAATATATGGGAATCTAATTGGAAGACAGCAAGAGGACTTTAATTTTGTTTCTGCACAGGTAGGAAGAAATAAGGTATAAATAACCAGTCCTGGAATATTCATGTCTCTGAATCACTGCCAGCATCAGCAGAATATTACTGTGAGAAAGATAACACATTGTTTCAGCACAGCCTGCAGCTATTGGTAGAAAGGGGCAGGATGGCAGGATTAAAAATAGAATCCTAATGGAGGGGGGGGGATATGACTTGAAAACAATAAAAGAATAAATTGGTGAAATGGATTATTCTGAAGTTCGTAGGTTTTGTATATCATTTTTTAATTTGGAAGAATATATTCATATTCTAAAGAACATATTCTATTATGACAGACATACTGTGAATCATTACTTTGTAACTGCCACAACAGAAATGGATTAAACAACAAAAAAACAACAACAAAAACAAGAAACAAGAAAGGTTTATTTTTGTGCCAAACGTATTAAGGTGATGAAATTAAAAGGGTATTTTTATTTTAAGTAGAGATAAAAGTAGATTGGTGTGCAGGGATAGATAGCTGCAGTGTTTACTCATGGTGATTTCCCGCTGGATAATCAAGAAGCTGGGGAAAAATTGGTGTTTATGCATCTGTGTGTATATGTGTAAGTGTACTGAAGCAAAATCACATATTTCTCTTAAACCAATCATTAAGGGATCTGTTTATTCAGACAGTGGAAGAAAGTTGAGAAAATGACACATTGGCATCTTAGCAAGAAAATTCAAAATTTTTATTATCCTTCCTTTAGCACAGGAGCACCTTTATTTGAGATGAACTTAACTGTAGGTTAGAAAGCAAGATCTTCATTGGTGGAGGTGAGGATGCATAATATACTTTTGCAGATTTGTTCCTGCCTTCCAAACCCCTCCAAATAAAAAATCAGACATAATTAACTGAGAAAGGAGGGAAGTAAAGACTGCAACAATCTTACTTTCTTTTCTTAGTACGTGACATGAAAACTTTCAATGGAGAGAGTTTGCTTTATTAGAACACTATTCCTATTTCCTAAATAATCTTACCACTTAACATAAAAAATGCACTTTTTCCTAAATCAGTAGCACCAAATGATATCAGTAACATCAAGTGGTCCAATGCATCCTGCAAACTGAATCTGATTTCTCACTATTTGTTGCTGAGTCTTTTAAAAGATCTGATTTAATTTACACCTTCTTTTGAACTTTTTAGCAGCAGTTAACTTCCTAACCTTAGTAACAAAACATTACCGCTTACCTGGAAAGTATAAAACCGAGTTCCATTAGGAGGATGCAATTTAGAAGACCCAGAAAGTGTGCTCATCTCAGAGAATATCATTTCTGGTTCCAGACACAATATAATCCACAAGGAGCTATAGGAAAAGGCAGAGAACAGCAGCACCCTGCTTGCAAGAGGAAGCCTTCCATAGGTTTCAGGGAGATACTGTATAATATGACATCTGCTCCATCCGTTCAGAGAGACGAGTGAAAGCATGCAAACACACCAAGTCTACATTTGTAAGCTTAGCCAGCAGACTCATCAGTCAAAAACCTTTAGTTCAACCAGCTTTTAAAGCATCACAGGAATAATACCAAGACTTTGTTTTAAAAAGAAAGAAAGAAAGAAAGAAAGAAAGAAAGAAAGAAAGAAAGAAAGAAAGAAAGAAAGAAAGAAAGAAAGAAAGAAAGAAAGAAATGCTAGAACAAAACCTACAGTAAAACGTAGCTGGTGCAGGATCTGGCAATGCTTCGAACTCTGCCCATCTGTTCCTAGTGATAATCACCTCCCTCATCTACAGGCTTGCAGAATGATTATGCTAACATCCCTATTAACCATTACCACACAGCTTGGTTTCAAGCAAGCATGCAAAGCTGAATTAGAGAGGACCTCTTCTGACTAAACCAATCCATTGTATTATATATATAATGCTCAGTAATGTGTTACGTGCACAGGTACACAAAAATTGTCTATACTTTAAAATTAGGATGCAGACAGTTTTATAATGTAATACTTTAAAATTAGGATGCAGACAGTTTTTGCCCCACTAATTGCACAACTCTATTAAAATTGTATCCGATAAACACTGTGATCTACAAATAAAAATGAGGGGAAGTTTGAAAGTAATGCAGCCAGGTTTTCAGACTTCAAAATGAGGTGTTGCTTGTTAAGTAAAATGATGAGAAACCTTATGACTTTGGAGAAACATTTTGACTTTGTTATATATTTACAACTTTAGCTTTGTTTTCTTTTCCCAGAGAAACATTCAGATGAAAAGCAACATGTCGGTAACAACATCATTGGATAATTTTGATTACTGAAATGTTTGTAGCCATTCTTGTTTTAAAAGAACTCATCCAAGCATTAAACTGAACAAGCAGAAAAGATTTTTATTCTGTAATGTATCTGCCTTTCACACACTTTCAGTTTGTTCCGAGAATAGGAAAAAATTAACACTACTCTGACACCTTATAGGCAGCAAAAATAAATGGTTTCATCTGCACTTCAGGAGAAGTTGGTATTTCTAGATATACAAAACCTCAAGCTTAAATGATGCTTGAATGTTAGAAGTGGTTTTGGGGATGGTTAAAGGTGTATTTTGACATTTACAAAGACTATTGTTTTCATAGTACATCCACGGTTCTCAAACTATGCACTCTGGTGCCCTGGGATACCCAGCAAACTCAGAAGCATGCAGCATAATATTTTGCTACCTAATCAATGGGAGCTACAGGAAGTTCTTGACTTAGCACCATAAGTAAGCCTGGAGTTATAATAATAAGTTGTTTGGTCATAAGTCGAGGCATTACATAACCAGGTTTGAAGTTATGGCTGTTTTTTATTATTTATTTATTTATTTATTTATTTATTTATTTGACTTATCAGTCGCCCCCTCTCCGCAAAGGGACTCGGGGCGACGTACAATCAAAAACAAATATACAGATGTGGCATGGAGGAGGTGACATCAATGCTTAACAAATAAGATTCCAATAAAAAGCCACTAGGTTAAAATAAATAACAATAAATTAAAACAGTTAAAATAATTTAAAACCCCAATTTACATTTACCGTAATTAAAATTGCCAGGGAGGTTAGAAAGTTCTAGTTTAAGCCAGGCCGGCTAGTTGGAACAGGTGGGTCTTGAGTTTCGTGCGGAAGGAGCGGAGATCGGTCGTTATCCTGATGTCTGGGGGGAGGTCATTCCAGAGGGCTGGGCCCATCACAGAGAAGGCCCTACTCCTGGGTGCCGCCCTCTGACACTGTCTGGTGGACGGCACCCGGAGGAGTCCCTCTCCGTGAGAGCGAATTGCTATGATAGTTAAGTAAAGGCAGTGCTCATTAAGTAAATCCCTTTTCTCAAATGGGCATTTCTTGCCATAAACAGGGGTGGGGGGACAACAACAAATCCTGGTTAGATGACAGCAGAATGCTGCAACTTGCTGTATAGATGAACTATTTGCCAAGTGCTCAAAATGAGATCATGTGACCATTGGTGTGTGTGTGTGTGTGTGTGTGTGTGTGTGTGTGTGCGTGTGTATGTGTGTCCATCTTAGCTTCATTAAGAAACTGGTAGTAAATTGAGGAGTATATCAATGAGTTATCTGCAGCATACAGTTTGGGAATTCCTGAGGGAGTGTGAAAAAAATATTGTGACACTAAGGGTGCTGAACACAGAAAAATTTGGGAAATTCTATAGAATATTAAGTATTGGGCAGGGGGGCCACTGTATTACCAAGAGAATTTTGAAAAGAAAGGATCCTAAGTATTCTGACAATAAGTCAGTAAACAGAAATCTCTTTCACTGGAAAAGAAAACTCCTAGGAAACTGGAAGCAAATTCTAGTACCGCATTTATTTATTTATTTATTCTTCGCATTTCTAAACCGCCCCCTCTCCCAAAAGGGACTCGGGGCGGTGTACAGTCCACACAACACATAACAAATAATAAGTACAAATATAAATATAAATATACATATACACATGGAGGAGGTTAAAAATTAAAAGAACTGTATAGAAGAATGAAATATGGCTCTAAAAGCCCTAAAATCAATTATATTTAAAACATTTCCCTTAAAATAACCAGTTGAGAGTATACTTCCAGGAGGTAGCAGTTGTAAACAATTATAATTATGCCAGGCCAGCTAATCGAAACAGGTGAGTCTTCAATTTTTGTCGGAAGGAGCGGAAGTCCATGGTGGTTCTAATGTCGGGGGGGAGGTCATTCCAGAGGGTTGGGCCCATCACAGAGAAGGCCCCATTCCTCGGCGCCGCCCGCTGGCATTGCCTAGTGGACGGCACCTGGAGAAGGCCCTCCCTGTGAGAGCGGATTGGCCGCAGGGATGTATGTGGGAGGATGCGATCCTGCAAGTAACTAGGTCCTGTGCCATGGAGCGCTTTAAAGATAGTAATCAGGACCTTGAAACGCACCCGAAAAACCACAGGCAGCCAGTGCAGCTCGCGCAGGAGTGGTGTTACGTGGGAGTATCTAGAACTTCCCATGACAACCCGCGCGGCCGCGTTCTGGACTAGCTGCAGTCTCCGGGCGCGTCCCAAGGGAAGCCCCATGTAGAGAGCATTACAGTAGTCTAGGCGAGACGTCACCAGCGCATGAGTGACTGTGCGTAGGGCATCCCAGTCCAGTAGGGGGCGCAATTGGCGCACCAGGCGAACCTGGTGGAACGCCCCCCTTGCCACGGCTGCCACATGGTCATCCATTGACAGCCGGGCATCTAGGAGGACGCCCAAATTGCGCGCCCGTTCCACAGGGGGCAGTTGCTCGTCCCCTATGGCCAGCGATGGGGTCAGCTGGCTGAACCGAGGTGCCGGTAGCCACAGCCACTCAGTCTTGGAGGGGTTGAGTTTGAGTCTGTTGTCCCCCATCCAGACCCCAATGGCTTCCAAACACCGGGACATCACTTCGACAGCCTCGTTGGGGTGGTTTGGGGTTGAAATGTACAGCTGTGTATCATCAGCGTACAGATGGTATTCAACCCCAAAACCACGGATGATCTCGCCCAGCGGCTTCACATATGCATTGAACAGGAGGGGCGAGAGGACCGATCCCTGAGGCACCCCACAAGAGAGTGGCCTCAGGGTCGATCTCTGCCCCGCTGTCAACACATATTGCATCCGGCCGGAGAGTTAAGAGCCGAACCACCGTAGAACGGTGCCTCCGACTCCCATCCCCTCCAGCCGGCGCAGTAGGATACCATGGTCGATGGTATCAAAAGCCGCTGAGAGATCTAATAGGACCAGGATAGAGGAACAACCTCTATCTCTGGCCCTCCAGAGATCATCAACCAACGCGACCAAGGCTGTCTCTGTGCTGTGCCCGGGTCGGAAGCCGGACTGGCGTGGGTCTAGATAGTCGGATTCATCGAGGTGACGTGGAAACTGCTGCGCCACCACATTCTCAACAACCTTCGCCAAAAAGGGAAGGTTGGAGACTGGACGATAATTAGCTAGCTCCATTGGGTCAAGTGAAGGCCTCTTGAGTAAGGGCCTCACCACCGCCTCTTTCAAGACAGTTGGTAAGGATCCCTCACCCAACGAGGCATTCATTCTAGAAATATTTGTTGCTATTTGTTGTTTTAAAATTCCTTTAGGTCAGACTTGGACATTGGTTTTCAGATGAAATGTAACATGATACTTTCAATTTAGCCTGTCCAACAAAGAATCAAAATTTATCCTAGACAAGAAAAAAAGCTCAGAACCAGGAATCCCTTTTAAAAGTACTGTACTTCCAGGACTTTTAAAACTATACAGCAACAGACTGCATTCTTCTGCAAGCAGAATAGTCTCCAACCAGAGATCATTCTTTCTTTGCTCCTGAAGCCAAATTCCCACAAATACAGCTAAAATTGCTTCAGATCAGAGGGAGTATAATGGCATTCAACAATTATGGAAACTCTTGTTGCACCAGAATCTCAATAAACAAGACAACCTTTTTCCCATCTCCAGAATAAAGAGAACAAGTAAGAAACTAAAAATATAATCTATGAAAGAAATCTTGCACATATCAGATAACAATGTCCAGAAATGTATGCTAACCTCTGTTTGGAAGCCTCACAGCTAACTGCTTATTGCTTGACTTGAAATGCCATTACTTGTTATACTATAGTATGTTAGACATGAACACCGAAAAAAAAGCATATACAGGAGATAGCATTCCCTACCTAAGATTACAGTGCCATCAGCCTTTCTCAGGCAACATGGATTTGATCTTTGTAATACCTTCCTTGGTTGTATCAGAACTGGATTACTGCAATGATCTCTACATCTTTGAAGAAGACTCAGAAAGTTGGCCAGAAAGATATAACTTGAGATCATGTGCAGCAAATACTGTAGATGGTGCCACTATTAAAACAGGTGCAGTTCCCAGATATTTCCATGCTGTATTAGATTACTAGTGAAGACTTTAGAACTCTGATACATTTGAGAGAAGGATGTCTGAAAAACTGCCTTCTCTTTTATCATGTTCTTTGCCTTCTAAAATAATTCTTAAATCACCAGGAATACAATAGAATTGAAACTGCAGAAAAAGAGTTGTTTAGGCCCTAATATTTCTTTCCAAAAGAGTAATTTTAGGTCAATTAATTAAATTGCCTTTAGAGGGATCTGGATTTTAAAATGTTCTCATTTGTTTTGGTTTTATTGGTTGTCTTGTGTTTTTCTAAGATAATTGTCATTAAGACACAGGTTTTCAACTGTGGCTCACAATCCACTAGATCAGTGTTTCTCAAACTTGGTGACTTTAAGTCCTGTGGACTTCAACTCCCAGAATTCCCCAGCCAGCTATGCTGGCTGGGGGATTCAGGGAGTTGAAGTCCACAGGACTTAAAGTCGCCAAGTTTGAGAAACACTGCACTAGATAAACACATTTGAAAGGAATTATAGCCTGTGCAGGTGGCAGAGGGTAGTTTTACATCCTTAGATTGTTGCTCTGCCAGGGATTCAGCTTTCCAAGGTCAAGCCAGGGACTTCATAAGAACTCAGCCCCGCTTTGCTTGGACAAGGTTAATGCTTGCATATATAAAGCCAGAGCCTGGGAGAACTGGTAGCTTGTTAAATTTTAGATTACTGTCAGAAATCAATTCTTTTTCCCTGCACAAGCTGGCAGCAAGACCAAAATCTGTCAGGGCTACAACTTGAACGGGTGTAGATTTAGCATTTGCTGATAAACAGATAGTTAGCACGTTTCATACTACTAAGCTCATAATTTATTCACAGGAAGGTGACACAAATTCAGAGGTCATGGCCCTTCAAAGGTATTTGCTTTGAACTTTAGGTTTTTTTTTTTAAGTTACTTTAAATATTTCATTCTATTATCAGTATCAAATTTCCATCAGATAATTTCTCAGAAATAAAGACAAAGATAACTTCTGGCAATGAAGTTAATTTTATAAGCTAAATGACATGGAATTAAAAACAAAGGGTGCATGTCTAGGGCAATGTGCTCTGCAAAGCCAGATGGGCAAAAAATAGAAAAAGGCTAAAATAGAAGTTATGCACCAGCAGCCAGATGATTGAGGATGTAGCCTTATACTAATTTCATATGTATGTGCATTCCTCTAAATAATATGATGTTCAAGAAAATGTATTTAAATAATACAATAAGTCAGATTTTAACACTAAGTTCAAATATTCAAAAAGATATCTTCCTTTCCTTATTTTAAAAACAGCTCAAAGTATTTTGCTTTGTATGGCTAATTTTTCATCAACAATATACTAAGCAGTAACTGTGAAATTTCTATAGTATTTTTGTCCATTTATTATGCTGCATCTTTATATCAACTATTCTCTCTCTCTCTCATTAATAAAAAATGATTTAAAAATGTATCTTTTCCAAATATGTAGGAACTGGTAGGTGTTTATGTAATATATTGCACCTCAACAAACCTACTACAGGATAACAAAATGTACTATGTAACTTAATGATCATAATTTATAAGCCATGACTTAGGGTTGTGTGGATCCATTCAGCTATCATTCATCAGAATTTAGTATAATTGTAGTTTGACTTAAAACGTATCAATTTAGTCTCTGGGTCTGCCTCATTTTTTTAATAGACCAGCTTTCTCAAATTTTTGTGCCCTCCAGATGTGCAATTCCACAATTCCTAAATAGTGTGTCCAGAACTGAAAATTGTGAGAATTCATTTATACATTTGGAAATGCCCTGGTGGGAGTAACTGTTCAAGAGCCTAAGGTAAGAATTCCCTGTCTTGGAGAAGTCTGCAAAACTATGAAAACTGCAGGTATGCAACTTCTATATTAACACCATGCAACTTCCTTCTGCGGGGATGTGGTGGCCCAGTGGCTAAGATGCTGAGCTTGTCAATCAGAAAGGTTGGCAGTTCAGCGGTTCAAATCCCTACTGTTGTGTAACAGAGTGAGCTCCCATTACTTGTCCCAGCTTCTGCCAACCTAGCAGTTCGAAAGCATGTAAAAATACAAATAGAAAAATAGGAACCACCTTGAGTGGAAAGGTAACAGCATTCCATGTGCCTTCGGCATTTAGTCATGCCGGCCACATGACCAGGGAGATGTCTTTGGACAACGTTGGCTGTTCGGCTTTGAAACGGAGATGAGCACTGTCCCCTAGAGTCGGGAACGACTAGAACATATGTGCAGGGGGAACCTTTACCTTAACCTTAACTTCCTTCTTGGACAACATAGGAAATATCTGAAGTCAGTCTACTACAAATTCATTTTAGTCACACTTTTACTAAGAGTGGAGGCTTAAGATTGTCCTTTTCAACTACTTTTCTCTAGGGTGATTATCCTTGCTGATTTTAGTACTGGAGAGGCCCCTGAGAGACAATGACAATGTCTGACATAATACAAGACAAGATTAGCATCATTCACATGTACTATCTATCTATCAGCATATATACTTAAGACTTATATTTTCTTGCTGTTTTCTGCTAATATTTAAAGTCTTCTAGAAAGAAATGCATGTGGTCCTCATGGAATGACCACTTGTTCAATGACTGATCAAACCTGCAAACAGTGCTGAACAAGAGGTACTTATGACTGGTCTTTGATGTTCTGGTCATTGTAGCACTCCTGATATCACACAATCACAATCTGGGTGCTGGGCAACCACTCTGGATTTCTGACCATTGCACTGTCTTGCAGTCACATGATCATGATTTGCCGTGAACTGCTTGCTTAATGATTGTAACTGGGAATGCTATAAGTGCTGACACTAAGCAGGTTGGTCATGTGATATCACACTTTATGACCACATTACTTAGTAAGGTAATTTCTGGTTCCAATTACTCTCATTAAATGAGTACTATCTGTATTCTATTTAAGCAATAAAATATTACAACAAATAATTTATTTTCCAGTGATAATTAAGCAGAAAGAACACCACTGGACAACGTAGTGTGCATCTGAACCAATAGCTCTCTGAAAAATAAGATATACTGTGATTTTCTAAAATGGAAGAAGTTTGTGAACAAGCTAATATGTTTCTTTTTCATACACTGAGTACTTTGATAACACATTGTATTTAATAACTGATTAATTCAAATAGTTATAAAATAACATTAAATTTCTAGAAGCTTAACTATTAACTAAAAGGAGAATTTCTTATAATCACATTCACTCTTTTAAATTAGCGTCTATGTGTGTGCACATGTATTCCAGCACACTGTTGTGTACATACTTTCAAGTTAGTTTTTGACTCCTGGTGACTGCTTGGACAAGTCTATGGAGTTTCTTGGCAAAAAATTTTCAGAAGTGGTTTGACATTATTTGCTTTCTAAGAATGATATAGTGTCACCCTAGCTGAAGTGGAACCCATGGTCTCCTGGTTTATAGGCTGATGTCCTAACCACTACACCAAACTGGCTCTTTTTAAATGAATACATAAGTTAATTACTAATTAAATTAATTACTAATTTTAAATTAATACTGAATTGGAATGGTTCAAGAGCTCTACAAAATATTTACAGTGCATTAAAGTTCACATATTTATATGGCCACTCATCTCAATGAACATGAGTCTGGTCAGCACACAACCAACAATTAAAACAATGTCAGAGTTTAAAAATAAAAATAAAAAGAGGCTGCAGGACAAGAATATTTATCTAAACACAAATATAACCATCATGCAGGCATGATATGTTTGCAATGTATTACTTTGCAATTGATTGTGTCACAGTATAAAAAAGATTAAAAGAATATGGTCAGAATTTTATGCTACATATTCCCACGCATGGATTATCTGAATGATTACACTCTCAAAAGTTTACTTTATGCAACTGTCCAATCAAGAGTCAGATCAAAACAGATTAAAATAAATCCATCTCCTCTATCCTACATTAAGGCTTTTCAAATCCAGATTCGTAAGACAGAAATGACAATAATATAGCTTTCATTGTCACAATACAGAGTAGAAGTACAAAAAAAAAAAAAAAACAGAAATGTCACATCATCTTTTGTGAGTATTTTTCTTCAGAACATGAGATAGGCAGACCTTTGAAAGCCCAGCTTGGAATCTGAAATCCAGAGAAGAAGCCAAAACCATCACCATCATCATGATGAAAAAGTACCTAATACAATCCTAGCACACATATCAGCAACTGCATTTGTACATATGCAGAGACAGCCAGGAAAAAATGCTATTGATTCTATTCAGAATAGCACATCTGGAAGCTGTAGCCCAGAGGGCTTTTGGTCTGTTTTGTCTAGTTCACCAGTTATGACTTACCCTAGAATGAGGTGCAGGAGCCAAGGTCTCTTATGTTCTTATTACAGTACTGTAATTTTCTCTAAGTGGAACTGGTCCTTTAAACACTTGGAACCTTCTCTCAACTGGGAGAGAATCCAGCTCCTTGTCTGCTCTCCGGTGGAAGTTGGCATAATCATATAATAATCCCCAATTACAGTAGCTGAATTGTTTGTTAATTTGCTTCTGGTGCAGTTCAAGAATGTGTTAAAACATTCCTAGCACAATATGTTAAAACATTATATGGCTTAAGTCCAGGAGATCTTCTTCTGTTTCAAACTATGCAATTCAGAAACAGGACATGCAGCAGGTCCCCACCCTAACAGAGACAGATGGAGTGGTGTCCCTCAAGTATGTTTCTTTGTTAAGCTCTCTTCCTCTGAAACAGTTTGCTGCTGAAGTCTGTTAACATTCAGAAACAGTTAAAACGCTCCTTTCCCACCAGGATTTTAAGGAATAATATTTTATCCTGTTCTGATGAAATCAGCTAGATAGTATATGACAGTGATGGTGAACCTTTTTTGGCTCGCTTGCCAAAAGTGGGGGGAGTGCAGGGGGGTCTTGCATGGGCATGCCACACCCATAATGCTTTGCGCACGACCCCAGTGTGCATTCCTGCATGACCAGAGCTCCCCTTCCATTTTTGGCAAGCTTTTTTTGCCCTCCCCAGGCTCCAGAGGCTTTATAGGAGCCTGGGGAGGGTGAAAACAGCCCCCCCACCTCCCCCGGAGGCCTTCCAGGGGCTTCAGAAGTTTCCGTGAAGCCTCTGGAGCGCGAAAGGCTCCGGAGGGCTAAAACCAGCCCTACGAGCAAACCAGAAGTCCATTTCCAAACTTCTGGTTTACCCATAGGGCCGTTTTTTTGCACTCCGGAGGCTTCAAGGAAGCCTCCAGAGGGCGAAAAATGGCCTCAAAAGGCCAGCGCTGGCAAGTTTACAGGGCAATGCCTCGTGTTCCCTGACAAATGGCTCCATGTGCCACCTGTGGTACACGTGCCATAGGTTCGCCATCACGGGTATATGGGAATGTTTATAATTGATATTATGGTGGACTGTTTGTGTGTGTGTGTTGTATTTGTGCTGATAAATAAATAAAGGGAGACTAGTATAGATCTATTTCAAGCTATTTAGCTCTCATCAGCTAGCCATACCCTTACTGGGATTTGAACCTAGCTAGCTGATGAGAGCTAAATAGCTTAAAATAGATCTATACTAGTCTCCCTTTATTTATTTATCAGCAAAAATACAACACAAACATAGCAAAGGCAACATTAAAAATAAAAATATGGTTATTTGGTCTTCTGTAATGAGCCGAAGGACAGATAGGGGGAGTAGTGAGCTCCCTCCCATATTTGGGCATACCAGGGGTTGTAACACACACACACACACACATACATACATACATACATACATACATACATATTCCTATAGTACAAAGGCTGAGAGTGTACAAGGCTAAATCTATAAATAATTAATGCACAATGTAGCCTTTCATCTACACTTATTGTACCAGCTACATTGAGTAGTTCTTACATTGAAGGAAATATTAAAATAAATTTGTATATTATGATATGCTCAACTACTAGTGACGTAGGTCACAATATAACTTAACAAAGGCTATTTCGGTTTATAATACAATCCTATGCAAGTTTATTCAGAATAAAGACTCTGACCAACAAGTAGAAGAAATTAATAAAAACTGACCATTGGTTTTATGAGTGTATGAGCACCTAGAATTTGTATGAAAAGAGAGACTGGGGAGAAAATAATGAAGAAAGGAATATATTATATTTTTCTCATTGTTAATGTTGGTCTTCATTTCAGATTTTGGGCAAAATTTTAATAACTTGTTTTATTATTTGATATTATGAAATTACATTATTCTCAACATTCTTAGCATTCTTATACCTGAAAATCGTTGATAACACTGAAATATTTGCAAAAGGTTGGCATCACTTGCATTCTGAAGAAGTTTTGGGGGTATTGCACATTTTTCAGGCAATAGTGTGGATGGTATTCTGGTAAGGCATACACATTTATCTAAGAGAAACATATTTAGTAAGAATTTCCAAGTTAATAAGAGAGCAGTTACGTAATTATATGTTTATGGGTATAACTAACAAACCAGAATGGCTCAAAAATCAAACTAACTAAAATGTACCTAAATATTTGCAGCATGTAAATGCTTACTCATGACCATTTATTTATGTAGCTACCTTAGAAGATAATGTGAACCACAATTCTAAATCCTAATGAGAAAAATACTGCATGTTTTAGCCAAAGTTTTAAGAGCAGACAATAGTCTTTTAAGTTCACAGAAATACCGTACAGTTCTGAGATTTGTACTCTTTCAAGGATTAGATCTATACTGTCTATACTATCATCCTCTCATAGTGAGGATGACAAAAACAAATTGATTATGTTCATTTGTTCTATCTATCAATATTTTAGCTCTTTTCTGTGGAAACTTGGTTAAAATAATTTAGTATTTTTAAGATGCATACAAATCTATATATATATAAATGCGAAAACACTCATGCAGGAAACATGAAATCTCCAGAACTGTAAAGCCTACAAACTTGAAATTTGGCAAGTATGTTCCTCTTGGCTCCTAGGTGCTTGGTAACAAAGGAGCATTAGTATTTCTTATATTATTATTAACATGCTCTGATGCTAAGGAGTTAGACGTTCTACTCCCCCTACCAACCTGAAAGCACGGATGTGGGCGTGGCCAGCACGTGATTCATCCGGCCTGCTGGCTGAGAGTTTGGAGAGGAGCCTGAGGGAGAGAAGGAGATAGGATAGGGGAGAATTATGTGGGGCAAGCCTGAGGGAGAGAAGGAGATAAGATAGGAGAGGTTTCTGTGGGGAAAGGCTGAGGGAGAAAAGGGGATAGGATAGGGGAGGATTCTGTGGGCCAAGCCTGAGGGAGAGAAGAGGATAGGATAGGAGAGGTTTCTGTGGGGCAAGGCTGATGGAGAGAAGGGGATAGGATAGGAGAGGATTCTGTGGGGTAAAGCTGATGGAGAGAAGGGGATAGGATAGGGGAGGTTTCTATGGGGCAAGCCTAAGGGAGAGAAGGGGAGAGAAAAGTCACAGGGAGGGACTTCTCCTGGTGCTGTCCACCAAGCAACGCCAGAGGGCAGCGCCGAGGGGCAGGGCCTTCTCTGTGATGGGCCCAGCCCTCTGGAATGACCTCCCCACCGACATTAGGACAACAACCGATCTCCGCTCCTTCCGCACGAAACTCAAGACCCACCTGTTCCAACTAGCCGGCCTGGCCTGAATTATAGCTATTCTAATCCCTCTGGATAAAATTTTAAATTAGGTTTGACTTTGGGTGTTTTAATTGTTTTTTAATTGCTTTTTGCTGTTTTTAATTAATTGATTATTTATTTATTATGTGTTGTATAATGCTTTTTGTATATCTCCTCCTTGTTATTTATTTGTTGTGTAGTAAATTGTACGCCGCCCCGAGTCCCTTGGTGGAGAGGGTGCGGCATATAAAATGGATAAATAAATAAATAAATAAAAGATTGATGTAACTACTCACTAATTTTCAAGTGTCAATTTATCAAGCCCAATCACATAGTTTCATAGTGGAGCACAGGTATTCAGCTAGTAGAAGATAAGTTTAAAATAATCCTACTGGCTAAAAGAATAGCAGCAGTGCAGTTAACTATTTTTAAAAGCCTTTAATAACAATATCTACAGGACTGATGTAATATAACTCATATTCATATTCAGCGTGTGTTTATAGTAATGGAATCAGGTGGGCCTTATACAAGCCTGCTAATTTTTAAAGCCAGCCTGTACAAACCTTGCTGCTCTTATTTATCAACTGTACTGCTGATGTGAAAAGTAGAAACTCACTGGCTATTTTGAGTGTCTTGATGGAGATGAATCTTTTCTAGTTTTTCTTCTACAGTCATGTTCTCAACCAGACTGAGGGAGAGCTTCTCTCAACCAATACAAATAAGTGAATTTTGTTATCTCTCACAGTAAATTGAACTTTCAAAGGAATACAGAAACGGGGAAAGACAGAGGCCTTTATTCAAAACTCACTCTTCTATTATTCCTTTCTGCTCACCTCTCTGCAAAATTTACAGCAATTATTAAAAGCACAGATCAAACTGCACCAAAACACAGCACACATATTTACCATTTCAAGTAAATTCATATTAGGTTAATTTCTTAAAACTGCATTTTTTTTCTCTTGAGCTATTAAATAAATTAATCTTAAATGATCACACAACCATAGTGTGAAAATACCCAACAGACAGAAGGAAAAAAATGTCACTAGTGACTCAGCAATTTAAATAAAATCTGTGATGCTATAAGGCTGTAGTGACTCACCAATTTATCTGTGAGAGAGTCACTTGCTTTACTCAGAATATATACTGAAGAAATGAATTTAGGTTCAAATTAATTAGCAGCTTCTTTAGCTAACTTAAAGTTACCAGTTAAACTTTTTTTCTTCTACCACTCAGTTGGTACAATACTGATATAACTGGCATAGTTGCCATACATTTTAATGCTTAATATATAATAGTTTGAATTGGATGGTTTTACCTTTGCATATTTACAGATGTATAAGAAATAGCTGATATTATTAGTGATGAGAATATAAAATGTACGCAATGAAAGAAAGCATATCCCCAATTATAAACAGATATGATCTGCAGTTGTCAACCCTTCAAGGTAATCCAGACAGGGAAACCAAAACTAATACTAACACAGTACTATCTTGTAAGGTTATAATAACAGAGTCTTGCAAGGCTAGAAACTCCTCACCTTTCCCTGCCTTTAAATTCCAATCCAGTGTAGTGACTTGGTTCATTAGTTTTAATATGATTTTAATAATTCTGAAAAACTAAAATTATAACATTTAATGAAGTATTATTCTATTCAATCATGTCCAATTTTGAGAAACTGCTTTGGCAAGTCCCTGCAGTTTTCTTGGTTTTTCAGAAGTGGATTGCCATTGCCTCCTTTCCAGGACTGAGAGAAACTGACTGGCCTGAGGTCACCCAGCTGTTTTGTGCCAAGGGCAGGACTAAAACTCAAAAAGACCCAGTTGGTATTAGACCCAGAGGTTTTAAAAAATAAACTGGGTATAGTTTTGAATGGGATAATATAAGGTTCCTGCCTTGAGCAAGAGGCTGGACTAGAAGATCTCTGAGGTCCATTCCAGCCCTATGATTCTATATAACAGTTACACTTTGAAGATCATGCTATAAGTAAACTTTCACCTTCTTAATCCACCTGCTGTCCTTGCTTATGCAGTACAAATGAGCAATATAGACAAAATATAGAATACATGGGTCATTGCTTATGTTCATGTGTGTACAAATATCAACTTTATTTAAATATTAGAAGTCTGCAATCAATCCATATTTGGAATTATTCCTTCCAACTATCTTCTTGCAGGCCTTCTGCCTTCTTTTTTTCCCCCTGAGCAATCTGAATATTCACTAACATCCACTTTCAGGTTATTTAATCAGTTTTAACAGCACAATGCAAAAAAAGACAAATGACTATAAAGTGCTTCATCAAATGTTATCATAACTTTAGTTATTAAGAAATTGCTTTGCAGTTCCAAAAAGGTTCCCATTATTCTTCAGTAAAATAACAAAGCAAATATACTTAAAACAATAAACAATGTTAAGTATTTATAGATTCAGCCTTCCCCTTTCATTATGACCCTTCTTAAACAAAATTATGCCCTACTGGACTGGAAGTCAAATGTACAAAAGGACTGAATTGAGATCCTGTAATTCATGCACAAGTAATCTATGATTCATCCCACAGAAGGTCAATTAAATGCACGCCTCTTGGACACACACATACACAGAGGCACACAAATGCACAATATTTAAAACTAATGAACCAAGCCACTACAATGGCTTGAAAGATTACAGTGAAATAAAATATATTTGTAAAGTGACACATATTGCTTTTTCCTTAAGCACGGATTGCTCTTCCCAAATCAGTATATTTTTAACTGTATGCAGGTTATACTGAAACAATTCACTCACTATCCAGAGTTATTAATGTGTGCATGTGTATGTGCGTGTATATTTTACATTTGAAAGGAGTTTCACCCAGTTATGTGATCTAAAATACTTTCAACTAATGATCCCATCATATACGTTCCCTGTTGACTTATTTTCCCAGAAGAATATTATTCCTCCTGGTAACGTTGCTATGGTTGGATCACTGGACACAAGTTCACATCCCAAGTGGCCCCCTCTCCATGCAGTTGTTCATATCTCTGTCATCCCAGATCTCTGTTTACTTCTCCCCAATTTGTTTTCTTATCAGCCAAGATCCTGAGAAAATGAGAGAATAAGAAAGGAGAAGGAAAGGAGAAGAGGTGAGAAAGAAAAGTGCTGGGGAATAGGACAGTTGTTTAGAAGAGCATGGTAGAACTGCAGAGAAAGAAAAGGTGGAATTTATCCATAGATAACATGGGTCATGAAATTCTAAACAGCAATAGAAACAGTTCTCTCCACATCAGAGTCCTTATACATCATCCAATTCTTGTTCACAGAGACAATATATCAGACAGTAACTGAACATTAAGTTCTACTAAGAATGATATCTCAATTAATGAAGAGAAAACAACTATGAAGAATAACTTTCCCTCCAGTATTGACTTCCAGCATTCTTCACATTTGGTAGAGAAGTCTGGGAATGGAGATTCATATTTCTGGGTAGTACTTAGGTTGACTATGTCAGTAATTTTCTGTTCTCATAACATACTGGTAATGTTCTATCTATGGTTTAGTGCTGGAGAGATAATAGTAATGTTATGTTCTCTTTGATATTATATTGTTACATTATCCTTTCCAATGTCATTTGCTCCCCAAACGCCTTTGGGTAAATCTAACTTTTTTTTTCCAAATCAAGGATTCTTGCAGATATTATTCTGACTTTGACTGATAGTAGCCGAGTCCAACAATATTATCCCCAATGTTCTCTCTCTCTCTCTCTCTCTCTCTCTCTCTCTCTCTCTCTCTCTCTCTCTCTCTCTCTCTCTCCCTCCCTCCCTCCCTCTCTCTCTCTGTAGATTATAATTAGAAGAACTAAGAATCCAAATTAACAGCTTAGTTATTGACTATAGTATATACAAATATAAGAAGTTACATGATCATATTCATCATAGCCTCCCTGATTCCAAAACAGCTTACAATTATGGTACATAATTGCACCAAATGAAGATTTGCAGTTTCATTACTGAAAGAAATTGAATTCCTCAGTGGATTTTCTCTGCATATGTCGAATTTTAACAAGCAACATGATGCTAATGCTTTGGGCTATCAGAATATTCTGCATATACAAGGGCATATTTTCCTCTTATAATCACATATATTTTAGTATAATTGATACAGCTCTCAATGTCTTTATAAATGTTTCCATTTCAATTAAACTTTCTACCATAGTGACTGCCATCTTGTGGCGGATGTAAAAGTAGCTTTTTTTTTTCATTTCTTCAACTTTATATAAATAATCTATTATCTCTGATATTGGCCTCTAATAAAATGCAAAAACTGTAAATTTCACCTATTCCCAGTCATTTCCAAATCTTACTTTAATTACATTCAGCAAAACAGCAAATTGTACTGCTTAATGTATTATATTGTTATGATATAATCACTGATTTTTGTCCATTTGGGGGATATTAAAAAACACAATAGGCATTTTAGGATTTAAGACATCTCTTTTATCCGTTAACATCCCCAAGAGATAAATGGGAAGATGTATTTGCCCTTTAACACCCCCTCCCCAATAATAAGTCAAAATTTTGCTTTTGTCCATTCTGGAAATCTCTGGTAGTTGAAAGAGTTGAAGGATTGCCAAGCAATATGAAAATCAGCAGGTACATAATGGAAGTGTGAACTTTTCTTTTTTTAAAGGAATTAAAATGGAAGCACAAGTAGTGTATGCATCAAAAAATAACTCCTGAGGAGGAGCCAACGTCGCAGCCAATACTTTTGCCGCTGGGTGGTTCAATCGGATCTAAACCGTCCCGCAGAGACGGTGAACAGGAAGAATACATCTTGCTGATCTCAGGGACATTGCAAAGTCTCTGATCGATCCAAGAGCAGTTCTTCAAGCCGGCAACAAAATGTCCAGCCACCAGGCTGATGAAGTTGGGGTGGCTCCGAAATGGAAGGATACGGAAAGAGAAAGTGTTTCCAGCTGGTGAGGAATTTTTATCATTTTAAAAGAGACTGCCTATAAAAAACTTAAAAGTTAATTTAAATTTGAGAACAGAAGACATAAGCGGCGGAATTAAGCTTTGAATGGTTTTGGACAGTGGATTATCTTACTTTTTAAATGTTATTTTCCTGGATGGAATTTATGCAAGCCTTTTAAAATGAATGGATTAAGTTTTCTTCTTCTTCTTTTTTCATTATTATTTTTTGCAACCTATGGACTAAAATTCTCCCTCTTCAATACTGTATGTGTTTTTCCCGTTTTCTTCTCTATTTCATTCAAGAATTTGACTTTTTTTTGAACTTGGAATAAAAAAGATGCAAAAAGCAACAAAGAAAATTGTAACAACAGAGGGTAAGACAACACTGCTACTCGGAGGCTGGTGGTTTGTGTACTGGAAACAAAACACTTTTACTTTCCTCACTGATTATTCTGGCTTGGCACTTCAAGGTCTCACTGTTTTGTCTATAGAGAGTGATAAGAAGAAAAGCATACAGATGTTCCTTTGAAGTATATATTTAACCAGAGAAAAGTGAAAATAAGACTTATTGTGAATTTATGCTTAATCTTGTAAAAACCTTCCAAGCCAGAGCAGAAGTGTTTGTCAGCTGGAGATAATGGCATAATCTCAACAGCAGAAAGAAATTTTAAGTTTGCAAAAGATATTGTTAGAAATTCAGAAATTATCAAACACATTTGAGAGGAAGGAGAAGAAGTTGGAAAATTTAGAGCATCTAACAGTAAAATATGATGAAGAAGTTGGAGATGTTTATCAAGTGGAAAAAGTGGAGGTTAGAGTCCTAAAAACGGAAGAGAAAAATGACTACAAAGAAATTAAATCCGCTGATATCTATGGTGATTGGTTTGTGTCTGGAAATGGAAAGAGTGGAATACGGAAAGAGGAATTAAATGGAGGGGAACTCTACCACAGATGGCAAGATACAGAAGAACAAATAAAAGAATTTATGGATTTAAAGAGAGAAATTATGTTAGCAACATCATTAAAACACCACTGACAATTAAAGATAAGCTGATTAAGGAAACAGAAGAAGGGCATCGAAATTACATGAGAGACTTAAAAAGCAATGAGTTGCAAAGAGAAGGCCATACAAATTTGATTAAGGAGATGATTAGAGGACTGATACCACAAATGGCAGAAGACATGAGATTGTTTTGCTACTGGAAAGATAGAGGTTGATAGATGAAAGGGTATAATCTAAAATTAGTTAAACTTAGTGAAATGTAGTGACAGTAGATATAGTTAAATAAATAATTGATAACGATAATAATGTATACATATATATTGCTATGATAAGTAATAATTGGATATGAATACTGAATGGTACCTATGAAAGGAAGATTAGAAATTTTTTTGGTTATATATAAAGGTTAATAAAAAAGAACTGTTAAATTTAGTTAAGTTTTGTTTATTAGGAGGAAAATGCTAAAGGACACAGTCAAATAAAGGAGGGATAATGATAACAACGTATATATATGCATGGGTACAATATAAGGAAAGTGGATGTAAATTGTAAACAGTGATTTGGAAAGGAGGATTAGAAATTTTTGTTACTAAATATTATGGATGTTTAGCCAGAATAGGCCATAAGGATTCAGTGTTATTGGAGGATATTAGAAATAGCAAATGAAATGCCAGTATGTGGTCATGTTTTAAATCTTGATATATTTTATGATGAAAGACGTAAACAATTATAGTCAAATGAAAATGGAAGTATGATGATGGCAATATGTATAAATATACTGAGTTAAAATACTTGAGTTAATATGAATTATGATTGATAATTGTGGAAGAGATGCACGAAAGTCTTTTGTAACCAACTGATACACTTTCTACAGTATGTAAAGAAGGCTGATTCTTTGTGTTGTGTCTGTTTTGAAAATTAAAAATTATATATATATATATATATATATATATATATATATATATATATATATATATATATATATATATATATATATATATATATATATATATATATATATATATATATATATATATATATATATATATAACTCCCTACTATATTATAACTATATAACTA
Organism: Natrix helvetica; assembly: GCF_964273705.1. Taxonomy (NCBI): domain Eukaryota; kingdom Metazoa; phylum Chordata; class Lepidosauria; order Squamata; family Natricidae; genus Natrix; species Natrix helvetica. The sequence goes on along the minus strand of NC_138553.1, from coordinate 41,991,246 downwards.
GATATTCAGTGGTTATCCAGTGTCAAAGAGGAATTTAGGCTAATGAGGGACTGTCAATTCAACAAACTTCATAAGGTGGCTTTTGTAGAGGTAAAATGAAAATATATCTCCAAGTAAGCTACCTGGAGCTCTTAAAGAAAGGCAGGATAGAAAGATAACAGATTTATTTTTAAAATTAGGAAGACTGTAAGATATAGAACTGCTTCTTAAAGGAAATGTCAGAGCATACAAAGCAAGCATATTTTAAAGGCTTTAGAAAATCCATTTCTTCTAAGACTTCCTGGAACTGAAATTCCATTATTTTCATCACCACCTGGATTAAATATGGAATATTGGACGTCAGAATAGTTCAAAGGGGAGTGGGGAACAGCTGGGTCCAGCATAGGTTCTTAAGCAAGAGCATTCTACCTCTTTCTTTAAACTGATTGAAAATTCCTATTTCAAAGGAAGAATTTAATCATCTGACAAAACACTGGCAAGATAGAGCCATTATAAGTCAAGCTGTTGACAGCTCTAGTAAACATGAATTTGTTTGAACTGTCAAAAACCTCTCCAGTTTTTTGAGAGACAAGCAACATAACAAAAGAAGAACCCAAGTTGTTACAGACTAGTCAAATTAATGTCAAAACCAGGCAATCTTTTTGGAACAAACTCTTAAGCAAAGCCAGCATGACTTTATGAAGAATAAACCATGCCAAACCAGCACAATTTCCTTTTCTGATGGAGTGACCAGTTTAGTGGACTATGGGAATGCAGTGGACATAGTCCAGCTCAATTCTTTCTGGAAGAGAATAAGGGAAAATTAAGCTTGAGCAATGCCATCATTGTAAGATTATATAGCTTCTTGAATGCATAGTAAGTGTACATCAATCGCTCTATGTCAATATAGAAAGAAGTGCCAAGGGGAAAATCTCTGGGCTCCATTTTAGGCCCAGTGCTCTCCAACATTCTTGGATAAAAGGTTTGACTATATGGTTACCATATCTGTGGATGATCCAATGATGGGGGAGACAGCAAATATCTTAAAGGATGATATCAAAATTCAAGATGAACTTGACAAGCTGGAACATTGAGTAAAAAACAGCTACACAAATTTCAGAAAAGACAAACACAGAGACCTTCGTTTAGATATGAAAAACCAAAGACATAAGTACAGAAATAGTTTTTAAAAAGGTAATTTTTTTTAGCATAGATTGAAACACAGAACTACACCACTATTTTGCAATGCAGGGTGAGTCTTCTTCTCATCTCCAACACACAACCTCCAACTGCACAATTATTAGCTTGCTTTATATAGTACATGAAGTCGACCTTGTTCTATTCTATTCTATATGAAAGTTCTATATAGGACAAGTACTCTATATTCATTTTATGGTATACATATTCTTAATCTTGCACATGATATAAAAGAATATTGTTTGATGAAAGCAAACTTAAGTGACAACTTGTAAAACTAATATATAAACATTTTACTTCTTAAAATGATATTCTAAATACAATTCCTTCCTTTAATCAAATGAATTTACACATTTTGATAGAAATCAAATATACTGAAGATGTAGAAGAATCATATTATGCAAAATGTATATATAAACCAAGTCTTGTAAATATAATCTTGTATTTCTATAAATATATTTAATAAATAATGTCATCTAGGCCACTGGTTTTTTCCCCCATTAAGTTACACTTCATACCCATTAATTCTAGAAGTATCACTTTGTCTTATTACTTCTGAATATAAAAAATTCTCCCCACAAGGTGGTGCTAATTCTTTTTAAATCATTTGCAAGATAGGAAGAAAAAAAGGTTAAGGGGAAATGTAGAAAAGCCAGTATGTTTAATATATCTACAGGCTATTTGCAAGATTAAAGACAACAAAATGTTATATTGTGGCATTAAAATTGGTAATAGTGTGAGATTGATAAATTTTGGAAAAGAAACATTTTAACAGGAAAACTACCAATTATTTAGGGGGATTTCTGTGATTATGTATTCAATCATGCTAAACTGTTATTTATGCAGTGATCATAATCACCATGGGACATTTTTCTAATCTGGTCTGCAATTCTGGGATTGCAATAACAGAGTTTTCATTTGCTAGTCTGAATAAGCATGCATTAAGCTTTGACTCTTAAGGAACAACTCTGATAACATTGAATGTCCCACATAAACTTACAACAAGCATACCTCACTGTGTAGCACACCAATTTATTAAGCACCAGAACAACACTTCTCCAAATTTGCTGGAATCAACTAAAAGATGGCCCTTCTGGAGACTAATTTCATTATCTAGGAAGAAAAACATCCCAGATCTTTGCCTTCTGAAGCTTTCAGTTAAGCTTCTCAGCCTGGTTGAGATTTCAAAAGTTTTGACATTTAGATTTGATGGTCAAGGGTGGGAATGAAAGACCTTGTTTTATACTAGTTGATTGGAGAAGATGGAAAAACTAGCCTGGAAATATTGTGCATTTCCACTGTGATTAACATGAAACATTTTTATTCCATCCAAACAACTGGAAGCACTTTCTTTTATCTTGAAAGTAGAACATACTGACCAGAACTTTCTAAGTATTCAATTTCTTTATGGACAGATACTCCATTGCTCTGCTCCCCGCTCCCCCCGCTAATGATGATTATTTCAATATATAACCTGCCTGATCTCAAGTCACTTAAGGAGACACATAAAGGTTTTTTTAAACAAACCCATCAAAAATGGGAAGAAAAATACAACAACAAACTATCACATTAGGGAAATATGAAGAGAATTAACATACTTATGAAGATTCCAGGGCTCATCTGAAAAAGCCAGTTTTTAAAAAACCTCCTAAAAGGCAGTAGGATTGGTCCACTCATACAGGGTTAGAAGAGCAGAATGATGTCCCAGAAGGTACAAGCAGTGATAAATAAGATATTCTTCTGGGTCCCGTGACACTATTTGGTTGAGGGGCCTGAAACATGTTAATCCTGCCAGATCTTACAGGATAAGTATTTATATGCATATTAAAAAGATCCAATATCCAAAAGGTTTTTTTGTGATGAAAGTCTACATCGTAAATAGAATTAGACTCCTTCCTGAACCCCAGTGAGACATTCTTTTCACAAGAGGTTTCAATCTGAAAAATCTATTTTATGGAGTAACAATAGTGTTTTTTTCCTGTCCATGGATATTGATTCATCTTAAATGAGTTCTAATTAAACTGTATGTAGATATCTCCTAGAATATATTGACTTTTTATTTGAATTTGCAAGTGTATCATAGTTACTATTTTTAAGTAAACAGTATAGATTAGGCTTCATATATGTTATTATAAATATAAATATAATTTCAGCATTCTTCTATGACTATATAACAGTAGCCATGAACAATTATTGAAAATCCATCCCCATCCTAGGCAGTCCCATATTGCTACAAATATAGAGCAATAACAACACATCCTCTCTTCCTATATGGGAAAATATCAATAATTTTAAGGCTAAAACAACTGAGTTTTAATATTAGCTATATTGAGTTACTGTTAGCTTGAGCTAGCTTGGGATGAAAAAAAGAATGCTTAGAGCCATGAACTGAATTTAATATTACTTTAAATAATCCTAAAATTCATCTTTTGTGGAATTATGGCCCAAACAGAAGTTTGTTTAATGAATGCACATTCAACTAAGAAACGAGGTACAGTACTGTTGGATGCAACTATGTTCATGGAAGGTTTCCTGGACAATACATTAGGGATACTCTATTGTGAGCTATTACTCTGAAATTCAAAGAACCTGCTATTCATAATTAAATGAGCAATTAAAATAATGAAAACAATACTGTTTATAGTATTCCCATCTGACTTAGAATACAGGATATCATGAAATGTACATAACAAACAGAAATAACATTCAGAAGAATTTATATTGCTATACCTTAAAATTCATTTACTTGTGTTTAACCCTTTCTGTCTTATTAATATTCTCACGTAGCACTGTTAGTGCTTCAAAACAAGGAAACAAGTTATTTTTTAAAAAAATAAAAGTGTGATTTGATCTAGCTTCACTAATTTGGTGCATTAACTACAATGAGGTTTGCAATCAGTAACAAGTGATTATATACAACTGTGTGTATATTACTTTGAAATGGCTTTCAAAAACTTTTGAAATAGTGTAGGTATGAATGTTCACATGTCTGTGTCAGAGGTGGGTTGCCAATTTTTTTGCTACCGGTTCGGGTGTGCTCCTGCGCGCATGACACTTCTGGACACGTGCAGAAGCATCTGGGTGGAGCCTCCCGCTGCTGCTACTACCAGTTTGGGCTGAACCGAGAGCAACCCATCTCTCGTCTGTGTATATGCACAAATATGCCCACTTATTTTTAACTAAAAACATCACATACTGTTCTGACTTGCTTATATATTATAGTAATCTAATCCTCCCACTTAGAAAATATATTAATGCATTACATATAATTTTACTATAGATTACTTTATAATCTATTCAAAGGTGTATTTCAAATGTTTTCCTGATAGCAGACTAGAACTTATGCATATTGGCGGAATATTAAACTGTTCACACAATGCGCTAAGCCAATTTCCTTACTTCAACTATAATGTTATTTGCCTTTTATAAAGCTGTTTAAAGTGCACCATGTTTTCATTCTACCTTAATTAGGAATGACAAATTTTACATACACAAAAGTGTTATATAACCCGAGTGCCACATGGTAAAACCTATCTAAAATTTGTGTTTTTTGCAAAAATGAAAAATGTATCATATTAGGTATGTTATTTTTATAGAAGACCCACTTGGTGATATTTGAATCAACGTACAGACATGGTGGAAGCAAGGATGTTTTTCCAAGGCTAGAATAGAATGGGGATGTACAGTGTTTTTGCATAATTATTTGAAAGCTGAAGGGATACCATAGCCATCTTCAATCAAAAGAATTATTAATTGTAGCAGCATTTTTCATGGTGTGTAGTTTCCAGCAGTCAAGACTGTCTAGAAAGTATATGCCAGAGGTGGGTTCCTACAAGTTCACAATGGTTCAGTAGAACAGGTTCGTCAAATCTACTGAACCGGTTAGAAGAGGTTCCACCGGTGGACCCAGAAGTAAGTTCTGGAACGCCTGCCCGGCCCTGTTGCTCACTCGCCCTGCCCGTTCTGTCGCAGCTCGCTCACTCCCCCACCCGTCCGCACTAAACTAGCCCAGCCCGCCGCTCACTGATTGGCTGGACTGCAGCCAATCAGTGAGTGAACTGGAGTCGACCCACCCGCCTCTAACATCTGTTTAAAAGTGCAGCAGGTCCTCCCTTCATTTAGTTTTGTTTTGCTTCGCCTTACGGCAGCTTACTTCTTCCCTCAGGTAAGCAACTAAGTGCGAGGAGGGCTGGCGGGGGCAGTGGGAGGCTAGCTTACGCCAGCTCGCAGCTTTCACAAGGGAAGGTCTTCAGGCCTTACCCCATGAAAGCCGTGAGCTGGCATACGCCGAGTGGCTGAAAGGAGGTAGGCGGTGGCGGTGGCGGAGCAGAGGAGGCTAGCTTATGACACCTCGCGGCTTTTGCGAGGGAAGGCCTTCAAGCCTTGCCTCGTGAAAGCTGCGAGCAGGCATACGCCACGTGACCCAAAGGGGGGGGCGGCCTAGCTTATGCCAGCTTTCGCGAGGGAAGGCGAAGGAAGGCCTTGCCTCACAAAAGCCGTGAGTTGGCGTACGCCATGTGGCCAAAAGGTGGGCGGCAGCCACAACAGCAGCGGGTGGCAAGCTGGTGTGCGGCGACAGCAGGGGGCGAGCTGGTGTGCGGCTGCGTAGCAGGCTAGCTTACGTCAGCTCACGGCTTTTGCAAAGGAAGGCCTTCAGGCCTTGCCTCACGAAAGCCGTGAGCTGGCGTACACCACATGGCTGAAAGCAGGTGGATAGCAGCGGGAGGACTAACTTATGCCAGCTTGCGGCTTTCTTGAGGAAGGCCTTCAGGCCTTGCCTCGAGAAAGCCACAAGCTGGTGTATGCCGCGTGGCCCAAAGGGGGTTTCTTGCTACCCCCCTGCACCCCCATCTCCAGCCTCACCTGGCTGGCTAAGCCTGCCAGGTGGCAGTCCTAGCTGACCCGGTTGTCCCTTGTCCCTTCAGTCCAGCTTACCTGTTGCCTCATCGCCTGCCTGCTCCCTGCTTCATCCATCACATCGGAGAGCTGCTGATTCTGCCTGTGACCCCGTTTTTTTCTTTTATGCCTTTAATGTTTTTTAAAATAATATTTTTATTGTGTATAGAATTTTTTAAAACCGTTTTATTTAAAAGTATTGAGTATAGAATTTTTAAAAATGGTTTATTTCAATTTATTGTGTGTATATTCTTTATTTAAATTGTCTTACACTATTTAAAAAAAGATTTCACAAAATAAATTAAAATAAACCATTTAAAAAAATTCTATACTCAATACTTTTAAATGTATTGTGTATAGAATATTTTTAAATTGTTTTATTGTAATTTATTGTCCATGGAATATTTTTAATGGTTTCATTTTAAATTATTGTGTGTGGAATCTTTTTTTAAATTGTGTTAAGACTATTTAAAAAAATATTCTATCAACAATAAATTAAAATAAACCATTTAAAAATATTCTAGACTCAATACATTTAAAAGTATTGTGGATAGAATATTTTTAAATGTTTTTGTTGTAATTTATTGTGTATAGAATATTTTTAATGGTTTTTAAGGACTTTTTTATTATTTATAGAATATATTTTTAAAATTATTTTTAGGGAATTTTTATTTATTTATTGTTTATAGAATATGTTTATTACAAGAAATGTTATTCCTTTTTGCAAATGGTTTATTTGTGATGCAATATGTTGCTTTTAAGTGTGCAGTTTGGTACATGGTTTATGTGTATCAAAGTGGCTGCTTTTCTATGGGCAGGCCAGGTTGGTGCAAGGCAGCTTTGCCAGATTTTGTGTGTTTCTGTGTGATACCTGGTTGTTTAGGTAATTGGGAGGTGGTTGCTGGTTCTGTGAGCTTCCTGGCACTGTCCTTTATAATTTCCCACAATGCCTTGATGGTTTTTATTCCAGGGGCTTTGTCTTTCCTGTCCTTAAAATTAGGGGAAAAACTGGTTTCATCTGTAGACTTTTGGGGGAAATTGTTATTTTTTGGTGTTTTCCTGGCACTGTCATAGTTTGTGGGTGTGTAATGTCCTGCAGTTATCTACACATTAATAATGATAAAGTACTAATAATATTTCTTTATACATTTTAGTGACCTTTCCTTACATAATTGGTGTTTTCTTTCATACTTTTAGATTTCTAATTTCTGTTTCTGTTAGTTAGCAATTGCTAAAACAAATCCCACATGAAAAAGTATTCAAAGCCTTCTTGATTTTAATTGTCAATTTATTTATTCCTGCACATTCTAATATTTATTCATTTTCATATCTCTGTTTTTCCACTGTTGTGCAAACACAATTCCAGAAGCTGCTAACATGTGTAAAATTAAATATTTATTATATTCCCTTTCAAATAGCCAACAAAATATTTCTGGTTTTAAATCCATAACTTGCTTTACCATTGCTTATAACCACTAACTCTTGAATAGCTACTTGGACTGACCTAAGTACTGAACCTAATTCATATATTCCTGTTTTTTTGAACTGAGAACTAAATTTCAGAAAAAGAAACCTGTATTGCTGTGTGAATCTACCTATGATTCATTCATTCTTGATCTAACTTCTTGGATGAAAGACGATATCTTTCCTGTTTGTTGGGGGACATCCTTCCTGAAAAGACTGTACATTGTTGGGTGAAAACAGAGGTCCCTTCTGTTACCTGTAGTGTAGTCCTCAGCTTACAACCACAATTGAGTCCAATATTGTTTTATTTCTTCTGCAGTTAGTATTATTTAACAGGATGAAGAGTCAACAGAGTATGAACGCTAGGACAGTCATCTTTCCTATGTAATGACCGTTGTCTTACCTGAACGGTCGTTCTCAGGGTGCTGCGGGAGAGTCCAAGGAAGGGTTAACACAGCCTGTTTGCCCAAGGACTGAGTAGATTTTTCCCCTCTGGTCACGCCTCCTTTGCCTCTGCAGGGTCAGTTTTAAAAATGAGGTCTTGTCCGACGAAGACGCCCCCAGCTCGCACCTGTATACAAAGATAGTCTTGGTGCTGTTCAACAACCCTGGGCGGGTCTTGGACTCTCCCGCAGCGCCCCGAGAATGACCGTTCAGGTAAGACAACGGTCATTCTCCAGTGCGCTGCTTGGAGAGTCCAAGGAAGGGACATGCCCAAGCTATTGTGTCCCAGGGCGGGAAGAATTAGCACTGTCCGGAGCCTCAATAACCTTCTGCAAAACTCTTCTTCCAAAGGAGGCTTCGGCAGAGGCAAAGGAATCGATCTTATAGTTTCTAATAAAAGCCGTGGGGGACACCCACGTGGCCGCTCTGCAGATGTCTAGAATAGATGCCTGAGTCGCCCAGGCCGCGGTTGCGGCTGCACTTCTGGTGGAATGGGCCGTTACACCTGCTGGAACTGTTCTGCCCTGGTGGTCATAGGTCATCTTAATACAGGCCCGCAGCCAGCGTCCGATGGTTGATGAGGACACTTTGCGACCCAGTGTGCTCGGCTGAAAAGATACAAAGAAGGCCTCAGAGTGTCTAATGTCCTTAGTCCGTCTTAGGTAGAGTCGAACAGCCCTTCGCACGTCCAATTTGTGCCACCTGTGCTCCTTGGAGTGTTGAGGGTTGGGACAGAAATTCGGGAGTATAACCTCCTGAGATCTGTGAAAATGGGAATTTACCTTCGGCAAGAAGGTAGGATCCAGACGCAAGATGACCCGGTCTGGGTGGATGACGCACAGATCCTCCCTGACCGAAAGGGCTGCGATTTCAGACACCCTTCTGGCTGAAGTTATCGCTATGAGGAAAGCAGTTTTAAGAGTCAAATGTCGTAGAGAGACCTTCCTCAAAGGTTCAAATGGAGCAGCCGTTAATGCTTGTAAGACAAAAGGTAAGTTCCAGGTCGGGTACCTATGTACCGCCTGAGGTCGTATGTTGGAGGCCCCCTTCAAGAAACTCTTGACCTGGGGATGGTGACTCAGGGACTGAGAATGATGTTTAGACAGGATGGTGGACAAAGCAGCCACCTGACGCTGAAGGGTGGCCGGAGCCAGGCCCTTGTCCAAACCCTCCTGAAGGAAGTCCAATAACTGAGGGATGGAAGCCTCAATGCCATCAATGTCCCGCTGCCTGCACCAAGCAGAAAATGCAGACCAAGTAGCTTCATAAATGCGAGTAGTGGCCGGACGTCTGGAAGCTTGAATGGTCTGGATGACGTTGTCCGAGAGGCTTTGATCTTTCAGGAGCTGCCCCTCAAGTGCCAGACGGCTAACTGCAGCCACTGGGACTCTGGATGATTGATGGCCCCCTGGCGCAAGCACACCACCTCTGGGGGAATCTTCCACGGTTTCTCCACGGAAAGATCTACCAGATCTGCGAACCAGGATCTCCTGGGCCAGTGTGGAGCTACTAGGATGAGCTCCGCCCCCTCCCTCAGGAGTTTGTTGATCACCTGTGGAATCAGTGGAAGGGGCAGAAACGCATAGAGCAGGCCCGGAGGCCAGCTGGTTCTCAGGGCATCCGTCCCCACCGCTTGCATCGACCTGTAGCGAGAGAAGAACCGCTGAAGCTGCGCGTTTGCCGCCATGGCGAACAAGTCGAGCTGTGGGAGTCCGTACCTTCTTACAATCTGGGCGAACAAGTCCGGATGTAGTTGCCACTCCGAGTTCTCGATGGTCTGACGACTCAACCAATCCGCACTCACGTTGCTGGTGCCGGAGATGTGATCCGCTCTCAGCGACGCCAAGTGGATCTCCACCCATCGACCCAGGGCTTCTGCCTCTGACATGAGCCTTCTGGAGTGGGTGCCGCCTTGTCGGTTCACATGGGCCTTTGTGGCCACATTGTCGGTAAGCAACAGAACGTGGTGACCCCCTAGCTGAACAGCAAATCGCCTCAGAGCTAGGCGGGCTGCCCTGAGCTCTAGGTAATTGATGCTTTGGGCTGCCTCCACGCTCGACCACTTGCCTTGCGCCAACTGTCCCTGGCAATGTGCTCCCCAACCGTAAAGACTGGCATCGGTCGTTACCACAATCCTGTCGGGCTCCCTGAACAGACAGCCCTTCTCCACCGCCCGTGACTGCCACCAACTCAGAGAGCGTGTGACCTTCGGTGGGAGTCGAACTTTCCTGGTGGAGTTGCTGACCTTTGCTCTTTGCATTGGGAGCAAGAACCATTGCAACTCCCTGGCATGGAGTCGCGCCCAGGGAACTATGTTGAGACAGAAAATCATGATCCCTAACAATTGGGATAACTGTACTATCTGCCATACCTTGTTCTTGCGACACAACCGGATTCTGCTCCTGAGGTTTCGGAGCCTTTCCGGGGACAGAGCACCTGGCATGAGACTGAATCGATTATGGCGCCCAGGTGTTGGATGCGCGTGGAAGGTGTCATGTTGCTCTTCTCCGCGTTTACTGAAAAACCATGGTCCTGCAAGGTGCGAACAGTAATGTCTACGTCTCTCACTGCTTGTGGACGAGTTCTTGAGTGGATGATGATGTCGTCCAGATAGCACTCCAGACGGACGGGAAGCTTGCACAGGTGGGCCGCCACAGCCGCAAGAAGCTTCATGAACGTTCTGGGTGCTGAAGAGAGTCCGAACGGAAGAGCTCTGTACTGGAAGTGCCTTCCGTTGTAGCACAGCCGCAGGAACTTCCTGTGGGAGGGGTGAATGGGCACATGGAGATACGCCTCTTTGAGATCGATGGAGGTGAGCAGATCTCCTTGACGTATGCAGCTCAGGATTGACTGAAGGGACTGCATTTTGAAGCGCTTGTAGGCCAGATGTCTGTTCAGGCGCTTGAGATCTAATATGGCTCTCCACCCCCCTGAGCTTTTGGGAACCAAAAAGAGAATGGAATAGAACCCCCTCCCTTCCTGTTCCGGGGGAACTGGCTCTATTGTATTGATTTGCAGAAGATGATCTATTTCTGCCTTCATGAGTGACCTTTTTACAGGGTTCTTGGCCAGGGGACAACGAACAAAGGTTCGCGGAGGGAATGACAGGAACTCCAAGGTGAGCCCCCTCCTGATGGTGTTTAAAATCCACGTGTCCGTGGTTATTTCCTCCCAATGGTCTGCATAGAATTGCAGGCGGCCCCCAATGGGAGGAGAACCCAGGCGGTCACTTCCCACGTCTAAATTCACGGTTGTGGGAACCTCCACAAAAGGGCTTCCGAAAGGAACCCTGATTGAACTGCCTGCCCCTGGTAGCATAATTGTTTCGCTCCTGGGTCCTATCAGTAGACTGGTTGTATGGCCTTTGGAAAGAGTAAGATGAAGTGGAGGCCTGGGCACTGTCCTGTGCCCGAAAGCCCTGCTTTCTGAATGTACCCTGGCCCTTCTTGTCATTTTTCTTGAAGGTGGACGGAAGGATTTTCCTCTTATCCTTCGTCTCGATCAAGAATTTTTCTAGGGAATCCCCAAAGAGATTGCCCCCCTTGAATGGAGCCAGTGAAGCTAGCTTCCATTTCACCTTCATGTCCGCCTGCCAGTGCTGGAGCCATAGCAGGCGGCAAGAAGTAACGTTGGACGCTAGTGCCCTGGATGCGAACTTCGCTGCATGCAGGGAGGCATCAGCAGAATATTCCACAGCCGTAATGATCTTATTAAGATCATGTCACCAATGAGATGCTTCAGATGGAGGCTGAGATCTGAGTTGGCGCAGCCACAGCAAGGACGCCCTCGTAAAAAACGAGGCAGAGGTGGATGTCTTGATCGCCCAGGCGGCCGCCTGATGCATTTTGAGACAGGCCTTTTCTGATCTCTTATCTTCTGCTTTTAATCCCTCTAAGAGATCAGCAGGAAGATTCGAGTTGGAGGTCAGAGAGACCACGGGAGCATCTACCTCTGGCAATTTCAAAACATCCTCCAATTTTGGTTCTAAGGGGTACAAAGTTTTGTCTGCGCCACTGGGGTTGGCCAGGGTGCCTGGCTGCGCCCATTGGCATTGGATAACCTCCATGAACATGTCAGGGACTGGTACCAGTTCAGGATCCGGGGTTGTTTCGCTGAACAGCCCTGCCATGAGGTCCTGAGATGCAGAGGGAACTGCCTTGTCCTTAGGCTTGGCCCCAAGCTCAGTGGAAGCTCTGGCCTTGTGTAAAATAGCCTTGAACAAGGATGGTTTGAAGAGACCAGTGAAGGAAGGTTTGTCTGGAGGCATGTCCTCATCCTCCGAGAGTGCAAATTCATCAGCGGCCTCTTCCTCCCACGCAGACACCTCCGTGGTAACAGAAGTGCCCGGGGAATCGAGGGCTCGGGCCTGTTTTTCCCCGGGGGGACGAACAGCCCTAGAGGCCTTGCCACCCTTGGCTTCCTGTAACCTCATGGCCTCCACCACTCCCTGGGAAATGGCCTGCGTAATGAGCTCCCTCATTTCTGCTGACATAGCCGGGCCTTTGTCCTCCACAGGCCTGGATCGGGAATAGGCCTGACCCTTGCCACCCTTAGAGGTATCCCCATGATCCTCTACATGGAAACAACACTGGAATGAGGGTAGATCCTCCCTGACTGAAGAGCTAGGAGAATCTGGGTAACCTAGAGAGGCTGCAGGAGATCCTGACATCGAATCCCTGTCACAGAAGGAAGGAGACCTATCCTCTATGTCATCCCCCTGCTCTTAGAGATTCCTGCCCCTTGTCCCCTTGGAGTTTGGGGGCCTTGCTCCCAGCTGAAGAATGGGAAGCTTTCCCCCCTGTGCCCCTATTTCCCTTTCTCCCTTGGCCTGAGAGATCTGGCCTACTGCGCTTTCAGTTGGCCCTGCCAGCTCCTCCCTTCGCTCCAAACTTTCATCAGCCATCTGAAGTGGTTACCTTGAATAGAAGAGGTCGCTGCTGAGGGAAGGGCAGTGGATGCTGGCCAGACGGCTCCAAAGCGTCTGCAGATCTTGCTAGGAGGCTGAATTCGGCACCAGGACACTCCTTGCCGCTCCCCCTATCGTTGAGAGGGACTTTAGGCCTGCTGGAGACCCAGTCAGGCCCTTGCAATCCTTCGCGGCGATCTGCGGTGAGGCGGAGAGGCTCTGTAGGCTGCTGTTGCTATCCGGTAAAAAAATAGTAATAAAATGGCCGTCGCACCCTTTCGCACGCCAAAAAACACAGCCCAGAATGTCAGGGTTTTCCTATTGGCTGGCGCTGAAAAGCGCGCCAATTTAGCGCTTTCCAAAGTGGCCACCGCTCTCCCGATTGGCTAAAGACACCGCCTGAGGAAGCAAGGGCTTTCTAAAAACCCCTCCCCCAAGGTGGCCAGGGACAAACGGGGGATTACCGTCCTCCCTGCACTTGCCAGCAGACGCCGGACGAGCGGCCTCGCTCGTTCCACCAGCTGCGACTAGGAGCAGCTGTAGAACTCGATCGTAGCCTCAGCCTTCTAGCACAATTAACGATTCACACGTAGATCAAAGTAAAATGCAATAAAAGAAAATTGGGGAAAAATCCTAACACTAACCAACTACGGTAACTGTTTTAAAAAAGGGAAAAATATATATTGGAGAACTCAGCCTATCTACCCAAAAACTGAGAGCTCCCCAAAACTAGTCCTATCGGGCGGACTGAGTTTTTAAAACTGACCCTGCAGAGGCAAAGGAGGCGTGACCAGAGGGGAAAAATCTACTCAGTCCTTGGGCAAACAGGCTGTGTTAACCCTTCTTTGGACTCTCCAAGCAGCGCACTGGAGAAGTAGCTGTTTTATTGCTTTGTGTGCTTGTTTCATCCTTAATATAGTAGTGCAAGCAATTAAACTCTTCCTTTCTGTATCTCTTTGTGCAGGCCATTCATTGGAGCAAGGTGGTCAGTAGGTGACTTCAACACACAAAAGGACAGTAACGTTTTCTATTATTTTGTGTGCTTGTTTCATCCTAATGCAGTGCATGCAATTAAAGTCTTCCTTTTTGTGTCTCTTCTTTGTGCAGGTTATTGGAGCAAGGTGGTGAGGTGGTGGTGCAGAAGACGGACAGTAATCTTCCTTTTCTATTATTTTGTGTGCTTGTTTCATCCTAATGCAGTGCATGCGATTAAAGTCCTCCTTTCTGTGTCTCTTCTTTGTGCAGGTTATTGGAGCAAGGTGGTGAGATGGTGGTGTGCAGAAGACCGGCAAGGCAGTAATCTTCCCTCTGTAAGTAGCTGTCTTTATTGTTTTGTGTGCTTGTTTCATCCTAATGCAGTGCATGCAATGGAAGAGTTCATTTCTGTGTCTCTTCTTTGTGCAGGCCATTCATTGGAGTCAGTGATACTGAAGACTTGCAAGAACAGTCATCTTCCTTCTGTAAGTAGCTCTTTTATTGTTTTGTGTACTTATTTTAATCTTATTGTAGTTCATCCATTGGGGCAAATAATTCAGTGACATTGTCTTGGCCACTCCACCCGGTCACATGGGCGGCAAGCCACTCCCACCTGGTCACATGGGCGGCAACCCACTCCCACCCGGTCACATGGGTGGCAAGCCACTCCCACCCGGCCACATGGGCAAGCCACTCCCACCTGGTCACATGGGTGGCAAGCCACTCCCACCCGGTCACATGGGCAACAAGCCACTCCCACCCGGTCACATGGGCAGCAAGCCACTCCCACAAAGCAGGCCACACCTAAAGAAGAGGTTCCAAAATTTTTTGAAATCCACCACTGGTATATGCCCATCCATGCAAACACACAAACCTAAGGGTTGGTCCTTTAGAATTCAAGGATTTACTCAGTCCTTAAAATTTTCTAGCCTATGACATGAGACTTTTGGGGAAGATGGTCTAAATTGACATTGAAATGTATACTTGTATAATAAATTATAACACTAACTTAAAATGTATATGATGTGTGTATTTTGATATTAGTGCTTTATTATAAACTAATTATTTTGATTTACATAATCAAGTTTTCTTACTAATTATATTTATACAGCTAAATTTCCTCAAGCAAGTTCCAATAGTTAGTAAGACTCATACCTCCAAAAAAGTGAATGCAATCTTAGGTTGCATTAAGAAAAGCAGTTCCAAACTACTTCTGGAAAGTGGTGACAGTTCTGGAGGGTACATTGACAAGCCAAACTGTCTCCATAAAGGGTAAGGAGGATGATAGATTGAGTGACTACATTTATATCCCACATCTGAACACTTTGTCTGTTACTGATCATCACGATATAGATAGGACACTGAGGAACTTAAAAGAGTGCAGCCAAGAGTGACAAGTATGGCAAAGGATTTGGAGATTAAATCCTATGACAAGCTATTAAAGGAACTTGTGTGTTTAGCTTAAAGAAGATATAAGAGGCAATATATGATACCAGTCTTCAAGAGATGGTGCCTTTGAGGTGAAAACACTCACCTACCTTTCAGAAGGTTGAGAGTTTAATCCTAGCAGCGACAGATATTTCTCTATCAGGGCGCAAAGAGAAAATATCTGCTGTGAACTCTACGTAGGCATCAGGAAGGTCATCCGGCCAGTAAATGCTCAGCTCCACTTAGTCACCATGACTCCATCCCGATAAAAGGGATTACAGAGTCATAAAAAGAAAAAAAATGACACCAGTCTTCAAATACAGGAAAAGATATTGCAGGGCAGAGGATATGGATTTATTCTCCACAGAACAAAAATCAATGGGTAGACGTTTTCTAGAGGGTGATCTACAGTTGAAATAAAAAGGAACGCCCAGACTGCAAGAGCTATTAAGCACTGGAATAGTCTGCCTCTTGAAGACCTGAGTGCTTCATAAGATTGCATAGCATTTGTCCAGGATGACATGAGGATTCCTGCACTAAAGTTAGCATTCTATGGAGAAATATAAGTAGAAATTCTACTGCCTTCAAAATGTTAATGTGGCATTAGATAGGGTGGGTCCTTTATTAAGAAGGAGTAGATGTTCTCAAAGATATTTTATGATTCTACCATTGCAGCTGGCAGAGCAGGATCTGACACAATTCATGCTGAAACAATCTTTTAGGTAGTATCAGGAACAGGGATGAGTAATAGATAAAGAGAAAAGTTGATTTATTTTGTTACAACAAGCCATTTTAAAGTATTTAGACGGGAGTGCTCAGCATCATTTCAGTCCCCCTTTCAACTCTCCTTCAGATAGTAAAATATCTTGGGCTGGTATTGAAGCTAATGGCCTGTATATTACCCATTTCCTAATCTACCAAATTAATTTTAAAAATAAAATATAAGAAATCTCAGGCTGTAACAGAAAGACATTTTCCACTATCCCACTACATATATAGAAATAAGCCCAACCATATTTAAGAAAAATCTAAGGCTCATACCAAATAAATATTAGCTTTTTCAGAGAAAAAAAATATTTCTAAAGGTTTTGGATTTTGTAACAACACAGCATGAAAAGGTACACCTTTTAAAAATTGTTTTCACTTTTGCCAGAGAAAAATGATAAAAATGATTTATCTCACTTACTTTTCTTACTTTTAAATAGAATTTCCTCTAGTTACTGTATACCAAATATTTGTATTTTGTATTTTGGGTTGTTTTTCCCCCTTAAGTAGCAGTGAACACAGGTAGTCTTCAACATGACCACAATTGATCCCAACCTTTCTGTTAAGACATTTTAAATGAGTTTTGTCCCATTTTATGACCTTTCTTGCCTCAGTTGTTAAGTGAATCACTGGAGTTGATAAGTTAGTAACACAGATGTTAAGTGAATCTGGCTTACTCATTGACTTTGCTTGTGAGAAGGTGGCAAAAGGGGATCACATGACCTTGGGACAAAGCAACTGTCATAAATATGTACCAGTTGCCAAGCATCTGAAGAACTTTAATCACATGATTATGGGGATGCTGCAAAGGTCATATCTGTGAAAAACTATCAAAAGTCACTTTTTTCAGTGCCGTTGTTTCTAATGTAAACAACTGTACCATGAACTCACAGATCAGACGGAATGTTTTCTCTAGCATCAGAAGAAACCAAATGCCCCAAAGTTTTTTCTTCTCTTTGAGAACCCCATCCACAGCTCCTTCCAGAGAGAAAACAACATCGACCCAATTATGAGGGTCACAGTGGGCATCTTTTTCTGTCTCTATGTTGCAAGAAATATTTGCAATAATTAGCCTCTATAATAAAAAGCATTAGTGTTAAACTGACTCAACAACATGTTTCCCCCCCCCAATCTTACCAGTCAAATAGATTCCAGAATTTAATATAAATGACTTAATTATATGGTACCTCCTTATTTATTAATTTATTTTTTTATTTTGGAGACAACTTTAAAGGAACTAGAATTACAGTATGACATGTGAGCTCTATAAGATATATAATGCTTCCAGATGAATTAATCTTTGTACCCTTGATCAAAAGGCACTGCAGTGGTAAGTTTTTTTCGCTTTCTCATAAAAAGAAAATATGAAGGTAGAGGTGATAAAACAAGAGGATTACTGCATGCATACTTATTTATACATAAGTGAAGAGATTGCATAATAAAGCTCTTGTTTAAAAGAGCTCAGATAGTTCAGAAAACTGGTTTAACAGCAAATGAGCAGAATCATAAGTACAACTTTGATTCCTATTGACAGTAGATGTAGTAAACTATAGCAACATCAGTGGGTTTTTTTTTTAAATTGTGCCATTTAAACCATAGACTTTGAAACAAACCAGGTTTGTTTCACCAACCTGTTCCAAAAAAAAACCCAAACCAGGTTTTTGGTTTACAGACACAGTAATTAAAGCTTCATCTGCATCTCCTGACAGGATGGTAAGAATTGATGGGCTTTAAAATAGTTCTCAATTTGCTGACCAACTAGAAGTCTGCTGAACCAAATGAATATTCTGGCTTATAACTTGCAGAAAGTAACAAAATGATATTATGGTTACTCTATTTAAATATCAGCATTTATATTTTGTCCAAAATACTTTCTTTCCATTTATTTGCATTGCACCATATTAAGTTTTTAAAAGGTGCTAATATTTCTTTTGGAAGGAAAATGTATCCCTGTCTGCTATGAGGCCTGTCAAAATCTTTCTGATAAGAGAACATGAGGATTTCTCTATCTTCTCTTTTTAAATGTTTATGTAGCACTTTTTCTCTCTCTCAGCGCTTGTCAGGAAGATCAGTCTGACCCTACAAAGATGAACGATCTGCTAGCAAATAGAGAGCAGAAAATATGAAGTAAGCCAGAGACATAAAGTACCTCAGTTTTGTGCAAACCTAATCCTGCTTTAATTGAATTCTTCTCATAAACTGCTAGCATGGATCAAAACACAAGCAGAAGAAGGTGAGATAAATTAAGTTCTGTGAACTAGTAATAAAAACTAATCCTGGTTAAACATCATTTGTCCATTGTAAGAAAAGATTCTGTGCAGAGTTTTAAACATTGCATATTAGCACTATTACTATGGTTTATGAATAATGTGAAAATAAAACTAAACTTGCCTGATTAAAATGCTAGCTAGAGCAGTGTTTCTTAAGCATTTTGCAAAATTAAATTTGACACTACATAGAATACTTTATTTAAAATAACAGCATTTATTTAAAATAACAGTATTAAACCCAAGGTATTAACATAAACAAAATATTTTTCATGAAAAAAATCTAAGTTTTAACAAATAAAAATAACACTGAAAAGAGTGACAATTCTTAAAATTTCTTGCAAATCTCTTTAATATATGGAAAATAGTTTTTACTTTTTAAATCCCTGAGGGAGTATCGATGGGATGCTAGGACTCCTTGGACAACTTTTTTAACAAACACCATCCTGGAGCATTTGATAGACTTTGTGAAAAAATATTAAAAAGTCTGGCAAGTGAGTGAAAGATTAATGGTCGTCGTAATTATACTATAGCGAGTTCTCTATCTGCTGTATATTAAAGAAACATTTTAAACATACAACATACAGTTTCATTTATATAAATGAACTTTTTATTCTCCATAGACTTAATGTGCATTATTTTAAAACAAAAGCAAAATAACAACTTGGCAATGTTAAAATGCTGTCTTACCTAACCTCCTTGATTCCTTCCTAAACGCTATACAAGAAGGCTGGAATCTGAGTGGCATCCAGCATGCTCACTTTTTCGAAGATGGAGCATTCTTACTTAAGTAGTGCAGTTGGAGTCTTCCAAATTATAGTTAGCCTAGTGGATGCAGACAACTCTCCCTGCTGCTACAGTATGTTACCTTGGGGGGGGGGGTGGCAGGAGGTCAGAGTGCTTAAAGTGATATTCTGTGTCCCATCTGCCTGCCATATTTTCCATGGATGAACTCAGAAGGAGTCCTAGGACGTAAAGCCAGCAAATATCTACTAGTGAAGCATCAGCTGAGTATTCGGCTGGTGCAATAATTTTGTTGACATCCTGGTGCAATCTAGTGTTGCCAGCTGGCAATTTGGATTGCTGGTTACGAAGCCAGAAGAGGGATGCCCTATTGAAAAAGGAAGAGGAGGAAGCGGCCCTCATGGCCCATGCAGTAGCTTGGTGGGTCTTGTGGCAGGCCTTCTCCGCCTTTTTATCCTCTGCTTTGAGTCCTTTCAGCAGATCAGCTGGAAGCACAAAGTTGGAAGTTAGGGCAACTATGGGATCATCCACAAGAGGAAACTTTAAGAGCTCCTCAATATTGCTCTCCATAGAGTAGAGCTTTTTATCTACACCACTAGGATTTGACATTGACCCTGGCTGTGCCCATTGGCACTGGAGGACATCCAGGAAAAGCTGAGGGGCTGGAACCAGTTCCTGGGATGGAGTGATTTCCTTGAAAAGGCCAGTGCCAGGATCCTGAGATCCAATGGCCTCCTTATTTCCCTGCTCCATGGCCTCCTTATTGGTCTGTCCTGGTATACCCATCTGGGAGGAAGAGGTCCTGGCCTTGGTGAGGATAGCCTTGAACATTGAGGGTCTGAATAACCCAGAAAATGTGGGTGTGTCAGGAACTGGATTTTCATCTTCTGACAAATCCGGCCACTCCTGTCCACCCTCCTCAACCTCAGATTCCTCACTGACAGCAGAAGAAGCAAGAGATGATGACCTCTGTACCTGGTCCTTGGAACTGGGGACCTGCGGCCTGGTTCTGGATATACTCTGAGGAGGCAGACTGAGGCCCAGTTGTTTAATGCCCTGAGCGATCCCCTGAGATATCGCATTTGCTGGACAGATTATGACCCTGGTCCTCAGCTGGGTGATGGTTTTTGGCTCTAGGCCTAGGGGACAGAGATCCCTCCACTTCCTCAATGAGGGAGCAGGCCTCATGCACTGATTCCTCTGCCAGGGATGGACTGATGGACCTAGGAGATGCCCTGGATGGGTCAGACGAAAGGTCAAGCTCCCCTTCCTCCACCAGGGATGGCGAAATATCCAAATGAGAGTGAGGGATGGAAGGACCGGCAGAAGCCTCCATCGGTGGAGAAGGGGCCCTGGCAAGACTTTGGGCCCTTTGAAATTGTTTTTCCAGGGCCCTCTGGCTTCTCTCTGCTAATCTTTCAGAGCTTTGGACACCTTTTTAGGTTTGGGCTGTTTTCCCTTCAGTGTACACCCAGCCCCCGCACGCTTGCCAGCAGGTCCAAGCCTGCTACGCTTACTGATGGAGGGACCTGTTTGCTCCATGTCCTTGGTTGCGCTGATGGATGTCATGCCAGAGGATTAGGCCAATTAATTTCTTCCCCTCTGCCAGAGGATTAGCTCTGCAGGACTGTTGTTGATGGAAATTCAGTCAATTAAGTCCAATATAACAAGTCTCTGTCCTGAGGGAATGTGGTGAAACAAGCAGGGATAAAATGGTGATTTGCAGAAGAGTCCAAGACGCCTGCAGATTCGCGCTCAAATGAAATCTCAAACTAAACAGGATATGGCTAAGGCAGACAGCCAAACACCCTGCAGCCACTCAGACCCTCTTCCTGGGGAGGGGGAGACCTGCCTGGAAGCCCGGAGCAAGGTCACAAAATTAAAACACCTTCCCAGCGGCAATCTGCAGTTGGAGACAGGCAGCGGCCTTCCAAACGGCCAGAAA
This sequence comes from Natrix helvetica, assembly GCF_964273705.1. Classification (NCBI taxonomy): domain Eukaryota; kingdom Metazoa; phylum Chordata; class Lepidosauria; order Squamata; family Natricidae; genus Natrix; species Natrix helvetica. The sequence goes on along the minus strand of NC_138553.1, from coordinate 41,970,236 downwards.
ATCTTCGCGCCAATTTTAAAGGCTGCAAAATGGCTGCCGTGTGGCTCACAGCAACACCGGGGCTGTCAGCAATCCAGAGGGCTCTCAGGAGCCTCCGGAGCGATAAACAAACCCTCTGACACATTTTAGGGCACTCCTAAACTTCCTACCTACCCCTAGGCTCATTAGCAGCCGCTAATGAGCCCCTGCGGTGGTGCCCCAACCACGATGATCGCAGAAGGCAGCCTCGCTCCAAGCAAGCCTGCTCTGCATGTACGAGGTGAGGAAAAAGAAATTCAAACTGCAAAGGAATCTAACCTGAACTAAGATGAAACAAAAACAAGAAAATTCACAAAGGCTACACTAACTACACTGTTTGGAGAGTCCAACTTGCTGCACAAGACTGGAGCTCCCTTTAGGGCGACTGAGTTTTTTAAACTTGTAGAATACGTACGAAAGGCGAGCGGAGTCGTGAGGAGAATCAAATAGTCTTTATTAACACACAACAGTCTCAACAGAATACAGGAGAGAATCAACTGCAGGGTTCGTCTGACAGCTATTTATACGAAGCTGTCAGACGAACCAGCCAATCCCCAAGCCAGAGTTTCCCCGCTCTCAGCCAAGTCGCGTCTTAGCCAATCAGACGCGACCTGGCTGTTGCTAGTGCAGATGCCGGCTGTCAGGGGGAAATCCCTGACGTCATCTGCCTGGACACAATACTCCTTCCCCCCCAGTGACTGCGCATGTGCAGGCGACGCACAAACGTAGTCACGCAAATAGTCTGGGCGGCGCCAGACCCGCCCAGAACGCCTCAGTTCGACAGGAGGCGCCGGAGAGGAAGGTGGTGTCCGTCGAAGCTCCTCCCGCAAGGAAGTGGAGCTCCGGGCGCCATCTTGGAGGCCCACCCCTGACGGAGAAAGACAAGGCCCAGGTAGGCAGGGCCGAGGGGGCGCGGCCGAAGGCGGGCTTGAGCAGGGCACTTCTTGGTAGGCCTGACCTGACTCGGGGAAGGCCATTTGGAAACCGGGAGGCTGACGCCTAACGGGCGGCACACCCTCAACAATGGACGGCCGGGAGGCGGCGTCTGAGGACGGGAAGGCCCTTGGCAGCTGGACCGGGCGATCAATGTCTGGTGGAAGGGCACCAGGAAACGGAACGTTGGAGGGCTCAGGCGCAGCGACGTCGATGGTCGACCTGGCGGGGGTGTTGTCGCTGTTGCAAGGCAGGCGGCGCCTCAATTGATCCAGGTGCCGCCGCCATTCGGTCCCATCAGGTAGCTGGACCCTGTAAGAACAGGGGCCGGTTATGGCGGAGATGGTGGCAGGCACCCACCTAACCGCCCCTGAGAATGCCTGAGCCCAAACAGAATCGCCCAGAAGGAAAGAACGGGAAGGGGGCCCCAGGTTGCCAGGCTGTTCACTTGAATAGAGTGGGTGCAACCTATCCAAGGTGGTCCGCAGGCGCCGGCCCATCAGCAGCTCAGCTGGAGTCTTCCCGGTCAGGGGGCAAGGAGTGGCATGCTGTACCAACAGGTAAGCAGCCACCCTTGATGGCCAGTCTGCCCCATCCATCCTGCCTAACGCCTCCTTGGCCGAGCGGACCGCCCGTTCCGCCCGGCCATTACTAGCCGGATGGTATGGGGCGACTGGGGCATGGCGGATACCCTGAGAAGCCAGGAACAGTTGGAACGCGGTGGATGCGAATTGAGGCCCGTTATCAGAGACAAGGACGTCCGGCAAGCCATGGGTGGCGAAAAGCCTAGTCAGCTCCCTGATCATGGCCTCGGCTGTGGTGGACCTCATGAGGATGAGCTCCACCCAGCGCGAATATGCATCCACCACCACCAAAAAGACCTGGCCTCTGAAGGGACCCGCAAAATCCACGTGAATGCGGGACCAAGGTCCACGGGGCAATTCCCATTCCCTCGGAGCGGCTGCCGGTGGCGCCGGTCGGGAATGTTGGCAGGGGGAGCAGCCGGCCACCCAGGCGGCTATCTCGTCATCAATATGAGGCCACCAGACATAGCTGCGCGCCAGGCACTTCATGCGCACTATGCCTGGGTGGCCCTCATGAAGGCGAGACAGCACCCGATGGCGCAGGCTGGGTGGAATGACCACCCTGTCACCCCACAGGAGGCACCCACTGTGAAGTGAAAGCTCCAACTGCCTGGCCTTGAAGGGACGAAGGTGCTCTGGCACCGGTCCCTCAGGCCAGCCCCTATGAACCCATCTCATGACCTGTGACAGGTCAGGGTCAGCCCTAGATTTTGAGGCCACCTCTCCGGAAGAGAGTGGCAGAGCCAAATCCGCTATGGCCAAAACCGACAGGCAAGGCACTGTCGGGGGGTCTGCCACGGGCAGGGGGCAGCGGCTGAGGGCATCAGCGTGCCCAATGTGCTTGCCCGGGCGGTAGAGCAGAGTGTAGCTGTATGCAGCCAGGAACTCTGTCCACCTTGTCATGCGCGGAGAAAGAATGGGAGGGGTCGGCTTGTTACCTGCCAAAAGCCCAAGGAGTGGCTTATGGTCGGTGAACAAAGTAAAGTGCCGACCATAGAGGTAATCATGGAACCTCTTAATCCCTGACACTGCAGCCAGAGCCTCCTTGTCGATCTGGCTGTAGTTGCGTTCTGCAGAAGTCAGTGTCCGGGAATAAAAGGCTATGGGGGCCTCTGAGCCATTGGGCAGCACATGGCTCAGGACCGCCCCCAAACCCACGGGGGAGGCGTCACAAGCAAGAGTCAAAGGCAGCTTGTCCGAATATTGAACGAGGACTGCCTCTGACGTCAGTAAGTCTTTGACAGCTGCGAACGCATGCGCTTCGCGGCTGCCCCAGCGCCAGGCTGCCGATTGGTCGAGCAACCGATGCAGCGGCTCGGCTAGTGACGCCTTATGCGGCAGGAAAGGCGCGTAGAAGTTGAGCAAGCCAAGGAACGCCTGCAGCTCCGTCTTGGAGGCAGGCGTGGGGGCGTTCCTGATGGCTGCTACCTTTGAAGGGGTGGGGTGAATTCCTTGGGCGTCAATTGTGAAGCCCAGGAAATCAACCCGGGGCACAGCAAATGAGCATTTGCTGCGCTTCAATTTTAAACCCGCGCCCCTGAAACGCTCGAGGACCTTCACTAGTACTTCGATGAGGCCCGATCGGCTGCTGGCGGCGATCAGGACGTCATGGAAATACGGCACCACGCCAGGGAGCCCATGGAGCAGCCGCTCCATAAGGCTCTGGAAGATCCCCGGGGCTACGGAAACGCCGAATTGCAAGCGGCGGCAACGGAAAGCTCCACGGTGGGTGACGATGGTCTGCGCAGCCGCCGCCTCGTCATCCACCGGGAGCTGCTGGTAGGCCTGCGCCATATCCAGCTTCGCAAAGATGCAGCTCTGCCCCAAAGAGTGGAGCAAGTGCTGCACTACCGGAACTGGATAGGGGTTCGCCTGGAGGGCAAGGTTGATGGTGGATTTAAAATCGGCGCAGAGGCGAATGGACCCATCCGCCTTAACTGGGATGACCAAAGGGGTCTCCCACTTGGAGTAATCCACCGGCTCCAAGACTCCCTGCGCGACGAGCTTGTCTAGCTCCGCATCAACCTTTGCCCTCAAGGCGAAAGGCACCCTACGGGCCTTCAGCCTAATGGGGGCAACCTGGGGGTCTAGGTTCAAGGAGATGGGCGTGCCCTTATACGCCCCCAGCTGCCCATCAAACACATCAGAAAATCTGGCAAGGACGTCGGCCACGTCAGGAGGCGTGGCCACCACTTGCCTTACCCCGTGCACTGATAGGCCAAGTGCCGGGAACCAGTCAAGGCCCAGGAGAGCCGGCAAAGGCTTTTCCACCACTAGTAGGGGAAGGCACCCCGAAAAGTCCCCGTATTCCACCCGCACCAGGTGACAACCCAGGGTTGGAATTAGAGTCCCCTGGTAGTCCCGTAGGGTTGCGTCTGGGAAGGAGAGCTGGGTCTTCGGGATGCCTGGACAGAGGCGGGAGAACTCTGCCCACGACAGAAGGGATCGGGATGACCCCGAGTCCACCTCCATGGTGCAGGGGGAGCCCTCGATGAGGAGTGACGCCTTGATGCGCTCTGCACCTGCACCCGTATGGTAGGCCAACTCTGCGGGGTTGGCGTGGAAGTCAGCGTCCACGGCGTAGCAGCCTCCGCACGAAGGCTGCTGCTGCTGCTGCTGCTGCTGTCGTCCGGCACGGCCTCCAGGTTGCTGTTTGACGGCGGCTGTGGTCGGGACGTCTTCTGGGCGCTGTGGTAAAGGAAGCTGCGCTCGGCAGACCAGGGCCAAATGTCCCTTCTTAAGGCAGCGGCGGCAAACAGCGGCTTTAAAGGGGCAACCCGAACGGTCGTGGTTGCCTCCACAGCCAAGGCAAGTGGTCACAGCTTCCCGGGCTCGCTGAGGGACGCGTCTTCTAGCGGACTGGCCAATGCGCGCCACCGCTCCCTCCTCAGGATAGTCATTTGGCAAGGGAACTAGTTCGTCCACCAGACATGTGCGGCCCGGCGGAGGCGGCAGGTTGAACATCTCCGCCATTGACTCGTCGGAGAGTTCAGCCACCCTTGCTTGCTCGATGGCCCCAGTCAGCGTGATGTCTGCTTGTGACAGGAGCCGCCGGCGAAGGCGCAGATCTTTTACGCCGCTGACGAACTGCTCCGTGAGGTTGCGATCGAGGTCGGCAAACTCGCACCTCATCGCCGCGGTGCGAAGCGACTGGAGGAACTGGCTCACCGACTCCTCCGGCTTCTGGACACAGCGCCTGAAAGCGTAGTGCCTCGCCACCCAGGATGGCGTGGGGGCGTAATGGCGCTGAAGGCGCTCCGTTAAAGTGGCCCAGTCCAGAGAATGGACTGGCTGTGGGGCGGCTAATGAGCGAGCGGCGCTAAACATTGGCGTGCCGCAGCAGCTCAAGAAGAAGCTGCACTTCTCGTCGTCTGGTACATCGCGACGGCCGTTGGCTATCAGGTAGCACTCGAAGCGCTCCATGAACGCTTCCCAAGTCTCGCCGTCGCAGCCAAATGGAACGAATGTTGGCATTGCCGACATGGTCTCCTCAGAGCTCGAGCTAGGCTGGCAGGAAACGGGTCGCCGGTACTATCGTGCCAAGATGGAACGCTCGGTGGGTTAGCGGCTGGATCCCACCTTCGTCGCCAGTGTAGAATACGCACGAAAGGCGAGCGGAGTCGTGAGGAGAATCAAATAGTCTTTATTAACACACAACAGTCTCAACAGAATACAGGAGAGAATCAACTGCAGGGTTCGTCTGACAGCTATTTATACGAAGCTGTCAGACGAACCAGCCAATCCCCAAGCCAGAGTTTCCCCGCTCTCAGCCAGGTCGCGTCTTAGCCAATCAGACGCGACCTGGCTGTTGCTAGTGCAGATGCCGGCTGTCAGGGGGAAATCCCTGACGTCATCTGCCTGGACACAATAAAACTGGCCTCTAAAAGGAGCAGGGGGCATGGCTACACAATCTTTGATCTCAGTCCTTGGGCAGCAAGCTGAAGTTAACCCATGCTTGGACTCTCCAAGCAGCGCCTAGGAGAAACAGTACTTCTTCCAGCTAATATTTCTTCCAGCTTAATATCAAAGTACAGACTTTCAGCTAAGTTTGTAACAGCTGAACAAGTTATTACAAAAAACCCAACAACTTGCAGCTGCTTTTGCCCTATGTATGCCTTTACCCATCTTGGAACTACTTAATGGATTTGTGATGTGTCACATTATGCTATTAGTTAGAACACAGGAAACAAATTGCACTGGAGCAGAACTGGTTTAATAGTAAAGTGAATGTGACAATGGCAAATAAAATGCTTCTAGAAACTCAAAACAGAGTACAAAAGCACAAACATAGAATAACACTACCTGTACTGAATATCTCAATCATATGACACACTGTGCTGTGTGTACTTAGCAATCTTAGCACTGATCCACACAATCAGCTTGCCCCAATGTAATTTCTCACAAGCAGGAATATAAAGGTTATTATTATACAAGCACAAACAGTGTTGCCCAGTTAAACTGCTTTGCTTCATTTCATTACAAGCAAACATCTCCATTCTAATTGGTTGCTATACACTTCAACACAAATGCTCATCTCTCTGGTTAGTAGACACTGCTCTCCATGGCTACCGTTTTTAATAATTCACCAATAGAATAATGAAATTCTGACCTTCTTTTTTAAAAGTTTAACAATTAAACAGTGAAATGGCAGATAGCTCCTTTAAAAAAAACAACTAAAAACTAAAAACAAAAAGCAAAAAGCAAAAACAAGTGAACTTGAAAACACTTCTTTTCCTTTCTAGCCCATTTGACAGCCAAAATTCTTAAAGTGTGTTCTTTTCATTTCTTACTGGTCTACTGGGTAGATGCACCAGATGAGAAATCGCAAGGTCAGAAAGGAAATTCACACAAAAGGTATATAGATCTGCTAATGCATCAGTTAGACTGATTAAACATCCTACACTCATGTTTTCCAACAAGTTTGAATAAATAATTTTATCTCTGAAAATAAGCAATAATGCTTTTTTTCCCACCACTGCACAGCAACTGTAATTCTAACAGTTTTCTATTTCTAGAGTTAGATGGGTGAATTGCTTCTCAGATTAAAAAGTGACCCTAAGGCAATTTAAAAATTCCATTTTAAAATTTTACCGTATGTTGAGTTTATTTCTTTTCATTAAATATTTTATACAGCCTGTTTTTATGATTTTGTGTTATTCCAAGAATTGTTCAAAACTCAGTCCAGATTAATAAAGCAGTTAAAAAAATATTGTTGGTATATGTCTATACCAGGGGTGTCCAAACTTGGGAACTTTAAGACTTGTGGACTTCTACTCCCAGAATTCACCAGCCAGCTCTGCTGGCTAGGGAATTCTGGGAGTTGAAGTCCACAAGTCTTAAAGTTCCCAAGTTTGGACACCCCTGGTATAGACAATACATAGGCAGTCCTCGATTAACAACTATAATTGGGATCAGGAGCTAGTGAGGTGGTCATAAAGGAAAAGAATCACATGAACATACTGACTTACAAGGACAGTTTTGATTGTCGTTGTTGAGCAAATCCTGCACAGTTAAGTATGATGAGACATAAATGTGATTTGTGACTTCCTGCCAGCATTCATGACGTTACTTGTCAGAAATCAGCAATGAAGGCTGCAAATGGCAATTACATGTGGGACATTGTGAACACTGTAAATACGAGTTGGTTGCCAACATTCAAATCACAAACACATGATACAGGGATGCTGCTAATGTCAAATGAAAACTAAACAAGTGGTTGCTAAGTGAGGACTATCTGTATATGGTATACAATAGCATTCACATTCAAAAAATCATTATATTGAATTCTGAATAGATATGTACCAGAACTACATTTTTACATGAGGCAAGAACTATTAACATGGTTTTTGAAAACTGGTTCCAAATAAAACCTATTATACAATTAAGTGACTTTTTATACTCAGTTACTCTATAAAAAGTATAACTACTATTTTACATATTATTTAAGTTTTTCAAAATGAACTAGAAATGAGCCTATATGGATCACAATCTGCATTTCCACCTCAATTAAAGTTTAATTTAATTGTTTGCTTAATTCACTATAATATGAACTCTAGTGTATAAATGTAATTTGAGTAATTGTTGGTAGGCTTCTTAGTCTGATTCTATGGTTTGCTTCAGCTGCTGGTTAACAAGCATGTGGATAAATAAACATCTCAAGAACAAATATCTTTCCCGGAAAAGCTAGATACAGCTGCTACTTGATCTCAAATTGTTTTCCTAACCTACTTATTATTGCCCATTGCTTTCTCAGGTCGCTCCTTCGTGGTAACAGTGTTGTTTTTCATCCAGTTTGCCTCTACTTTCTTCTTACTAATTCTTATATGCTTGCCACAACATCACATTCTTCACTGTACTTCCAGAGAAGAATTCAATCAATAGTTGTAAGAAACATTTTTGGTTTCTGCAGTTATTTGTTTCATATATTTATTTTTTGCAATATGTCAGTATCATCCATTCCTGAAAACTCTGAATAGCTAACAATAAAAAAACATTGTTAAAAGTCCTCAGAAACATCAATTCACCCACCCTAAAGAGTAATTAAAAATTCAAACAACATTGAATGAGACCAAGAAAAACAGACCATGTAAAGTTTCTATCAATGCAACCCAATTTCTTAATATGTTTTTCTCTTGGACTAGACGGGAAAGCAAGGTATTAAAACTGGTCTTCTAAAACCCAAGAGCGAAAAGAGTTAAAGAGTTCCAAAAGCATAGGAACAGCAGTTGAAAATAGCCACTTCTAGGTCCTGTCACATGGCATTCTCAAAGGGATTGGACCTGGATAGAATTAGCCTTGAGAAGATATGGAGACATGTAAGGCTTCAAAGAAAACCATCAGTGCCTTTAATTGCAATCTAGAAGCCAACTGGCAACCAATGCAGTACCCAAAGCAATGGGTTCACCTGAATATAACAAGAAACTGTCATTATTGCCTGGACTATCACACTTTGTACTAGCTGTTGCTTCATAATGCTTTTCCAGGATAGCCCAATATACAGCATGTTACAGTACTCCATACAGCAAATTCTTTTTTTTATATAAACAAGTTTTATTGGTTTTTTTAAAATTTACAAGGGAAAAGGTAGTGGAAAAGGTATACAAATTTTGGCAGTTGCAAAGTATGGTAAGCGCCCCCTCCCTCCATACTCATAGTATACATCTAAGTAAAAATCATTAATACATAGTGGTATATAGTCAGCATATTAATTCCATTGGTATTTTCGATCAGTTTATGTCAAAAAGATTTTCTTATTCATTTTTGTGATCTGAGCTTTCTTGGTATTGCCCCATCTCCCCCCGCCGACAGAGCTCCGGCCCCTCCCGTGTCCTGTATGTCTGTTATAGGATCTTCTGTTTTTTCTAGGTGTATTTTGTTTTTTTCCATAAAGGCCTGCGCCTCTATGGGTGTATTGATTCTAATTCTTGTCTCCTCCCAGAATATTAACATACCTTCAGGCATCAGCCATCTGAACCACACCCCCTTCTGGTATAATTTATTCGCTAGTTGCGAATAATTTTTTCTTTTTTCCCTCACTTTCTTGGGGATCTGCTTCAGAATGGCTATTTCCCTATTTTGATATGTCAAGGCTTGCCCCCTTTGTGCACTCAGAATTTCATCTCTTGTGCTTTTTCTAAGAAATTTAATGTGTACCTCCCTGGGTACGTTGTGTGTTCTAGCGTAGGCTGAGTTCACTCTATAAACCAGGTCTATCTCCCACCCCATCTGTTGTTTTTCTTTATGAATGTATTCAGCCAAAATACTTCTCATGATGTCCCTTATGCTTTCATCATCTGCTTCCATCACATTTTGGAATCGAAGGTAAAAGGACATTCTCTCAAACTCTATTTTCATCTGTTGGGTATCAAGTTCTTTGTTTTCCTTCTGCACCCCCTCCACCCCCTCCCTCATCTCAGCCGCCGCACCCTCCAGAAGGTCCAGTCTCTGTGAGTTCGTATTAATTTGGGCCTGATTCTCTTTAATTTCTTCTTTCATCTCCTTTAGTTGTTTCTTGATTTCCTCTTGTCCCTGTAAAATTTGCTGAAACATTTGTTGAAAGTCCAACTCTGTACTTTTAGGTTGCATCAGAGCTGTTATCATTGATTGTGTAGCAGGGCTGGAAGTTGCTGATGTCGGGGCAGAGGTAGCAAAGCCAGGCTTTCCAGGAGGTGGTCTTTTAGTAGGCATTGTTTATAGAATAAAGAGTTCAGTCAGTGTAGAGAATGGACAGTCAGAGTGGCAGAGCAGCCAGAAGAGTCCAGGAGACAGAGGGTCCAGGCAGAAGAGAGTTTCTCTGATCACCCTGGCAGTAGAGCAAAGTTTTTCACTCCAGGGAGTTCAAAGAGTAACAATCCACAAGAGATTTATCTGAGTAGCACGGAGACAAAGACCGGAAGCCTGAATTTTTAAAGGTGGAGTCAGGTTTCACAGTTCATGAAGACAACGGAAGTGTGCCATCTTGCCCTGTCAGCTTCGGGTTTAGAGGCATAACAAAGTTTTCAAAGTTCAAAGATCCCAAAGTTCTCAGGTCATCAATATGTTATGGGGTTAAGTTCAAAGAAAATCACTTTAAGAAAGGGTGTGGCATCATTGGTTGGCTCTCCCCCCTCCTCCTTCCCCTGGGGCTGAGAGCAAAATTGTTCCAAGCCGCCTGTCCAAGGGGGGGGGGAAATCCCCCTCCCTCCAGCTGCGCCTCTCAAGTCAGCCGAGAGAAAAAGTTTTAAACTGCTGGCAAATTCTTCAAGTCAGTAAAGGGGATGGAGGGGGGTCTGCGCCTCACCGCACCGCCGCTGCGTCCTTCTGCTTGCTCATTCTCCGCACAGCCTCTCAGCGAAAATGCCCACGCGTCCTCCGATCTGCTCCCCGGTGCCTTGGGCGAGGCGGGGGACCTCCCGCCGGCCGCTGCCGATCCAGGGATCCCCCGCGGTGCCGCCCCTTCGGCAGGACACCTCTACGGGCGTCCTGTGCCCCCCAAGGAGTGGGAAAGCCCACCGGGGAGCCGGAGCGAGCAACAAGTTGCCCGTCGCCGTCAGCCGCCGGAACCAGAAGTCCATACAGCAAATTCTGATTGCATCAGCAAGGTTACCTGCTCTTATGTAGTCTTCAGTAATAGCATCACTTTAGTGTTTATAGGGCCTGACCTAAGAGAGTTCTGGCCCCACCCTTAACTGATTCTATGACTGAACCAAGTAGGCAGCTAGTTTGCTGTAGTGTTTAAGATATCAGGCTAGTAATTGGGAGACCATGAGTTCTAGATCTGCCTTAGGCACAAAGCCAACTGGGTAACCTTGGGCCAGTCACTTTTTCTAAGCCTTATGAAGGAAGCAATGACCAACTATTTCTGAAATCTTATCAAGAAAACTACAGTAATCAATGCTGATTCAAAGGCACAAACAAATGAAGATTGAACCTAAAGTATTCTCTCAAAGCACCACCTAGCATTCATGGTGCCAGTTTAAATCAATTACTTGGAAACAACTCTATAATTTATCTCATAGCAACTACCAAAGCCACCACTAACTCTCTAAAGGTCCAAGAAGTCCTGTTGACATCTGCACTTAAACAACAACAGTAGTAAGACAAAAATACAACACTCATTGTGAGTCAAAAATACAGGTAACAAAGGCTAGGGCTTGCCTTCCATGATCTTTTACATCAGAAATAGGCAATCCTCTTGCTCTTGAACCATTAACAACATTAGATTATTTGCAAAAGCTCTTTAAATGTATGTTTCTATACCATTTATCATAAAATATGCACTTTTCATAATTACAAGTTATATAAAAAGGTAATCCATATTCCAATTTGTGATTAGGGTGGACAGTACAAATTAGGCTGCTTTAATTTCAATTAAATTAAAATCCACAATTGTAAGTACACCACCACTCTGATGTAGAATTTTGATCCTAAAAGGTAAATGCCACTATGGTAGGATATACATGACAAGTGATCAATGAGGAGAACTAAAGCAGGGCTACCCGCCTAGTATCATCCAGATGTTGGTAGCTTTCCTACTGAGCAGCTGAGTACCTATTGATAGGGTGGGTTCTGGCAGTCCCTACTGCCTGTTTGCTCGTGGGCGCTCCCCACGCTTGCGGTGCTTGATGCACGCTGTGTATGCATGCGCAGTACAATAACAATTGTTCTGTGCATGCGCAGAACCCAAAAACAAGATGGTGCCTCCTATGGCGCCGCCCGGAGAACCAGTTCAGGGATGTGGCAGGCCTCTGTCGCTACCGGTTCCAGCGACCCAGGCCACCAAACCACTACCGGTTCAGCTGAACCGATCCAAACTGGTAGGAACCCACCAATGTCTATTGAGATTACATATATAAGATATGAATAGTGCTATATGGAGAAGAGAGCTGATGTCGCGATGGCACAATATGCGATCTTGGTGTTCCAAGATCGCATTCGAATTCCTGCCGCTGGACATTCCATTTGGACCTAAACTGTCCCACAGAGACGGTGATTGAGAAGGGCACCTCCTGCTGATCTCAGGGACATCACAAAGTCCCTGAAAGATCCAGGAATAGCCTTTTTTCCCGGTGACAGAAATGCAGCTAATGAAGCTGCTGAAGTTTGGACAGCTCCGGAACAGGAAGAAAGCGGAAAGAGAAAGTGTGTCGAATTGGTGAGGAAATTTTATTATTAGAGGAAGAGACTACCCAAGAAAAAAAATTTAAGTTAAGATTGAAGATAAAAGACTGTAGGCGGGAGATTGATCTGCATTGAACTTAGTGTGTTATCTAGTTTTTAATTTCTTTTTTCACGGATGGAACTTTTTGTAGGGGCTCCCTATTTTTTAAACTGAATGGATTAATTCTTTCTTCTTCTTTTTCCACTTTTTCTTATACCTATAGATTAAAATTCTCCTCCTTTTTTTATAATGCTTGATTTGATTGATTGGATTGTTTTTGATATCCATTTAAGGTTTTTTTCTTTCTTAAACTTGGAATATAAAGAAGAAAATAAGAAGAATTATAAAGAGGGTTGTAACAACAGGAGGAAAAGCAGTTATACTGCCACAGAGGTTAGATACATTGTTTTTTCTTCTTTCTCTTTGATCACTTGAGATTCAAGTTTCTTTCAGCTTGTTTACTGACAGTGATAGTAGGAAGTGCACAAGTTGAAGTTGTTTATACAGGTGCCTTTTGGAAGTTCTATCACTAGCTATTGGAGAGAAGACAACATTTTGACTTGAAAGATAATAAATGAACCTGTTTGAAGTTTATTAAAATAGCCTTGAACCCTATAGTGGCAGTGCCTGCAAAACTGGAAGAATGGCTCAGCAGGAAAAAGAAACTCTAACATTACAAATGATTATGTTTGAAATTCAAAATCTATTAGTTGTGACAGAGAGAATTGAAAAGAGTTTGGAGAATATGGAATACAAAACAGAAAAATCTGATGGAGAAACTGAGGATGTTTACCAAATGAAGAAAGTGGAGGACAGAGTTCAAAAGATGGAAGAAAAAAATGAGCAAAGAGATAAGAAAACTGTGGATACTGACAACAAAGTGAGTGTGGTTGGTAATGACAAGAGTGGAATATGGAAAGGGGAGATGGATGGATTGGAACTCTACCCCCGACTTCAAAGCACAGAAGAAGAAAAGAGAGAAAAATTGACAGAGATAAGGAGAGAAATCTTGATAGAAGCACTAGTGATAACCAAAGATAAGCTGATGGAAAGAGCAGATATTGGGTTTCAAGCTTTTGTGAGACATGAAAGGAACAGCATGTTGCCAAGGGAGGTTTATAAAAGATTTATTAAGAAAGCAACTAGAACATTAATGCTACAAATGGCAAGAGATATAAGACCGTACTATTACTGGAAAGATACAGGTTGATGCAATGAAAATGTATAATAAAAAATTAAGCTAAATTTAGTTTACTAGTAGTATGTATAAAATGAAGCGACAATAGCTATAGTTAAATAATGATTAATAATGATAACAATATATATAGATATATTAGTTTGATAATATGAAATTTTATATAAACAATATATGGAGATTATGAGAGGAGGTTTAAAAGCTTTATCTAGAATATATTATGTAGATGTATTGTGATTGGATGATTTTAGGATGATTTAATGGAATGTTATCATATAATCCTATTCTAGATTTTGAATATTATATATAAAAGGACATAAAAACAATTATAGTAAAATTAAGGTTGAGATATAATAATTGTGATATACATGAATATAGGTGAATTTAAAATATGCCATTTGATGTGAAAAGCAGGTGGTGACTATGGAAGAGATGCATGGAAATACTGTAACCAACTGACACACTTTCTACAATTTGTAATGGAAGATGGGGTTTTTTTTTAATTTTTATGTTTGTTTGTCCTTGTTTAAAAACAATTATTTTTTTTAAAAAAAATAGTGCTATATAAATATGAAAGGATATTACCGTATATACTTGAGTATAAGCCGACTCGAGTATAAGCCGAGACCCCTAATTTTACCCCAAAAAACTGGAAAAAGTTATTGACTCGAGTATAAGCCGAGGCTGGGAAATGCAGCAGCTCACAATAAATATATATATTGCTCGTTTGCGTCCGGGGTTCATGCTAGTCTTTCATGCTATGAAACAGAGCATGCGCAGGCTCCTTACCTCTATCGCGTTTAAGCTGTACTGCGCCTGCGCGGTAGGACTTTCTTCATTCGCAGCCCATCCGGATGACGTGTCACGCTGGGAGCTGCATCTTCTGTGAATGGCGATCCCGGAAGCACCGAAGCCTCGGCCACGCGCAAGTCCTCGGTAAGTTCTTTTTTTTTTTTTTTGTTCACTGGAGTATAAGCCGAAGTGGATTTTTCAGCCCAAAAAGTGGGCTGAAAAATTCGGCTTATACTCAAGTATATACGGTATTTCCTATATACAATATATTCCCTTTTTGCTGGTTTTTTTTTAAATAAATACATAGAATATTTGAGGAGGAGGGGCAGAAAACCTTGCACAAACTCATTAAAGATAACATAATTTACAGCCATGCTGTATCTATCTGTCAGTTTCCCAGCTTTTACCCCAAATATTCCTTCCTGTACAATTTCCTTCATTAGGTATCTAACAGAATCTCACTGACAAGACAATTTTCTCTAGCTTTCTTCACATTCTTAATTTATTTTTCCGTCAAACCAACTATCTATAAATGAAAGACTGTTTTTACTTTTAAAAGAGCAGGATTAAATTAATTTTAAAAAATTCACGCTTAGGGGAAAATTGAAGATGCTATCAAACATCACACAATCACCTTAATATTTACAGGAACACTTATCTTATTATTTTGTTGTGACTTTTAAGGCTGCTGAATAGAGCACAAGAAAGACTCTAATCTGCACATGCCAAGAAATCTGCTTCTGTTTTTAAATAAATTGAAATTGAATGACAAAGGCTATAAAGAGTCAATGAGGAAGGATGTGGCCATTTTACAATACTGTAACATACATCATCACATTTTCAAGTCATTCTTCCTGTGCAAATGCAGTGTAAAAAATTATCTCTACAAATATGACTGTTTGGGCTCAAAGGAATTTTATTGAAATATCTCTGCTTCCAAGTATTATTATACCGCCATTTTAATTATACCTTGCCAACTTGGTGTCCTCTGACACAGAGGGGGCAAGTGGAGTGTGATTGAAACTGGCAAACTTTATCCTCCTTGAAGTATAAATGTTTGAAACTGGCAGACTTTATACTCCTTGAAGCTGACATGGATTAGTGTTGATTTAGGTAATAAAATATTGGAGTAAAACTGGAACATCTGATGATGAATTAAAAAGTGTTTTTACATAGTATCGGGATAATAGCAGGGCAACACCCTGGAACCAAAAAAAGGACTAGTATTGCCAAGGCACGACTGTGATAAAATGCACATGCAAACAAGGTCATCACACATAGGGCCAGTCCTATTGCAGTACTAAAATGAAACATTTATCTCAGGCAGCTGTTTTTGAGAGATGGCTGCAAGTTGGTGAAGAAGAAAGTTGTGTAACATGCCTTGCCTGAAGCTTTCTCATGTGGTCATACTGCTGCTGTTCCATTTTCAGTAATAAATGCAGATTCAGCTATCAGTCAAGTCAGATTATACGTGGTATGGCACTTGAGCCATCATTTTGTTGATTGCAAAATATAGATCAGACTGCTCACGTACACTGTAGTTTGTAAAGCATGACATAATGGCTCTAACTCCTTCTGGTATTTCCCTCATAATTGTGCTAATAAGGTGCCCTTCTGTGGTCAAACTTTTATACTTTTTGCTTTACCTTCTTGTCCCTTGTAAATGCATACTAATTTATTGGATGGATTTATGCACCATCATTCTACTTGAAAGAGTAACTAAGTGGTTAACAAAACTAAAAATGGGAAAGAAGGATCTTTTTGGAATGTACTATGGACAATTCAATGAAATCCGAGTTATGCTGAAATGTCTTAGCAAAGAAAAAAAAACAAGGGGGTGTAGTTTGGTTTTAAAGTGAATCTAATAATTCTGGAGGTGAGGAAAAATACAAGTTTTAGCTTAATCTCATCCATCAGGCCATCTTCTTACTAAAATGAATAAGAGTATTCAATTGGAGCGTGCAAAACATAGCTGCTTCACAACATACTTAAGTACGCATGGGGCATCTCTCTTTGAATCAATAAGGCAGCCTCCTCTTTTGCAAAAAGGATTAGATATTTATGGCACTGTACTTCTAATTGTTAAGGAATCTGTATGTGTATGTATGTATCTGCATGCACACGCATAAGATTAAAGGAAGAGGAAATAATGTTCATAAATTAAGATTACAGAGAATGAACATACATACCTGGGGCAGTGCAGAATTCAGTTGTCGTTGCAGAGAATCTCTGTCGTAAATTACATCTTGAAGTCGTTGCTGTGCCATAGATAAACTTTCTTGGGTCTCCCGAAGAGTGTCTAGAAGACGATCTCTTTCATCCAGCATATTCACCATTAGCTGTTCAAAGTGAGAATCGGAGTCCGATCCGCTGCTCTGGGACCCCCTTTGACTCATTGGGGTGTCCTCGTTTATCGTAGGCATCACTTCGCACATCATTTCTTAAAATAAAGAGAGGGAGGAAAGTAGAAAACTTTCAGTAAAAGGCAGCCAAAAGCTTTTATTTATGACAGAGAGGGGAAGAGAAAGTGAAGGAGAAAGAGGGAGGGAGGGAGAGAGAGGGAGAGGGAGAGAGATTGATCCCATATTCAGTTGCCTCATATTGTTTTGTTTTTGACTATTAGGCCAAAAGCTGCCCAGCAGCTATTTAAAAAATATATTATGATGCCATGATATCTCTATCAGGGCAGTTCAACTAGCACAGAATACAGTGTATTTTGAAAACACGGCAGAGTTTGTTTGTTTACTTAAGGATGGCTTTTATTTAAATGATCTTCTTCCACTTATTACTTCGTATATATATTTTGTGCTATCGTGAACAACTCTGCTTAGGATCTCTATACAAAAGAATCCATTGTCAACTTTCAGCTAAAGAAAATCAAGCTTCCCTTCAGGGCAGTTTGCCTAGGAAAGAGGATAACCCTTCAACTAGGAGAGATTTCCCAAGAAAGCTAATTTATTTATTTTATTTAATTATTTGTTAAATTTATTTGCCACCTATCTCATGGGTCTATTCTAGGCGGCTTCCAATATAAAAATGAAAAAAAAATGAAAGGAAGGTAAACAGAATAGAAGTAAAGTAATAGAATGAAAGGATCACTATGAGAATACACCAATAGGATAGCCAAAAAGATATTAATCGCCTAGTTAGATTCTTCTTAATAAGTATTTATGGTTAAATCATAGATATTCTATATTAGTTATGCAGTTTAACTAAATGAAAATAAACAATCACTATATTTAATCTTAGCTATCATTATTAAAATAGTTAAAATGTATGTAAATATGAGTGGAACTCACAAAAGCTAAACCAATATATAATCAACAAGAAGCAAAATATCTGTCCCTCTCTGTAAACAGCCACGTCAAGAACAACTGGAGTTCTTCAAACCATAATTTTTGGTTTGAAATATTGTACATTCTTTGCTGGGTAGATTCTCAAAAACTGTGGCTCATGATCCTTTTATGAGTTGCAAAGAATTGGAGGAGGTAAACACCCAAAACAGAATTACTGTCAGAATCTATTCCTAATCTGCCTAGACAAGCTGGCAGCTGGCTCTTCCAAACAAAACACAGAAGAATTCTGATAGGTCTTCCGTTTTATGCACAGAGAATTTGCTAAGAACTGAATCTGACAAGTTGAAAGCCCAACAGTTGCCAAGCTGGAGAGAACCATAACATAGACATGCCTAATTACCAAAAGCCATTAAATCTTCAGATAACTTAGAAATAGAGTAATGCCCCTTATTTAAACTCTAGGCATTTAAACTTTATTTTAAACAGAAATGCATAAAATTGCCCACTTGCATTTGCATTTCAGAGAACAAACCATAGATCTGTATAAGGCTACAGTTTTCCCTAGAATACAAAGTCTAATCTAATGAAGTTGTGGACAAGGATTTCCTATATCTGAATTAGGGTTTAAATGTCAGGAGAAGTGAGATTTACTGCCAGCTGTGAAGCTTGGCAAGCTCTCTGCTGTGAAGCTTGGCAAAATTGATATGAAAACTCATTCGAAGAATAGCTTGAACAAGTTCTGAAATAGGGTTTGACTCATATTATACGTTGCTTGACTTTTCAGATTCTTACAAATGTTTATAGTACCCAAAGTGAGTGGGACTCTAAAACTCTTTCCAGATACCTTGGATGAATGCTTTTAAAAGGGATATGAAGGTCCTTAAAAGAAGCACCAATTGAACAGAAACCCACAATTCAATTAGAAAGAATAAGAAAGTAAATGCAAGTTATATATTTGAATTTTAGTATGAGGAATTGGATGGGCAAATTTTGTAGAATAAATGTGTCCAGCTGTTAAGAAACATAAAAGATACTTCTTAGGTTTTAAATGTGATGTTTTTAGGTATTTATTTCTTAGTACAGCCTATCTCCCCCTCCAAATGTATTTTAAATGTAGCTTAATTATTATGATTGGTTTTATTGTATTGACTGTACACCGCCCCGAGTCCCTTTTTGGGAGAGGGGCGGTCTAAAAATCTAAGAAATAAAATAAATAAATAAATAAATAAAGATGAAATTAACTCATCAGAAAATTATTATAGTCCCTCAAAATATAAAAAAGGATGGAGATTAGATTTGCTGGCATATTTAAAAAATGTGAAGTTCATATGATTTGGCCTTATCCAATTATAGTTTTGGTTTGGTTTCAAATTACTATATACATCAATAATATTATAGTTAAGTTTCTCAATGTGATGCTGAACTAAAATTTTAAAACATGAAATTTACCATCTAATGAAGAGCTTTAGTGTACCAATCCTGGGGCACAATAAAGAGGATAATTATATAAAATTGGAAAGAAATTTTATTAATTTTAAGGAACAGGTTCAGGATATCAGTTTATTATCAGGTTTTGAAAAATCTCTGTGCTCTAAAAAAAGATGACACAATAAGTTGTTAGGTGTAGTTTTAACAACAAACTTGAAGATTGACTTACTGCATTTGGTTGTAGAGGTTTTTTTTCTCTTAATTACTATTTTCTTTTATCACATTTAATTTTTCACTATATTATGCCTGCCTCCTGTTTTACTCACTGTCAGATGTTTATTTTCTTCTGATGATGTAGCTTTTAAAATTTATTCCACTATTTAAAAATAGAGACCACCATGAATTTTTTTTAAAAATCCGCAAACTTCAAAATTCGAAGAATGTGCTGAATTTTTTTCCTTAGTAAATTCATTTTTACTGTAATATTAGATTATCCAGCTTTAACCTTGGTATGCTTGTTTTGCCTGAGGACAGAAACAGATTTATCTTTACAGCTGGTACTTTCAAAAATAGAGAACTAACAACCATTTCCTTAGTTTTTCATATCAACAAGCTCTGCACCAAATAAAGCTTATGAAGCAACATAGATGCAGTTAAGATCTCTCTCTCTCTCTCTCTCTCTCTCTCTGTGTGTGTGTCTGTCTCTCTCTGTGTCTCTGTCTCTGTCTCTCTCTCTTGCTTCCCATATCATGATCATGATCACTAGTGTAATCATTTGGTCCAATACAAAGTTTTTGAAAACTCAAAAACAGGTACAGGTTGTCTCGACTTACAACAGTTCATTTAGGGACCGTTTGAGGTTACAACAGCACTGAAAAAAGTAACTTATGACTGTTTTTCACATGACCATTGCAGCATTATGATCAAATGTGATCAAAATTCAGACACTTGGCAATTAACTTATAAAATATAAGTTAATTGCCAAGTGTCTGAATTTTACAATTGCAGTGTTCCAGAGTCATGTGATCACCTTTTGCGAACTTTTGACAAGCAAAGTCAACGGGAAAGCCATATTCACTTAATAACCATCTTACTAACTTAACAAATGTAGTGATTCTTTTAACAACCGTGGCAAGAAAGATCATAAAATGGTGCAAAATTCCCTTAACTCTCCCACTTAACAACAAAAATTTTGGGCTCAATTGTGGTAGTAAGTCAAAGTCTATCTGCAAATGATGTGTGTGTGTGTGTGTGTGTGTGTGTGTGTGTGTGTGTAATTTGATATATCATTTTATAAACTTGAGTTGGCTTAGTAAAGTTATTTGTCTTAATGGATTTTTTTATAGCTACTTTTACCTTTACAATTGGAAAAGCTGATGGTTAATTTTATTCATTTATTGTTCCTACACAGTCACTCACACATACACATATATACACACACTCCTTCCAAAGCATTTTCCCAGTGCATTTTATTCATCATTTTAAAGACATATTTAAAAATGAACTAAATCAGAAATATAGTATTTTTCATAAGAGTCAAGAAGATCAAAGACATTTTTAAAACCCATTGGCACCTTGGAACTTTTTTAAAAAATTGCAATATATTATAATAATTAATTTTACTATATGATCAGTGAGAAATTGATTTTTATAAGGTATTCCACATCTTAACAGTGCCTATCTGACTATAGTAAATAAAGATTTTATAAAATATAATTTGATAGGTGTCAAGACAAAGGCACCCATTTGGAGTACCTTCATTTTAATCGATTTTATAATGAGCAGACCAACTTGTAGAAATATAGACAAAGAAAAGAATATTTATTTATCTGACATGTACTTCTTTTCTTCTATGCATTTAGGCATGGGTGTCAAACTCAATTTCACTGACGGCCACATCACAGTTGTGTTTGATCCGGGAGGGGGAAGCTGGGGGGTGCAGCCAGGGTGGGAGTGGCCAGTTCGACATCACTCATGTCGGGGGCGCCTGGATGGCCTGAATGTTGTGCCAGCGAAAACAGAGCTCAGGGGGGGCTGCTGTTTTTGCTGGCAAAGGGTTACAGGAGGCCATCACAGCTGAAAATTGAGCTCCGTTTTTGCTGGCAGAGGCACCGCAAGCCGGCCTTCGTTGTTTACAGGGCAGCCCCACAGGCCAGATTTAAGCACCCTGCGGGCCGAATCCAGCCTATGGGCCTTGAGTTTGAGCCCCCTGCATTAAGGTCTCCATGATCACAAAAGTTATTGGTCAACACTTTCTGTAAAAATGTGAAAATCATGAAAACTTGTACTAACATCTCCCAGATATTTCCTGTGTGCCTAAAATGTTACATATATGTCTTAAAGTCAAACTGGAGTAACCTAATGCAGATATACAGATACACAAAGGTCACAAAGCATCCTATCAAATGACTCTCTCTGGAACACTGAAGATGCACACGTCCTGCCCTCACTGAATGCAGCAAGTAGCAGGTTTTTTGTACGTGATAAATTTTACAGCCACTATTGTAAAAACCTGATTCATGAATAGAGATCACTCAGATATAGAGACCTGACTGTAATATGATTCCTCCCCAGTAATAACCTCTTATTAAAATGTGATCATTGGATACAAAATTTCCTTTTTATGAGATTAGCGCACTCACATTTTTTATGAGATAACTGATTAGTACACTCTCATTAAAAATTACAAGCCTGAAGGATGTGGCTTTTAAAAACAGCTTTGTCCAGAGCTAATGGAGCACAGGGCTCTGCAGTTCCTGATGTAAAATAAGTTTAATCCTATCACTTGAGGGTTTTTTTTTTAAACACAAAAATATTTATTACATAAACAACCACCTCTAAGTGGCTTGACACTGTATTTTATGTTCAAAAATTAAATTACAAAATAAATCATGAAATTAAGTCTGACAAAAGGAAAGACACAGTTTGAACATTTGCAAGACTACACGGATGAACTAGCTACAAGAATTCAGAGCTTCTCATATTAATTTGAGCATCTAATCCTACTTTACAGAAATCTTCATTGAAGGAAGATCTCATGTAAATGTTTCATTCACAATATTTAACCTTCACAAAACAGATATCAATAGATTGAGGGTAATTTGGAGATTTGAATGAAGGTTTGTTTTCATGAGAAAAAAAATTGTGATAGAAAAGGAGAAAACCATCAATTGATTCTTCCTCACAGGCATTATTAGCCATTTTGGATTAGTGGTTAAGGCACCAGGCTAGAAGCCAGGAAACTGAGTTTGAGTCATACCTTAGATATGAAAGCTGGCCAGGTGATTTTGGGTCATTCACTCTCTCTCTCTGTCCATCCCACCACACAAGGCCTTGTTGCTAGTATTAGATATATCTGCAACCCTGAGTTACTTAAAATACTAATAAAATTGGGCTATAAATAAATAATATAAATTTCTTCCATGCTTGAATTATCAGAAAAGTATGCTTATATAAATTGCCTTGCTCCATGTCTGATGCTTAATGTGTCTCAGCAGCAATGTAAGCTAATAATGCTCTCCTGAGAAAGTTAATGCAGAGTTTTAAGGCAATGATTGGTGCATTTTCAAACTCCTTTTTCCATCCCACTCAGCAACACCTGACTAAAAAAACAAAAAAAAAAGCCTAAAAACCCCACCAATAACTTTCCATAATGTGTGGTGGAGGGGACCCCAACCACGTGCCTGAATGAGGGTTTAACCATCATTTAAGTTGCCTGAAAGAACGCAGGTCTTTCTATTTTATGTTAGGTCACTATAGAATTCCACTGTCAGTACTAAAACTGTCAGCTGTCAAACAATATGATAGAAAAGAATTGGCAAGAATGGGAATGAGCTCATAACAGTGGTAGGATTCATTTTTTTTTACTACTGCTTCTGTGGGTGTGGCTTGATGGGCATGGCAGGGGAAGGATACTGTAAAATCTCCATTCCCACTCCACTCCAGGGGAAGGTTACTGCAAAATCCCCATTTTCTCCCAATCATCTGGGACTCAGGAGGCAGAGAATAGATGGGGGTGGGACCAGTCAGCGGTGGCATTTACCGGTTCTCCGAACTACTCAAAATTTTCACTACCGGTGGAAAACCAGCACTTTAAATTGCATCTGGAAACAAATTGGTAACTAATGCAGCACTGATAATAGTTTTGTTACATGTACCGTATATCTGCACATGTGCCATATATCTGCATATTTACTACCTGAGCAGGTACATTCTGCACCAGTTGAAGTTTCCAAATTTGTTTATTTATTATTTAGAAAATTTATATTGCCGCCTATTCAAGGCGGCTTACAGGAATAAAAACATCATATACAAAAAATAAAATAAGAAGAAAAATAATTAAATAATAAATTAAATAATAAAAGAATAGCCTTCCACCCCGGCGACAACATATTACACAAGCCATTTAATGGGCTCCATCCTGCTCTGGGTTCCTCAGGCCCACTGGAAGAACCAGGTCTCCAGCGCGTTCCAGATAAGTATTAGAGTGGGACGATTCTAATCTCTGGTGAATGTTTTAGAGCAGTGGTTCCCAAAGCGGGTGGTACCGCCCTCTGGGGGGCGGTAGGATGGCTTAGGGGGGTGCTAAGAGGCAAGGGGGATGGTAGAGGAGTGCTGGAGGTGGCCCCCTCTAGCGAGCCATTTAGAACCAGTTTGCTCACTCACCCCCGCCCATCCGGAAGCTGCTCAATCACTTGCTTTCCCCTCCCGTCCGCACTATGCTAGCCCTGCCTACCGCTCACTGATTGGCTGGCTCACCAATCGCCGTGCCCGCCTCTAAGAGCCCTATCTAAACCCAATTACATTTTTTTCTGGTTGGCTTTCTATAGATAGGGCCCTTAGAGGCGGGTGGGGCGATTGGTGAGCCAGCCAATCAGTGAGCAGTAGGCAGGGCTAGCATAGCGCAGATGGGCAGGGGGAGTGAGCGATCAAAGGGAGGCCCCTTTGCCTCCCTTCGCTCCCACTTTGTCTTGATGAGGTTGCCACAGCTGCCGGGCGCGGACGGACAGAGGTAGCCAGAGCGGTGGGGCAGCCCAGGCGGGCAGGCGAGCAAGCGAGCTGCCTGATCCTCCATTGCTCGCCCGCCTGGGCCACTCTGGCTACCTCCATCCGTCCGCGCCCGGCAGCAGCAGCAACCTCATCAAGACAAAGTGGGAGCAAAGGGAGGTGAAGGGGCCTCGGTGCCCTGCCTGATCCTCCTTCGCTTGCTCGCTATTTTGCCTGTATGGGGCGCCTCGGCAGAAGCCCTTTGCTGGCGGCCAGACCTCCCCTCCCTGGGGCGATGGGCGGTAGTTTGCGCGGTGCAGCCAGTGCCTAGGAGGTAAGCTCCCACTGCCGTCCCCACCCCCGCGTCTGTGCTTGTAAGGCGGCCATGCAGCCCTGCGCTATAAGCAAGGCTGCTGAATCCTAAGGGAGATGCGAATGGGACCAAAATTTGAAAAACAGGTGAAATTGTTTCTGGAGACCAGAAGCAAACACACACACACACACACACACACACACACTCATAGCAAAAGTGTCTGGTTTTGAATATAATCCTCCCTAGTGCTTGGGGAAAAAATAGAGGAACATTTGGATATACATTTTGAATTAACTTGGGAAGAAAATGGCTAAAATCACTTTTAGCTGTGTTCTGCATTAAGGATTCAGAGTAATATTTACAACAGCCAGCTAAGATAGTTTTATCTATACAATACAATACAATAGTAGAGTTGGAAGGGACCTTGGAGGTCTTCTAGTCCAACCCCCTGCCTAGGCAGGAAACTCTATACCGTTTCAGACAGATGGCTATCCAACATCCTCTTAAAGACTTCCAATGTTGGGGCATTCACAACTTCTGGAGGCAAGCTGTTCCACTGATTAATTGTTCTCACTGTCAGGAAATTTCTCCTCAGTTCTAAGTTGCTTCTCTCCTTGATTAGTTTCCACCCATTGCTTCTTGTTCTACCCTCAGGTGCTTTGGAGAATAGTTTGACTCCCTCTTCTTTGTGGCAACCTCTGAGATATTGGAACAATGCTATCATGTCTCCCCTAGTCCTTCTTTCCCTTAAGCTAAACATACCCAGTTCCTGCAACCATTCTTCATATGTTTTAGTCTCCAGTCCCCTAATCATCTTTGTTGCTCTTCTCTGCACTCTTTCTAGAGTCTCCACATCTTTTTTACATCGTGGCGACCAGAACTGAATGCAGTATTCCAAGTGTGGCCTTACCAAGGCATTATAAAGTGGTATTAACACTTCACGTGATCTTGATTCTATCCCTCTGTTGATGCAGCCTAGAACTGTGTTGGCTTTTTTGGCAGCTGCTGCACACTGCTGGCTCATATTTAAATGGTTGTCCACTAGGACTCCAAGATCCTTTTCACAGTTACTACTACTGAGCAAGGTATCACCTATACTGTACCTGTGCATTCCATTTTTGTTGCCTAAATGTAGAACCTTACTCTTTTCACCATTGAATTTCATTTTATTAGATAGTGCCCAATGTTCAAGTTTGTCAAGATCCTTCTGTATCTTAAGCCTATCTTCTGGAGTGTTGGCTATTCCTGCCAGCTTGGTATCATCTGCAAATTTGATGAGTTCCCCATTTATTCCCTCATCCAAATCATTGATGAAGATGTTGAAGAGTACTGGGCCTAAAACAGAGCCTTGGGGTACTCCACTGCATACTTCCCTCCATGTAGATGCAGTTCCATTGAGAACTACACGTTGAGTGCGGTTGGTCAGCCAGTTACCAATCCATCTGGTGGTGATGCTGTCTAACCCACATTCTTCTACTTTATCTAGTAGTAGGTTATGGTCTACCTTATCAAAAGCCTTACTGAAGTCCAAGTAAACTATATCAACGGCATTCCTCTGGTCCACTAATTTTGTCACATTATCAAATAATGCAATAAGATTAGTCTGGCATGATCTGTTTTTGACAAATCCATGTTGGCTTTTGGCTATTACTTTGTTTGCTTCTAGGTGTTCGCAAATTCGTTGCTTGATTATTTTTTCCAGAATCTTTCCTGGTATTGAGGTTAGGCTGATAGGTCTGTAGTTTCCTGGATCTAATTTTTTCCCTTTTTTGAAGATGGGAACCACATCAGCTCTTTTCCAGTCCTCTGGTAGTTCCCCGGTGTTCCAGGATCTCTGAAAGATATAATTCAGTGGTTCTGAGATCTCGTCTGCTAGTTCCTTCAGAACCCTGGGGTGTAATCCATCCGGTCCTGGTGATTTGAACTCGTCTAGGGTAGACAGGTGCTCACTTACCATTTTCTTCCCTATTTCAATTTGTGTTCCTAATCTGATTTTTGTGGTGCTGCTTTTGATAGGTTGGACTGTTTTATCCCTTTGTGTAAAGACAGATGCAAAACATGAGTTAAATAGTTCTGCTTTCTCCCTGTTGCTTGTCATCTGTCTTATAATGTGTGTGGGTAGAGGACTTAGGCATAAGTGCAATGTTTGCCTGTGATTATATAATAAATTCACAGCTTATACATTTGAATTAGATGTTTTTCAATTCATGTTTAACCTATACTTGATATACTTGTATTCAATACATAAGGTGTTAATTAGGTCAATGGAAGAGATAGGAAACTGCATTAGTGATATATATGTAAATGCGTTGATTTGTACTAAAAATGTTTAGCTTAAAGAAATTATAAGGAATCACAAATATGAGTGTGGAAAATGTAATGTAGTTGTGGATGACCCTTTGCATGAGTTGTATTGGGGGGAAATCATAATAATAATAATTAAAAAAAGAAAATGATTCCACAAAGAGGTAAAAGGCTACATTTTGCTAGAGTTATTCTTTGCTTTCAAACTGTTGAGAAAGAGGATTGGACTCCATTGAATATATTTCCCTTTCCATCCCCATGGTTCTTTAGTGAAAATTATAACCCAAGAACATATAGATCTGTTAAAATGTTCCCATTCCCACTTTCCATATTGGGAATCCCTAGGTACCATGCAATAATGTCATCAAATAATTCAAGCAAGTGTTGGTGACATTGAGCTGAAACCAAAGTTCAAGAAATCGTACCAAGAGTTTTGGTTACAGAAATAAATTTCTGATCGCTATCCTGCACTATGGACAGTGGTTAAGAAGCTCCTTGCTTCCAACATCATATTTGGTGGAACATGGCTTCAGTGTGGTCATCCAACTTCTCTCCAATCAAAGAAATCAACTCCAGATTACTGAACGTGGTGATTTAAGACTCCTGCTAAGTGACTTAAAACCAGACATTGGGCAACTGGTATCACTTTATCAAGCCCATCCATCACATTAAGAATTTACTGAACAGTGAAGTAGTTACTAAATTTTACAAAGTTCACTATGTTACTAGTTACTAAGGTTCTTGATAAATGACTATCAGACTTTGAAAACCTGGTATCACTGGATCATGTTCAACAATTTTGTTGAATTAACATTAATTACAAAGGTTTTTAAATTGGATTTTGAATAAATGTGCAATTGTTACAGTTTTGAATTTTACTGTTCCTATCTTCCTTCCGTCATGCAAACCGCCCAGTCACATAACTCCCCCAGCCACGCCCACCAAGCCACGCCCACAGAACCAGTCGTAAAAAAATTTGAATTCCACCACTGGGTGGGGGGCACTGAGGATCAGTTTGTAGCACCAAGGGGGCGGTGGACTGAAAAAGTTTGGGAACCACTGTTTTAGAGAGAGGGTGCCACCATGGAGAAGACCCTTCTGGGTCTCACCAGGTGTGTCTCTTTAGAGATGGGATTTGCAACATTCCTTGCCTCCCAACTCTACTGGGTCAGGTAGATGTGACCGGCAAGAGATGGTCCTTCAGATAACCTGTCCCTCAAATGCTCTTCAGGGGCAGACCCATGTAGACTACATTGCAGCAATCTAAGTGAGAAGTCACAAGGGCACAGCTGATGGTGAGCAAGGTCTCTTGGTCCAGGAATTGGTTCAACTGGCGCACCATCCAAAGGAGTGTAAGGGCTCTCCTAGTCACAGCTACCACTTGTTCATCAAGCAGGAGCCATAGAAGCAGTGGCAGAACCTGGGAACAGAGCTAAAAGAGGGATCAGCATAGAATCCCTAGGTAACGAGAGCAAACTCCAACCTCCCTTGAATTCTGTTGGTCTTTATCTAACACCAAGCAGGTATAAACCATTAGTTGAGAAAATTCCCAGACCCAATCTCTCCTGTGCATCTTTGTTAAGCCAAGAGGGGCATGGATCTAAAACACACATGGCCAAACAAGTAGCTTGGATGGCCTTATCCATTCCCTCTGGTTCCATGGGCCCAAACCGCTCCCAGATCATGTAGCCACCTCCACCTCCATCAATTCTATTTGAAGGTTGGTGTCTTATATAGAACAAATGCGAGCGACACTTTCTGCCAGATATACAGCATATTCCTCGCAGCAATCCGATAGGTGAACTTCAGAATTACTCTAAGTAGTTATCCGAAACAGAACTGTGAGTGGTTATCAGCAAATGCATTAAGGGTGGAAACATAATGACATTTTGCAGCCCTCGCTACCATCAGGTAAGCTCTAATAGCAGCTCTAGCTCATCTCATCTTTGCTCCTTGTCTTTCACCAGTGTTCCATGCATGTTCTGTTCTGTTCCCTTCCATTCCATTCAACTCCACTCCACTCCACTCTACTCTATCCCTCTTGCTTCTGCAGTATTGTCCTTTTGGTAAGCTGCCAAGAGTCTCATTAGATTACATTGGGATGCAAATATAATAAATAAATAATTATTCCAAAACAATTTGATTCCACTGATGTTTTTAAAAAATTTAAATGCACATCACCCTGAATTGGACATTTTACTAAATCTAAATCAATTTGTATTCAGTTTGAGCCTGGAAAGGAAGAGAGAAAAACCTTAGCTAACCTCTACAGGTAGTCCTCAACTTATGACCACCATTGAGCCCAACATGTTAAGTGAGACATTTGTTAAGTAAGTTTTGCCCCATTTTACAAGCTTTCTTAGCACAGTTGTTAAGTGAATCACCACAGTTGGTAAGTTTAGTTACATAGTTAGTAAGTGAATTCAGCATCTCCATTGACTTTGTTTGTCAAAAAATTGCAAAAGGGGATCATGTGACCTTGGGACACAGCAATGATCAGTTGCCAAGAGTTTGAATTTTGATCACATGATCATGGGGGTGCTAAAAAGATTGTAAATGTGAAAAATGGTGGTGTCACTTTTTCAGTGCCGTTGTAACTTTGAATGGTCACTAAACGAACTGTTATTAAGCTGAGGACTACCTGTATAGCACTCTTTATGTTTTGACTCCACCCATCAGATTCTCTTGAACTCTTGATGTTAGACACTTCAAATCAAAATTCCAAATGTGAATATTAGTTCAGTTCTTCCAAATTAATACCAATGTTCTCCACTGGTCTCTTGCATTGATTCTCCATTTGCTCATCCAAATTCTTTTTTATTGTACGGAGGAGGAGTGTGTGCGCGTGCGTGCGTGTGCGCGCACGCACACACACACACACACACACACGCTGCTTGTTGTATTCGGGTCTTTTCTTACATGGGAAAAGACCCAAATACAACAAGACCAGCATACCTACACCTGTGAAAATCTATATACTATATACTATATATATATATATATATATATATATATATATATATATATATATATATATATATATATATATATATATATATATATATATATATATATATATATACACACATATATATAGTATTTGCAGATGTGTACATAGTTACAACTAATAGTGGATTTTCCTTTCATTTTTAAATCCTCAAATCTATAAAGTGTTTACTTCTATATTCCTAGGAAAGAAAACTTAATTACACACCTTGGCAACATCATTGTCATCACCACCCCTTTTATGGCCTGATCTGTGCCAGCTGTGACATCAGCTGTTAGACCCATCCCATCCCACCTTCTTGTACTTCATTCCAGCCACTCCTATTTGAAAACACTAAGCATCTCCTTGGGTGATGCCCCTGAAGCTACCAGCCCATCTTTTACAAAGGCGCCCCTCCTGAGTTGGAGATGCTGGCGGCTGCACCTCACTTCACCCAGGAAGAGCAACACCACCGAAGGAGAATCTGTGCCATTGTCTGACTTGCACTGCATGCGTATTCCTCCTCCTAGTTAACTCCTTCCCTTCCACAAGCTTTCAGTTGAGCTGTGAGATCACCTTTAAATAAAAGGGGGGGGAGTATGGTGAGAGGGGGAAGCAGTTTCACTCTCTCCTCCATCCCAAATTAGGAGGAGCAGGTCTTGGTATAAAGAGCCTTCCTCCTGGCATTTTCTTCTTTCAGCATCCAGGAACCCAATCCATCACCCAAAGGGGGGAGGGGGAACCTAACTAAGTTGGTTTATCAGATATTACATATAGCATAAGCCCGTTCTCAACCCACCCACCCACCCACCCAAAGAACCTGTGCAAGATCTTTCTCCCGCAAAATAATCCTCGCACAAGCGGCGACGTTTGCATTTGCCCACCGGCTTCCCCCGCGGAAGGCTGTGCCGCCGGCAGGGCAGGTTGCAATACCTAATGCTCGCTCTTCTTCCCGGGTCTTCAGGGAATCGGGGCCAACGGCCGCTTCGGTCTCTCCCTCTTTGCCTCTGATGGGCGCTCATTCACCCGCAGTCGGGCGCCGTTCAACTCGCCTCCCTCGCAAGGCTACTGCAGACGCCGCCACTCCTGCTCCGAGAAGACGCCGGAAGCCCACCCAGCCCCCTTCGGCCGGCAGCAGGAGCAGTTTGGCGGCACCTCAGCATTTTCTCCTGTCACTTGGTTGGCAGCAGCAAAGGGGAAACGTCCATGAGAAAAAAATGGCATATTACAATTTTTGCTTTGGGAAGCAGAGCTCGGTTGAGACCATTGTTAGGAGGACCAGAGGGGGGGAAAGCGGCTCTTAAAGCTCCAGCAGCCCTTTTTTCTTGCCTGGGATGGAAAGTCGCCGGATTAAGAAGGGAGGGGCGCCTAAACCACGGGGAAAGAATAAGAGGGTTCCCTTTCTTGGAATGCAACTTTACGGAAGGGCTCGCTCTTTTGCACGTCTTGCTAAAGAGAATCGAAGCTGATTAAAATAATAATAATTTGAATTGCTTCATAATTTAACGATGAATAGGAGCCCGTTTTAAAAATGGAATAAAGGTGTGATTGATGGTTGTTTAAAAAGAAGATGAAGCTATTCTACAGGCTCACGCAGCATAACTTTATGCGGGCGGGCTGAGAAACAAGCCTCATTTGGCTCTTATTTTCACATCACTCCTTCTGTTCACTGCTGCCGTGAGCACAGCTGCTCAGTAGCAGATCCTAACCAATCCTAACCAAATTCAGCGAGGAACCTCCCCCCCTTCGTTTCTTTTAAACACAGGATTGCCATTGGAATCTTAAGGTAGCCGGAGAAACCGATTTACCAATAAAGGTGCCGAGAATGGTGTTTAGAGAGAAACCACGCGCCGGTTCACGGGAGTTACTCAAAGCGCGACGACTGCCTTGCGGGCGGACTGCGTCATTCCAAAGAGCACCGATTGAGCATCCTCATTGGCCTGAGGCACCTTCGTCGAGGACGGACCGGTCCTCTTGGGAAAGCATTCCCTTTCCCAAAAGGAATCGCGATCTTTCCCCCTCAGGTTGCCGGCGAAGAGCAGCAAAGTCAGACCTGAGTGCCTCGTGCTAAAGAGAGAAGAGGGGGCAACGCCCTCAAGAGTTGCCTTTCCTCATTTTACCCCGAGGTTGATTTGTCCTCCTTCCCGCGCATTCTCTAATTCCGATCTTTGTGTGTCTTTAACCCTACGTGAATAAACCTTTCCCGAGTGGGGTTTAGAACAGCAGGCGATCGCGTCGATCTTATCTGAGATTTGCTAAAGGAAGGATCCTCCGCCCCCGGAATGATATTCTGCTCCTAGTTGCTTCACTATCTGACCTCTGGGTGGGAATTTGCTGGGAAGGCGGCAGGTGCGCCGGGCCACGCCGCGCCCACGCAGTGAACAGGGACGTCATGAGAAGGGAAAATGAGCCTCGAACAGCAGGGAGACAGGTGTCTTTCTCCCCCCTTCTCGGACCGGGGTTTCCCCTAAAAGCATTCGCAGTGGTTTCCCCCAGCTTCGAAATAAATTCTGAAGTAATCGCGTCGGCTTCTCTCCTGCCTTACGCACGTGAACAGTTCCCCAGATGCTGTGATGTTGCCACGTTTGCACAGCTCTCCCAGCCTTAATTCTCTGCCGTCCACCTTCTCTGTCCCAAAGGAGAAGAGGGCGCACTCGGGCTTTTACTAGAGAAGAGACACGCAGCTCAAAAAAAGGCGGCAGCAACTGATCATAATACACTTTCCCTTGTTCTTCCGATGGCGGGAATAGAAGATGCGGAGAAGACGCCCTTAATTTTGGATTGCTGGCTGGCGGCTTGAACCGTGGAGTAGACTTGGTTCAGTTTCTTGCTGGAAACTCTTTACTGCTCGCCCCCAAGTTATTGGCATCCTCCAGATAGATTTGGCTCCCAACTCTTAATACCTGAAGGTGTCCCATACGTTTGGTCACTGGTGATGATGGGGAGACAATATTTTGGAGAACATTGGATTGGTCACTGGTGTAATTATTTGAAAGAGGGGGCTCAAAACATTCCTTTGAAGGTATGGGGTGGACGTTACACAATAAAAAGCCACTCCGTATTGCATTTTAAGATCTGATATACATAGTCTGTTAAGTTATAGTTTGCTGAATCATAATTGTTGTATATGCCCAATTGGCTAGGTTCACACATCACATTATTATGAATTATCAACCACAGTTTACCAGCTTACCAAACATCACCATGTTTGAATTTGGAGAACTCCTACTCAAAATCCAAACATTGCAATTTAGCACAGCTCTAACTGCCAAATATGTCAAAATTCTGTGGGCCACCAAGGTTTTCTTTAGCTATATTGAGATTATCAACTGAGGGAGGTACCTTCAATCTACCCAATTTCCAAAAATATAATCGAGCTTATATTTTATAAGCCATTGATATATAGATAGATAAATAAAACTGTCCTTTATGGGTTATGCATGAAATCTATTGTTTATGATCTTAGAAAAACATATATTAGAAAATACGTTTTATTCCAAGAATGCTGGCAGTAAGAAAACGTGGGGCCATGTTGGGATACAGAGTTGGTTAGATAACAAAACCCATGTCTACTTAATTCTTTGGAAAAAATTTTGCTCTGAAAATAGATGATAAAATGTTGTATTGGTAAATACTCGAAGCCAATTATTATGTAATGAATATTTGACTGAGTTGAATTTGGATTTTCCCGTTCACAACAATAGCCGTACCTTTAACTAAAGCATGGTTTAAAAAATCAATATGCGCCAGATGTATTGGCCACTTGATCAAGGCCACGCTAACTAAAGAAACACAAATGTTGAAGACCAAGGCAATTGGAAGACACAAAGCTAAGAAGTGCTAAGTATCTGGTGTTTCAATCAAATTTAGTGCACATTGGTCCAGAAGAAAATCCCATAAGATTAAAGGTTGATGCTGCTTATATAATTCAATTGTTGTTTGGTTTCTAAGTCGTGTCTGACTCTTTGTGAGCTGATGGACCATAGTACTGCCTCTGTCTGCCCCAGAGGTGGGTTGCTCCTGGTTCAGCCCGGATTGGGCAAACCAGTAGTAGAGGCGGTGGGAGACTCCGCCCACCCACCTGGATGCACTTCTGTGCATACACAAAAAGGTCACATGCGCAAGAGCGCACCCAAACCTATGGTAAAAAAATTGGTAACCCACCACTGGTCTGGCCCCTGGAATTTCCCCAAATTCATCTACAGTTCACAATGAAACTATCAAACCCTCTCATTCTCTGCCACCCCCTTCTCCTTTTGCCTTTAATCTTTCCCAACTTCAAGGTCTTTTCCAATGAATATATAATTGGATAAATGATATAAAATAAAAGTGTGTTAGGCTTCCATGTTGTATGTCTGTTTTGGAGCTGCATCTCATCACTAACCATGTTATTTGCACAAGGATATCAAGTACAGATGAAACTCGAAAAATTAGAATATTGTGCAAAAGTTCATTTATTTCAGTAATGAAACTTAAAAGGTGAAACTAATATATGAGACAGGCTCATTACATCCAAAGCAAGATAGTTCAAGCCGTGATTTGTCATAATTGTGATGATTATGGCTTACAGCTCATGAAAACCCCAAATCCACAATCTCAGAAAATTAGAATATTGTGAAAAGGTGCAATATTCTAGACTCAAAGTGTCCCACTCTAATCAGCTAATTCAGCCATAACACCTGCAAAGGGTTCCTGAGCCTTTAAATGGTCTCTCAGTCTGGTTCAATAGGAATCACAATTATGCTGACCTGACAGTTGTGCAGAAAACCGTCATTGACACCCTCCATAAGGAGGGAAAGCCTCAAAAGGTAATTGCAAAAGAAGTTGGATATTCCCAAAGTGCTGTATCAAAGCACATTAATAGAAAGTGATGTGGAAGGGGAAAGTGTGGAAGAAAAAGGTGCACAAGCAGCAGGGATGACCGCAACCTGGAGAGGATTGTCAGGAAAAGGCCATTCAAAAGTGTTGGGGACGTTCACAAGGAGTGGACTGAGGCTGGAATCAAGAGCCACCACACACAGATGGATCCTGGACATGGGCTTCAAATGTCGTATTCCTCTTGTCAAGCTGCTCCTGAACAACAAATAACATCAGAAGTGTCTTACCTGGGCTAAAGAAAAACAGACCTGGTCTGTTGCTCAGTGGTCAAAAGTCCTCTTTTCTGATGAGAGCAACCTTTGCATCTCATTTGGAAACCAAGGACCAGGAGTATGGAGGAAGAATAGAGAGGCACTGCAAGATGCTTGAAGTCCAGTGTGAAGTTTCCACAGTCTGTGTTGATTTGGGGAGCCATGTCATCTGCTGGTGTTGGTCCACTGTGCTTCATTAAGTCCAGGGTCAATGCAGCCATCTACCAGGAGATTTTGGAGCACTTCATGCTTCCTTCCCCAGACGAGCTTTATGGGGATGCTGACTTCATTTTCCAGCAGGACTTGGCACCTGCCCACACTGCCAAAAGCACCAAAACCTGGTTCAATGACCGTGGGATTACTGTGCTTGATTGGCCTGCAAACTCTCCTGACCTGAACCCCCTTAGAGAATCTATGGGGCATTGCCAAGAGAAAGATGAGAGACATGAGACCGAACAATGCAGAAGAGCTGAAAGCTGCTATTGAAGCATCCTGGTCTTCCATAACACCTCAGCAGTGCCACAGGCTGATAGCTTCCATGCCACGCCGCACTGAGGCAGTAATTGCTGCAAAAGGGGCCCAAACCAAGTACTGAGTACATATGCATGCTTATACTTTTCAAGGTCTGATGTTGTTCTATGTACAATCCTTGTTTTATTGATTGCATGTAATATTCTAATTTTCTGAGATTGTGGATTTGGGGTTTTCATGAGCTGTAAGCTATAATCATCACAATTATGTCAAATCACGGCTTGAACTATCTTGCTTTGCATGTAATGAGTCTATCTCATATATTAAGTTTCACCTTTTAAGTTGCATTACTGAAATAAATGAACTTTTTACACAATATTCTAATTTTTCATGTTTCACCTGTACATGTTCTGCTTGCTATTCTATTTCTGTGGGTGTTAATAAAACTTTTACCCTTGGAAGCAATTGAAAATGTAATCTTTTTATTGTTTTTTAAAAATATGGGTTGGATCTGGGAAATTGTCCCATATATCTTTTTTGTGAACCATCTCCAGAGTTTTTTTAAGTCAGTGCCAGAGAGAATTTTAAAATATTTGATCTGCATTTAATAAGTAAGATAAATAATAAATAATTTAATAAGTAGATACATACAAACATATGTAGGTGCATAGGTTTATGTGTAAACATCCTTGTGAGAATGTAGATGTATAGGTGTGCATGTAAGCAGATGTCAAGTAGCACAGAAAAAAAGCAGTAAAAATCCAAAATTGAGTATTAAAATAATCCATAGGTAGTACTACATTCCACTAAGTTTTCAAATTTTAAATCATAATTCCTCTGGATTGTGTTGGTGGGCTTGTCAATAAACTGATGCTTCAGTGATAATGATCAAATAATCAGTGGTTACTGCCAAGTAGATTTGAATAAAACTTGGGAAAATCTTCACTATCTTTTACAGTATAGTATAGTGAATCAGAAGTTGCTTTGTTGTTTAGATTGTCTAATGTATAAAAACTGATCCAGCATAACAAATTGGTTCAGTTTTTACTGTTAGCCACTAAGTTTGTTATGGCAAACCCTGAAAAGTTATGCCATTTTGACAAAAAAATAACATAATGCAAAAGAGGTTTTTTTTAAAAAAAAACCTTATCTATAGGGCAAATAAATAGATAGGCATCTATAGGGTAAGGCCCCAAAAAGTCAAGATGCAGGCCCATAGCCATGCAAATGAAGTATATCATTTCAATTCCACACTTCTATCTTGACATTTTGGAATCATCCCCTTCCCCTCTCTAGCACAGCTCTGTATCACAACTCTCTCTCTTTTTCTTTCTATTCCTACATAGTTGGTACCTCCATCCCTCAAGATGCACTTTGGGATTCTTGTAAGTTTTTTAAAAATCTTTTTACTTCTGTCCAGTTATGTACATTTCTTCTTCCAGTGCCTTGCCTTCCAAAAATTACATTAGAATAGGTCTGTTGGAGGAAAGAACAATATGTTTCAGGTAGCCACTCTTGCCTGTAATTAGTTTGCCGCCTTCTGGCAAGATGAAGAGTTCTGTCTTGTCACCAGGCTAAAGAAAGATTTACCAACCACCACAAATTGCAGGAGGAAGAGATCATGTTGGTCTCTCAAAGTAGCAAAAAGTCTAAGCCCCTCTTGCTCCAAAATATATGAGTGTTTCCTACAATGCCAGTGATTTAACAATGCAATGATATTGTGAGAAATTAAAATACCATATTTTTTTAAGTTGTGTACAAAAATGTACAGGAAGATGATTCTTGGGAGATTTCTCCTGTTTATTAGCTGTGGCATCTCAAACATGCCAATATTTTTTCTACCTTTCCCCACTCTTAATTTCACCCAGCAGTTCCAAACTATGTATTAACTCAGAGGAGTTTAGAAAGTATATTACTACGGTTGATGCTTTGGGGAAACTATCTCATTTTCTTTATTATATGGTATATGGGTAGAGTGAAAAGCAGGGCTTCAATTTTTTATTAACATGATTGTGGAGGTTTTTTTTTTTAAAAAGAACTTGGACATTTTCAGATCGTCACATTTTTAATCATGAAAAAATGAAATAAAATGAGTTGCGCAGTTGCTTCAAGATTTCTTGCTTCAAAGTAGCAAGAACACTGGAGAAATATAGCTACGCTTTTGGTGATAGTTATTTGTTTGCCCTTAGATAAAAATGCAATCTTAGATATAACCTTAATTCTCATACATGGAGGTGAATTCTGAACATATGAGCATTTACAGTACTTTCAAATAAATATATTTTGGGATTGGTCTACTTTCTTCCATAAAAAATTCTGACTAATGTAAGATATAACTTTTATAATTAGTTTTGAAGTAAACTTGAAAATAGAATGAAACATCATTAAGCAACACTTTATTTTTCCTTTATTAAAAAAGACCCACCTATGGCAAGAAAAAAAGATTAATAATGTGAATGAATTATTTTCTGATTTCTGTAAGGATTAAAAAAAATCAGTCAGGTTGTTGGAAGAGGGAGGAAATCTCTAAGGCTGCCTATTGATCTTTCTTCCCAATACATAGAACAATTAAAATAGGCTACTTTGGGATTTGTGCGTTGAGAAGAAGATAAAACTCTTTTCTTTAACCCATTTCTGGAAACATCTCATTTGTTTGCTGTTTTCACTTCTAAAAATATATCCCAAAGATTATGAGCCACTTCTACAAATATATTAACATTAATTAAAGACTCATATATATTTGCAAAATCATAGGATTATTCTGCACATTTAGAAGCACACACTTGGGAAACCTGCAGCTGGATGACTAATCACGGATACAATAAGGATGTGAAAATACTGGAGCTACACCACTCTTACTAGCCATTATAATTTTATATCAGTGCAGACTTTGTCCAACTCCGAATACACAAGCAAGCATCTTTTCAGAGAAAGGCCTTAAAAACAATATAGGCTTTCTCAAGCTCTTCCCCTTGCTCTTTCAAATGGTTACAATAAACAATATCTATAATACAGATAGCAATAATTTAAAAATGTATGACTACACAGACTTAATTATTAAATTCATAGCAAAATAGGAAAGTCAAAGGATTTATTCATTAATGATGGATGATAGAATTTTCCCTTAGCATATTACTGTGCAAGTGGAATTTGCAAACAAA
Organism: Natrix helvetica; assembly: GCF_964273705.1. Lineage (NCBI taxonomy): Eukaryota > Metazoa > Chordata > Lepidosauria > Squamata > Natricidae > Natrix > Natrix helvetica. Next base: position 41,932,001 of record NC_138553.1, on the reverse strand, counting down.
ATGTTCCAGATATACTGGAAAATGCCAGCTGCCAACTCTATCTGTTCCTAGAATGTCCTAGCCTTTCTGAAGTGTCAAGGAAGAGAGGGGTTTCTTTTAAAACATGGGAGAAAGAATTTTGTGAGCCACCAGTGGTCAAATGGAATGAGAAGCCGTTCTGATTTGCACAAAACAAGCTTGATCTATCTAACTGGTGAGAAGAGTTACTTAGAAGAAGGCCCCTGAAGACTTCCAGTGAATGCATATGTAAGATAATAATTTGATCAAATTACTGTTTTAAATATAAAAAGACAACAGTTCAATTTTAATTTGTATTGATTATTTCTTAAATTAATAGCTCACACTTTCCTCTAAGACAGTGATGGCAAACCTATGGCACATATGCCGCAGGTGGCATGCAGAGTCCTCTCTGCTGGCTAGCTTGCTTTTGAGTCTCTGCTGTACAGATGTGGGCTGGGGCACATGCAGGAGACATGTACACACGTGCGGGGGATGGGGGTCATGACCGCATGCACAGGGTTGTGCACACATGCTCATGTTGCATGCCGGAGGAGTCGTGCATGCATGCAAGGGGGCAGGGGAGCGCGGGGGAGCATGTACACATGCATGGGGGGGGGGAGAGGCATGTAGGGGGGTCATGCACACATTGCATTATGGGTGCACACATGTGCTTTTTGTACGCGATGACAAAAAGATTAGCCATCACTGTTCTAAGAAGTTAAGTGAGACATATGTCCTGATATTGTACTTCACACAATGGGAACAGAGATAGTGATTGGCCATAACTCAGTGGAAATTCTGACCATTAGAGGTAGTCCTTGAAATTCAACCACAGTTGAGCCCACATTTCTGTTTCTAAATGAGACATTTGATAGGTGAGTTTTGCCCCATTTTATTACCTTTTTTACTACAGTTGTTAAGTGAATCACTACAGTTGTTAAAATAATAGCACCGTTTTTAAGTGAATCTGATTTCCCCATTAATGGGTTGGCAGAAGGTCACAAAAGAGGCTCCCATGACCTCAAAACACTGCAATCATCATAAATACGAAGCAGTTGCCAAGCATCTGAATTTTGATCACATGATTATGGGGATGCTGATATGGTTTTATTAAAAATGGTCATAAGTCACTTTTTTCAATAATGTTTTACCTTCAAACAGTCACTAAATGAACTGTTGTAAGTTGAAGACTACCTGTATCACAAATTGGGTTTCTTAATTTGGACTTAAAAAGAAGCTGGGAACTATAAAAACTAGCAAAATATAAGACCAATATGACAAAACACATTAAGTCCACTTAATCATTTTGAGCCCTATTCCAGATCAACTGCAATTTTCAACCCATTGTTAAAAGCATTTCCATTTTTAGATTGTAAAGGCCCAAAAAACAGACATTAGTAGATAATTGTAGCCAACCTTTTTCAATCCAGGTTGGGTTACAAATATTAGAAAATATGCTAAGAAGTGCTTCAAACAACAGAGATAATTCACCTTCCTATCTTTTAGCCCAAGATATTTAATCTGTAGTACTTGAGCTGTTGCTAAACAAGGGGTGGGCTGCTGGGGGTTCACACAGGTTTGGGTGATCCTCTAGCTAGGGTTCTGCCCAGTTTGGTGAAACCCCAAATGCCACCATGGCTGGCCACACACCTCACCCCGTTCCTGCCACCCCATCCCTCCCAGGAATCTCCACACGGTCCATTCATCAAGCCAGGTATGTGCAGGGCGTGCACAGAGGCTCGGGGAGGGGGGGAAACGGGTCTGTTTCTGGCCTCTGGTGGGCCTCTGGAGCCCGGGGGAAGTAGTTTTCGCCCTCCTGGAGGCTCAAAGAAAGCCTTAGGAGCCTGGGAAGGTGAAAACTGCCTCCCCCCACTGCTGTGGTGCAGAAAACTGACTAGGCCATGCCCACCATGGCCACACCCACCCAGCAACGAGGCAGCAAACCCATTGCTGCAATTTTTGAAGGCCACCCCTGTGCTAAACCATAATTCTCATTGTGTTCAGTAGTAATAAATGTTGGGAATTATAGACCCACCAGACAGAAAGAATGGGAACAGAAACATATGAAATGGGCGTGTTATATATAACAGTTATTTACATGTAGTGTTTGGATTCTGAGACCCACTGTGCAAATTTATTGAAAATAGTTTTGCTTTTCCCATTTGTTTCTTAACACATGAAATTATAATTCAGCTCTATATTAGACCAGGCTAAATATCATTCCTCAGAAAATAAAGAATGTAGGGTTTAAAGTAAAATAAATCGTCTACCTCTAATTTTGTACTGCTGTTGTGATGTCATGATATTTTGAAGTATGATATAAGAATATCTGATGTTGCCATTCATGGGGGGGGGAGGGGAAGCAATCTAAGAAGGGAGGAATAAAAGATGAGAGGCTAATCATTTATGATTTATATTGACACTAGCTACTTAACAGATCCATTTCCAGCTTAAGAGAACAAAGAGGAAATCTAAAATTGCACAGGAAATGATTAAATATTTAGACTATGCTCTCCATAAAGGGGGATTCAGATAACTTCAATGGGAAGTATGTGAATGGAAATGTAAATAAACTATTCATTCTTAAATATTACCCTCATAATGGAAGGGAACAGCTTATTGCTGGAGTCAAGAGAAATATTATCAGCAAATAGTGGGTTAGGGTTTCATTATGTTATCTGTTTCTTGGCTGTTCTGATCAGGGTTTCATTGAAAAGTTCATATTCCATACATACTATTTTAATCCTTTTGAGGCTTTATTTTTTTTATTTTCAAAAGTGCAAAAAAGGAGTAAAAAATTAATAAAAGAGGTGAAATGGAGAATCGGGAGATTAGGGGAAATGGTACCAATACCAATCTTTTTATATCTTTATATCTATCTCTCAAACTATACTTACATCACATCTATGCACTAACTCATCATAGGCTTTATACTTTTCATCTCTCTTTCATGATCTCCATTATTCCATTTTTCTACAATATTCTCAATATTTCTCTTTTTTTCAATATATTCATTTTTTTCTTCATGTATTTGCTTTACAGCTCAGATGTCCTTCATTTTCACCAAGGGACCAAACTAAGTCAAGTTACTTATAGGTTATTTGCTTTGTATTCAGTCTATATCCATTCAGTATCCATTTATTCTTGACTCTATCTTTTCTTGTTTTATAGTGCATGGTTCTTAAATAATCCCTTTTCATTATGTTCACATTATTTTTATGCTTTTGATATAGCCATCTCTTTCTTTTACAAGACAAAGTAAATTATTATAAGTCATTTTCATTCATTTTGAAAAACATCCATTACTTGCAGCAGAGCAGTGACGTGCGGTCAGTGGAGACAGGGGAGGCAGAGCCTCCCTGCTCTCATCATAAAAAGAAAAAAAATGGGGGAAAAGGTCCCCTTCATGTTGACTTGGGCTCCGGTCCAGCTACCACCAACCAATGCCTGGGAAACACAGTTCCTCGAAGCTCCTCTATGCAGCCACCACCCGCCCTCGCTGCCCCTTTCGTTGCTTTCCCATTTAGGCGGCTGCGCTGTCACCCCGCTCAAGCCTTGCCGCCTGCATGGGAAGCCGCCTGATTGGGAAATGGGAATGGGAAGCGCAGCCGCCTGAATGGGAAAGCAACGAAAGGGGCTGCGCTTTCACCCCGCTCAAGCCTTGCCGCCTGCATGGGAAGCCGCCTGAATGGGAAATGGGAATGGGAAGCGCAGCCACCTGAATGGGAAAGCAATGAAAGGGGCTGCGCTTTCACCCCGCTCAAGCCCTGCTCAAGGGGCAGCGAGGGCGGGCGGGAAAGCAACGAAAGGGGCAGCGAGGGCGGGCGGTGGCTGCAGGCGGCAAGGCTTGAGCGGGGTGAAAACGCAGCCCCTTTCCCTCAAGCCTTGCCGCTGGGCCCTGTGGAGCCGCTTTTCCTGGGCAGCGATTGGTGAAGCCGCTTGGCAACCACACAGCCAGCCCGCCGCCTCTCGGGTCTTTAGGAAGCAAACGCAAAGCAACCCACTGCCACGGGCCCGCGTTCGTGGGCGCCGGCGGCTGCAAGCCTTGGATGGGCTCTTCTTCTTCCTCCTCCTCTCCCACACCCCTGGGAAGCTCCTGCCCCCATTTTGTGCGTCTCCCTTCCTCACCCCAATTTTTTTCTTTGAGTCGGCAGCTCGGGAAAGGCCCGCCCTGTAGGTGAGTCTCTCGTTTGATGTGGGGCCATTCCCGGGAGCCGGTGGGTCTTTTGCTGGCTGCCAAGGCAGGGCTTCGCTGAGGTGACGACGCTGAAGAAGCCGTGCAGGAGGAGTTAGGGGGATGCGGAAGGCCCGAGGGAGCTGGGGATCGGGCTTTGGGTCGGTGGGAGACCTTGAAGGAGTGGGGGGGGGAAGGGACTGGTGCCGGTGGAGAAAGCAACGCTACGCGGATCAGTGCACTCCGCGGTCCCCTTAATGTTCACTCAGGAAGGTGGGGAATGGGACCACGTGTGCTGGAGGCTGAGGCTGCCTCAGCCTCCTGCACACGTGGTCCCATTCCCCGCCTTCCTGATGACGTCACCAGCCTCACCAGCCATAACCCTCACCGCACGTCACTGCAGCAGAGTATATACTGTCCACTATCTTTCTACTTGAATTTCATTGTTTCCCCATCTTCAGCAAATATTCTATTAAGAGAGTAATGTGTTTGCTATAATTTTTTGCCATTTACATAGAACTTGTTTTCATTCACCCCATCAGACACAACCATCTTGGCATGTGACATATTATTTTTATAGCCATACTCTTTTAGTATTATATAAGAACTAACATTGACTGTAAAGCATTTTGCTATAATCTAGAATTATCTTTATAAAATGTACATCCTCTAACATCCCCAACAAAAGTCTAACATCCTCAAGCATTTTTTCCATTAAGGAAGAGTGTAATATCAACTGAAGCTTAGAATCTGAGCAAATAGTGAATACTCTAAGTTCAGAAACATCTCCAAATTGTGTATCAGCTCCTTCTTGGAAAGTATAAAAAGAACAAAGAAATTTCCTGCTTCTCAAGAACTGTATGCTTTATCTGGATTCAATTCATCTATTTTTCTCTATTCAGTTCTTATGAAGATAGGCATTCAAGGGAGCCGTGACATTACCCGAACATATTACAGACCAATAGACATGAGTGTTGCCTGTATAAATAGTATCATTTCCAGATTTACTGATGATCTCATCAGCAGTTCCATGCAGATAGTGAAAGACTGGAGTCTTCAGGGATACCACATAATAGCTCCCATGTTGAGGAGCAACTGTTTCCAAGCAATTGAATCTACCTGTGAGATAGGAGTGGAAAAACAGTGCCTCTTATTCTCAAATCCCCCAGGTGATTCAGAAATACAGACCAAAAGCTGCAAATAATTTGAGAAGAATCCACAGAATTCCACTATTTCTATAGATCTACAAACATCCATCAGGCCAACCAGTGAAGTCCCAATTCATAGCCTGCAATTTCCCCAAAGAAAGAAAACAGAGATGTAGAGTCACACATTTTGTTAGCACATTAGAAACAAATATGCAGTGAAGCTTATCTGCTGTGATGGCATGGACTGCAACATGCTTTCTTCTCTCCTAAGTGTTCTGGGATCGCCATATTTTGTCCCATGGAAAAAAAGTATTCTACCTACTTTGCATCAGGTTGGTTCCCCAGACTCAGAAGTATAGAATTAAAAATGTGCAAGCCTAGTGAATTCCTTTTTACTCTAGAATGCATTTTAAATTTAGCTGCATAAACAGTTTTAATATGATTGCAATTATTTGAAGTCGTACATCTGTAGTCATTGGATAATGTTAACTAGATTTCCAATAATATCTTGAATATTTTTTTTTATTTTACCTTTTTTATTAGTCATTTTGAATTGCCTTTTATTTAAAATGTCTGTTGGTTTCCTGGGAAGTGGTCTGTTTTGAAATGAATGCCAAGCTATTTAAATACTGCTTTAGCCAAACTCCTAAAGAGTAGGTGAAATAATCCTAAATACAAATCATTAGTCAATAACCAATTTGACTACCTTAATTTCTATATAGTTGTCAATTAACAGAATCACAGACTAATGCAATGCCACATGTTTTGTCATACTAATTGCCCAACCTTTCTCCTATTATTAAAAACAGCCCTTCACTCATTTGATGCAGTCTTTGAGATGACAGGTGCATACCAGGAGTGGGTTTCAGCAGGCATTACTGTTGGTTCGCTTGTGCATGTGCTTTGCATGCATGCTGGATGCGTGCTGCACATGCATGCACAGTTCAATGGAAATTGATCTGCGCATGCTTAGAACTAAAAAAAAGATGGCGGCAATGACAACCGGGGAACTGTTCAGGGGCGTGGCCAGCCCGGTTCTGTGACTCAGACTGGCATAATAATACCGGTTCGGCCGAACCGAGCCAAACCAGTAGGAACCCACCTCTGATGCATATACTCGAAACATCCATAATTTAGCAAAAAGATACTTTTTCAACGTGTATGACCATCTATTTTCTTTATCTATATTCTTTACCATGTGCGGCTATAATCCTGGAAAATCATAAATTGAGACAATAAGGTAATATTACTTTGACAGTTTTATTGAATGATCACCTAACTGTACAGACAAGTCAGCCTTAAATACAAAACATTTTTTTTTGTATATGATATTGATGAGAGCCAGCTTGATATAGTGCTTAACGTATCAGGCTAGAAACTGGAAGAGTGTGAGTTCTAATCCCACTTTAGGGACACCCACCTTGGGTGACTTTGGGCCAATTGCTTTCTCTCAGCCCTGAGAAAAAGGCAATGGTAAACTACTTCCAAAATCTTACCAAGAAAACTGCAAAGACACTTCCAGGAAGTTGCCAGAAGTAATAAACCAGACTTAAAAGGATGCAGGCGAAGAAAGAATGATGAGTAAAATAAAGAATAATTCTTAACATCCTTTCTAATTGCACACACAGTTCTCTAATCAATTCACCATCCCAACTGGAGACAACCCCCAGTCACTCCCATCCAGGTGTAGGCCGAATGCCTTTGACTCCTAGAGAAATGTTGTTATGGCTAATCTTCCTTCACTCCATGCAATCCCTCTTCCGTTTTCCCTGAAGCTTCAGTAGTAAAGATGGTTTCCACAGCTGACAATCAATGGACCTCAAATTAGGACTTATACAGCAAAAATATTTAAGATGTATTGAACTCTGTTATATTTTTATATAAAAGGACTGTCAAAAGCAGCATTTTGTTGAGAAATATAATACACATAATGCACGTTTCTTTATAACACAATTTTATAATGCCTTGCATTTACCAAATTTTGGGTGAAAGTACTGGTTCTTATAAATATAATAATTCAGATAACCATAATCCTAACTTCTTCAGATAATATTTTTTAGAACTACATGGCTAGTGCTTGGAATTTGTCAATTGGACAATATAAATGGATTCTCCATGTCCTTATTATAGCCCAAAGCCTGATATTACATCATTGGAAAGATAAATCTATGGCTGCTTCTATTCAATGGATTGAGAGCCTGATTGCATAATGCCACCTATGAGTGACTTGCCTATACAAGTACACTATATATGGAGAAATAAAATGAAATATGGGATTCATTTATACAAAATACAATAGGCAAAATGATAGTTATATAAATATATTAGAAATATATATGTACTTGTATAATAATTACAGTATATAAGTATATATAATTGGGCATGAATGATATATTATACCGTTTCCCTTTTTTCCTTTGTTGGACTTTTTCATATTTAAAAGCATTTTCTTTGTGTCTTTGTTTTTGACAATGTATACATTTTTATCTTTTTTATGTTTGTTTTGTTATTAACTTAAAATGCAATAAAAGAATAAATTAAAAAGGAATATCAAGCGATAGTTCTCTTTATGAAAAACAGCCTTGTTGCTTATTATATTGTGCTTTAAATTTAAATTATTTTCAGTTTTAATCAAAAGCAGGCAGTAAAGCACAAAAGCAATTAAATATTTTCTGTGTCTAATTCATACCCAATATTTACAAATGCTGGGAATAGAATAATTGCTGAGTATTCCTGAATTTCATTTTTTCAGTTAGATAACATTCTGATATATCAAGCACTGTAAATATTTATTCTTCCGCTACAAAATCAAAATACAAACTGGGGGAAGATTATAGGGCTAAGCCTCTTGTAAATATCCTGTCTTACATGGAACTTTTTTTTTCTTGTGTACACCTTAAATTTTAGATGCATGCCCCAAAAACTAGAATACAATTGTATATTCCACTAACGTTCAAAATTCATTTCTACAATAAGTTGTCGTTCATTTTAACCTGTCTTTCTGCCACAACAGTTGAAGTTGGATGATCAATTAGTAAATTTGTTGTGGGTGGTAATATTTATTTATTTGTTTATCATATTTAGGAACCACTCATCTCCTCATAGTGACAATGCAATACAAGAGCCAGTTTTGTTCCATGGCTAAGCTGCTGCCCTAGAAAGCAAAAGACCATGAGTTCTAGCCTTCCTTGAGCCATGAAAGCCAGCTGAGTGACCTTGGGCCACTCATTCTCTCTCAATCCATCCCACTTCACAGGGATGTGGTTAAGGGGGAAATAGGAAGCAGGAGTATTTGGTTTCTTCACCACTTATATATAAAAACATGGGATAAACATGTGTATACAATTATGACAATAGCTGTAATAATGGCTTACAACTGCAACATTGAAAAAGAAATTGAAGGCTTGATTTTGGCTACTCAAGAGCAAGCTATTCAAATGAATGCTATCTGAAAAATTATCAAATGATTTGAAATGCAGATTATGCCAAGAAGAAGAGACAGTAAATCATATACTCAGTTTGTGCAAGAAAATTGTCAAAACTGATTATAAACATCAGTGTAACACAGTCACCAAAATAATTCAATGAAACATCTGAAATTTTTTTCATGTGCCAATAATAAAAAGTTTGTGGGATCATAGAGTTCAATAAGTAGTTAAAAAGGGTGAAAAATTTAAATTTATCTTTAAGATGCCTCCACTTATCCCCCCACCACCACATCCTCTGTATGGTCTTGGATGGTAAATTTCATTATAGTTTTGAGGTTAGATATGGAAGGCAAAACATTCACAATTAGTTTATTTTTTTTTTTGCACTTGCTATTAAGAGGTGCTGTACAAAAGGATTTTGCTTTTGCTGTTATTGACAAAAATGTGGTGCATATGAAAAGACTCAGCTGAATATTACCCAATTTGCCTTGTTCTAGTTCTCTTGTCTTCTAGAGGTCTTTTGAAGAAATGTAGATGACTACCCCCACAAAAGCTTTGCTCTGCAGAATACCTTTATGTTTCCAAAAGTTAGAGAACCAAGTTAATAACTATGGATTGAGGATGGCTTCCTATTTTTATACCCTAACCATTCCCAAATATAGAAGAGCTTTTTCCCTACTCGCTTCAATGTCTTGCCCTCAGCACTTCTGGATGGTCGTTACAAGAGGCTCCTGATTAATAAGCGGCTGTGCCCTTGTGACAGAGCCAAGGTTGAGACAGCGGAGCATGTCCTTCTATTTTGCCCTATGTATAGTGCGGACAGATCTAGGTTACTGTCTCTTCCTGAAATTGTCCCCTCTGGTCCTGATGGCTGTGATTTGTTTGTGCATTGCCTTGGGGATGTCTCCTCGTACATCACCTCTCAGGTTTCCAGGTTTTTCTTGAGAGCTGTGACCATTAGAGGAGAGAGCTGAATCCTCCCTTAGTTGGGGTTTTGGTGACTGGCTGCTGTGTCTCTTTTGTAGCGGTCGTGTTTTGGTCTGTGACTGTAAATAAAGTATTATTTAAAAAATAAAAAATAAAAAAAAGTTAGAGAAGACAGAGAGAGTGGGTGTTGGAGGGAGAGCCTGAAAGAATACTGGAGTGGCAAAAGAGAGGAAAGGAAATAAGGAAAGTAGAGCATGGGGCATAAGAAAACCAGGGAAGATGAATGTGGGAAAGTGGAAAAGCCGTGGATATCAAGCCTAGAGTCCCCTCAGTCTTGGAGTCACCATCACTTTTTCCAATTGTTTACAACAAATATTGCTGAGCTAGAAAGATATAACAATTCCAATTTGTATTTTTTTTCTTTTAATGACCCTGTAATAATCCCTTGCATTAGGGTAGAGTCGAGGCAACTGAATGAAGCTTGAGCATTTACTGGCCGGATGCCCTTCCTGACACCTACACAGAATTTGCAGCAGACAATTACTCATTTTGCCCAATGAGAGAAATATCTACCACAACCTAAGATCAAACTCACAGCCTCCTGATTGTAAGGTGAGAATTCTAGCTCTAGGCCACTGCTCAACAGTTCTACTTTGTATAATATGCGGTATTTGTATTCAATTTATTTTAGATAATTTTGTTCAAGGTTTATTTTGTAGGTGAACTATGTCTTATACCAGGCATGTGAGCACCTGAAATGTTCACTAATCATCACTAATTTTATGTCTAGGAACGTACCCATGTATAAAGTGGCCATATTTGCAGAAACTGCTGTAGCTGCTTTTTCTTTAAGTAATGACAAAGCAATGTAATATAAGCCCTGTGTTTTCTGCTGTTTTGTATCATTTCATTGCAAAAGGTGTAGTATATTTATTTGAATGTGGACTATTGTCATGTATCTTTACCATTTACCATCTCTACTACCTTTACCATTGTCATATAAAATGCCATCAAACTAAAGTGAAATGTGTGGGAGTACCATTTGGACTGAAGATCCAGACTGCCTTTTAAAACACAAAGAAATGGCATGACTCATTGCAGTATTTTTTTATTTTTTTCAGAATATGATAGGAGGTGGATAAAGAATGTTGCTCTGTTTTACTGTTTAAAAAAACAATAGCTTTTGTCAGGATTGTTGTTCAACTTTGAGGGGTCTTGGGGGGGAGGTAAGAATATTTTCATGTTCTCTTTCTATTAGCCAAGGTGTTCTATTATGCTGCATGTCATATTGGATTTTTGTACTAGGAAAAACGCATGTCTCCTATTGTACTAATTTCAGTGATATTATCTATTTCTTCTACATTTGGCATCAGTTTGAAAGAAACCACTAAATACTTACTGCAGAGTGAGTCAACTTATAGCAGTTTCCATTATTGAAAAGGTACTTTGCAAATGTAGAGACAAATGGCTGTGTATAAAAAGCCAAGGTACCAAATCAAAAACTGCAGCAACCCCAGATTTTGCCTGGAGAAATAAAGTAGATTCAGTGCTAGTAATTTTCCAGAACTCTTCCCTGGTACTAAGAGTGATGAAGCAGGACTACAAGATCAGCAAAGCTTGTACAAGGTTTTGATTTACTCCCCAAAGAAGTAGGTGAACTATAGCGATCTGAGCCATAAAGGACATTTTTCAAAAGAAGTAGAAAATTCCTGTACTTACTCATTTTAGAAAACAATGCTAATCTCATCTGATAGTGAAGAGAATTAGTTTGGTAACAGTCAAGTCCAGACATAGAACATCTATTAATGTCACGACTGCCATCCAGCTACACCAGCCATGCTTCGCTGGATGCCAACCTGGCATTGACTGTGGATCGAGGGAGAGCTGTAGAGAATGGGGGGATATGAAACCTCTCTTTGTGCCGTCCCAAGAGAGTGATCGGCTGCTCCAAGGTCAAGCATCTGGGAAGGGAATGAAACTTTCTAGCCTGCCAAGACAGGGACAGTTACCAAAACAATTTATTTGAATGGAATTGGATACTTTGAGATAATTGGGGGGGGGGGGGAAATTAACCAGCATGTACACAGGAAACCCCAGTTCTGACTTTGCTACACTATAACCACTTGGTTTTAGTAAAATGTACTTTTGATAATTGTGGCATCGAGAGTCTTTCTTTTCTAAGAAAGATCAAGTTGGGATGGCTGACAGTTAAATTATATTCCTATTATAAGGTAATGTCAGATCCATCAGATAGACCAGATCTGAATTCAGCACCACAGGAAGGCTCTCAATCTACTTTTATTGAGAGTGACTACAATGACAGAATCTTGCAAGTCCAATTGTCCCCTACTGCCTCCCTTTCTTAAACCCATGTGAATTAGGGAAATATCTGAGTCACTTCCTTGAACTTTCTGCTTGTTTTAGACTTAAGCTTTGTTTTCCCATCTTCACTTTGGTAACAGATTGGCCCTATCTCCAACAAGTTCATCTTCCTTATTCTCTGTGGGTAAGGACTGTTAGAGTTTGATGGAATTCAAAATTGACTTTTAATGTTCTCTTGGGAGAAAATGCAAAAGTTATCACTTGGCTAAATTGAAGATCAAGTTTGATTAAAACATCAAGGTCATGCTTCAAAAAAGAGGCTAGATCAAAGTTAAATTTTAATATAAATTTAAAATTAAAAATAATATGATTACTCTTCATCTACTTAAAGATTTCCTATTTCTGCTGCATTAAACACTACAATTTTGAGGTAACATTTGGAATGTAGTGAGGATGAACTTCCAGGCCTTAGTCTAATTATCAAGTTTACTTACATTTTGCCAGCTACTCTGGCTGGCATCTTCAAAGATAAAGTCAACTGTTTTTTGAATTGCTGAGAAGCATGCTACTGAGCAGATCACTTTACTTCTTAAACATGAGCCACAGTTGTTCCAAAAATGTCAAAATATCTGATAAAGAGACCAGTCTATTAGCCCAGAAGCTTATCACAACTGGATTGACACTGGCTGTGAAAGCCTGCATCAACATAATATTTGAAATGCTTCTAGGGTTGCAATCAAGATTATCACATCTATTCTATGCCCACTGTAGTATCAACATTAGTTTTATATATTTCAATATGAATAGGGGTCTTTTTTAAAAAAATATTTTTAAACAAACATAAAACAACAGACATAGACACACACAATATATAAAAATCATCTTCCAGTTACATACAGTATGTCAATTGGTTACAAAGCTTTGTGCTTACAATAGTCCCCGCTTGCAATTTACACAAATTCTCATATCATCAATCCAATATATATATATATATATATATATATATATATATATATATATATATATATATATATATATATATATATATATATATATATATATATATATATATATATATATATATATATATATATATATATATATATAAACAATTATTATGATTAATAAACATTCATTTGATTATAACTGTTATTACATCCTTTTATATAAAATATTCTAAATTTTAAAGTAAATCTATATTATGGCATTTCATTACATCCTCCTAAAATCATCCAACAATATTACATCTTTATACCATATTCTATATAAAAATTGTTTATATTTAATAACAAGACTTTTAAACATCCTCTCCATAGTCCTCATTTACAATTTGTATAAAGTTTCATATTATCAATCTGGTGTATATATGCATTATTATCATTGTTACTCATTTATTTGACTATAACTATTATCACTCCATTTTATACATAATACTAAATACTAAATTTAGTTAAATACTAAATTTAACTAAATTTAACTAATTTTTATTGTGACCTTTCATTACATCATCCTGTATCCTTCCAATAGTAGTGCAATTTTATATCTCTTGCCATTTGTAGTATTAGTATTCTGATTGCTTTCTTGGTAAGTCTTATATGGACTTCTCTTAGCAACATGTTGCTCATTGAATATCTTGTAAAAACTCGAAACCCTCCATATGTTCCTTCCATCGGCTTGCCTTTGGTTATCACCAATGCTTCTGCCAAAATTTCTCTCATTACTTCTGTCAAATTTTCTCCCTTTTCTTCTTCTATATTTTAAGGTCTGAGATAGAGTTCCAATCAGTCAATCTCCCCTTTCCATATTCCACTCTTGCCATTTCCAACCATGCTCAGTTTACTGTCAATATCAACAATTTTCTTAACTCTTTGTTCATCTTTTTCTTCAATTTTTAGAACTCTGTCCTCAAATTTCATCATCATTATAAGTATCCTCAATTTTTCCATCTATTTTTCCTGTTCTGTGTTCTATATTCTCCTTTCTTCGATGTTCTCTGTTGTTACTAGTATTTTTTGAATTTCTAGCATTAGAATTTCATTTGCAATATTAATGTTTCTTTTTCATGTTGCACCATTCTTCCAACTTATAAACACTGCCACTATAAAATCCAAGGCTTTTTTTGTTAAATTTCAAGCAAGTTCATTATAATCTTTCAAGTCAAGGTTTTCTCTTCACTCCAGTCCAGCTACTGATAGTACTCCAGAAGAGCACATGTATAAACAACCCGTGCTCTTCCCACTATCACTTTCCATAAACAATCTCAGAAGCCTTGAGATATAAGTCAAATGTTCAAAGAGAAAAAAGAAAAACAATGTTTCCAAGCCTCCAGCCTCTAAGTGGCAGTGTTACATCTTTTCCCTCTGCTTTTGCATCCCTCTTTGTATTCCAAACTTGAGGAGAAAAGTTCTTAAAAGAAAAACAATCCGATCAAGCGTTGTAAAAAAAATTCTTAATCCATAAGTATAAAAAAAGAATGAAAAATAGAAGAAGAAAAATTAACCAATCCAATTTAAAAAGTAGAAAATATTTGTAAAAATTCCATCCATAAAAAGAAAAAATTTAAAAAGATAACACACTAAGTTTAATTCTGGCTTAATCTCGCCACTTACTCTCTTCTGTCTTCAATTTTAATTTAACTTTTGGTTTTTTGGGGGTAATCTCTTCTCTAATAATAAAATTTATCTCACCAATTCGACAAACTTTCTTTCCCGCTTTCCTTCCATTCTGGAGCTGTCCCAACTTCAGCAGCTTCAATGGCTGTTTCTCTGTCGCCAGAAAAAAAAGAGCTTCTCCTGGATCAATCAGGAACTTTGGGATGTCCCTGAGATCAGCAGGATGTGCCCTTCTCTATCAGTGTCTCTACGGGACGGTTTAGGTCCAAAAGGACTGCCCAGCAGCAGGGATATCGATGGTGATCTTGGAGCTCTAAGATCGCATGTTGTATCATCGCAACGTCAGCCCCACCCTCTCCTGTATAGGGGCCTTTTTGACTTCATAAAAATTAAGGAGCAACAGACCCACTGCATGTATATATTTAAAAAGAAAAAAGTCCTGTACAGGAACTTCTTTCTTCAAAAGAAATTAGCATTTTGCAGTTACAAAAAACATCTTGAAATTGAAGAAAATACTTGCCCAAAGCTTGCATAGCTCTCAAATAGGAGTGTATTTTATTAAAATCAAGACACAATTATTGGATGACTTTACCAGCCAACAAGATGAAATTTTAATGTGTGGCCATTATTTCACATATAGCTTTGATTAACTAACTTATTATATTGAGTCATTTCTTCATGTACAAACAAATTAATCACAAGTAGAGCAAGATGCCAAAATGTGTAGGTGTAGCATCGTCAATATGCAAGGAAAAACCAAAATATACTTTTCACAGCTTTGGAGTATACTGCCTTACATATTTCTCCTTCAGCTGTCAAAAGATTAACAACAGATAGTCCATGAACTAACAATTAAATGAAAGATTGTTCTCACTTTAAACAACTCTCTTGGATAATCTGTGATTACACCAAATGCAAAATGTTAATCTGCATTCCATTTGTTAAACAGATGTAAACAATGAGTTTTTTAAGTCAAACAATGGGTCTTTTAAGTCAATTAAAATTACCTTGCCTCAGAATGAAGATTAATGTTATTGTTATTTATATTGTTGAAGTTTGTTGTTAATACAGGCAGTCCTCAACCACAATTGAGCCCAAAATTTCTGTTGCTTAGTGAGACATTTATTAAGTGAGTTTTGCTCTATTTTATGACCTTTATTGCCAGGGTTCAGCTTAACAACTGAATCACTGCAGTTGTTAAGTTAGTAACATGTTTGTTAAATGAATTAGAAAGAAGGTGATCACATGACCCCAGGACATTGCACTATTATAAACATGAGTCAGTTGCCAAGTGTCTGAATTTTAATGAACCAGCCCAATCTGAAGGCCGAGTATGGAAATACCATTTTTCAGGATGAACTATATGGTAACAAGGTAATGAACAAATTGCTTACTTAAACAGCACAGTGGTTCGTTATGATTTTAAAAGGATTTGTAGATGTTACTACTAAAGCCACTTTAGAGATTCAGAAAGGCAGGATCTGAATTTGTCATAATTAATGGGGGGATGTTTTTGTTCCAATTTATTACAATTTAACACTTCTAAAATAAATAGTGACAGAAGGTAATCAATTGTAAATTATTGTAAGAATCTGCTTGTGTTAACTTCTTTCAGAATGTCAACATTGCTTTTATTAAAAACTAGTCACATATTACATATTCTTGGATTAAGGTAATTTCTGCTTTTTTCAAGCATTGAATTATCTTTCAGCCTGCAGTATTAGCCAAGACTTGACAAGAATATGGGTTATTTGAGACAGAGGGGGTGCAATTCAGTGACATCTGGTTACAGATTTGCACCCAAGTTCCAGGAAAAATCCTCTGTTGAGATCAGGGGTGGGTTCTGGCAGAGACTACTGCCGGTTCTCTCAGGGATACACCACACGTGCATGTTTGATGTGCACTGTGCGCGCATGCACAGTACAACTAAAATTGCTCTGCGTATGTGCAGAAGCAAAAAACAAGATGACGGCACCTACGACGCCACCGGGAGAACCAGTTCAGGGGTGTGGCAGGCCGGGGTCACTGCCAGTTCCAGTGACCCGGGCCGCCAAGCTACTTCTGGTTCGGCTGAACCGGTCCAAACCAGTCAACCACTGGTTGAGATGTGAGGTAGCTTCTATCTTTGCTGGCTACTGGTAAATTAATGAGCTTATTTCTAAGGCAACACTGAAAACTGGCCAAATAAAGCACATTCTGGGATGCAAGGATCTCTCTCATTGACCTTGTAAATATAAGGACTCTGGATCAATGGATTAAAAGTTAATATAATAGAATTAATGTGTAATAATATAGTTAAATTATTATAATTTCCAATGTGCTTTTCCTTGAATCACTGCTTCTAAATAACAAATATATGTAAGAATTTAACAGCAATAAGTGAAGTGTATATACAGAGATATATTAAATACACACTGTAAGTCTCATAATTTTTAAACTCACTCATTCACTTAATCACTCTCACTCATTCACTTAATCACTCACTCTGTGTGTCTCTCTGTCTGTCTGTCTGTCTCTCCCTCCCTCCCTCCCCCTCTGTGTGTGTATGTGTGTGTGTCTGTCAGTCTCTCTCTGATTCTCTCCCTCCCTCTCCCTCCCTCTGTCTGTCTGTCTGTCTGTCTCTGTCTGTTTATCTGTCTCACTCATATGCGCACGCGCACACACACACATACACATACTGTGGTCACCTTGTTAAGTGTTCCAATTACATTTGAAACACTCAACAACTGGCCTGCATTTATGGTTTTTTGCAGCATTCTGCAGTCATAGGACCAAAATATATGGTTAAAAGTACCTGGCAGCAGCGTTTTTCCCTGAGGGGCTCCGCAGAACATCCCAAGACTTCAGAGGAAAGCTTACAGTCTGGAGCAGGACCAAAGCTTCTCTCCCAACTGACCCTTCCGGCTTCGGAGGGAGGCTTCTGCAGAAGCCTGGGCGAGTGAGAACAGATTCCCGCCGTTACAAAATCTCAGAGACTGTAATTGTATGTGCACACCTATGTTTTCCATGGCGTGGAGCAGCGGTGCAGCTCTGTGCGGCCGCCAATGACTGCAGAGGACATCTGCATGGGCGGGGTCCCCCTCATGTTTCTTATCTTCCCAGATGGCCTCCGGAGTCATCGCTGGCCGCACAGAGCCTCACCGCTACCCCATGCCGTGGAAAACATAGGAGCATGTGCACAGCTCATAAAATTGCAGCCTTGGAGACTTCACAATGGCGGGAACTTGTTCTCACTCACCCAGGCTTCTTGAGAAGCTTCCCTCTGAAGCCAGAAGGGCCAGTTGGGAGAGGGGCTTTGGTCCTGCTCCAGGCTGTAATTGTACAGGGCATGCGCGCGGTTACCTTTTCCACAGAGTGGGGCCATGGCCAGAAGACAAGGAATGTGAGGTGGTGCAGTGGTGGTGGCAGCAGCAGGGGGAGTCAGGGCACTGTCCACTGAGCAGTGCAACCCACAGCTAGCCCAGGAGCAGTAGCTGCCACTGGCAGCCAACCCGCACTGCCATCGCTCACTACCACTCAGGCCGGAGCCCGGGGGGCAGATAGAGGGGGTGTGGCAGCAGCAACAGCAGCCGAGCAGGGGGAACACTTTGGTGAGTGCTGAGGGAAGGAAGGAATGAAGGAGGCTGCAGTGGAACAGCTGTGAGGCTCTGCGTGGCCGGCGATGACTCTGGAGGCCATCCAAGACGATGAGAAACGTGAGGGGGACCCCACCCCCATGGATGGCCTCTGGAGTCAAGCTAGTCTGGGGAAGCCCTTTGCTGGTGGCCAGGTTTTAGGATGCCTGGCCGCCAGCAAAGGACCTCCACGGACTTGCTTTGCTGAGCATGGGTGACGGATGGTAGTTTGCATGGCGCGGCCAATGCCTAGGAGATCCTGGGAGACTGGCCACGCCATGTAAACTCCCGCTGCCATTCCGATCCCCATGCCTGTGCTTGCTGGCGGCCAGGCATCTTAGGCAACTCCGGGGACCTTGCAAAGGCCTTGCGATGTCCCTGAACTTGCCAAAGACATCGGCCACGCCGTGTAAGCTCCCGCCGCCACCCCCACCCCCACGCCCATGCTTGCTGCTGGCCATGCGGCCATGCGCTATAAGCAATCCCGGGATCGTTGCAAGGCCGCAAAAGGTCACTGGACCCGCTTATAGTGCAGAGCTGCTTGCAAGGCCACTCCAGCTGGCCTGCTGCCGCCCACCCCTACCCCGTGCTTAGTTGCAGCTTACTTACCTCTTTGGCAGGCAGCAATAGAGAGCCAAACAGGAAAAAAGGTAAGTGGGTTTAGATAGGGCTCTTAGAGGCGGGCGGGGCGATTGGTGAGCCAGCCAATCAGTAAGTGGTGGGAGGGGCAAGCGTGGTGTGGACAGGTGGGGGGAGTGAGCGAGTGGCAACCAGACCGGTGGGGGGAGGGAGAGAGGGGGCCGGGGCAGGCATTCCGGTACTGTCCCACCGCTAGAACAGGTTCTAAACGGCACGGTAGATTTGACAAACCTCTTCTACCGAACCGGTTAGAACCGGCAGGAACCCATCCCTCAAGCAACAAATATGGCTTCATTGTTCTTAGAATGTCATATAGTATGAGCTGTAGTTGATGCGTTTAAAATTCTTCTTGAAGCAGTAATATAACCCAAAGCACTCTACAGATTGTATATTGAAATCCTATCTAGGACTGTTATTGATATATTTCTAGCCCCTTTATCACATAAGTATCCTTGTATTGCCAAGTCAAAGATGGATGGCTCCTCCATGTCTATGAATATAGAATTCACTAGAGTTATAAAAATGTGCCTTGTGAATGTATAGGTACTATACTACTATACTGACCACTGGGTCAATCCAGGAAGGATTATTATATCACCAAATTAAATCTTTTTAAAAAAAACATTTATATAGTCTGTATTTTTTATTGTTCTCATGGAATTATATGTTCCACAGATGAGACAGAGCTGTTTAAGATATATGAACTTGTATTTGATAAATATTTTAAACAGAATGAAAAGTTGTCTTTTGCATACACACTTGTGAATAATTCACACACAAAGATAACATACAGTATGTCTACATATAGCCCAACAAACAATAAATTTTGAAAGTCACTGTGATAGAGATTCTCAGAGACAAACGTCTGGAAAATACTAAAAACTCAACATTGTTAATTAATAACAATAAAATTACAGACAGTTCTCAATCCTGACAGACTTTAAAAGAATCAATGTCCTCAAGCTATCTAAATCTATTGGATAATTTTAACACCATTGAAACCACAATGTAGTATGTGACTTTTTAAAAACAAAGCCTCGATGAAAACCAATAGTGTAAGTCAGTGATAGCAAACCTTTTTCTAAAGGTTGCCCAAAATTATGCATGTGTGCACTATCGTGCGTACGTGTGTGCCCATCCACCTGTGCATGCACATGCGACCCTCTCACATGCACATGTAACCCTTCCCCCCCGCACATGCACATGGGGGCCCCCATGGGGGGTGAGTTTTCACTCTCCCCAGGCTCTGAAGGCTTTCCTGAAGGCTTGGAAAGGCGAAAATAGCCTCTCGCAGAGCGAATGGGTGGCGGCAGCACTGACTGGGCCAGATGAATACCAGATGGATGCTGGGAGGCAAAGGCAGATTTTTTTTCTTGTTTTCCTCTTCAAAAAAGATACGTGTGTCTTATCATCCGAAGAATCATATACTCAGAAAATACAGTATTTCCTTTATAAGTATTGCATGAATATGAGATAGAACATGCTATAATACACATCCAGATTCACAAATATCATATATATGCATAGCCAATTGAAATATGGAATTCATCT
This sequence comes from Natrix helvetica, assembly GCF_964273705.1. Lineage (NCBI taxonomy): Eukaryota > Metazoa > Chordata > Lepidosauria > Squamata > Natricidae > Natrix > Natrix helvetica. Next base: position 41,911,586 of record NC_138553.1, on the reverse strand, counting down.
TTTCCATTATGAAGTCCTAGTTTTTCTCTTTCTTATAAAGCTTCTATTCTAAAAAGCACACCATGATTTTGATTTTACCAGACAGGATTAGCCAAGTATTCCTCTCATTCCCATTGTTCTGTGCAAATTGCTCTCTAGACTAGATAAAACTGCTGTTCTGTAATGGGTGAATTGATTTCTAGGTTAATAAGGCATACTGAAAATTATTGGTCTGGAAACTTACAAAAATATAAGAAGAGAAAAAGCTAATTCCACTAAAATAAATACCTGATCTTGCTTGCCCCTTAATTTTACATTAGATAGCAGGAAAGTAATAACACTAATTATCCTGCCCAACTGAGGGGCCAATCAGGGAATGGTCAAAAAGATTTTGCTGCCTGAAGCAAATAAGATTCTATTTCAAATAACAAAACTAGACTGCACTTGAGCTGGACCTTCCTTCAACACTGGCAGGCATAGTTTGTCCACTACACTGAAGGCAGCCATGTGTAAATCAGGCGACATGTTAAACAGCTCTTTTCACCAACACATTACTGATGCTCCCCAAAATCTGTGAAGCAATTGCTTCATTTTGCCTAAGTGCATGGCTAGTCATGGGCCTCATTTATAAATTAGTATGAGCTTGATTGTTTTCTTGCAGACATTTTATTACAAACTAGGTAACATCAGTCAGTGCCCATGATGATGATGTTATCTAGTTTGTAGTAAAATGTCTGCAGCCAAGTTTGGGGAGTATCAAAAGCCCCATAGTTCATCCCTGACTACAAATATTTTCCTTTATTGGTATCAATTAATACAGGAATCAAAAGTGACTTTACAAAGAAAAAACCAGCAATTGCTTTCAAAGAATATTAAAATTAATAAAATGATGAACCGCTATATAACCAAAGATTGCCAATTTAAACTCCAATGAGAATTTTATGTAATTCTATCTACTCTGTTTCTTGTCAATTATACAATAAGATTACAATGGCCATTTTTCTAGCTAAATCTAGCATATTCTGTGATGAAGGAAAATTATATCCTCCCTTTCAAAATCTAAGAAAGTGGGGGGAAACCCAAGCCAACGACACAGAACAACTATGCCTACGTATTTAATAAGGCAAGATAAAATAATGTAGTAGCAATTAATTTGTGTTTCAAGCTGATACACATTTTCATTAGGAATCTTTTTCTATATGTATTGCATTGGGAATATGGGTTAGATGCTCTTGTTATTACTAAAGTTAATGTACAATAATTCCTTATGATTTGTAACTTAAAATATAAAACTAGGACTATTGTATGAGAAGCCAAACAGAGCTACAAACTTTACCTTTTCCTTCAGCAAAGAAGACTATGCCACAAGAAGTAATTTCTAAAGATATTAAAAAAATACATATGCAGAAGGACATTTAGAATGTATTTCCATAAATATCAAGCTTAGATTTGAATGTTTTGAAAATGTTTGGGGGACAAACACCAAACCTGAGTCAAGATCTAGTGATTACTTTGACAAGTCTGTTGTCTTTTTATTGGCAGCCATACCGAAGTGTTTGTCATTGACTTTTTCTATGATTTTCTTTTCCTTTCTAGACTGCTTTACAGCCTTGAGAGTTCTTCATTGTTTTCCATCTATTCTAAGTAAAACCAGAACTGGCTAGTTTTAGAATACAACAAGAGAGAAGGGACCTTGGAGGTCTTCTAGTCCAACCCACTGCTCAGACAGGAAACCCTATACCCGGGATGGCAAACCTATGGCACGCAGAGCCATTTGTCAGGGGATGCAAGGCATTGCCCTGTCAACTGGCCAGTGCGCATGCATGCGCTGGCCAGCTGAGTTTAGTCTTTTTTAAAGCCATTTTTCGCCCTCCCCAGGCTCCAGAGGCTTTATAGGAGCCTGGGGAGGGCAAAAAGAGCCTTCCCCCCTGGAGGCCCTCCAAAGCCTCCGGAGCACAAAAAAACAGCCCTATGGGCAAACCAGAAGTTCGGGAACGGACTTCCGGTTTGCTCATAGGATCGGTTTAAGCCTTCCAGAGGCTTCAGGGACCTTCAGGAGGCTTCCCTGAAGCCTCTGGAGGACTAAAACGAGTGTAGGATCATTTTTAGTCCTCCGGAGGCTTCATGGAAGCCTCCTGAACGTCCCTGAAGCCTCCGGAGGACTTAAACCGACCCTATGAGCAAACCGGAAGTCACTTCCAGTTTGCTCGTAAGGTCCCTGAAGCCTCCAGAGGGCCGCTAGGGGGGCGGGGGGCTGTTTTCGCCCTCCCCAGGCTCCTAAAAAAGCCTCTGAAGCCTGGGGAGGGCAAAAAAGCGTGCAAAAAATGGGAGGAGCACCTCTCATGAGCGCATGAGCACTGTGTTGCATTATGGGTGCGGCACGCCCACGCACGACCCTTCCTGCACATATAGCACATGAGCCAAAAAAGGTTAGCCATTGTTGCCCTATATCATTTCAGACAAACAGTTGTCCAATCTCTTCTTAAAAATTTCCAGTGTTGGAGCATTCACAACTTCTGGAGGCAACTTGTTCCACTGATTGTTCTAACTGTCTCTCGTGAAATTTCACCTTACTTCTAGGTTGCTCCTCTTCTTGATTAGTTTCCACCCATTGCTTCTTTTCCTGCGGTCGGGTGCTTTGGAGAATACTTGACTCCCTTTTCTTTGTGAAAGCCCCTGAGATATTGGAACACTGTTATCATGTCACCCCTTGTCCTTTGTTTTATTAAACTAGACATACCCAATTCCAGCAACCATTGTTTATATGTTTTAGCCTCCAGACCCCTAACCATCTTTGCTGCTCTTCTCTGCACTCTTTCTAGAATCTCAATATCTTTTTTACATTGTGGTGACCAAAACTGGATGCAGTATTACAAGTGTGGTCTTACCAAGGCTTTGTAAAATGGTATTAACACTTCACATGATCTTGATTCTATCCCTCTGTCAATGGAGCCTAGAACTGTGTTGGCTTTTTTGGCAGCTGCTGCACACTGCTGGCTCATATTTAGGTGATGATCCACTAGGACTTTAAGATCCCTCTCACAGTTACTACTGTTGAGCCAGGTACTACCTATCCTATAACTATGCATTTGATTTTTCTTGCCTAAATGTAGAACTTTGTTTTTTTCACTATTGAATTTCATTTTGAATTTCATTTCATTTGCTCAAGAACAGCCAAAGTTGATTGGTCAAATTGAGTAATAAATGACATTCATCATGGACTACCATTCTACTTACTGTTGTTGGTTTAGACAGAAAATTAAAGTTGCTGATCATAACAGCTTTTTACTAACTGGTTAATAATATGCAGTGAATAATATGCAGATCATATGTTAGGAAGTAATAGTGGAAGATTTAAAATATTTAGAAAGAGCCAAATTGTTTTGTTTTAATAACAGAAACAGAGACTGGAATAAAAGGCTTTTCCTTTTATTTTTTAAGTAAGCCTTTGCAAACCCATCTACAAATCATGTTCTGAGCAAGCAGAGTTTAATCTCTATCAAGAACATTTCAATTAGCATAAAACCCAGTCAAATCTAATTAGACCATAACCAATTATTCTGTTTTTACTTGATTTACTAGTCATTATCACACATGGAATATCTGAAGCATGAAAGAAGGAAACTGGCAGATATGAATTACATTGTTTAAATATTTGTTTAAAAGTTAGCAGCTTTATAGAAAATAAAGATGAATATAAACTGGAACAAGAAAATAAAAAATGATGTATATGGTTTTATTTGAAAACATTTCACTTTTTATATTTTATATATTTATCACATTTCTGAATCACACTTCTCCCTCAAGGAGAGATTTATTAATTTATAAAGAAAATATTCCATTGTGAAAAGTTTCTGATATTTTCTAATACAGAACAAGAAAATAATATTTATTATACTAATTTTAATAAGTGTGGTTCTCTCTCTCTTTCATTCTGCAATTTTTAAAATGCTATTTCAATACCACGTATAATTATCAAAATAATTCTATCGCTGCTTCTTGAAAAACAAAGTGGCATAAAGAAGCTTACTTGTAAACAAAGAATTGAACTGAAAGAGCCTTTGTTCACTGCTATCACTTCTAGCAAATAGAGCAACAAATCAACATTTAGGAAGGACATTGACAAACCGAAGTGTCTCCAGAGAAAAGCAACAAAGATGATAAGGAGCTGGAAAGAAAAATTTATGAAGAAAGGTTGGAGCATTAGGTATGTTTGGCAGGGGGAAGAGAAAACTCTAGGGAGATATGATAGCTGTCTTCAAGTACCTGAAAGCTTATCCTGAGCAGTGGAATTATTCAAGAAGGCAGGAGAAGAAACTATAGGTGTAAATTGCAAGGAAGCAGATTTCTTCTTTTTCTAATCATTTTCTGTTAACAGCTTCTTTTAGATGAAACAAATATTTTTGCCATAAGTTCAGCTACTTACTGAGGCACAAATGATCCTAAAATACAAATGTATGCTAAAGATAGGAAGTGACAATTGCCATAATTCCCATAGCTATTGTAAAGTCCAGTTGATAAAAGGAAATGTCTTCTACTAGGACATGCATGCCTACAAATTATTAATGTACCAGTCACTCCTATGATTCTTGTCAATATGCCCTCATTAAAAAACAATTAAAGTCCTTGTATTTTTCCCCATAAGAATCTTATATTTATGGCAGAGCACTTAAGAGCTGGTGCTTTGAATGCATTCTTTTTCTGCTAAGAATAGATAATTATACATTTTCCAATTTTATGTGGCTTGATTTATTTGTTCCATTTTTATGACTGCCCATCTCAAACAAGTGACTCTAAGCAGTGAATAATCATGAAATCAAATAAAACCAAATACCAGTATAATGCAAAAAGTATATCACTCGTTCATAGGGCAGAAAAATGGGGCCTGACAGTGTGGACTGGAGGTCCTACAAACATGTGGCATACAGAATATTCATTGGACAATCATGATAACATACCAAATATGCATTTTTCTTCCTTAAGAAAAGACAGTTACATTCTCTTAAGGGAGGGAGGGAGGGAGGGAGGGAGGAAATTCATTTTACTTAGCAAAGTTAGTGCATTGTATTGTACTCAGTGGGAGGAAGGAGAGGAAGTGAGTATTGACGAATATTGATCACTACTATGAAAAAGAGGAAACAGAACCATCTTTGTTATTCTCTTTTGCACTTTTTCCATAGATCTGAAAATTTAGTAGGGTGATTTATTACTAATTCTGCTTAATATTGGACTAATCATGAAAATGTTTGAAAGAAAAAAATATTGTCAATTTAAAACATAAAATGACATTTAATTTACAAGTATTATGCCTTGATTATTTAGAAATATATTATCTGAAAATGTAACTGTTATCAAAAAACTCAGTGATTTAAGTGGTCAAATGAAAAACAAATTTGATTAGAATTAATGTAAGTAATATCTCCACTTTGATTTTCCCTGAGTATTTCATAGATGGCTGTTTCAATCCAAGATCTTTAAAATGTGCTAATTTTATTGGCTCTTAGTAATACTCTTTCAAGTTGAGCTCAGCTCATGGTGTCTTCATGAATAAATCCATACAATATCTTTGGCAGTAATATGGAAGTAGCTTGCAATTGTCTTTTCCAATGCTGTGTTTTTAACTTTTAAATAGATTATACATTTTTGAATCCTTTTTTTAAAAAAGCAATTTTGAACTTTTTGAGTTAAAGTTTTGGTTATAATTTCAAATTAGAATTTACAGATGTGTATTGGAACCTATTTTTATATTTATTTTTGGATTTGAAATGAACTAAACTGAGACTTTTTTTTGTATTTCATACTTTCACCACTTCCATTTGTGTTGACTTTCCCAGTTTAAAGGCATCTGATATTTATTATCAATTCTATTTTCTAGAAAAATTAGTTTATTTTATAAAAGAAATAAAATAAAGACTCATTGATGTGTATTCATTTGGACAAACAATTCAGTTCAAGGAATTTGTATATATGCTCCTTCTCCACATACTTTAAATAAAAGAATGAATTATTTAAATACCCCCTACCACCTAATCTTAGACTCAGCTTTAACTGCTGTGGAAGAAATAAAGGATTGTATTACAAAGTGCAGAGTAGAATATATAAAGTCAATATATTAACAGTTGTCCCGGTTTGTCCAGCTTGCTTCTGCCCCTAATCTGTTTAATATATTTATATCCGTAATCAGATCAATCAATATAACTTTAGTACTGTATTAAGCTTGTGGCTATCTCAAAAAATTAAAAACATGAGAGAAAGCAAGGAATCATCTAATGGCTACCTACATATTCCAAGGCAATTAGCTTTGTTTTGTGTTATCCTGTCTCCCATAGATATCTTTTCCAGCTTCTCCCCACATCTTAATTACAGGAAATTATTGTAATTAATTTAATGGAGCATTTGAACAAAAGGGGGTCCATTAAACCCAAATGTTTGTTAAATCTAAATTTACATAATTGAAGTAATGGGTGTTTGCGTAATGACATAATTGATGTTTTTATGTCATTTGCATCAATTTATGAAAATTGACACAAATGATTTTAAAACACCAGTTGTATTATTATAAGTAAGACACAAATTATATCAAAAATATTCATTCTTCAGATTTCAAAAACAACACACTTACCTGTTATTACAGGGTTGAAGTAAAAATGTTGAATCTGAAGTTTCTTAAGCAGAAGTCTATTAAATTGAGGTTTCACTATACTACTTAGCATCTCTGTTACCTTTGGCTAATTCCACAATCTATAGTTATAAAGCTACTATTCTAGATGCAAAATAAATAACCAAGCACTGAAGAAGTTCTTTAAGTTTATGAATAATTTTTCCTAAAATGGGTTTTTTTTAACACAACTTAAGTAGTTGCCTTTTAACAAGTTTTAATATAAGTAATTTAATCTAAATTTGATTTTCCTTAAAATGAAAAGAGAATTGGATTGTCAAATTCATACAAATATCAGAATTATTGGATCCTCAGTTATTGTGTTTATTTGCCATGATTACATATTAACCAAAAGTCTTACTGTACATTCAGGCAATGTATATTGGGATATTGGTTAAGGTATTGGATCAAGATAAGAAGATTCAGATTGAAGTTCACCTCAGTCATGGAACCTCGCTGATTTAGTGCCAGTCTTTTTCTCTTAGACCAACCTACTTCACAGGTTGATTGGTCTTATGAAAAAATGGTGAGAGAATTCTCTGTCTAAAGCTGGAGGAAAGATAAAATATAAATCTAACAATTAAATACACAAATACATGAAGCAGAGCTTCAACCATTAGAGATAACTGTGAAAAGTTTATTTTCCAGTTTATTTGTTATTCTGCTTTTGAAATTCTGAGCCTTGGCAGTTGTTTAAGGAAGTGAAGATCAACCTTCTCCAACTTGATTAGCTACCAGATTTCCAAGAGGTGATAGATGTTAATATAAGAAGTATGAGAGTGAAATGTTTCTGCTTCTTGTGGAAGGAGTCTAGTTTACTACCACGCAAAGGTTGAAAATAAAGATTAGCTCTTGCTTCAGAATCTTCAAAAATGTGTATATTTAAAGCTACTAATATTCAAAACCATCATACAGTAGACCTGTGGGAGAGGAGTAGATGATGAAATATGTATCATGGTATCATGACATATTCCCCAAACTATGGGCTCTCATCAGATGTAGTATCCATGTAAGGGCGTGGTTCCTACCATATGTATCATTGTTAGAGATATCAAGTGTAATAAGATGCCAGGGCTTAAAAAAAAACCTCAATGAAGCATGCGTGGGTGCATGAAGCTTTGCTTTGCTTATAAAACAGCTGAAATAAAGCTACCGTAGTTATTATTATAACAGAATGCTTCACGGAGCCCTGCTGTGATTTTCTGCTATGGGCATAATTTCAGCTCCTTTCTTGTCAGACTGCTCCTTTTTCCAGATTGCAACATAAGAATCTAAATTATATAAAAATGCACAGTTCTAAAATATTAATCAGGATATAATTGTGTCTTTATTGATTATAAAGTGTTGATCGGATTATCACATAATCCAGAAAAATATAAATTTTCTTATGCTTTCATTCTAAAACCTTATCCACTTTTTTTTCTCTTTATTCTACACACAAGCTGTGGACAGATCTAATATGTAAACTTCCACTTTTCGAAATGCTTTAATGAAAGAATGTGCCTTATTCTAGGATCTTTCAGGCCAGAAAATACAGAAGTGTTTTCAAAGGACAGTTTAAAAATCTTTTCACAGAACCAGTAGTACATCAGTCAAAGAAGGAGCAGTAGCAGCAATAACAGCCCAACGGTTGAAAAGGTACGAAATGAGAAGATAAATTAGAAACATCAACCCTGTGAATTGGGCTAGGGAGGGTGACTGGCAGAAAGCCCACCAGTCAGCTTTCATGCCTAAGGTGGGACTAAAATTCACCATCCACTGGTTTTTAGCCTGTGTGCCTTAACCACTAGACCAAGGGTGTCCAAACTTGGGAACTTTAAGACTTGTGGACTTCAACTCCCAGAAGTTGAAGTCCACAAGTCTTAAAGTTCCCAAGTTTGGACACCCCTGCACTAGACCATACAGGCTTGCCTAGCCAAACAAGATTTCACATGTGCAAGGATTTATTCTTGATTAGGCCAAATCATCCTAAACAGATCTTTCCTGCAAGTAAGCATTTTTGAATTTGATTCCTTTGACTGTCATCACATTAGATCAGGGGTGTCCAAACTTGGCTGGCTGGGGAATTCTGGGAGTTGAAGTCCACAAGTCTTAAAGTTCCCAAGTTTGGACACCCCTGCATTAGATACTCGGCTTCTGGAGTGGGTGAATGGAACTGCATTGAGGTAATCCTAGATTTAACAACAACTCATTTAATGACCATTTAAAGCTACAATGGCACTGTAAAAAGTGATTTATGACCATTTTTCACACTTACAACCATTGCAGCATCTCCATGGTCACATGATCAAAATTCAGATGCTTGGCAACTGACTCATGTTTATGACGGTTGCAGTGTCCCAGGATCATGTGATTACCTTTTGCGACCTTCTGACAAGCAAAGTCAATGAGGAAGCCAGATTCACTTAACAACTGTATTACTAACTTAACAACTGCAGTGATTCACTTAACAACTGTGGCAAGAAAAGTTGTACAATGGAGCAAAACTCACTTAACAACTATCTCACCTAGCAACAGAAATTGTGGTCTCCGTTGTGGTTGTAAGTTGAGGACTACCTCTTTCATCTTATATTTTCCTTCCCATTGTACCAGATTTGTAATTTAATTCATGGTCAAATTCAGCAGCTTGAAGTGGTTCAACAAATGACATCAGATAAGCACCAAATAAGCTTCTGATTTATTGACTCTCATGTGGTACAAAATGAGATAATAGTCCATAAAGTCATTTTCTATAGTACATCTCATTAATCAATTGCAGAAACTTAGTACATGCACTTCAATTTGTCAAGGCAAAATGATATAGCTACTCTGTTGTTTGAAATTGGAGGCTGCTTTACATAACAGTAAGTCCTGGAGAATAGAAAAGATATGTGCATTGACAAAATTTCTATCTGCGAGTTATAAAAGGCCACATTGCTTGGATCAGTACATATACTATACTGGTACATTATAACATCCTAAGTTGTTAGGGAAAAATGATATGTAGGAAGATCCACACCAGCAAAACAATTGCAACTGTGATTTCATGTTGTTGTATATATAATAATAATAATACATTCAATTTATATGCTGCCCAATTCCCAGAAATTCTGGATGGTTTACAAATTGTTAAAAACATTTTTAAAAAACAAGCAAGCAAAGCAAAGGAACAAACATGGAAGAAAAAAAAAAGGCCTGAACCAGCAGTAAAAAAATTGGCAACCCACCACTGGTTCATTCAGTAAAAGATACTATGTGCTAAGCTATAAATGGCTCAGCTGAGTGTTTCAAAAATATAATAATTCAAATCCAACTTACTTTATAGTTGAACATTTTTGGTGAAGCAAGCTGTCACTCTAAAGCTAGATTTCAGGAAGAGAAAGTGGAGGGGAAAAGAATTCAGCATTCTGATACATTCTGAATAAAAAAATTAAGGATGCTTGACTGATTTAAAGTACATGAAACTGAACATTACAATATCACACTAAGAAAGGACACAGAGACAAAATTACAGAGGTGACTTGTTAATAAATTAATCTCATGGATGGCAGTACTCCATAACTGGGACCTACTTCCTGCTAAGGCTCTGAACTGGCCAACATATGGTTCTCCCCACTGAAATTATTAAAAACCAAAGTGAATCATAATCACAAAATGAGAGTACCATTTTAAGTTACCTGGATAAGCACTGAATTAGCAGTACAGCAGTTTCATGCAAGCAAGTCCCTTGAATGTAATTAAATGGAAGGATGTTCTTTTCTCTGTTCTTCTCCTCATTTCCCTCTGAGATAGTTTATTGTTCCAGTGTTTAAAGTTTTCATTCAAAAAGATAATACGTATGTAGGAAAATGATGTAAATGTAAATTTTCTATTCATCAGAAAAAAATGTAGAATGCCTGTTCTATATTCAAAGAGACAAGGCGTATGCTTCCTCTATCTTTTTATCATGCACACTGACTTGCTTCTGCTCTGCTGGTGTCCCTGCCAAGCACACTTCTCAGAGCTTCAACAGCGCTTTGTGGTACTTCACAAAAGCAACAGTCATCATGGGTAAAATTGGTAAAGGGAAATATATTTAATTCTGTTTTAGATATGAACTTCTAATCACATTAAGAGCATCTGGGCTAAAAACATCAAATGAAATCAAACCTACTTTAATTTAATGAAAACACCGAAGTATGGAGGGCATTGAACAAAATAGCATATTTGTTCCTTTTGGCAACGTATATGCAACACCGTTGTATCAGCTGTATTTTGTTAAATAAACCACATTTTGTTGGTTCATTCCTACGTAATACTAAGCCATAAACCAGGAATAGAGAATATAAAAACACGCTGCCTTCATTTTTTTAAATTTAAGGTCTATACTGATGTTCTTCCATTTCCTCTGCTCTACAAATTGCATAATGTATCATATAACAAACATGCTTGTCCCATGGATCAGCAATAGTTGAAACCATGTATTTCTTTCTTTTGAGGCTTCTTTCTAAGTAACTTATTTCATTTCTCCTCCTATGACTTCCAAAGAAGCATGTTATGATCCTTTTAGTGACAAGCACCTGATCTCACCTATACAGTAACTAAATGTTGTGCTTATGGTTGCAAAATCAATCAAGGCGCTAAACAAATCTCACTCACTGTTATAAATATTTATGACTATTCAAACTGGTTTTATCCATATAAAAATGAGCTGAAGGTAGTATTAGAATAGTTATTATTCTACTAAGTAAAACATCAAATGAATTATGTGGTGTGGCATGTTGTGTGAACTTGGCTGATAATATATGAAGAACTGAGATCATACAGATTAACTGCATGACTATATTCTGTCTGTTGCTTCCATCAAGTGCCCATATTTGTTTTGAATTCTTTTCATGAACTGTATTTTTGAATGCTTAAGAAAAATTTATAAACAAAACAAAACATGGTAAGCATTTATGTAAGGAAATGTTCATGTCAGCTTCCATTACATTAAAAAAAAAACATTTCTGTTGTTTAGTATAGCCCTGGCTGTTACGTAAGAACGTACATTGTTAAATTTACATGTTTTCACATGCTTACCAGGGATTGGTTGCCCAAACCCTGGGAAGTTTATGTTAGATTCGTAGCTATTGAAGAGGCGTAAGGAGCTGAGGTGAGTAGAACAGCAATTTACTCAATAGAACAGGCAACACAACTATGTACAAAGATTCAGCACCTCGCCCTGCTTGACAGCTATTTATACTAGAGCTGTCAAACAGGGCAACCAATAGGAATGCTTAGATAGCACATGCTCAGCCAACTGCGCTTTAGCCAATCAGGCGTGGCTGAGCTGTTGCTGGCTGTCAGTCGTAAGTCGAGGGCGTGCGGTCGGTCATAATCGAGGACTTTAGGACTGGTCGCAAGTGAAGGACTTAGCACTTTAAACAACTGTCATTGGCCAACTGGGCTGCCAGAGCTTCTTAATTTACATGTTTTCACATGCTCACCAGGGATTGGTTGCCCAAACCCTGGGAAGTTTAAACTACTGTCATTGGCCGGCTGGTCTGCCGGAGCTCTTTAAAAGGCGAGTTCCAGCAGCCCAGCCGGCAGAGCGCAGTCACTTACTCTTGCAATAAAAAGTGCTGAAATTCACTCTCGCCTCTCGCCTGCTGCTTCCGCCGATCTAACACTGATTAGTATGGCCATGTTGGTCTCAACAAGGCCTTGCATGTGTGGAACATATATACATATAAATGCTTTAGTCCTACAATATCTCCTATCACACCTGACTTGTCTTTTTTCTATTTCAACGTTTCAAAGAAACACTGAATCTTGTTTCTTCCTTGATGTTGCATAATTCCCCCCCAAAAGGGGGGAGGGTAAAGGTTTCCGCTGCCAGTTGTGTCTGTCTCTAGGTGGCGGTGCTCATCTCCATTTCCTAGTTGAGAGAGCCAGCATTGTCCAAAGATGCCACTGTGGTCATGTGGCTGGCATGACTATGCCAAACGTGTATGCAACACTATTTGTATAACTCAAAGCAATTAGCTATTGTATACAGAAAAGGAGAAATACTCTTCCGGCTAAATGCATATAAATAATAGATCTCAGAATAAATTTGCAAGTGTTTTAGTTTTGAAAGTTTGCAGATAACAAACAAAACAACAAAACTCCATCCAAGTCAGAATATTTCTTTCAATGTCCAATTAATTCTTATTGCTAAATAGATTGAGAGTAAATTCTGAACAAAATCACCACCTGAAGTGTGATTCTGTGTGCCAAGAGGTATGATTAAATGATTTAACACAAGTAAATTATGAATACTCGAAAAAGCAATTTTTAAAATGCTGACAGGCTGTTAAAAAACAATGGTGCAACCAGATGCTCATAATGGCCTCATAATAATGTTTAGTACACTTAAAATAAGGCAAAGCTTTTTTATGGTGAGTTGAAATTCAACATTCCTAGCACATTTACATTTCTGTTATTTGCTCTACTCCCTGTCCTAAAATAATCAATATTTTTGCTTCTTATATAGGTTTGTATAAAATGTTTGACTGACATAATTATGGGGTTGTTTTAATGGCTAAATTGACATGCCATACATATCAAGCCATTAAATACAGTTTTACATTTTATGGTTTTTAAGATCTGACCCAAAACTCAGCTTCAAACGAGCCTTCCCAGTGATGGCTTGGTGCAGGGAAATACAATTTATTTTAGCTTGAAGGTTACAATCACTCCCAAAACTCCCAAAACATTCCTAGTGAATCAAATGCTTGCACAGATCTGCAAGGTTTAATAGATCCATTTTGAAGAATCTATCATCCACCACTACATCATCAATTATTTTATATTATCTATGCATGTGATTTTCTTGATGAAATATAGGTGTGGTTTAATGTTGTCTTCTCTTATGCAGTATATAATGATGCATTTGCCATTGTCATTAAAGTGATCATATTCTACTTCCAGCATCCTCCTATAATCCTGATTTCGTAGCTGGGGAGATGGGATGACATTTACATCTTGGATGATCCTTTTTAGAGTTTATTCTCTTTCTATATACTCCCAGAAATTTTCATTTGTCCATCCCAGGAAGGCCTCCCCGATGCCCTCCCACATAAGGACTTTTGATGATTAGATAGGATGGATTATAGAAAGAAGATTAATGTGATACAACTTTAGTGGGGGGGGGGGTCTAAATATATTTGTACTAGTGGGAACAGTATTGGAAAGTATTTTTCTTTCTTTTCTATTTTTCTCTAACTTTTTTTCTTCTATTGCAGTTTTTCTTTGATCTTTCTTACTGTAGTGCTACCCCCGAAAAGATAGCTGGAGTCCAGGTTCCACTGGCCTTCTTTTCCAACCATCTGGATGCTTTCCCCTGCTGCAGTCCATTGTTACAGCTACCAATCCACTCTGATTCCTCACTCAGGCATCTCCACTTGCCTGGATCAGTTGAACTTTGCTGTCCTGTTGTTCCAGTCAGTCCCGTATGCAGTCTCCTCCTAGCAGGCAGGTCACACGGTGGTGTGATGATCAGGTGGCTGGTTGGCCCTTCTTCCTCTCTCTCCTCCCTCTCCATCCCTTCCTGCTGCTTGAAGGTCTCTCCTTCCACTGCCTCTGCTCCTTCATTGATTCCTCTGCCTGCCTCCCTTTTTATCAATCTATCTCTTTCATGTTCTTCCTCCTCTTTTCTCCACCTTCCCTCACACTCTTTTCTCTACCTTTCCTCAACCTATCCTCATGCATTGCTTCTCCCCTCACTCAGTGGGGTGGAAGCCAGGTGAGCTGGTTGTCCCTGCTTCCCTTCTCTCCCTTTCCCCCCAGGCCTGTCCCCCAAAGAGACTCATCTATCTATATTGCCCTCCCTCTCTCTCTCTTGCTCTCCCCTGCCAAACTCTCCTCCTTTCATTCACTTTTCCCTCTTCCCCCATGCTTTCATTCACTTTTCCCTCTTCCCCCTCTAATAATTTGGGTTAGCTTTTATATTCTTGTTGAAAAGTTTTAATAAAATTATTTAAAAAGATAAGGCAGCAAGAGTTTTGGGAGATGGGAATTTGCCATTGGAATTATTATTTTAGCTATTATTATCAATTAAAACACTTATGCCTGTTTATGATTAAATTAAGATAGAAATGCTGTCTTGATTTGTTGCACTGAGGCCTTAGGATCTCCCAGTGGGCTCCTTACAAATGCTGCCCAGGACAGCACCATAAAGTAGTGGTATCCAGCAGATTTTAGAGCTCTGGAAATCAGAAGAAGCATATTTCCCCAAGCTGCAGTCATTTCCCCAAGCTGCAGCCCTTTCATAAGGACACTGGGTTTGTTCACCCACCCTCTTAATCCCTTTTATTAGGAATGGCTTATAAATTGACTTTTGACATTAAGAACCTCCAGAAGGAAAAGTTTCATTACACTAGGTGATTTTCCTCCAACGAACAAAGATTTATATAACTAAAACCAAAAGAAAATATTTTTTTTTAATTTGGAAATGTGCAGTGAAAGGGCTATTAAAATGTTAATTTTGGAAAGTTTTAAAAGAGACCAAGGGACAATATTAACTGGAAACAAGACTTTACAAGAGCATTTCTTGTTGTTCAAAATATTATGAAAAATATATAAAAAACTGAATTTAAGTGTAAGACAACTCTTCCCAGGAAATGTTCTGGATGAGAGAAAAACGTGATAAGTGGAGACCTTGAAGGCTAGTTACTACAGGCAACCAAAAATAATTAAAGATTACAATTGAAGGAGAACTCCGACTAATACAGAATGGAGAAAAATATTTTAACTCTGTAAGAATTTAAGGATATTTAACAGAGTAACAGAGTTGATTTTGGAGTTCTTCTAATCCAACCCTCTGTTTAAACAAGAAATCCTATGCCCATGATGGCGAACCTATGGCATGTGTGCCACAGGTGGCACACGGAGCTATTTCTTAGGGCACGCAAGGCGTTGCCCTTTCAGCTCCAGCATGCATGCATGCGCTGGCCAGCTGAGTTTGGCTTTCATTTTCACCCTCCGGAAGCTTCCCTGAAGCCGCCGGAGGGCAAAAAACAACCCAAAGCACAAACTGGAGGTTTGGGAATGGACTTCCAGTTTGTGTGTTGGGGTGTTTTTCTCCCTCTGAAAGCTTCAGGGAAGCCTCCAGAGGGTGAAAAACGGTCCTATGGGCAACCCAGAAGTCTGTTCCTGAACTTCCGGTCTGCCCATAGGGCCATTTTTTGCCCTCCAGAGGCTTCAGGGGATAGTTACACTCCATAGAACTGAGTTATTAGTAACAGAGTTATTGGACTGAGCCTCTGCAGGGATTAATGAAAGAGAGAGAGAGAACATTTTGTCAAATGAAGCTGAAGATGTCAGCGGAGCAGCTGAAGGTTTAGTTCTCACAGCAACATACACAGACATTGAAAGGGTAGAAAACACTCCAAATGAATAAAAACAGTCCCTCTGTTTATGGGCAGAGTGCATTTTACCCCTTTAGCGCTGAATAACTACCTACAGACTTGCAGGAACTAGGCAGAATAGCCCTCCGCAAGGTACCACTGCTGCTGCTACTGAGACTGCTACTACTGAGGCTGCCACTGGTTCGGCTCAGTGTTGTTGTTGTTTTCACTTTCAGTGAGTAACGCCGAGGCTGGGGGTGGAGGCGGCAACAAAATTCAGCAATGGGAAGCAGGCTGAAGCAAAGACACAGTCTTCTCCCTCCTGGGCAGGGGGTGGAGGGTAGCTGTGCACGGACATGGGTGGGTAGGTGGGAATGGCAAACATACACGCGCATCCCCCTTTGCGCAGCTCGAGCTGGAGGCACCAGCAATGTTAAATGGAAATCGATAAGAGCCGTCCCTGCGGAACTGGTGCCCCTATTTATCTTCCCCTCTATCTGCTCTTGCAATGCCCGCAGGAGGAAAACTCACAGATTCTGTATTTATGGTCCCGTCCTTTTTCTTTTCCTTTTTGAAAAGACCGGGAAGTGGTACTCGACATGACCCTTCAGTCAAGGGGAAAACATATTGCCATGGGTGTCTGTTGGGAGCAGAAAACTCAGGGAGGGGGTGTAAATAGGGCAAAAGCTGTCAGCTGTATTTTTTTGAATGGAAGGGAGCAGAGGGATTTCAGAAAGTTGGGACGTCAGGGTGCTGTCCCTGCATTGAGTAGCTCAACTGGATCTCACCTCCCTGATGGCGGGAGAATATTAACGATGGCAAGCAGTCGTGCCCCCCCCCTTGATGGTCTTCTGGGATAACGTAGAGTAAGTCTGAGCTGAGGATGACAGAGTCACAAGTGGCAGCAGCAACCTCATACCAAGTGCAAATGGCTGTGCTGAGAACCGTATGATTCTTGTTCTAAAGAACTTGCTTTCCAGCCAGCAGGATTGACTCTATCTGTGAGCCAAATTCTGTATTTCTTGCTTGCATTTACTTGTGATTTGATTTGTCTACAAAGACATCCATCTATCTCCCCATCTCCCTCCTCTCTTTCACTCTCTTGCATTCTCCCTTTCCCTGAAGCCTCTGGAGGGAGAAAAACGCCCCTACGGCCAACCCGGATGTCCATTCCCAAACTTCTGGTTTGACCGTAGTGCTGTTTTTCACCCTCTCAAGGGGGATAAATGGCCCAAAACACAAACCGGAAGTCAGAAAATGGGCTGTTTCCAGCCCTTCTGGGGACAGGGGAGGCCATTTTTGCCCTCCCCAGGCTCCTAGAAAGCCTCTGGAGCCCGGGGAGGATAAAAAACAGGGGTCACCCTCATGTGGGGGAGAGGGTGGATAGAATTATAGGTGTGGGCATGCGCACACAGAATCCTCCCGCACTCCCCCCGCATTTGGCGCACAATGGCAAAAAGGTTAGCCATCACTGTCTCTTTCAGACAAATGGTTGTCCAATCTCTTCTTAAAAACCTCCAGTGTTGGAGCACCCACAACTTATGGAGACAAGTAATTCCACTGATTTTTTGTTCTGTCAGGAAATTACTCCTTGGTTCTAAGTTGGTCCTCTCCTTGATTAGTTTCCATCCATTGCTTCTTGTCCTGCCTTCAGGTGCTTTGGAGAATTGGTTGACCCCCCTCTTCTTTGGCAACAATGTACCTAGAATTTATTTCTTAGATTGTTTGATTCAATAAAAAATGGGCTTAAAAGAAGAGCTAGAAGAATATGCAACTTAAAATCAATCTGTTTCAGGTATGGATTTAAAACCGAATAAGTATGTTTAAAACTAAGTATGATATTGACAAAGATGTCATATAAGACCAAGAAATGAGATTTCAGATGTTAAAAGGGACACAAAAATGTTAAACCAAAAGAATGACCTGAATATAGGAATCTTAATTCAGAAAAGTGACTTAGACAATTTTTTTAACTTCAAATTTACAAAAGAGATATGTTATACCTATGGAAGAATTCTGAGAGAATTAAAAAAAGAAAAGAAATCAGCGTTTTGGAACATTATCTAAAGACATAATCAATACTATTAAAACTAAAGCCAAGATTTACAATGTAGGCTTCTTTGATCATGTATACGATTCTCTCCTTTTAAACAGCTTTTAATGAATTATTTTTACTAGGACTGAATGATGAGGCTGTAAAGATTTGTTCATGGATAAAGTATGAGAAGATGAGAGTTTTGTTGTACTTTAAAGAAAGTTATACATGATATAATTGAGAGGAGATGAAGAAAAGAGATTAATTTATGGGACATCATTTGAAGAGATTAAGGGTTAGTGTTTAAAATTTCTTGAAAATGTGTTATTTTGAGCTGTTCTTAATTGATTTTTTTTCTTGATCAAGTTTGAATGATGAGATGTTAAATATTTGTTTATAGATATAAGATATGGGAAGCATGGAGGAAATGAGGTATCGTGTAAAGTACAGGAAAGAATTATGAAATTCATTTACTTGTTTAAAATTATTACACACACACACGTTATTTCTGGTAGCTCTTAATAATTTTTTTTAAATTATGATTGAAAGATGACATTTAATTATTTGTCAATAGATAAAAAATTAAATAAGAAATGAAGAGAGTTTTGGTTGAAATATTAAAGTATTAAACTATTGAAAATATTTCTCCTTGTCTCTTTCTTCCTCTATCCCTTTTTTCTCTTTTTCTTCTTTTTATCTTTCTTTGTTTTTCTTTAGTGTGTATCAGGTTTTTTATCTTTGTAATCTTAAACTTCAATAAAATTATTATTAAAAATATTTAGACTTGGTTCACTTGTTATACTACCACTGTTTGTTGAATCAGATAATACAATATATTTAGATATTGCCTAAGGTTTACAAACTCTAGTTATAGGCTCATGCAGTATGAAAACCCAAAGCCAAATCAGATTATGTCTTAGTTTGGTGCATGTCTTTGTTTCTGGGTCTTATTACTTAAAACCATGCATCTACAATGCACTCTGGACATTTCAACGTATTCTCTATTTATTTTCTTTTTAAAAACAAATATTTCTGACTAAGTGACTTATATTACACTGCTAAAAGTCCAGTCCAAGCGTTTCATTTTAACAGAAATTGTAATATACTTTCATATAATACAGATAACAGTTTATGCTCTAGAATGCCCGAGGTCTTAGACATGACATACATTTCAGCTTTACCCAGCTGTCAGAGCAGTTCCGGCATGAATAAATCATCCAGCTGAAGAAAACTCTCCCTTCCAGTATTTTCTTCAGTTTAAGAAAAAAAAATGTTTGATAGCACAAAGGAGGCAAAGAGATGCAATTCATAAAATACCATCATATTTGGCAATCACCTTTCTTTGTTATCTTCCCTTTCCCATTAAGGTCAAGGCCCCTTTTAAATGCTTCAAAGCAAACCAACAAAGAGAATCACTGCAGCATGATCTCCAAATAACATGAAAAGCCTGCTAAAATAATAAAGCAGTAAAAAGCATTGCCTCTCTTATAAAACATCTTTGAAATGTTATTAATAAAGTTCAGCTGCCATTGTGGTTCTCAGAGCTCAGGCCTTTACCTTTCTCAATCTGCCTGAATGTCAAAAGTTGTTCTGTGAACTTTTTTGTCAAAGAATTTAGAAGGTCTCTCTAATGGTCTAGGTTTAGACCATCCCTCCCAAAGGATAGTTGAAAATCCCTTTTAAGTTGAACATTTTAAAATATTTCCAGAGCAATCTGTTTCAAAAGTCCTTTAAGTCTATTTTGTTGAGTTAGTTTTTAACTAAATGTTGTATTACTGTAGCTTTAAAAATATGTTTGCTGGTTTTGTTGTATTCGGATCTTTTCCCGTGTAAGGTTGAGATTGTCTTTGCAATGTTTCGGCAGGATCTCACCTGCCATCTTCAAGCGTGGCAGGTGAGATGGCAGGTGAGATCCTGCCGAAACGTTGCAAAGACAATCTCAACCTTACATGGGAAAAGACCCGAATACAACAATACCAGCATACCTACACCCGTGAAAATCTACGAAAACAAAAATATGTTTATATATACACTGGAGTTTAAATGTCTATTAGTCCTTGACTTTAACTATTTGATTAGTGTACATTCAAAGTTATAATGCAATTGAAAAAAGTGACTTATGATCATTATTCACACTTAATGGCCACTGCAGTATACCCATGGTCATGTGATCAAAATTAGGATGCTTGGCAACTGGTTCAGATTTAGGACAGTTGTAGTGTATCAGGACCATGTCATCCCCTTTTGAGACCTTCTGACAAGCAAAGTCAATGAGGAAGCCAGACTCACTTAACAACCATGTTACTACCTTAACAACTGCAGCAATTTACTTAACAACCATGGGAAGAAAAGTCATAAAATGGGTCTAAACTCACTTAACAACTTCCTCATTTAGCAACAGAAATTTTGGGCTCAGCTGTGGTGATAGGTTGAGGACTACTTGTACCTTAAGGTTGCATACAATATTAGGGTTTTCTCTATTATTGAATTTTGTTTTCATTTGCCTCCTTGGGTGGACATGGCCTACAAAGACAGTCTATATATAAATATTTAAATAAACTTCATATATATATATATATATATTTAAAGATAGATGTCTAAGGATATGATGAAAGTATAGGATGATGTGAGAAAACGAATATATACCGCAGGGGTGTCCAAACTTGGGAACTTTAAGACTTGTGGACTTCAACTCCCAGAATTCCCATGCTGGCTGGGGAATTCTGGGAGCTGAAGTCCACAAGTCTTAAAGTTCCCAAGTTTGGACACCCCTGATATGCCGTACTGCTTCACCTTATTTTGAATGATGTTCATTGTAGAAATGATTACCTATTTCTATTAATACACAGTGTAGCTATCTCATAGTTCTTTAGGTCGTAGACTTTATTTTCTATAAACAGAATATTTTTCTATTAACGTTTTTCTTTTCAAGGAAACTATTTTTAATTTCATCAATTATGTCACCATGTCTCCAACTTCTGTGCAGTAAAAATGATAATGATGCAACTGTAGATTATTGCCAATCTAATAGCACTTTTTCACTTTTTTTTCATTGGGCCACATGGGATAATTTTGACGTTATAATGAATACAAATATACTCTAACAGTAGGGAACTGTGAAAGACCAGATGTCGCCCAGCTATAATTCCCAGCCAACTCAGCATGATGACGGAGTTTGTGGGAACTTTATATCAGCAATAAAATCTGTGGATTTATTACTTTCTGCTTACAGCATTATCTT
The DNA here is from genome assembly GCF_964273705.1 of Natrix helvetica. NCBI lineage: Eukaryota > Metazoa > Chordata > Lepidosauria > Squamata > Natricidae > Natrix > Natrix helvetica. The sequence continues at coordinate 41,890,344 of NC_138553.1, read as the reverse complement.
AATGGTACAATAAAGGTAAAGGTTTCCCAGTCCAGTTGTAGCTGACTCTATGGCACGGTGTCATCTCCATTTCTTTCCTAAGGGACCAACTGTTGTCCAAATATATTATCTAATGCAGTGACGTGCAGGGAGGCTTATGGCTGGTGAGGCTGGTGACGTCATCAGGAAGGCAGGGAATGGGACCACGTGTGCTGGAGGATCAGGCTGTCTCAGCCTCCAGCACACGTGATCCCATTCCCCACCTTCCTGAGTGTGCTCTGCCGGCTCGCGCTCCGCAGTCCTCGAAAGAGACTGAGGAACGACGAGAACCTTCCTGCCTCTGCTGGACTTTGTGCACTCGAAATCCAGCAGAGGCAGGAAGGTTCTTGTCATTCCCCAGTCGCTTTCGTGCCTTCGTCATCCGGGAGTGCCGACAACATTTCTGCCTCCGCCCTCCGCAGCTCCTGGGCGCAGCCGGACGGATGTATATAATATTATAATATTATATATATATATATATATATATATATATATATATATATATATATATATATATATATATATATATATATATATATATAGTATATAATATTATATACTATTATTTCATGAAGAGAGGTGAGGCTCTGCCTCCCCTGCCTCCCCTGACCGCACATCCCTGATCTAATGTTATGTGGCCAGCATGCCTATATGCCAAAAGTGCATGGAATACTGTTACCTTCCCACCAGTGGTACCTATTAATCTACTTGCATTTGCATGCTTTTGAACTGCTAGGTGGGCAGGAGCTGGGGCAGGAATAGGAGCTCATCCTATTGTGAGGCAAGGCACTTGAATCTCAAACCTGGGCTGTCAGCTTTCTAGCTGATAAGCTCAGTGTCTTTAACCACTGAGCCATCGCATCCCCTATAATAGTACAGTAGCAAACATTTAAATATTCTAAAAAAATTAAATGCAAATCCCAAAGTCTGGCACTAGGCTGGTGTTTACTCATCATATGAAGAGAAAATGTTAATCATTTTCTTTAGATTTGACATGATGTGTAAAAATAACCATAGCATTTTGCAAACTATAGTTTATGGCCGGAATGAATATATTTTTGAAGAACCTTGGTTAAGCAAACCATGGCTTAGTGCACTATATGAAATGAGTTAATAAATTAGTCAATACATTATAATTTCTAAACTTGTGTTACTATTAAATTTAAACCAGATTGAAATTCAGAAGATTTGGCCGCAGAGATAAAAGGGCTATCAGATTACTTTGTTTCTGTTGGCGAAATCAGTGTTCAAATTGTGGCATAGGATTAGTTTATTCATGGGCTTTTCTCCTACTTTAATTAGCATTGCTAGCTTTCAGGTAATTTGTGGATTGTGAAAGTTAATAACATCTGCAATAATAAAACACATCTATAACACAAAAGGGAGACATAAATGCCAACAAATTTTAATGTTATGAAATCTGGAGAAGTACAACAGTACCACACAATCTGTAAAATCATTAACAAAAGTTTTAAAAATAATTGCAATCATTTTTGGGATTATTCTTAAAATCAATCAATTTCATGAATATTAGATTGCACAATTACCCTTCAACATTGTTATTCTTTAAAAAAATGTAATGCAGTTTAGAAGAGACGTTTATGGGTAAAATTCCCCAAATCCCTAGTGATAAAATGAAATTCTGCAAGATAAATTTTATAAGCAATGGCATCCATATTTCTTTCTGGACCACCATTATTATTGTCTTTAATCTATAAAGTGGCTTAAATTTTATCACTTTGTCAAATGGAAGAAGCTGAGATAGGACTATTTTTTGTAATTACCTACTAAGTGTTAACAATTAAATTAAAGATTGGCAAGCATCTGTAACAATCGAAAAGAAGATTCTACACATAAACATTACTGGATAGATAACATCAAATTGACTATATACTTTACAAGCAAAGGTGGAAGAGTTCTACTCAGGCAACAGAAACTAGACCTAAAGCTGACTTCAACTCAGAACATAAAATAAAGATGGAAAATAAAATAATCAAGTCAATAAAATATAATCTCATCAATATACCAGGTGAGTATGTAGTGAAGGTAGATGACAGATTAAATTGAGTAGATTTGATAAACCTGTGCCTGAAGAATGCAGCAAGATTTATATTATTAAGGATAACATAGATAAAAATATTCTGCATTGTAAAAAGCAAAAGAAAATGAAATTGCCACCTAATATTTTCAAAGTAGCTGAACAAAGTTTTAAAGTTATAAAGGAAAATTTTCCCAACTAAATTCTAGGGGAGGGTTAGAAGGAATAAGAATATAATTCTTAATATGCAATGCACTCTATTGAATGAGAAAGTAAAGAGTTTTGTTTAAGAAAATCACAGGCAATTTTTTAAAAAAGTTGAATATTATAAAAAGCAAAGAAAATAAAAATCAACTGAATAAAAAATGCAAACAAGTGAGGATGCAAATATACAAAATTAGTATGCAAAAATACTACTACTGCCCTGATATGTATAAAGATATGAACACTACATTAAAGTAGGATTTGGAAAATGACATAAGTCTTATAAAAACTGCTAATATCAAAGCTACAAAGCTACAGGACTTAATGAAATATCAACAGAACCGTTAAAATTGTGTGCAATGATGCACTTAAATGGCTACTTGCCGTTATAAGCAGACAGGAAAAACAGCAGTGTCCCCCAAAAATTGAAAAAGAGTGATCTACATTCTAATGTCAGAAAAAAAGAGTACCGTGGAATGCTTAATCTTCTGAACTGTTGCATTTATCTCACATGCTAGTAAGATATTTCTCAAGATTTTGTATGCCAGACTTCAACAAAATTATTAGAGGTACAAGCTAGCTTCAGAAGTTTGAAAAGCTTCTGGACAATGAAAACATTTGATGAATAGTAGAAAAAACAAGGGTGTTCCAATCATATACTTACGTTGTGCTTTATGGATCACTCTTTTAAAACTATGTCTTTAAATGTGTGTAACCCTTAAAATCATGGATTTATAAGCCCAATTCATCTGCCCATTGAAGAGTTTTTAAGCCTGTTAGAGAGCAAATAGAGCAGAATATAGAGTAATTGATTGTTTCAAAATTGGAAAAGAGGTACATTAAGTTTGTATAGTATCATATCCCTATATAGTATTTGTTAGATATTTTCTCTAGCTACAGTGGTTTCCACCAAGGTCCTCTGTTCCGGCGGGAACAGAGGTTTAATCCTATTGGTCAAAGGGTCTGACAGCTCCCTATAAAAGGGCTGCTGTCAGACTCAACCTTCGCTAGATTGTTCTCACTTGTTGTACTTAATAAAGAGCTGTTGTTACTGTTAAGCCTGTGTGTGCCTATTCATTACCCAATTTAACAGTATTTATAGAACATACAGTATATACATGCCATGAGAAGTGCTGAATTACCAAAAACAAGTTGAAATTAAAAATGCTGGAAGAAATAGTAACTACATATATGGTTTGGTAGTTAAAAGTAAGGAATATTTAAGTAATTTCTGGTTGAAGGTGAGATAAAAACCAAGATTTTAAGATCACGTTTAGCTCAGCTATACTCCAATAATACGTAAATAGGTGAGTTTCACCAAGCATGTCTAAATTGTTTCGAAGAATTTGACTGAAAACATAAATATAAAACAGCACTCCAGATTTTTTTTTAAAGTCAACAATAAAAGGAGTTTCCTTTCTCAAGCCTTGGCTTAAACTTTGCAAGTATCATTTATAACCACCTAATTGCTCTGCAAAACAAAGCTGCTAACCCTTCAGATAACAGTGTTTCAAAGGTAAAGATGAGATCAATACTTGTTTCCTAGATGTCAGCATTCAGCTCTAATTAATTCTAGCATGTACATTTGTATAGTTTATGATACAAGCTTAATATTATATGCAGTTTTTGAATTCCATCCCTATTTATACTTTCTATTCTAGAGTTAAGAAAGTCTTACAGGTATTAGCAACATTTTTCTTTTCTCTCTACTCACGGGCAAATAAACCATTGGTAATCTTTTCTTTCATCACCTTCAAGCCCAATGAGGTTCTCTATCTCTTCGACCCTCTTTTTACAGATCATTTCTTTTGCTGAATTACCTATGAATTAATGAGTCTTCAACAGTGCAAGCTCTGCCTAATCCTTTTTAGGACCACTAGCCACATATCCTCTGGATTCAAATCAACAGTCCATCTTCAATATCGACTGCAGCAGTATAAATACATTGTAGCCATTGTAGCTGCTTACCACCTCCTCCATCTGCAAATTTCTTTTTCTTGGACTTTTTTTTTAGGGTACTTTCAAATTTTGCCAATGTGTCTGATGCTAATACCAGCCCATTTGCCGCCTTTCTTTTACTATCAGAACAATGTCCTTGGAGGATGTCAGTGGATATTTACTCTCAACTCTTGCATAAATTGCTTTGTAAAGTGTCTACAAACTGCTTTCTTTAGTTGTCTACATGGATACATGTGAACAGTCAGCAAGAATCCATGGCTAAAGGTAGACTCATCATAGACAGAAAGTTGACAGAGATTTTGTGTTCTGAGCTTTAAAAAATCCACAAAGTCTGAATATAACTATGAAATAAAGATAAATTTTTTTTGGAGAAAACCACTGTGAAACCATTATGAAAGTGTAAAGATATTGTTAAATTGACAGTCTTCTTATAATAATCTTATAATTCTGAAAGCTTTACTAAGAAAGCTTAAGTTTTCCAGATGTGTGCATACACAAACACAAGACTCTTCATAGCAATCATATTAATATATTTTTCTCCAATCCTTGTATACTGCAATAATGATACTGTCCCTATAACAAGCTCTATTTGGACTAGAAACAAAGTAGAAGTCTGATGTTGTCCTTCAGATTTAATTCAGGACAAACTAGGGAATGTGATTGAAACAGCTAATAGTAAATTTAGGCTGCTTCCAAGGCAGGGTTTGAAGGAAAAGCATCATGGGGATATGATATTTTAACATGTTTACAAGGCATCATGATAAGCAAAACATGAGAATGAACCCACAAATATGGCAATTTTAAATTATTTATCAAGAAGGAAGTGAGAAGCCTGATGACTTTCCATTGCTTCCAGAAAAATTGGCAGCCAGTAGTTCACAAAGAAGCATATAGTCTGCAAATTACAGATTGTTCTTTCCATCAGCATAAAATATAATGGAAACCCATTCCATTTAGGAGACAGAACTTTGCCTTGTCCTTGCATTTTTTTTCCTTCACTGGATCATACTGCTCATCTTCAGCACAGAAAATATGAGTGTATTGATCTTTGGAACAATTTACTATGCTTTCATGGTTGATTTGCCCAACATCATCCAACTGCCTTAAAGTATGAATAGAATTTAATTTTAGTGCACCTGCAGTCCTTGGTAGATAAATTGACTGAATCCTGCTAAGTCAAGAAAAGTTTAGACTGAGAGAAAGAGATTATTTCTCTTCTATCCATTCTGCCAAACATTTCCCAACAAATAAGAATATACCTTTCAATAGTTAAATAGGAGTAGAGGTGGGCAGTTTAAAGCCCTGCAGGTTACCAAACTCCCTCAAATTCCTCCTCCGTGTGACAAAGAAAGTTCCCATAAAGAGGGGCTTATTCAATTTTTCAGTGGAAATGCTAATTTCCTACCACTTCACTTGATTTGGCTTATGCCTTTCACAGTACAAGGCTGAATACAAAAATGTGAGTATATATCTTCAACAAATGGTAAGCAGCAAATCTGGGATCCCAAAGAAAGGAAGGACACGGATGACTGCTAGTGAACACATTTCTGAATGCTGAATTTTGTAACCATGATGGCATCATCTGTTGTTCAAAAGGGAAATATCAGAAGACTTTTGGAAAGATAATAAGCTGCAGAACTATAATCTTCCAAAATAAACCCTGGATAGTCCAAGAAGTCCAAGAAGGACTAGGACAGTGATGGCAAACCTTTTCAGCACTGAGTGCCCGAACTCGAGTGCGTGCATGCATGCGCCACAGCACTAGAAACCAGAAGACCAACTGACCAGTGTGTATGTGTGGCACACTGGCTGGTGTGCATACATGTGCCAGCCAGATGGTCTTCTGGTTTCCGGTGCATGCCTGTGTGTGGGCCACCTGGTCTTTGCACCTTCTTGAGCACCAACATGTTCAAAGACCAGCTGACTGGAATGCATTTATCCACTGGAAACCCAAAGACCAGGTGGTCGGCACGTGTATGCGCACCAGCCAGCTGGTCTTTCGGTTTCCAGCTCTCTAGCACGTGCGAAGGCGAGCTGATCTTCACATGCGTCGGAGCGTTGGAAACTGGAAAACCAGCTGGCAACGGTGTGCGTGCCCACAGAGAGGGCTCTGTGTGCCACCTCTGGCATGCGTGCCATAGATTCACCATCACAGGACCAGGAAGTTAAAAAAATACAAAATTCTGAATATCTACCTGATGATATTGGTAATGTTAGGGCAAAAAGTTTCCAGGGGGAAAAAAAAAATCCCCACAAGCTAAAATTGAATTTCCTGGAAAAATGTTATACATATTATTTGTAACTATTAATTTGCTCTGGTTTAACTACAGAAAAATCGGGAAGCCAACATTTTATATGCTCTTAAAAGAAATTAGAGCTGTCTTTCATTTTCGCTACTGATATCAACTCTCTTTGTTTACGATCCTTGTGCCAAGTTATTTTGGAGCATGTCACCATACAATTCACCAGAGGATCTTTCTGAATATTTTTTTTTCCTAAAAGCTTTATAAGCTGCCTTTTACATTAAATTTTCCCAAGGTGGTATGTAGCAAAAATAAAACCATTTAAAAAGTCATTCAAAATAAAAGAATGGTACAAATAACAATAAAGTTACATGAATATTTAAAACCAAAGTAACATGCCAGTGCATAAAATACTGCCTTAATTAAAATTATCCTTTACCATATTCTTGAAGGACTATAATAGTGGGGTGTAGTAGATGTCCTTTGAACAAAAATAGATGTATACAGAACTTGAAATATTCATATGGCTTAACATACAATAGCTCAAGAAAAATGAAGATCATTTAAATGAGTATAACCAGGTACATTTTAAAAATAATATTAGTAATAACAATACAAACAGAAGTTGTGTTTAATATGAGCTTACAATATTTGAAGTTTGTTATCTCCACTGCTGCAGCACACTCATGCAAGGAGGGGAAATCCTTTGGTGGGCTGCAGCTGCCTGAAGAAGGATTTCAGTTCCCTTCTGTTCCCTCTGCTTGCAACCTTTCCTGATGACTTCCCCATTTAAGTTTAAGTTTAAGTTTTATTAGATTTATAGACCGCCCCCTCTCCCCGAAGGGACTCGGGGCGGTGTACAGACATCTCAATAAAAAACCGTATACAAAAATAAATACCCTTAAATTCCCATAAAATCGAATTAAACAATAGGCTGTACAAAGTGATAAAAATTAAAAAACAACCTAAAAACCCACCCCTAAAAATTTAAAATACAGACTGAGGGACTAAACTGCGATTAGGCCAGGCCAGCTAAATTGAACAGGTGGGTCTTAAGCTTCTTACAGAAGGAGCAGAGATCGGTGGTTATTCTGATATCGGGGGGGAGGTCATTCCAGAGGGTCGGGCCCATCACAGAGAAGGCCCTGCTCCTGGCACTGCCTAGTGGACGGCACCCGGAGGAGTCCCTCCCTATGAGAGCGGATCAGCCGAAGGGATGTATTTACTTTCTGGGGAAGCCAGGAGAGAAGATTGCAAATATCAATGATATGATTGTCAAGCGCTTGGCAACCATTATAAATGCAAACATTTATGTATGTGAGTACAACATTTTACAACAGTTGGAAGTAATTTACAGGTATAAAGCACTATTTCTGAAGCCATTGTTAATTCAAACATTCATTAAGTGAATAGTCATTAGGCAAGAACTACTTCTATACTATCTATTTATTTCCATACCCATGGAAAAATGCATAGAATATGAAACATTAATGGACAGGACTTTGTAAAAATATTTTGGAATAACATAAACATAAAAGATAAATACACAAGCTTATTATAATGTTGAATAATGTAGCATCTTGCCCACACGTATTAAAGCTATTCTAGCTCATAGCACAGGAGAAGACTCTATAGGATTCCAATCAGCAGAAGGAAATGCTGTCTGGGAAAATCAGTAGCATGCTATTACAGCAACTCTGTTCTATTTATAGAAAGCCTTTCAAAGCAATCTCTGCTACTGCCTATATCAAGTAGCACAATTACATCTGCAGGACAAGCATTTTATAGCATCCATGGCAATTGGCAGCGAATCTTAGTTGTAAGCCAGGAAGTCAAAAGAAGTGATAGGGATGACAAAGATTGAGGCTGAATAGAATTGTACAAAGGTGCCAAATAGAGCAACCTAGAATAAATACTAATTATGATATATATCATGTGCTTGGGGTTATGATGACAGAACTCCCAAATATTTCATGGCAACATTATATGATTAGACCTGTATTATCATCAAGCTGAATGCAGTCCATTGACTATCTTTTCTGGCTATGAAGAGCCTAGTAACCCATTTTTTTTAAATAGCAAAACTGGAAAGTGACCCAGTATTTTGGGACCAACCTTCCCAATGACTGTTCTTCAGTCTGCAAGTCCACTGCATATTTCACCATGGCTACGTCTGATCTTAGCGGGAGCATGCAGATGAGAAGACATGACCTGGGCACATTTGCTGGCTCTGTCCAATCTGAATTATAAAATTTTATAATTATATGCCAGCTCAATCATAATCATAGTTTCTGGACCATTATAGTTTGCAGGTCACCATAGCTAGGTGGTGTCTCTGACCTAAAATCAAAGAGACAACATAAATGTATAATGTAATGTATCAAGGGTGGGTTTCAATCTGTACGGACTGGTACAGCTGTATTGGATGTGAAATTTAGTGTGTCTTCCCGTACCCGTTGGTCAGGAGGCCCCGTACCGGAACGCTCGTTCCCCTCCTTTGCTCTTTCACTCGCCCTGCCCATCCACACCATGCTGCCAAAAAGTTCTCAGAAGAAGAACCAGAAGAAGAAAGAGTGGCTGGGGGGGGGAGGATGTTGGGGAAGAGGGAAGAGGAAGAGGGGCTGCTGGAACAGTGTCTGTGTGCATAGGTATGGGTTTTAAAAACATCTGAGTGAATCCAGGAAGAGGGAAGAGGCAGAGGGGCTGGAAGTGTGTGTGTAAGGTGGTCAGTAATGTTGAAGACCGGCAAGGACAGCCGTATTTCCTCTGTATGTAGCTGTTTTATTATTTTGTGTACTTCTTTTATTCTTATTTAAGTAGTAAGTGCACAAAATAATAAATTTTCTTTTTTTATATCTTCTTTTTGTAGGTCATTCTTTGGGGCAAAGAATTCAGTAACATCGACTTGGTCATTCCCACCCAGTCACATGACTGCCAAGTTACTCCCACCCAGTCACATAACTGCCAAGCCACTCCCACTCAGTCACATGATCACCAAGCCACTCCCACTCAGTCACATGACCACCAAGCCACTCCCACAAAACAGACCACACCTACGGAATAGGTTCTAAAATTTTTGAAACCCACCACTGTAATGTATGAACCCATAAATGATCCATATTTTTTATTGCATTTTACCCAAACAATTCAAATAACTTTGCAAATGGTAGATTGCTAAGGATAATACAATAGCAAATGGGGTCCACTGAGGCTGCTCAGCACAATAATGTTTTAGACTCCCAGCCATGCCTGGCCTCCCCCTGTGGCAGCCCACATGGATCCTGGGCCTTTCTTGGTGGTGGTGGCAGTGAGGCAGGCAGGCAGGCAGGCACAGGGGAGTGACTGGTGGCAGCACTCCTTGCTAGATATCCGGGGCTGCATGTGGGTGTCAACAGAATGGCTGGTGTGCATGTGCACTAAGAGGAGCTGCCCAGTGGGCATGCATCCACTTGGAAATGAACCTCTGGTTTCTGGCACACATATGCGCTAGCTAGTTTTCTGGTTACTGGCGCACATGCACATGTGACAATCAGCTGGCTGGCTGATCTTCCAGTTTCTGGCACTGCCACACACATGAAGGCCAGCTGATCATTGAACGCACATGTACACCAGAAACCCAGAAGAGGAATAGGCGACGTTGTGTATGCCAGGCGACATGGCTCTGCGTGCCACTTCAGGCCATATTTCACCATCATGATTATAGGGTTTCTGCCTAAGCGGGGGGTTGGACTAGAAGACCTCCAAGGTCCCCTCCAACTCGATTATTCTGTTAACCCCTTCTTTCCTTTCCTTCCATGCTTACACTAAACTTATCATTATTTATACTTAGCAATATGCAGGCTTATTACAAAGATCACACTCCTTTTCACCCTTCTCAAACCTGAGTCAAAATACATGATCACACATTTCTCCTCCAGCTCCCCTCCCAAAGCTGGTAAAAATTAAGAGGTAATTACTACTCTTCGAGGAGATAATTTCATGAGCTGTGAGTATAATTGTTACAATAGTGGCATTCCTGGGGAAGGTATAGGGAGCAGATTTTAAGCAGGATAATTTTATTTACCGTATTTATTGGCGTATAACACGCACTTTTCCCCCCGAAAAATAGGGGGCAAATGATGTATGCGTGTTATACGCCGATACTGTTTTTACAGTAGCCTGAGGCTGCCTCAGCCTCAAGCACACGTGACCCCATTACCCCGCCTTCCTGAGCGCGCTTCGCCGGTTCGCGTTCTGCGATCCCCAACAGCAGCTGCTTTTCTGTGTGCCTGGCGTTTGAAACATCCGGCTATCTATCTAAACGCCAGGCACACAGAAAAGGATCGCGGAGCGCTTCGCCCCAACAGCAGCTGCTTTTCTGTGTGCCTGGCGTTTAGATAGATAGCCAGATGTTTTAAACGCCAGGTGCACAGAAAAGCAGCTGCTTTTGGGGCGAAGCGCTCCGCGATCCTTTTCTGTGTGCCTGGCGTTTAAAACATCCTGCTATCTATCTAAACGCCAGGCACACAGAAAAGCAGCTGCTTTTGGGGCGAAGCGCTCCGCGATCCTTTTCTGTGTGCCTGGAGTTTAAAACATCCGGCTATCTATCTAAACGCCAGGCACACAGAAAAGCAGCTGCTGTTGGGGCGAAGCACTCCACGATCCTTTTCTGTGTGCCTGGCGTTTAGATAGATAGCTGGATGTCCTAAACGCCAGGCGCACAGAAAAGGATCACGGAGCGCTACTCAGCGGGGTGTGGGCGAGAGGAGGAGAGAATGGATGAGCCGTCTCTCCTCTCCCCGACACCCGACTAAAACGCTTTCTTTCGCCCGCGGAAGAGCTTGGGCGGGCGAAGGGAAGCGCTTTAGACAGTGGGGTGTGGGTGAGAGGAGAGAATGGATGAGCCATCTCTCCTCTCCCCGGACTCCCAACTAAAAGTTAATAAAAAAAAGTTCTGAGCTACCCTTATTTTGCTTCAAAGTTCTTTATTTGAAATTTAAATTTTTTTCCTGAAATTTCCCTCTTAAAATGAAGGTGCGTGTTATATGCCTGTGCGTGTTATACGCCGATAAATACGGTATATGGGGAAATTGGGACTTGAAGTACTTTGTGATTTGAGAAACCTGGATAAAATGTCAAACCAATTAAAATATTGACATAGTGAGTCTGGATACTTTGTAGATTAGGAGTAAAAAATATTTGGATCAAAAAACTAAATTCAGTACTTTGGGCATTAGGGCTCAAAAGAGAAAATAGGTGGAGAAGAATAAAAAGCATTTACTTTTAAAACATATTAAAGATATTGCAACAGACTGACAAATTGTTTCAAAAAGATCTGGAAGAAGGCATATAACATGATATTTATTACAATAGTCCAATTGGTTTTTAAGGAAAATTGATATACTTAGGCAAGTATACAACCATTTTATCCCAGTGGAGTTCTGAAAAAGATTTTTAAAATTGCAAATAAAAAAAAAGTAGATCTGTTCCAGAATTTGGTAAAGTTTACTTGAATATAAAGCTATCCATAAGTCTTACATTACACAATTGTACAAATTTTTCATTTGTAAACTTCTTTTTTTTAATGTTTATCCTTTCATATAACCACCACTGAAAATACTTGGCATTAGTCTATATGGAAATAGAGTAATGTCAAGTAGTTTGCATCTTTTAGAGGCAGATATTGAGTTGAATTCAAGGACTTCAACAAAGTCAAATTAAAGCATTGGAGATATGGAACATACACACAAATATTTAGGCAACAGAATCAAGACATTATACTAATCCATGCCCTACCTACATTTATTAAATCATGAGGTCCGTATACATTTGCCTGTTAGCAAAGAAAAGCAGAATTCTTAGACCACAATTTCTTCCCTTTTCCTATCATCTCATTGATGTGATTATGTAACACTAAATTGATATCTAAAGAAACAAAAAACAAAATATATTATATATTTCATGAAAAATATTGTGGCTAAGATTAAGATCAGGGAGTTTTCATTCTTAACCAAAAGAACTCACTTAATGACTATCAGTAGACAAATCTACTCGTAGGATTGTTGGTCTTGGAAAATATTGGAGCAGGAAGTTCCTTCTTTTAGTTCTTAAATCAGAACAAAGATACATGCACACACACAAACATACCTGTAGACATAGATCTACAAACATATATTCACACATTACATTAAAGTACATTAAAGTACTGATAATTGACTTCAAAACAACTGAATAATTTCACAACTACTGTAGTTTAAATCCCCTCATCACTGGCAATTTAAAGTTAAAACCTTATTATTATGTTTCAGACTAGTATATTGCCAAGTGTGCCTTGAGTCTGAGTTAGTTAATACACATATAAACAAACAAATGAACCAATAAATCCTTAAAAACAGGCATTGCCAGTCCTAGGGATATAGCAATTAATGTCATAATAATGGTACAAGAATGGTATAGACAGGGTGGCTAAAAATCAAGATTTGAGAAATGTATATTTTGTCAATGAAAGAGAGTGCTGTATGTCAAATAGTTCATGAGAAATACTTTTACATACTCCGCACAATGTTTAACAGTATCTGCAGTATGAGATCAGAATGTTTCTATGGCAACTGTTAGAACATATAAAAACAGGTGAATAAAATATTAATTGTGATAGTAGCCAGATAACTAATGCTTTCCAAATTGTATGCTCAAATTTAAAGGAATTCCCATATCTGTAATTTTTAAAATGGATAAATCACAATCCTAAATCTATTTTATCCTGAAAATGTATTTTATTTCAGAGTGATTGCTTAAGAGCAAATGCTACTAAGGTTAACCAACAGTAAAATATTTCAATAAGGTTACAATTTTCTCTGCTCTACTTTTATATAGATCTCTCTTGAGTTCAATAAATAAATTTGCCATCCTTATCATTTTCTCACTCTTTGGATTTAGCAGCATATCAGTCTGTCTTTGGAGGTTTTCAGGATAGCTTGTGTTATCAAATGAAACATGAAGGAGGAAAAACATTCTTCCTAATCATATTATAAAAATTGTCATCTTGACATTGTCATGGTCTAAGGGAATATGACATCAAATTTCTTTCTAGAGTAGAAAGTTGAAATAAAAATGGATTTTGTTCTTAAACTGTTGGTTCTTAGTTCAAAGAAATGAGAATGTTGCTTGTTAACTTCATGAATAAAAATACACACATTTAATTATGAAAAACATATAAGGGGATCTACTCTGTCTTTAAGGGACACGGTGGCTCAGTGGCTAAGATACTGAACTTGTTGATCAGAAAGGTTGGCAGTTCAGCAGTTTGAATCCCTAGTGCCATGTAACGAAGTGAGCTCCTGTTACTTGTCCCAGCTTCTGCCAACCTAGCAGTTTGAAAGCACTTAAAAATGCAAGTAGAAAAATAGGAACCACCTTTGGTGGGAAGATAACAGCATTTTGTGTGCCTTCAGCATTTAGTCATGCCGGCCACATGACTGCAGAGATGTCTTCGGACAGCGCTGGGTCTTCAGCTTTGAAATGGAGATGAGCACCACCCCCTAGAGTTGGGAACAACTAACACATATGTACAAGGAGAACCTTTATCTTTACCTTACTCTCTTTAAAGGCATTAAATTATACTTGGCTCCTTGAAAAGAGGACATTATAGAGAGCACCAAGCCTCACATGTTGGAAATACAACAATTATACAGTATATTGGAAATGCCTTTCCTTGGTTCAGTCAGATTTGATCAACAGAGAAATAATTCATTAACTGAAAACTTAAATGGGTATTATCTGGGTTGACAAGAGAAGCACATGAAAAGCTAAAGTGATAATGCAAAATAAATGATACTAGTACTAAGGTCCTATATCTTTAATATTCAGATTTTATTTTCTTTTTAATTGTGTTAAAAAATATTGGGGCCTACTCTACAATTGTGAAATTTTTGTACCTCAAAATGATAAGAACCTGATCCCATTTGTCAGTATTTAATTTTGGAAGTGGGTTGGGGAGTTTTATGGGTCATATCTAACTACAGATACAGACTTGGAAACAATAGCTGTAGTACTAATGAGATGAATAAAATGTTTATTCTTTGCAAATCCTCCCATCAATGGCTTTCAGAGAATGACAGTTGGTCTTACCTGAACTGTTATTTTAGGAGGGTTGCAGGATGAACCATGATTGGATATTGTCATGTCCAATTGGCCTTGAGACTGAGTAAACTGAAACCATGCCTCACTTCTCCAGGAACACCTGCAAACAAGTCACAAGGGGACACCCTACCCCCTGAATCCCTCCCATGGACAAATCCTCGGGCGGGACCTGGCTCATCCTGCAACCCTCCTAAAATAACAGTTCAGGTAAGACCAACTGTCATTTTCCAGAGTAAGTTGCAGAATGAGCCAGGATTGGGACATACCCAAGTTAACGTCCCTCAAGGGGGGTTTACTATTGGTCCTGGGTCACTGAGCTAGCAACTACCTGCTGTAACACCCTGCAACCAAAGTACGCGTTAGCCGACGCATATGAATCCAACCTGTAGTATCAGATGAAGGGAGATGGGGAAGCCCAGGTCTCAGCCCTGCAGATGTCCGCTATCGGCACCTGTGTAGCCCAGGCCACCGAAGTGGCAACACTCCTGGTAGAGTGCGCCATAATCCCCCATAGAACCGGCAGATGCTGGGCCTCATAGGCCAATGCTATTGCCATCTTGATCCACTTCCCAATAGCAGAGGAGGATACCCTTTTCCCTAGTGAGGAATGGTGGAAGGAAACAAACAATACCTCCGATTTCCTGAACTGTGCTGTGCGCCCCAAGTAGATGCGCAGCCACGTTTGACATCCAGCCGGTGCCAACACACCTCCTTCTCCTGGGTAGGAGCTGGACAGAAATCCGGCAGCACCACCTCCTGGGATCTATGGAATAGGGAATTTACCTTGGGGAGAAGTCGGATCCAGGAGCAGAATGACCCTATTGTTGTGGAAAGTGCACAGGTCCGACCTGGAAGACAGTGCCCTCAGTTCGGAGATGCGACAGGCCAAAGTGACTGGCACCAGGAACACGACCTTCAGGGTCATCAATATGAGACTGATTGACCTCAATGGTTCAAATGGTTCACTTGTCAGTACCTGAAGAACAGTGGGCAGACTCCAAGTGGGAAATCTATGCACTGCAGAGGGCAGAGGTTGTTAGCACCCCTCAGAAATCTCCTAACCACTGGGAGCTGGGATAGCGGTAGGTCCCTATCACCCAGTATGACAGTAGACAAGGCTGTCACCTATATCTAAGGATTCCATAGGATAGCCCCTTATCTAACCCCTCTTGGAGGAACTCTAACACCTGGGGAACCGAGGTTGTATGGGGATCCACCCCCGACTTATGGCACCAGGACACGAAGGACACCCAGATGCAATCGTAGATTCTGGTCGTGGAGCATCTCCGCAAGGCCTCAATGGTCAAGATCACCTGTTGAGAGAACTGGGCATCCCTGAGATGCTCCCTCTCAATCTCCACATGGCTAAGTGCAGCCACTGTGGATCCTGGTGGACCAGGGATCCCTGTCTGAGGTCTATCTCCCCCTCCTGGATCCTCCAAGGCCATTCCTCAGACAGGCACATGAGATCCGCAAACCACGGTATCCTGGCCCAGTATGGCACCACCAGAATGAGCTCTGCCCCCTCCATGACCACCTTCCGCACCACCCCGGGGATGAGGGGAAGGGGAGGGAAGGCGTAGAGAAGTTCCTTTGGCCATGGAGTCCGGAGAGCATCAATCCCCTCCGTCCCCTGAGCTAGGAACCAAGAGAAAAACCTCTCCAACTGCTCGTTTCCCAGAGTTGCGAAGCGGTCCACCTCCGGATGACCAAACCTTAATCACTTGCACTTACTATATTAAGGATGAACCCAGCACACCCAGCAATAAAGACAGCTACTCACAGAAGGAAGATTACTGTCCTTTTCTTTGTCTTCTGCACCATCACCATACCACCTTGCTCCAATAACCCGCACAAAGAGACACAGAAAGGAGGACTTTAATCGCATGCACTTATACCTTACATAAGAATAACACAATGAAAGAGATACACTCAAGTACTTACTTGTGTTATTGGTTTTCTGGTTGTTTATATTTCCATATTGTTCTTAGGCTTCCAGACTCCTCTGTTGCAGCTTTCTTGGTCTTTATTTGTGGATCATCAGATGTGTGGTGGTGTGCTCTGAACCACTTTTTCATTGCAGGAATTGGGTCCCATCTCTCAACAGGCATGCCAACAACACTTATCACCATCAGATTACTTATGTTTGGAACAATTAGGCGGGTTCTTTGCTCTGAACAAATGAGATTCATTTTTGAGAACCCCCTTTTCGCCTCTGCTGAACTAACAGCAATTGTCCTGACAATATCTCTAGCTTTTCTGATACCATCAGGAATTTTGTACTTGTTTGGATTTTTTAGTACATTTTCCAAAAAATCGCTGTAGTCGTTCAAATTAATTTCTTAATTAAAATTTTTGCCAAATTCAAACAATGCCGCCTCTGCCTCAGCCCATGGAATGACTACATCTTCAATGTTCCAGTAATTTGGCTCCAAATATGTGATAAAGTGTAACTTGTTTGCGGCTGGAAATTGGCTACCTGTTTTTAGATGGTCGCAATCCATCAGCCTTTTGTTCAAATTGGTGATGATGCTTGACAGAATCTTGTCACGAGGAAGGGCAACAAATCATTGATTTTGGAGTTAAATTGATGTTTTTGAAGGCTTATGTTTTTAGCATTGCATCAATGTTGTTTTCATATGTGCTATTTCTCTGTCTAAGCACTTCAAAAGCTTTGCTTGTTTGCAATACTAACTTTTCGGCCTTGATGATATCTGTGTCTCTCCCATGCAGGGTATTTGACAGATGAGAAATCTCATTTAGAATATCTATCATGAGGGACAAATCCTTCAAAAAATTTAGATTTTCAAAAAGGGAAGCCATGCCTGGGAATCTTTCATTGAAAAAACTGATGTAGCGCTGGATAAGCACGCCACACAGCCATGGTTGCCCTTAAACTACAGGCAGCCCATCTTGGTCCCAAAACTCTGCCAATCTTCACAATTTCAATGTCCAATTGTTCAGAGATTTGGAAAAGGTCATTCTGGCTCTTGCAGGAATTGTGGTAGGTGGTGTGTATTTTATCAAGGAAGATCTTGAAGTGGTTGAGTTGCTTTATTTCTCTTATTGCATCATCCAGCACAAGTTGGAGGTGGTGGTTCAAGCAGTGGCAGATTACGATGTTTGGGAAGTCTTGACCTATTCTGGAGCTGACTCCAGATTTTCTTCCAAGCATAACGTTGGCACCATCAGAGCAGAAAGCGATTAAATTCTTCTGGAGATATTCGGTGGTAAACCCAACTTTATGCAAGCTTCCCATCTCTGCAGAACATATGGTTTCCACATCTTGTTTCTCTAATTCCAAAAGCTCAATGAAAATGGTTGTTGAGCATTCTGGATCCTCAACTTTAACAAAAACTATCAGCACTGCTTTCATTGAAAGTGTTGAGGCTTCATCGATTATTAGGCACACCTTTAGATTCTTTGCAATAATCCTGGAAAACATGGTGGTTTTGATTTTGTTCACAATGAATTCAACTATTTTCACTGCGGATCTCCGTGAATGCAAGCCAACTGCTACATCCACTCCAGCCATAGCAAATTTACCTGCGCTTCAATGTCTGAGAATGGATTACATCTTTGCACCAGATCGTAAACAGTAGAAAATATTTTACAAGTACTGGATAAATGTTTCTCAGTTGACTTATCTATGGATTTGGTTAAAGCATCTTGCTTCCGTTGTTTACAGCTCTCCAAGCAAATAAGGTGTGCTTTTGATTGAAAATGTTCCTTTGATTTTTTTCTGAGCGATGCTTGTTCTGTCTCCTTAGTTTTCCCTGCTGGCATAACCTGGAAATGTTTCCACTCTTTAGAAACATGAATACCTTTCTCTAATGAGAACATGGGATTTGCACAGTACTCAACCTAACTTTTTGTCGGATACTGCCAATCCATCATACTTGTCCTTGAAGTGTCTATGTTGCTGCAAATTCCAGCAGTCAGGAAGTTGTGGAACTTCAGTAGAGGAGATGGACTTGCTGCTTTCTCCGACCTCAAGTGGTCGAAGTGGTTGTGCTGCTGCTGCTGCTAGTGGTGGTGGTACTGGTGCTGGTGCTTGTGGTGCTGGTGCTTGTGGTGCTGGTGCTTGTGGTGCTGGTGCTTGTGGTGCTGGTGCTTGTGGTGCTGGTGCTTGTGGTGCTGGTGACTGGTGACTGTTGTGGATCAGCTGATTCCTCAGCTTTTGGTTTTTGGGAGAAAAAAGCGGACATACTCTGTTGCCTCTTCTTCATTCTGTTAAATAATACTAACTGCAAAAGAAATAAAACAATATTGGACTCAATTGTGGTTGTAAACTGAGGACTACAGGTAACAGAAGGGACCTCTGCTTTCACTCAAACAGTCTTTTCAGGAAGGATGTCCCCCAACAAACAGGAAAGATATAGTCTTTCATCCAAGAAGTTAGATCAAGAATGAATGTCATAGGTAGATTCCCAGAGCAATACAGATTTCTTTTTCTGAAATTTAGTTCTCAGTTCAAAAAAACAGGAATATATGAATTAGGTTCAGTACTTAGGTCGGTCCAAGTAGCTATTCAAGAGCCTGGCTCAATCGTAATTATTCTTATTCCTCCTAACTGGTTTTAAATTGTATTTTAAACGTTAAATTTTAATTCCATATGGGGTTTTTATAATTGGGGTATCTTAATGCGGGTTTTTTAACTGTCTATATGATGTAAATTGTCTACCTCCTCCGAGTTCGAGTCCGTGTTTGTGTATCTGTATGTATGTTCTGTATGTACGCCTATGTGTTTTTATATATTTTCTGTGTTTTATATGCCCCATTGTACGCCGCCCCGAGTCCTACTTGGAAAGGGAGCGGCTAATAAATTCAAACTTATTATTATTATTATTATTAGTTAGTGGTTATAAGCAATGGTAAAGCAAGATATGGATTTAAAACCAGAAATATTTTGTTGGCTATTTGAAAGGGAATATAACACATATTTAATTTTACACATGTTAGCAGCTTCTGTAATTGTGTTTGCACAACAGTGGAAAAACAGAGATATGAAAATGAATAAATATTAGAATGTGCAGGAATAAATAAATTGACAATTAAAATCAAGAAGGCTTTGAATACTTTTTCATGTGGGATTTGTTTCAGCAATTGCTAACTAACAGAAAAAGAAATTAGAAATCTAAAAGTATGAAAGAAAACACCAATTACGTAAGGAAAGGTCACTAAAATGTATAAGGAAATATTATTAGTACTCATTATTAATGCATAGATAACAGTGGGACATTATACACCCACAAACTATGACAGTGCCAGGAAAACACCAAAAAATAACAATTTTCCCTCAAAAGACTGCAGGAGCCCACCTCCTTTCAGCCACGTGGCATATGCCAGCTTGCGGCTTTCGTGAGGGAAGGCCTTTAGGCCTTCCCTCACGAAAGCCACAAGCTGGCGTAAGCTAGCTCTCCCCTCCCCGTCGCTGCAGCCCACCTCCTTTCGGCCACGCGGCTTTCGCGAGCAAAGGCCTGAAGGCCTTCCTTTGCGAAAGCTGTGAGCTGGCGTAAGCTAGCCTCCTGCCCCTCCCCCACTTAGTTGCTTACCTGACAGAAGCAGCAAGCTTCTGGAAGATGAAGGGAAACAAAACGAAATGAAGGGAGGACCCGATCAGCAAGTGCGATGTGATAGCTAGCTACTCGGGAGCAGAAAGACTCTTTTCAAAGGAGAAGGACTCTTTTCAAAAGAGGAATGTTGGCCGTTGGCACTGTGCTTTTAAACACTTTTAAGACTCCAGCCCACTCACTGATTGGCTGGACTCCAGCCAATCAGTGAGCGGCGGGCTGGCCTTGTTTAGTGCGAACGGGCGGGTGAGCGAGCAAGCTGTGATGGAATGGGCATGACAAGAGAGTGACAGGGCTGGCCTGGGCAGGGCATTCTGGAACTTACTTCCGGGTCCACCAGTGGAACCTCTTATAACCGGTTTGGTAGATTTTACCAACCGGTTCTACCAAACCAGTGCGAACCATTAGGAACCCACCTCTGGTTTAGACAAACATTCTATTTTCTTGTCCTTCAGTTTTTCAATCTGAGAATGTTATGAATGTAATGTGTCTATTGTATGCTTTTCAGTTCATTTATGGTTGCCATGGCATTGGAAATGCATAACACCGAAGAGAATGTGGTCACACAATATCTCTCAAGGATTTTTTAAAGCCATCTGAGACCTGATTTCTCTTTGTACTTTCATGGCTAAGGAAAAAAAAAACCTTGATCATTCATTATGCTGAGAAGGCTTTATAGAACTTGTGCTATAATTACAAGTGTAAGGCCTTGGGATAGAAGAAAAAGGAAATAATGTTTCCACTATAGGAAGAAAAAAAACCTAGTACTTTGTCACTTATATGAAATATAGTAAGTTGTACCCCAGCAAATTTTTTTGTTATTTTCACAGCTGCCCTATTTAGCACATTTTTGCTTCCTTCATCTATTAGCAATCATAAGGTAGCATTTCAGTTTTAACGCTGTTAGTATGATCTCACTGATTAGTGCCAGAGAATGATAATTTACAACTGAAGTCAGCAGGCAATGGCATTCGAGAACACCCCAGTGGTTTTCAGATATGGGCTTTTTCACCTGAGTTTTATTTGCATCTTTAACCTTCTATCCCTTAAACAGTAACATCAAAAACTAAAAATATCAGCTGGGTGACATCACTGAATGTATAGATATGCCTCCTCTGCAGAATCAGTTCAGAAAAGTTATGTCAGTTTGTATTCTCCACTCTGTAAAAGAAGAGATAACTGTCGGTATGCTTGAGAGAAATATATAGAAAATCACTGGAGGCCAAGGGAGAAAGTGAAGTTAATAGATAAGGACTTTAGAGGTAGGTGGCCAAAAGAATGGTTGCGGATTGCAGTTAACTGATTGAAAATGATCTATCTACACAGAGCTTGTTGCCATATGACTTCCTCAAGGCCTCAAAATGAATGAAGCCACAACATTTGAAAATAAATATCCTTTTTGAGGGGAACGGATGGATATAGCTAAAAGAAAGATATGAATTGTTAATGAACAGCGAAGAATCTAGTGCGATATTAATAATCCTGTTGATGTCAAACAATAGATTAGGACCATATTAGGACAAAATAAAACCACTGGTTAATGTTCCAAATCCTGATTTGCAACAGCAGAATCAAGCATTTAATGATGAATTTTAGATTCTAATATTTTGAAATATTTTAAAAATAAAGCTTATAAAAATAGTCTGCATTCATGTATGTTAAACCACTTCAGTATAGTTCTGTATTTTTCCTCTTAAAGGTCACTGGATGCTCACAATTTTTGGCACATTTTCAGCAAGAAAATAATTCTTAAATGCCAAAAGCCAAAATGACTGATTTGCAATAGCTAAATATATTACTTCTCATACTGATTAAATTAAGGCTAACCTTACAGGTATTTCATCTTTGTTTTATAATTCATTAGCCCAGAAAAGAATTATGAGTTCTCTTTCACGAAAAAATGAATATGTAAATTATTTAATTGTGGCTTCTTTAAGAAAACTATATGGGAAACAGAAAATAACTATGGCTCATCTAACATACATAATAATTGAAAATCAGTAGTTTAGGAAGTTATATCTAAATTTACAAAAAAATAAGAATAAGTTTTTTTTTCCTTTTCTTAGAGTTATTGTCTCTTTTCCCTTCTTGTTTTAAAACCTAAGGTTTTCAGACGCAGATTGCAAAACTTCAGTCAACCATAAAATGGCATCAGGAAGATATGAATTAGCCTAACTCCTGACTGCTATCCAATGTCAACTTAAAATTTTGCATATGATGCCTACAGCTTTTAGAATAGGTTTCAAATATCAAAGAAACATCTCTGAGTTTTATGACAAGAGAACAGGCAAATCCCAAATAATTTTATGGTTGCAGATGATAGGAGATAAAATAAAAGCAATTTCAAATATAACCCCACACAGTTTGATTGGGGAAAAATGGGAATTTGCTGAACAACCAATTCAATTACAACTGATAGCAGAACCACTACTATTAGAGTAGAAAAAGCTGTTTTATATGATATCAAATATTGATCCACTTGACATATTGTGCTAAGCTACAAGTCACAAAATCACACAAAATCATATAATTCCGTTCTTTCCACTATTCTTTTCCTCAAACTATTGCTCACTCACCAAAATCTCTTGAGTAATCTTTTCTATACCACTTACATCACCAGATTGCTTTAATGAGAACTTCTATGGGATCATTTCTATGGAACCCATGTGGCATCTTTGAGTTATGGCTGCATTCATAATTAGGAAAGAGATGCCATAGAAAATTGCACGTAGTTTGAGGTGGGAATAGGCAATTATCATCACTCTTGTAAGTCAGATTCTCATGATTCTCAAAGAGTAGTTAAACTGACCTATGCTAAACTAAACCACCAAACCCTCAAATAAGATTTGCCCCAGATTAAAGCAAGTGAAGCCCTGTTCTGCAGAGAAATTAGGAAAATGACAAGATCAAGAACAATAATTGAAGAGTCAAGAAAGCTAATAATTAATATAGTGTTGGAGTAAATGTTGGAAATTTTAAAGAAGAGATAACCATTTGTCTGAAATGGTGTAGGGCAGTGATGGCGAACCTTTTTTGGCTCACGTGCAACAAGTGGGGGAGCGCAGGGGGGGTCGTGTGCGGGCGTGCCGCACCCAGAATGCAATGTACGACCCCCCAGTGCGCATGACCCCCCCATTTTTACATGCTTTTTTTTGCCCTCCCCAGGCTCCTATAAAGCCTCTGAAGCCTGGGGAGGGCGAAAAATGGCTTTTAAAAAGGTGAACTCAACTCGCGAGCCTTGACAAATGGCTCCGCGTGCCACTTGTGGCACGCATGCCATAGGTTCGCCATCACTGGTGTAGGGTTTCCTGCCTAAGTAGTAAGTTGGACTATAAGATTTCCAAGGTCCCCTTCCAACTGTGTTATTCTATTCTATTCTAATATTGGTGGCAATGCATCTACATGACCTATATGACTATGCACATATATATTCAGTATAATATATAAAATTATATTCAAGAGTTACATATTCATTTGAAAAAATAAAGGGAGTCATATTTTAATTAACTGATCCATCCAGCAATTTAGTGAATACAGTAAGAGATGAATAAGACCGGGGGTGTCCAAACTTGGGAACTTTAAGACTTGTGGACTTCAACTCCCTGGGGAATTCTGGGAGTTGAAGTCCACAAGTCTTAAAGTTCCCAAGTTTGGACACCCCTGAATAAGACTATTTGCATTTTGCTAAAGAAAATTTTCTCTACCGAATAAAGGTCAGTTCAGCTATATTTATCTTTTTACAATCATCACTTGAAGAGACAACAAGGCAGCTGCTGAAGATGAAATCGTGTAGATATAACAAAATATGAAGCATCTGCTGTTTTTCCTGAACAAAAGAAAACTCCATACCTCTGTTAACACCATGCATATATTAACATTTATTATTTTTGATGATAATGAATAATCTAGAAATCGTAGAAAATGCTAGGAGGGCAAGCCCAATTATTTCCACTCAGTGTATATAAAATTTGTTCTTTAGAATAATTTTTAAAGTCACATAGAAATAGTTGCATTCCAGATCTATAGTTACATTTCCTAGAAAAGATGTTGTAAAAGCAATTGCACATCATTCCAAAGAGTTGTCCACTCTAGTTCTTTTTGCATTTTTTTTGTGGTTCTGTATCTGCTATCCAAATCTAGGCCTACTTGGCTTGTCAA
Source organism: Natrix helvetica (assembly GCF_964273705.1). Lineage (NCBI taxonomy): Eukaryota > Metazoa > Chordata > Lepidosauria > Squamata > Natricidae > Natrix > Natrix helvetica. Next base: position 41,866,033 of record NC_138553.1, on the reverse strand, counting down.
CATTACCAAAGATCACCTACACCCAGCTATCTAGTCATACTAGACTTATAGTGCTATTTTATAAATGAGTAAGATTTTGGCATTTTTCATCTTATTTGCCAAAAATAAGCAAAAAAAAATTTTTTTAATTTTACATTCTCAAAATGAATGTGCAACTAGTTCATATTGCATGTTTGCAAAAAGCAAAAAGGAATGAAACTGTGAGAATTAAAAATATTTCAATCATCTAAAATCCCACTTTTTCTATTCATCTGAAAACAGGACCAGAAATACTTAGCCTTTTCAGAAAGGAGCTATAAATAAAACAAATTGCTCTTACAAAAACATATAAGGGAGTTTAAAAGATGGGTGCTTATATTTGCATAGAGAAGAATATAGCAAAATGTCAAAACAATATGTATATGATTTGGTGAAGGCAAAAGGTGTATCTGAATTATTCCTGGCCTTTTTGTATATGACAATGATGTAGCATTTCATTCACAGGTGAACTTCAAAAGTGTGCTGAATTGAACTTTTCATGATCATACTTATTGATTACTTTTGGCAGATAGAATGGATTTCTGCTTTATAATTCATCCTATGGGTGGTTCCATCCAGACTGTAAGATGTTACTAAAACTGTTTTTCTCCAGAATGGTGAATATGAATAAGAATTTATCTTCACCAACAGTTGTCAAACAAAATAGCCTAGAAAGATCTTTCACTAATATTTGTAGAGCATCCTTTAAAATCTTATTGCGGAATGAGGTATTATGTTCTTGCCAAATGAGAGGAATGGCTAGCCTTTATCTCTTCAGTCCTAAAAGAACCTTCCTCAAAAATCAATCCAAGTATAGCAGTTGGCACAAAAATAGCCCCATTGGATGTCATCATCAGGTGAAACATTTTGGAGGAAAATTTTGGCTTTAGCAATAGTTTATTCGTTCATTGCAGTCAAGTGTACTGTCTTTACTCAGCTATAGTTGAATAAATATGGTTTGAAGTTACATATTACTTAAGTGTTTATCAAAATGGTTGTTGACATTTATTTATCATTCCACTCTCTGTTTTTGTTGTTCTGAAAAAGTGCTGTTACTGTAATCATGTTCATGCTCCAAAAGAAAAAGAAAACCAACTACCTTTTGTTTAAGGATCCTATTTCTTATTTACATGTATTGATTTACATGCTTTTGTTTATGCTTGGCTAGTTCGAGGAATGTGCATTGGGTAACAGATTTCTTCAAAACCCCAGAAAGCCCAATGCCAAAGAGGAAAAAAGTGCACCATTGTATCACAATTATTTTTTTTAGCTTGTGTGAGTCATAGTAAAACTGCCTTCTTTTTTAAATACCTTAAATGTTGTGACATCCACTTCTCCACCATACAGCTATTACACTGAGTAGTTGCCAAAGTTTTCCATCCTCATAAATTTGGATAAGCTTACTTTTTATATTAAAATCAAATGGACTTGAAAGGACATTAGGTTTTTGGAACATGCCCAATAAATTAATTCCAGTATATAATGTATTTTCCCAATAATGTTTAACCATGTTTTATTGAAGGGAGGTGAAGCCTGTGGTCATCTAGAAGAACCCAAATTAAGATTAACAGCATCTCACAGCATTAGCCTTTTAACTGGGACTGTCTAGATTTGTACCACAGAAACAACCATAGGTTTCCAAATTGGGGTGGAGGAGGAGGAGGAGGAAAAAACACTACCTGATTTCCAATGATTTTGAGTGGTTTCTGTCAAAAAAGAAGATTATTATTGGCCCAGATTCTTGTTTATAGGCTTGAGTAATAAATGAATTTACATATGAACTGATTCTGCCTGACATTTTTCAAAGTAAAAACACAGAAAAAATAACTATAAAAATATAGCAATAAATACAATGGAAAAAATATGAGGACTTTGAGATAATATAACCACAGTTGTCTTAAGGCCATTTTAAAAGCAATGCTGATAGCCTAGGAATTGGCAATCTCATTACACAACTCATTATTATTGTCATACTAGGTAGCACTTAAAGGAATTTTTATTCAAATCATTTGGTGGGGGTTTTGGTTGCCCACATCTAAGTTAGTCCATTCTTGGTATTTGTATTCTTGGATTTATCATGTAATTAAGTTATTATTTATTATATTTTTAAAATTCATTGGCCGCTGTTTTCATAATTGAAATATTGCTATAGCTGTGCAATTATAGAGAGAATCAGCTTTAAGAGTCTTATTTAGCAATGCTGTTGTCAATAGAGATATGAAGTAGCAGTTAAATTCTGATTAATCTTAAATAAAATCTTGAGAAACTAAATATTTTAAATGGAAGGTTTTCATATTTACTTGAAATACTTTTCTTTTTAAAGAAAAACAAAACTAAATTTGGGTCTATATCATCCTCATCCTGTAATTCTTCAAATATGTTGTACATAGAATCCCTAAGGTTAGCCAAGGGCTAGACATGCTGTGGTATAATAATCCCAATTCATCCAGAATACCAAAATGGAAGTGAAAGACAATTCAAAATACCTAACATATTTGTGTAAAATGTCATACATATAATACTTTTCCACATCTACATATATTCATACTTCATGATGGCTACATATTATTTCAGCATATATATGATTTGACGTTTTCCCCCCTTTCAAATTCTTGTACCCTTCAACACGATGGGAAAAAATTATCGGTGTTCTTGCCATTATTGTAACAAGTGGCCTATGCAAGTTGAGCTACAATTGAAATATTGACTCAAAGGTTAGATATCAAACAGCTGATCTATATATAAATTGAGTCCTTGGTATTTCAGCAATATACTCCAGAGGTTTTGAATACATTTCTGGATCACTATGCAGGAAGTGGCACAGATAGTGAAGATTAGAATCTATATAATATATATATATATATTATAATATTTTGCTGGATCACCGTGTCTCCTGTGGGTAGAAGGACTTATTGGTTCATGGAAAAGGATTTAGAACATAACGCCCAAAAAATCCTGGGACTATATGATGCAATAAATTATGACTAATATTTATCTAATAAATATAATTATAAGTAAATGGTAATAATAATATTTTGTCCCTATCTTTATAACACAGATGAGATTAATTTTTGTTTTAGTATATTATGCTTTATTTCTTTTAAATTGTTTTTCAAACAGTAATGTATTAAAAATAAATAATAACAGAAAAACTGCTTAGGATGGCAAAGAATGTTGCAATATCTGTAAACAAAAAAAAATGCATAGATTTGTACAAAATTTACCTTAGTTTTCCTCACTCTTCCACGTCTTCTAGGACAACTTCCCAGAATGTAAGGATTTCTCTCCCATAATTGCCAACCAACCTGGGAAGATTTTAGAAACTGTAGCCTCCATCTGAAGCATCCTTGGATGATAAGACTAACAAGCATAATGAGATCCCAATTTCACTATAATTTTCCGAGAAACACGTACCGTATGTATTGGATATATAGTATCAGATATATAAACCTAGAAAACGCAACAGAAAATCCTAGCAAATGTTTTAGACAGATTTATCACCTAATACCGGTACGTATTTCTCAATGCTGCTGCTTTCTGTGAGACTATATAATTTTATAGGCAGTTGATGACACTTCATGATCACAATAAAGGCAGGAAAAAATTAAATAGATGGAAGTCACTTAACTGTAAATCTAGGCACTATAAAAATGGAATAGCAACTCATTTTTAAAGATATTTCATTTACTGTTTACTCGTTCAAATAACATCATTTTAAGAATCTCTCTTCTCTGCTGTAGTGATTGATAATTTCCTAGGAGGCTGTGAATAACAGCTGGTATGGTCATTCAGAAACATTCTGAATTTTTACCACATGTAATAGTCGCCCTTAATGGATTTCAAAAAGACTGTCAACCCATAAATTAATGATGAGAATTTTCTTCTGAGAGTAAGATCTAAAATGTCTTGCACTATCAGGAGCCATCAAGAAGACTATTGAGCACATAATCTTTTTTGTTCCCCAGGACTAGCACTTTGGGGGAAAGAGTGGAATGGCCCGTGGCAATTTGTCCTACCCTCTGAGAAAATGGTCCTCAGTTACGCTTCCAGCCTTCCCTCTCAAAATACAAAAGAAAATTGTATATTAGATGAAATCTAGAAGCAATTAAGATCCCAGGATGACAAATAATATGGAGTAGATTGACCTAGAAGAACAGATCATGCATCCATGTGGTCCCCAGAGCCTATCTGACTACAAGCATGGGAAAACAACATTCTAATTCCTTACCATTCTCGCACTCCCAGGTGCTCGGGATTACAGGACCCTGGTCTCCGGCTGGTGTTGCTTAATGCCAGGTCCGTGATACATAAGGCTCCCCTCATTTACGACCTTATACAAGAGGGTAGAACGGACCTGGTGTGCATTATAGAGACATGGTTGGGCCATGAGGGGGGTGCTCCCCTTAGTGAACTATGCCCACCAGGCTTCCAGGCGTTTCACCAGCTGAGAGCCCAGGGCAGGGGCAGGGTGTGTGTGGCAGTGGTTATTAGGGAAAGTCTCGGACTCAGGAGGTCACTGTGCCTCAGATATGTGGGTGTGAGTCCCTTTTTGTGAAATGTGGCCTTGGAGTTCAGGTGGGCCTTTTTGTTATGTACCTGTCTCCCTGCTACGTTTCATTGACCCTGCCAGAGCTGCTGGATGTGTTAGCTGGATTGGTGGTTGATTTCCCCAGGCTTATGATCCTGGGGGATTTCAAACTGCCTTCCATTGGCAAAACATCTGAGTCAGCTCGGGAGTTCATAGCTTCCATGACAGCTATGGACCTAACTCAGTTAATTCAAGACCCCACCCATAATAGTGGACACACGCTCAACCTGATTTTTGTCTCTGGGCAGTGGATGAATGATCTAGATTTAGGGGATATTTCTATTCAACCCTTGTCATGGTCTGATCCTTTCCTCATCAGGCTTGACTTCCGTACTGCTACCCCTCGCCGCAGGGAGGCGGAACCGACTAGATAGTTCCATCTCAGGCACCTGATGGACCCTGAAAGGTTCCTGATGGAGCTTGGGACTTTTCCTGAATCCCTTGCTCACAACTCGACCGAAGCTCTAGTGGAAGCCTGGGATAGGGCGGCCACTGGGGCCTTGGATCGCGTTGTGCCTTTGCGGCCTCTGACCCAGTGTTGATCCAGGGTGGCTCCCTGGTTTACCGAGGAGCTCCAGGAGATGAAATGCCAGAAAAGATGCCTAGAAAATAGCTGGAGGGCCAGCTGGTCCGAATCTGATCGAACACTAGTAAGAATTCATATTAAATCCTACTTAGTGGCGATAAAAGTGGCAAAATGGCAACATTTTTCCGCTCTTATTGCATCCGCAGATAACTGCCCAGCCATCCTGTTTAGGGTGACCTGCTCCTTACTTAACCAAGGAACTGGGAAAGACCCCTTGCAGGGTAGGGCTGAAGAATTTGTTCAGTACCTGCAGTATAAAATCGCTCAGATACAGACAGGCTTGGACTCTGACTGGGTAGATTCAGGCAAGTCGATGGGGATGAATCTTGTGGAGACAATCTGGGATGAGTTTGACCCTGTGACCCCCGAGGGCATGGACAGGATTATGGGGAGACTCAGTGCTGCCACTTGTGTGCTGGACCCATGTCCCTCTTGGTTAGTTTTGGCTTCCCAGGAGGTGACACGAGGCTGGCTCCAGGCGGTTACCAACACTTCATTGAGAGAGGGTTTCTTTCCCACCACCTTGAAGGAGGTGGTGGTGAGGCCCCTCCTTAAGAAGCCTTCCCTGGACCCAGCTTCTTTAGCCAACTATCGTCCGGTCTCCAACCTTCGCTTTGTAGCAAAGGTTGTCGAGAGTGTGATAGCATGTCTGTTTCCCCATTACCTGGATGAAGCTGTCTACCTGGATCCATTTCAGTCGGGTTTCAGGCCTGGGTACAGCACGGAGACGGCATTTGTCACGTTGGTCGATTATCTCTGGCAGGCCTGGGACAGGGGCTGGTCCTCTGTCCTGGTCCTATTAGACCTCTCAGCGGCTTTCGATACCATCGACCGTGGTATCCTACTACGATGACTCAGGGGGTTGGGAGTGGGGGGCACCGTTTTACGGTGGTTCTCCTCCTACCTGTCGGATCGGTCACAGTTCGTGTTGACTGGGGGGCCGGGATCGACCCCGAGGCACATCACTTGTGGGGTGCCCCAGGGGTTGGTTCTCTCACCCCTCCTGTTCAACATATATATAAAACCACTGGGCGAGATCATCTGTGGTTTTGGGGTACGGTATCATCAATATGCTGATGATACCCAACTTTTCATCTCTACCCTGAACCACCCAAACGATGCCCTCGATGTGATATCCCGATGCCTGGAGGCTGTGCGGATCTGGATGGGGAGGAACAGGCTCAAGCTCAATCCCTCCAAGACTGTGGTTTCCATCATCCCAATTTGTGCCTCTTGTCCCATCTTTGATGATAGGGGGAGAAATTTTAGCCCCCTCAGAGAGGGCCCGCAATCTGGGAGTCCTCCTGGACATGCGGCTTAGTTTAGAAGAACACCTGATGGCTGTGACCAGGTGGGCCTTTTACCAGGTTCGCCAGGTACGTCAGTTGCGCCCCTTCCTGGATCGGGATGCTCTATGCACAGTCACTCATGCCCTCTACCTTTCTCACCTGGACTACTGCAATGCTCTCTACATGGGGCTGCCCTTGAAGAGCACCCAGAGGCTTCAACTGTGGCCACGCGGGTTATCATGGGGGTACCTAGGTGATCCCATGTTACACCCCTTTTAGGCAGCCTGCACTGGTTGCCGATTGTTTTCCGGGTGCAATTCAAGGTACTAATTATGACCTTTAAAGCGCTCCATGGCTTAGGCCCAGGGTACCTGCGAGACCACCTACTGCCACCAGTAGCCTCCCACCGTCCAGTACGATCCCACAGAGTTGGCCTCCTCAAGGTGCCGTCAGCCAGACAGTGTCGGCTGGCGACCCCCAGGGGGAGAGCCTTCTCTGTGGGAGAGGCTTCCCTGTGGAATGAGCTGCCCCTGGAGCTTTGCATAATCCCCGATCTCCGGTCCTTCCAATGCGTCCTAAAAAGTTGGCTTTTCCAGCAAGCCGGCCTGGCCTGTTAATTTTATCTAATTTTTAAAATGTCATTGTTATATTAATTGAGTTTGTTTTTTTTGGATACTTATCTAATTTTCTTTTTAACTTTTGTGATATGTGTTTTTTAATGTTGTACGCCGCCCTGAGTCCTTTGGGAGAAGGGCGGCATATAAATCCAATCCAATCCAACAACACCCTCTCGTTAGCCTATCCATTAACAAGCAACATATCTTATATGGGTCATTGCAGAGGTAGTATTCAGCAGGTTCTGACCAGTTTTGGAGAACCGATAGTGGAAATTTTGAGTAGTTCGCAAAACCAGTAAATACCACCTCTGACTGGCCCCGCCCCCATCTATTCTCTGCCTCCAAGTCCTAGCTGATTGGGAGGAAATAGGGATTTTGCAGTAACCTTCCCCTGCCATGCCCACCAAGTCACGCCCACAGAACCAGTAGTAAAAAAAATTGAATTCCACCACTGGGTCATTGCCCTTTTGCAGGGATTCATTTTTACATTTATTTCAATGTATGGCATTGTAAGGTAGAGGGAGAAAAAAAGAAAGATGGTGCTGAGCAATAAAGAGATATGTTAGGTTTGAACCTCATATGTTATATGAAGCTAATCATTATATTTGTGGCTTGTTCAGTGGGCATAAATATATACATTTATGTTATTTATTTTATTAACTATAAATTATTAATTGTGATTTATTCAGTGTGCCTAAATCAATTTCACTGGATATATTTGCACTCTGGATATGTGGAAATCCAGCTCTCAGAATTAGACACTTCTGGAGAATACCATTTACTTTTTTACTTTTTTATTTGCCTATCACACTGTCCAAAGCAATTCCAAATTGAGGAAGATTACAATAGATGTGCTGTGGTTTTTTTAAACTGTGATTTGATGTGGAAAGATGACATCTGAGTCAATACTCTTGGAGTTTTACATATTTAGTGTGTTTACTTGACCCAGTGCAGACCTGCTTGTTTGTTCCAAATTCTTTAACTGACATGAGAATTCCTTTTCATTTTCCATGCTGTAGTGTAGATCATCACCAAATACCTCTACTCCCTTATGTAAGGCAATTATATATGAGAATACTTTGAAATGCTGAGGAGGTGTATTTAACTTCCTAAACCAACAGGTATGCTCAGTGGAAGGTTTTATGGTTTTCTACAATTCATTTTTATAAATTTATTGTTTCGTCACAACCCATGACTTTTCACCAAATGCACCTTTTACAAGGATGGTGCCTTTGGATTATATAAGAACAATTCTTAATTTCTTAGTATATAACAGTTCAGCTATGAGGGCTGAGAATTGCAGACCCAGTATATCTGGAAAACACCAAAAAAAATATAAAAACTAAACTAAAAGCATATTGCTGTGGTTTCATGTTTCAAAAACGTATTTCCAAACAAGGTGTTTAAGATCATTTCCATTCTCATGCCATGTTTAATTTTAATATTACATTCTAATGGAGTAGTGATTGACAACAACTAGGCCAAACAACAAGTAGTTTTATATCTTGGCTGTAAAAATAATCTGTCTTTTCAGATAATTAAAAAGGGAGGCTGAATTTATCCCATTCAAATTTTCACAGTTATAGGCATTAGTGCTTAATTAACAGTGTTATGTGCTTGAACAGATGACATTATTCCCCCCCAGTACTAAATAAACAGAGATTTTAAAATATCATAAATTGGAATATTGGAAACATTCAAGTAAAATGAAAGAAGCAATGTTTGATAATTTTTTTCACAACAACATCTGTGAAATAGGTTCCTACTTATTTGGGAGTGGGGTGCTTATATAGATGTGAAAAAAATGTTGCGATGTCAACTTGCTGATTAAGAGGTGATCTTCTAGGCAAGAAAGGTTATAATGGTCTACTTGGCACTGTATCTGGCATGTTTCTATAAAAATAAGATATTGCAAACTATTTATTTTTATAACCAGTCACCCACACCTAGAGATAATTCAAACTTAGTCCCAGAATGGTAGCAAATGCGAAGATACATAAATTTTAAAACAGCAGGTGTTTGTTCCATTAGATGGTAACATAGGCGAAGCTATGAACATTTTAGTGCTCTCATAAAAAGAAGCAGACTTAGTGAAAGTGAAACTCTCTAGAACAGTGGTTCTCAACTTTCCCAATGTCGCGATCCTTTAATACAGTTCCTCATGTTGTGGTGACCCCCAACCATAAAATTGGTGTCTCGGTTCCTAAGACCATCGAAAATATGTGTTTTCCAATGGTCTTAGGCGACCCCTGTGAAAGGGTTGTTTGACCCCCAAAGGGGTCCTGACCCACAGGTTGAGAACCACTGCTCTACAACATCCGTCAATATACCTGACTTCAATTATTAAGAAGATTTCTGAGTACATTCTGTGAAAAACTATTTCATCCTTGATCAGATAAGCCATTCGTTCCTTTAATTGTCTCATTTGGTTTTGCAAACACAAGATGTTTCCATTCAGGTGAACATCTGTATAATACAATACAATACAATACAACACAACACAACACAATACAATACAATACAATACAATAGTAGAGTTGGAAGGGACCTTGGAGGTCTTCTAGTCCAACCCCCTGCCTAGGCAGGAAACCCTATACCGTTTCAGACAAATAGCTATCCAACATCTTCTTAAAGACTTCCAGTGTTGGGGCATTCACAACTTCTGGAGGCAAGCTGTTCCACTGATTAATTGTTCTCAATGTAAGGAAAGTTCTCCTCAGTTCTAAGTTGCTTCTCTCCTTTATTAGTTTCCACCCATTGCTTCTTGTTCTACCCGCAGGTGATTTGGAGAATAGTTTGACTCCCTCTTCTTTGTGGCAACCTCTGAGATATTGGAACAATGCTATCATGTCTCCCCTAGTCCTTCTTTCTCTTAAGCTAAACATACCCAGTTCCTGCAACCGTTCTTCATATGTTTTAGTCTCCAGTCCCCTAATCATCTTTGTTGCTCTTCTCTGCACTCTTTCTAGAGTCTCCACATCTTTTTTACATCGTGGCGACCAGAACTGAATGCAGTATTCCAAGTGTGGCCTTACCAAGGCATTATAAAGTGGTATTAACACTTCACGTGATCTTGATTCTATCCCTCTGTTGATGCAGCCTAGAACTGTGTTGGCTTTTTTGGCAACTGCTGCACACTGCTGGCTCATATTTAAATGGTTGTCCACTAGAACTCCAAGATCCCTCTCACAGTTACTACTATTGAGCACGGTACCACCTATACTGTACCTGTGCATTCCGTTTTTGTTGCCTAAATGTAGAACCTTACTAATATACTGGACAAATATGTCAGTAGCTTTAGAGATATAAAACATCATAAAACAGTATTTCATAGACTTCAAGAAAACATGTTTCTGCTTCTTGAAATCTGTCAGGCTCAACTAACTGGTCTTAGCAGTAAATTATGCATCTCCAGAGATTTCATAGCTTAACTGAACCTCTTGGCTTGACTAGTTTGAATTCTCAGCTTGATAGTACAAAGATGTCAGGAGCCTTTATTTTTCTTCAAATCAAACTCTAGATTTCTTCTTTCTGCTCAATCATTGCAAATGCTTTTATCAATGAAAAAGTGTAGGAAAAACCTTGATGACTGAGGCCAGTGTTATCTGGGAGGCCCATTTTGAAGTAACGCATCTCCTCCCCCTTCTCCTTCTCCTGGTCCTCTTGCTCCCCCTCTTCTTTTTCTGTGTCCATGGTAGGCATTTTCTTAGAAGAGATAAGCTGAGCAGCAGAAACTTTTATTACAGTTTAAACATTCAGGGAGATATTTTGTGAAGCTACAGTACCTAGAAAGACAACCCAAGAAGTATCTCTTTAGACCAGGGCTGTCAAACTCACAGCCCATGGGCATGATGCATCACGCACTGGCTATGCCCACACCCAGTTAAGAGAAGGGGGAAAAATTCTGATACATCACATGATGCCACTGTGATGACTCCTTCACCTACGTATTTAATTATTTAACTGTTTTATGTATGTATTTTATAACGTATTTTAGTGACTGTACACCGCCCCGAGTCCTTTCCGGGAGAGGGGGCGGTCTATAAATGTGAATAATAAATAAATAAATAAAATAAACACGAGTTTGACACCCCTGCTTTAGACTAAAGATCTGAATGCCACCTGTTCCTCCCCAGCATGCCAGAGTACCCTTCATCTCTAATGCAGGTAGTCACCTTTATCAAGTCCATCAATTTATTTATTTTTCTGATTTTCATATCTTTTTCTTGAAATTGTATCTGTCCCCCCTCAGTCTGCCAAACCAACAGGTGATGTCTTACATGAGACTGAGTGAAACATAGAGGAGCTATTTTAAGGCACTGCTTTAAGCAACAAGAGGTCTTGGGTTGGCCCTGCAAGCTACATTACACTTATCCTCTAATTATATCTGCCAAACCTCTCCATTGTGACCAGGGACTTATCCTAGAACAGACTGTGGAAAAATAAGGGAGGAAATATTTAGTTTATCTGAGAAGAAGCAATACAGTTCAGATGTCAGATCTGGGAAGAAAGAGGCTCACTATAATGAAGACTGTCAATTTACTCTTAGTTAACCTCAATTTTCAAATCTGCTTTTACTCCAAAGAAGCATTAAAGATATCTTATAAAATCTTGTTACTTTCTTGGCTTTGCCAGCAAAGTGAGTCTTTCCACTGGCTAATTTTCAATTCTATCATTCTTGCTGCTCCTTCGTCATAAGTTATTTACCAGAAAAGCAAACCATATTATATTTGCTGCACTGAGAAAACCCAATTAGAGATCTAGTTTACATAACATACTATTGTGTGGTTTGCTTTTGATACAGTAAGTTGCCTGAAGTCAACCAATGCTAGGTTAACATGCTATTGTTAAACACACCTTGATCTATTATAGTGTATCAACCCAGTCAATGAAATAAATGATATATATTTCACAGTTTTATCTCTCAAAGATATGTTTTTCTAAGGCTGGATTTGCAACCTGCACGTTTTATGTAATGTACATTGCAATAAAAATAAAAGGATTAATGTCATCACTAGTAAGTGCCAATAGGAAAAATCATATCAGTAACATCATTAAGGGTAAGGCAACTGTTCTGGCTTGCACTTGGTTATGTACTTCTTGTAAAGTTGGTTATTGGTTGTTTGGTTATTTTCTTCCAGAGAACAGAGCCCAAACAAAGCACTCTAGGTGATTTCTCAGTATTTCATAAAGACCAGTTAAATGCATATGCAATTTTCTGTGACTTCCTCAGTGGGACTGAGCCTGTCACTTAGCAACATTCACTAGGGAGCTTGTTGTAAAGATAGCTTTGGTTTCTCCTTTTTCTGCTAACAATGACATAATTCACTTGGAGGAAATACAACTACCTAGATTTTCATTGCTAGATTTTAAAGGGAGGTTTATGTTATGATGCTATGATTAGAAAATCACTGAATTAGAAATCAGTTTTTAACTACTTAATGCTGGTAGAAAAAATGTGCAGCATGGAATTAACAGAAATTATTCTGGCAGGTTATATTTTCTGCACATGTGCAAAATGCATTTTTTTACACAAGGGAAGAAGCAAAGTATTGTTAAATAAGTCTTTGAACTATTTGACTACTGAAGGTGTGCTATGAGATATTAAGTTTCCAACTCCAGCTGTGTTGACATAACAAATAATGGTTTGCTTAAATGTGGTTTATTTAATAAACCAGAAATGACTAGGTTAATACAATATGCTAATCCACAAAACCTAAGCAACTCCCCGCTCCGCAGTAAATTCCCCTCCATAGAAGAAAGGAACAATAATTTATTTTTATGGGGAAAATGATCTTTCCTGGATATAAGTGTCCAAATTAACTTAGAAACATATTATTCGATTTAATGATTCAAACTGATTTGCTGATTTGATCTGGGAAACAAATCTCACACAGGCAGTTAAATCAAATAGTCTCAAATGAAACTCTAAATTGAATCTTAACTTAGTCCTTAATTATTAAAAAAAATAAAAAGCAGTAATTTTACTTAGCTAGAAGAAATGAAACCAGAAACAGCCAACATTTAATTACTTGAAAACTGTGATGGCCAAACTCTGTTTCAGTTTGACTAGGAATGTTAGAAATGTTTGTTAGAAATCAAGAGTAGAAATATCAATTGTTAGATTTTTTTTAAAAAATAAAAAATGACATGAAATAAGAATACACTGAAAAGATTTCCAGGCAAGACTAGAAATAAGTAGTTGAAATGGCAAGGAACTGAATATTTTAAAAGCTTAATAAAGAAACTTCTCATGCTTCAAATGGATTTAAGAATACACTAAGCTAAATATGTCTTAATATATAGTTTGAAGCTTGCCAATGAATTTAGTGTATGGTTTAGTGACTGTGCATAATCAGAAACCATGGTTATATTTACCATAAACACAGCCTACTTTAGGCAGATGCTTCAACAGCAATGTTGTACTTAAAAGATGTTAAAGTGGATCAGGCAGCTTTATTAAACAACAGAAGTTCATATTCCAATTCTAAAATGTTATGATTAAAATAAAATCATCTTTGTTACCAGATGTTCAGATATTTATAGTGCATGGGTATATACATATACATTACAGTATATTTTGCTTCAACAATATAGGCTTAGATTTAAAATACATTATGAATCAGAGAACAAGATTGGAGATAATTCTTTTGTCTTGTCACAACTGGTAATACTTCTGCAGGTTTTTGGAGGGCTGAATGTTCCCTAATGCTTAGCTATACAAATACAATGAAAAAAATCAACCATAAAAGAGCTGATAAAATAAATATTAAAAAAATTTAAAAAAATGGTAGTGTGTGGCCTCTATAAAGCCTTTAATTGTTTTTTTGGGGGGGGGGAGCAGAAAATGAATTATATGAAAAGAATGTAAAAATAGGCTAAAAGATACAAATCTATTCACGGACTACAGAATCTTTTAATGTACAGATTGAGTAAGACTTCATTTTAAGTCCTTTTTTTGAGTTTTAGAAGGATTTGTAAATATAAATAAGATGAACTAGTTCTGCTATGAAAATGTTTATCCTAATATGGATTTTTCTATTTAATAAGCCATAAATTTAGATAAGAGCTGAAGCACCAGGTGTTCAAAGCATTCTTCCACAATCGGATTCTGTTTTGTCATAGAGACCTGATAGAATAGAGAAAGTAAAAATACTGTGACATGATCTTCCAGACATACATTATTCCTGCCTTGTGATAAACACAGCCTGGAAAACTGGCCTCACCAAGCAACCAGCTATTGAGAGGAGCAATGACATTAACACAGAAACTTTCTCAGGGGAGAAGTTAAAAGAAGCTGATATGCTGGCAGCAAGTTAGTTCTGCATCAGGTTGTTGGAATTTTGGAGGAAAGGAAAATTATGGATAGAGAACCATTATGGATTTAGGCAATGTTCCTACCATAGATAGACAAGTTTACTGAAGTGTTCCAGAATTGCCTGAAAAAAGGTGAGCATGAAGACATTTTGCTAGCTGGGAGACTGCCAGTGAAGGATAATTAATGCCCTTGATTTATTCTAAGTGGGATTTAGAAATACTGTAACTCCATACAAAAGACTTAAGACCCACATAAGCATTAGAGCATTTATAAGCTGGGTAATAATTATCCTAGAAACACAAACACAAGTAGCTGTCTTTTTTCTACTTGATTTATGGCAGAGTCTATAAAAAAGGACAGAGAAGGAAGAAATGTTTGTGTGCTATAACTCTTGCATGTGCAGCTTTTCATGGCTAAATTGACTTTCTAATGTAATGCAGTGTTATGTGCAAATAAAGAAAAGTAAGTTCACCAGAAAGTTTGTATTGGAGTTGCCTAATTATTTTCTCAAGAACCAAAGATTTATGACAGATAGAGAGATATCCCAACCTTTTACTGGAACTTTGGAATGGAAAAATGCTATTGGTATCAGATCAGCATTGCCTTGTAATCTGTATGGAGCATTACATTGTCTGTTGCATTTTTAAAAAAGAATGTCCTCTTTTATTATAAGCAGAAGAGCTCTGTAGATATTATTTTCCTGATTGTAAATATTTCATTGACATTTAAATTTAAAAAGTGAGTTTTCTTTTCTTTAAAATAAACTTCCATTTATTTGTCTTTGTAAGATTGGCTTGTTTCCCAAAGTAGAAGGTGGGATAAAAGTGTGATTTTTCTAGTAATATGGCATAATATTATAGGACCAGTAAGTGGTACTATAGAAATTAATCCACTTCTTGTTTTCAGACCTTTTCATTAACAGAAAGATACTGAAGGCCACACAACATAGGCATTGTAGTACTGTTTACTTGCTTGTTACTTTATACAGTATTTTAACTTATTTTTCCTCTCCTTTAAATGATATTAATGGTTTACCAAACCATTGCAGATGGAAATGTAGAAACCTCCTTATTCTGTTTCTATGGTATGTGGATTGATTGATAACTTCTAACATTCCTAACCTGCAGGATAGAAACTGTCTTTGCTCAACAGGTCAGAATAGAATAAGACTGTTAGTTTTAACAGGATGTCTGGAGTTCGTTTTCTGATAAGAGAGAAGGGGGGTTGTTAGTGTTAATTGGGATCTGGTCTATCTCTCCATGAACTCCAAACAACATTATGACTTTTTTCCTCATTAACGTCTTAAATTTTATCCCTCTGCTTTCATCAGAGCTCATTTAAATGGACATACATGTAATGTGTAACTGATTTCCTATGCAAAGTTAGTTTTAGTTTTTATCTTATCCAATCAGCTTTCTTTTTTGCGTTTTTCTTTGATGTGTTAACTATAAAACAGAATGGAAGTTGAGGATCTAGAGGGAACAAAGGCACCAACCTCCACAGGACAGAATAAAATTTTTGATTTTGTCTTTTCTTCTAAGAAGCATCCAACATCCCACACCCCTAAATGTAAAGCAACAAATAAATATTCTTATATAAATGCTTTCTTTTGAAGGTTAGAATGGCAATGAAAGTGTGAAAAGTTCTATAAAATGGCTAAGTAAGTGAAGTTATCAAGTTATCTGTTGTTCCCTCAGGCAATTTAGCAAGCAGAAAATGTAAGCCTGATTTAAATGGGGAACTTGAAAGGAAAAGGTTCTGTGAATGTGGATGGTGGGAGGGACTTCTAGTCCTCTTGATATCCCTTTAATTTTACCAAAGCTAGCAAGGAGAAGAAAAAGAATAAAAGGAAAACACTTGGAAAAATTGACATGTTTGGTCAGCAAATTAATTAAAAATGCAGATTTAAAGAGACAAGCATCTACAGGTCTAAAAACAACTTTGAATGTGTATTTGTGTGTAAGAAAGAAAGATGTCAATGCCTAAAGCATTTCCATGACTACTATCAACTTGAGAAGGGGGGTGGAATGCCATGCATACTTTTGGCCAGAGTAAAAGTCTCATATTTCTGTACTGGCATGTGAATGTGCATGTCCAGAACCCTCCCATAACATCCTGTTGGAGAATGTGATTGATGACCTCAGCCAGAGGGGAGGGGAGACAGGGGTAAAGGTCAGATGCCATTAAGTGGGATTTAGTTTCAGCTACACAGAAGTCTGTGCCAAGATGTTAGTTCTAATAAATGAATGGGTTTTCTTTTTCAACCTTGTCTCGGGGCTTGTAAATTAATTAGGGCAACTCTTGGAACCTTCACAGACCAGCCATATCAGGCGCAAGCATACCAAAGCCGACAGGAGGCTGGGGGATTAGGGTTGAATGACCCACCCCAATTCAGGGGAAAGTTTGACAGAGACTCATACTAGCTAGCCCTATTCCTTGATTCAGCTGATATCCACCTAGAATGCTATGGGCACCTCTACCCATCTCCCAAAGCCATGGTGAATACCATCTCACAGGGTCTAGAGGGAGAAGCAAGGGAATGGCTAGCCGCCCTCCACAAGAGGAGAGCCCCCCAACTGCAAGACATAAATGACTTCCTGCAACTGTTAGAGGCCAGATTTGAGGAGGTAGAGGAGGACTCATATGCAGAAGAGGAACTCAGCAACCTAAAGCAGAGAGGCCACCCCATCAAAGAGCACATTCGTGAATTTAGGAGGGTCATAGGAAGGCTACCCCCTTTACCAGAGTGGCTGCTGGTGCATTTTTTCAGAACAAGTCTGGACAAGCAAATTGTCCAGGTAACTGCATACTGCGACATCCCAAATCAACTCTCTGAGTGGTTCCGAGTAGCAACAAAAGTCGACAGCGGGCTGCGCACCAATGACATGAAAAGCAACTGGACACACAAGAGAGAGGTCAACCCGACCTGAAACCACCCAGCCGGTGGGGAACCACAGCACCACAGCAGGCTCTGAGACCAGCCCTCCCTCGAAGTCTGCTGAAATGCTACAGATGTGGGGGGATGGGCCACATGGCAGCTGCCTGACCAACCCCAGCCCCCAAACCAAGGCCAGACCCACCGCCCAGGGCACGACCAGAACAAGGGTCCAAACGGACCACCAACATGTCCAGGAAAGGCCTCCAGGCTGCAAAGGCCCCTTTCCCCTCAGGCAAAAGTGATGGAACCCCAGACAGCAACAACCAGTCGCCCGAATCATATGACAGCAAGGACGAGCGAGAAAATGATCCAATGGTGAGTGAATGAATTCACCTTTTCCTTTTTCCAATACGCCTCACAGCCCCAAAAACAGGAAACCAGGGGGATTTTCAAGCCCTAATAAACTCAAGCTGCACAAGGTGCTTGATCAACCTAACCACAGTCCTGAAACTGGGGATCAGAGCAAAAAGACTGGCCCACCCGATCCGGTTCGAGCAGGTTGATGGGTCCCTAATGGGAGGAGCCTATGCCACCCACCTCAATGCCTAAAGCATTTCCATGATTACTATCAACTTGAGAAGGGGGTTGGAATGCCATGCATACTTTTGGCCAGAGTAAAAGTCTCATATTTCTGTACTGGGATGTGAATGCGCATGTCCAGAACCCTGCCATAATGTCCTATTGGAGAATGTGATTGATGACCTCAGCCAGAGGGGAGGAGGCCCAGGGGTAAAGGTCAGACACCAATAAGTGGGATTTAGTTTCGGCTACATAGAAGTCCGTGCCAAGATGTTAGTCCTAATAAATGAATGTTTTTTATTAACCTTGTCTCAGGGCTCGTAAATTAATTAGGGCAACTCTTGCAACCTTCAGAAGAGTATTTAGTAGTTTTTGAGACTTGAGGGAAGGGAGATCCTCTAATGATGAAAAAATTCTTTATTAAACGTTGTCGAAAAGATTAGAAAAATGGAGCTGATTGGCTTTTAAAAGCTGTTGAAAATAATAATGATTGTTTTGACTGTTTTGCTTGGGGAAGCATTGGGTGAAATATTTATATGTGGAATTGTTTATGGAGAATTTTTTTTTGAGTATGCTGATATTAAACAGTTGGTGTGAATGCATGTGTGTGCTGATACCCCCTCCCAAGGTCAGTGAACAGGGCTAATTAGCCTTTTCTTAGATAAAGCAAGGAATGGTTGTTGTAAAGTAATTTGTTGGTACTACAAAGTCCATATTGTGTGTCCTTTAGTACCACATGTGGTGAGAGCTCTCTTATAGACAAAGCTCACAAAAGTTAGTGCAAATATATCAGATGAGACGCTCCCCACCCCGACCCAAAAGAGCTATGCCTCTTTTGTGTGCTTGAACATGTCTGTTTCTAGCTCTAGGTTGACCTGAAAAATCGAGCATTGGTGTGGCAAGCTCAGCAAAGACTTTGTATCTTTGTTGCACTGAATAATACGGTCTTAAACATTCTTATCCCCCACCCCCAATTCCCTGAGTTTTCAATATATGATTGGTAACTGAAATGTTCTTAATGCTCTCACCCAAATTCAAGTTATTGTATCATCAATGCAATCTCACTGGAAAGCTAAATATAGATCTTGCTACAAATCAGACATTATATAGCATAAAAATAGATGACCTGTGGTCTTCATGAGTTGAGGAATATTATCTCCTAACTGCATGGTTAGAAACGAGCAATGCTGAAATATTCTTCAACATCTGGAGAACCAGAGGTGGTATTCAGCCACTTCTGATAGGTTCTGGAGAACCAGTAGCAAAATTTTTGAGTAGTTTGGAGAATCGGCAAATAGATAGCCCCCACCCCCACTGCCTCCCAGCTGATCTTGCTTTGTTGCTCTGAAGGAGAATGGAGCTGGAAAGCAGGTTAGTGGGGTGGGGAGCCATGGTGGGTTGGGTTTCAAAATTTTCGTTACCAGTTTGGTGGGCGTGGCTAAGTGGGGGGGGCATGTGACTGAGTGGCCACATTGGCCAACTTGATATCACTCATGACCACGCCCACACCCACTCTGTCATAAGACACCCCCGCACCAAGCCATGCCCACAGGAAAAGGTAGGAAAATGTTTGGGATTTCTCCCTATCTACCCCTGCCCTCCTTCGCCAGTAGCCCGTTTCCCTTTCTTTAGCGGCCCCAGCCCTAACCCCGTTTCCTCCCCCACCATTCCTTTTTGGTTGCTTACCTTCCACAGTTGTTGGTCCAGAGTCCAGAAGGCAAGTTAACCAGAGTTTTTGGCAGCTCCCAGCCTGCCGCTGCTGCTGGAAAGTGGCTGGCTGGCAAAGAAGCCTCCCAGCCGCGAGCTCTTTGAGAGCCCCTTTGCAAAGCAGCTCTCAAAGAGACGGTCGCTGGCTGCAGGCCGCTGAAAAGTCCAAGCAGACTTGCAAGGCAACAGGATGCGCATGCGCAAAGAACATGGCGGCAATGGCAGCAGCTTTTTCTCTGGCTGGAGGACTTTTCAGTGGCCTGTAGCCAGCCGCTGCCTCTTTGAAAGCTGGTATGAAAAGTGTCAGGGTGAGTGAGCGGCAACCAGGCAGGCGGGGAAAGCAAGCGGCTATAGGGGAACTGGTTTGGTGGTGTGGCCAGCTGGCCATTGCTACCGGTTCACTAAACTTGGCAAAATTTCCGCCACCGGTTTGGGCGAACTGGTGCAAACTGGCTGAATGCCACCTCTGGTGGGGAGGGAATGGGGTTTTTGCAGTATCCTTCCCCGGTCATGCCCACAAAGCCATGCCCACAAAGCCACACCATGCCCACAGAGCCACACCCACAGAACCAGTTGTAAAAATTTTGAATCCCACCACTGTGGAGAACATACAGATTCTTGTATCTATGTATGTAATATAAGCTCGTAGGCAGTGCTTATAAGCCAGTCTATTCCTTCTGTTTCCCTCAACATTTCAATTCCACCAATTTGAATAATAGTCATTCTTACTATTAATTCTAGGAGTGAAGTCCCTTATGCCTCAAAAGCACCTCGATCAGGGGAAGTTTTTCAAGACACTTCATAGTCTAGAATCAAGAAAGATAAAGCAGAGAGTCCTAGCAATAATGCTCATATGAATCATGGCCAGATATTAAGATATTCATAATGGATTGTTTTAAAGCATGAGGTGTTGATTTCCCCCCATGAAATATATCTAATACATCCATTGTTTTACACCCTAGTATTATAGTTCATATCTAAATCCAAACCTGGCTCCTGTGCTTGATCTTTGCTTTACCAATCCTGCAGTTACTACAGCAGTTATTTCTGGGGTTTTATTTCCCCACTGAAAAGTGGAGTATGATATACTTTAATCTTGAGATATATGTTTGCATAGGCTAGATCTGTTTATTCTATGAATCTACCCTGTTTTTTTAAACCTTTCCTCTGTCCTTGCTCATCATTTATCTATTTATTAATTGAATAGACCAGTTAATAGGACTAAAGCTTTGCAGAATGAATGAATGAATGAATGAATAAATCATATCCCAAGATGATGTCAGCATAAGACAGGCTGATATTAATTCATATTTTCCTTTTCACGGCTGGTACAGTTTCGGCGTATGTGCCAGGGCCATCTCAGAAATTAGCTGCTTTATTTTTAATGAGTGGGAACCTTGACATATTTGGCAA
This sequence comes from Natrix helvetica, assembly GCF_964273705.1. Lineage (NCBI taxonomy): Eukaryota > Metazoa > Chordata > Lepidosauria > Squamata > Natricidae > Natrix > Natrix helvetica. The sequence continues at coordinate 41,845,040 of NC_138553.1, read as the reverse complement.
TCAAAAGCCAGTCATTGTGACTGTGAGCATCAATATAGAACTTCTATTAAGCATCTCCAAATCCATAATGTACCTCTTTAAAAATATATTCTTTTATTCATAAAATAAGTAGGAATATTAAAAAAATGTGTGAGTAACAGGCAGCTAGTTCTGCACTTACAGCCCCAAAGAAAAGTGTGGTGTGAACTAATTGCTATATTTTGCATTTTTCATATTTGTTCTGTTTCATATTTTTCAAATTTCCTCTTGTGGCTTTTTTATGAGGCACCAGATTCAGCCTACAAGATGGATTCACAATAGAGTTTTTCTTCCCCCCCCCCTCACAACAAAACTACCTACTGTTAACTCAGAAATATCCATCTAAGCTGCATCACAAATTGTTTTGTAAATTCGGATTTAAAAGCATGCTGCAGTGCAGTACTAGAATATGATGACAGCTGCTTTTCCGGAAAAGAATGCCATGCGCAATGTGAACTTTGTTTCATTTTTCTCATAGAAGTGTATTAAGTTGTCTTTTTAACATTATTCAGTTCTTTTCAAGAAGATGTTTTTCTCGTTTGATATATATTCTTACTTGTGTCTATGTCTATGTATTTAGTTTCGACATACGATAGCTAAATACAAATAGATTAAGCTGTACAGACACTTGGGAGAAGGACTATAAAAGTTACTATGTACCAAATTGAATGTTACCTGGACCACATGCTGTACTAAACCAAAATTTATCTTTGCTTTTTATAAATAAATAAATGAATAAATGAATGAATGAATGAATGAATGAATGAATAAATAAATAAATAAATAAATAAATAAATAAATAAATAAATAAATAAACATACGAAATGTCAGAATTTGTTGCAGTAATCACATCCAGAAAGAACACACAGGTAACTGATTCAGCAGGATTCATTAACTTCTCTTTATATACATAATAACACATAAAGTAAATATACAATACCAAAAGGCAGGTTTTCCAACGTGCTGTAAATGCAAGCAAACACAGGCAGAGGAGAGAATAGTTTCAGTTTCAGTTCAAAGCAGCAGACTAGTTTTGAGCTCAGCACAGACTCAGAGCTGCAGAGCTAAGCCATGCCCAGGCTCCATGCTGTCTCTTTGTTGCTCATAGAAAATACTGTTTCAGTTTCCAAACAGCCCTCATTGGCTGACCCAGTTGCCATGTCTCTTCATTGTCTGACCTTGTTGCCATGACTTTTCCAGTCATGAACTCTCAATACATTGACACGAAATCCTAATGAAATAAACCATATTAGAGTATAATATAATCAAGCTACGCTTGATATTTCATCTTATTCATAGTTGTATATTATGGTTGTAAGTGCAGTAATCCATGATCTCAGGCAAAGACTGATCATAGCAAATGTTTAAATTGGAGACAGGAGTGAATGAACCAAAATATTACTGAATCTAGAACTTCTGCTTTGCAATCAATTCCAACTAACGTTTTAACTTACATATGACTCTGTATATGTGCAGAGTAATAACTCTGTATATAAAAGGTTTTTAGAGAGTAAACATATAGAGAGAGTAAATATGCAGAGAGTAAGTACTTGTACCAAATAAGATCTTGAGAGAAACATTACCTAGGTAAAAGAGGCTGAAGCATTTTTAAAGTCCTGCCAAGTAAGATAATATTCAGAAATTACTCAGGCACAGACATTTCTCTAATTCACTGGCGTATAAGAAGTGGGTGGAGGTACAATATGATCAAATTAACAACATTCTATTAGATTAGATTCTCCTCATTGTTGGCCCCTTCTCTATGGGACATTATTCTCCGAGAGCAGGCCTATTATACTGGTGGTCCAAGGACTGTGTCATATGTAGGCCAAGCCCACCCTGGCTCTGCAAAGGCAAAAAAACATTGCAATATATCACAATATGTTACATGACATGATTGAGTTTGACACCCGTGTCCTAGAAGCACAATTGCCCTCTAGTGTGTTGCTTTTTCGAAAGGCTCAAAGACATGGTTTTGTAAGTGGGCGTGGGGACAAGGAATGAAAACAGAATCCATCAAGTGGTTGATCTGATTGTGTTGTTGCTACAACTGTTTTTTTTATGTTGTAAGCTTCCTAGAGTCACCTGTGTGTGAGTTGGGTGGCTATGTGAATTTGTTTAACAAATAAAAATAGGCAGTCTAATAAAAAATAGTTTTTACTAAATGCCTCCTCTGTGACCCCTTCATATCCATATAATCTACACTAGGACAGTTTATCTGATTTAATGGTATGTCGCGGTCCTATTCATTAAAAAAACTTCCAAGGTCCAACCTTGAAATGACTTCCATCAGGCATCATCTTCACAAAATAGTTAGCCATCTTCTCTCCTTGTACTGATGCTCACTATCAGACCTCATATAGATGCTCACTATTGCTGCTGTATTATATTTAGAAAGAGATAGATTTATCATTTTTATTTTCTAATAATGCCTTTGAGGTCTACAGGAATCAAAAACCATTTTTGAATATCAAGATTGAGGTGGAAGCTTATGCTGCATTTTGTCATTTCCCTCAAGGTTTTTTTCTAACACTAAAGAAAATTTTAAGGTCAAATATGGCAAGAAACCTAACATTACCATGACTACTTTGTTGTGCTTTTCTGAAACGTGTTCTTCAAGCAGCTAATACCTTAAGGCAAAAGAGGGGTGGGGAGACTAGTTGTTGTTGTTAAATAAATATTACTGGATTTCTCATAGCTTGCAGTTTGTGTAATTCAGAATCTCCATGCTTTACTCTAATTTGTTCATCAAATTTTGTGTATGCTCTAATTATGCAAGCCATCATGCTTAGTTAGTAAACAGTTAAGAATATAATGGTTTTCCTTCAGCGTCGTTCTTGTTTTTAATCCATATATATATGCTATAAATGTTTAACTGTAGGGGCAAATGCTGTTGCCCAGCAACAAAGACTTGGCAAGAGCTCAGAAGCAGTTCCACATTACTAACAGACAATGGAGTACACTGTTCAGCGATCAATAACTTTTGATTTAAAGACAATGCCCAGTTTATCAGCCTTTCTATCTACAACTCCCAAGTGTATTAAGTGACCAATGAATATAAGAAATCTATGGAAAGCATGGCTTTGTTTCAATTTTGTCAAACAATTTATCACAAATATTCTCCATCCTGCTCAAGTGATTACAGTTGTGCTGTAAATTATACTACATATATATGTACTGCCCTTGAAGAGCATTCAGAAGCATTCTGGTGTAGAAAGTGGCAGCATGGATAGTTAACAATACTTTTTTATTTGGCACATATACTAATGTACTCCCATGTACTAATGACCACGGGAGACAGTGGGAAGAGTTGCAACCAGGGCAGTGGCCGAATATGAGGTCATTTTAAGAACAGAACAATTTGTGGCCATGGCAAACATCTCAAAAGGGACTCTCCCTAGTTATTTGGCTATAAAGACAAGGGGGAGAAATGTACTTCAGGCTTGCAAAATTATGTTAATAAAACCCTACAATGAAGTAGAGCTGATAGTTCTCTGTGTACTTTTGTCTGTACTACCTTACAAGGTTGACAAAACACAACTTCATGAGTGGCATTGATTGCCAATGGTGAGGGATGTGATCAGTTACAGAATACCTATTTTTCAAAAGACAATCTGGTGAGATTAATCTTTCACACATGGCTTAGTGTACGTTTTTGTTTTTAATCCCAAGATCTTGGGATAACAGCTCACAATATTATATATACACTAATCTGTTAAATTATGAGAAAATAACTTGCATGCAGCTTTTAATTTTTTTACAGGCTCTTTCACAGATACTCACCATTCTTTCCTTTTTGTCTATTATGTCAATAATCAAATACACATATTTTTTGAAGATATTAGTGTTATAAAAGTTAATGTAAACTAAACTCAGAAAGTAAAAGAGAGTAAAATGCAAAGAATATTTTTAGAAGTAGTGAAATAAAGAAAAAGAAAAGAAATACACAAAAAGATTACTTTCAATCTTCATCCCAACGAATATAAACAAGTTTGTTAACTCTTCACTTCCTATAAAGTTAAAAATGGCCATTACTTCCCATAACTCATTCTTTATCTGTAAGCAAATCCATAACATTACAATTTGGAGCCAGCAAAAACTCTACAAAGGATTGCTAGTATTGCATTAAAATGTATCTGATTTTAGCCTTGATCAACCTCCAACAACCTGATCAATATAAACCAATAATATTCCTTCCTTTTACTTCTGAAACTTTTAAGCTTTAATTTATTCAAATAATGTTAAAGGATTTGATTTCTCCTCAACTCTTTGGCCCATTCTTGTCCCTTCTTCTTTGAGGCTTTTACAAGTTTCTTTCTTAATTCAAATAAAAAAGACATTATTCAGATCATTTTCTTAGTTTATCATTTCACCTCAGAATTACAGGGTTCTATGTGTGTTGCGACCATTTTGTGGGAAATGAGCCTTAAACATTTGAAAAATTGTACTGATTACACCATTGTATGTAGAAGGAAAAAAATGGTATGTGAGCTTAGCAACAAGTAGTGCATGCAAGGAAAAAAAAATGAGGCCGATGGTGACTCATCTTGGTGTCATACTGGAGGCTCCGAATATCAGATAGAACCTTGTCACACTAAGTTACACCATAAAAATGAGAATTACAAAGTTTAATAAAAATTTTTTTGAAAAAAGCATTGAATTTTACTTGATATTAACTCGAATTTGTTTTTGTGACCATAAAATGCTTGTAAATTACTATTTGAAGGCATTAAATGTAAGAATGTAAATGCAAGTCTTAATACTGAGAATTACTATTTAACCCCCATTTTGCATAATGGTTTCTTCAAAATGGTGCAGTAATAGTCATTATCGACTTTAGGCATCCATTTGAGCATACCGTATTTTTCGCCCTATAAGACGCTCCGGAATATAAGACGCACCCAATTTTAAAGGAGGAAAATCTAGAAAAAAAAGATTCTGAACCAAATACTGTAGTAAAATATTTTATATCAACTGTATAAAGTTAACAGCAGTTTACTGGGGGCGGTCTAGAAATTTAATAAATTATTATTATTAAATTAAGAACAATTTTATGTCCCCCATTTTTAGATGACCCAGGTGGCTACATTCGGCATATAAGACTCACCCAGATTTTCACCCTCTTTTTTGGAGTAAAAAAGTGCGTCTTATAGGGCGAAAAATACGGTACTTTCTATGTTATCTTGTTTTACTTTGGATAGTGTGTGTCTCTGTCTTAGGCACAGGCAATTTAATAGATGCGGCAGGCGGTGTTGGCAAAGCAGGATTCCTGTGAACACTCCTTGTCTTTTTTTCAAAGGCACGGAGGGTGACCGTGTTCCAATTTTCCACAGTGTAGGTTGTCTTGAACCTTACTGTTGAATGGGTCTGGGTGAATTTTAATTGTGATACTTTAGCATAGATTACAAAGTTCTCACTGCAGTGCCCTGAAACATGTATATTCAAGTGTGACTCATAGCCACAATTATTACTAGGATCAAAATGCAGGGTTCCGGGCCTGCATTGCAATAGCGTTAGTGAATGGTATAGAATTAAAGCACAGAACACTCACTCGTTTTCAATTAGAAGTTCCATATCCGATTGGTCATCTTCAATTTCTGGAACATACTCGGATCTATTTGATTCATATAAGTCTGAACTTGCTTCTGTATCATGGAAAACAGGCATTGTTTCGGTATTCACGTCAGTGGTGAGATTAAATTTTTACTACCGATTCTGTGAGCATGGCTTGATGGGAGTGTCATGGCATGTCTTAGTGGGCGTGGCTTGGTGGGCATGGCAGGGGAAGGTTACTGCAAAATCCCCATTCCCTCCATATCAGCTGGGACTCAGGAGACAGAGAATAGATAGGGGCAGGGCCAGTCAGAGGTGGCATTTACTGGTTCTCTGAACCACTCAAATTTTCCGCTACCGGTTCTCCAGAACTGGTCAGAAACTGCTGAATACCACCTCTGATTCATGTGTCCAGAAACTGAGGTAACCCTAGGCGATGCAGGGTCTATTCTTCCTCTGTCACATTGGAACACCAAGCATGACAATTGGCTGCTGCAAATAGAACTCTGTAGTTCTGAGTTTTTGTGCGATAGTGCAGATAGAACCTTGTAATTTTGCTATTTGTGGTGAATTTATTTAGAAATTTACGAAATAAATTGTTAAAAGATTAAGTCATGGTATATAGAACTTTGTCACACTCTTAACTCATTTTCGATGAAAATATCAGATAGAACCCTGTAATTCTGAGGTAGCGATTTGTACTGTATTTCCCCTTTAATTTTTAAAACTTCAGTCATCTTTTGTATATCCAATAAAGTTTCCTTGTCTTGGTTCTCTTGGTCTGTCAATTTGTATTTCCATTTAAAACCTTCTGTTTGTCTTTTAATCCGCACTTTTAAAAAAATTGAATATTTATGAATCTGCTAGTTTTGCATCAAGCAAGATTTGTTTCATGTCTGTCATTCCTTCATTAATATCCTTTAGACAAATTCTATTCATAGAAACAAACATTGTTAATGATATTGTGGCTACTTCTTCCTGCTCCCGTTCTTTGAAGATCTCTTTTAATATTTCAAATCATACAGAGGTTGATGTCATTTTGTAAATTTCAATCCTAATCAAAACTAAACACAATTGGTTTTCTTTTTGCATGAAATCTTTAGTCCCCTTGAGTGCCCAATTTAAATCATAAAGTCTGTTTTGACTTAGAGTGGATAAAATAATTTTGGTTCCCAAGAAAAGTTTAATCTATATAGTTCCAAACTCTTATAATAAAAGAAATGCCTTGGTAAGGCCACACTTGGAATACTGCATTCAGTTCTGGTTGCCACAATGTAAAAAAGATGTGGAGACTCTAGAAAGAGTGCAGAGAAGAGCAACAAAGATGATTAGGGGACTGGAGACTAAAACATATGAAGAACGGTTGCAGCAACTAGGTATGTCTAGCTTAAGAGAAAGAAGGACTAGGGGAGACATGATAGCAGTGATCAAATATCTCAGGGGTTGCCACTTTACTTTACTTTACTTTTATTTAGATTTCTAGACCGCCCCCTCTCCCGAAAGGGCCACAAAGAAGAGGGAGTCAAACTATTCTCCAAGGCACCTGAGGGTAGAACAAGAAGCAATGGGTGGAAACTAATCAAGGAGAGAAGCAACTTAGAACTGAGGAGAAACTTCCTGACAGTTAGAACAATTAATCAGTGGAACAGCTTGCCTCCAGAAGTTGTGAATGCCCCATCACTGGAAGTCTTTAGGAAGATGTTGGATAGCCATCCGTCTGAAACAGTATAGGGTTTCCTGCCTAGGCAGGGGGTTGGACTAGAAGACCTCCAAGGTCCCTTCCAACTCTACTATTGTATTGTATTGTATTGTAAGATTCAATATACCAAACTTATCTGGACCCTTAATTTGTTTATAACTCTCTTGGTTCAAAAACACACTTAACTTTTGGTCATTTATTTCAAATTCTTTAAATGCTTAAACTTATAATTTATTTTTCTTTCAGAAATGAAGATTGGTGGCTTTTTGAATGTCATTCCAAAGATTTCTAGTAGCTTTAAGATGGTTAGATAATTAACTGCAAGATAGTTAGATTTCTGAAAGTGATTAAAAGCAAGGTGAGCAAACCTAGTGTCCTTTAAAAAGTCCTGCTGTGTAGTGAGCTTGATTGATCCTTTCATATTGGGGCACTCCAATTGAGGAAAACAGCTATCCTGCGGTGTCCTCATAAGAAGCAGCTATCTAGAGCACATGTGGATGATCTTCCATCCTCTCCTCTCCAGGGGCATTTCAAAGAACCAGTGTAGTCATTGGTTTTTCATTCTTTGCGTCTTTTCTTGTCTTTCCTCTCCAGTTAAATCCTTCAGTAATCATAAGTTACTTTACTTTGCCATGGATACTGTGAAAAGGCAGTTGCTAAAAGGGCCATTCAGGCCTTGAATATAATAAAAGTGTGGCAATCACAGAATTCCATGATTGAACTACTAAAATACTTATCATCTAATACACTTGGTATGGCGCATTAGTTGATGAAAATGACTCAATGATTGGAAAGCATTTATATGACTAAAATAATTATGCAATTTCTTGAACAGAGCAATGCATCACTGTAAACATAGAATAGAATGAAAGTAAACTGCTAAGGAAACGGCTCCCAGTATCACCCACTATATTATTTTGTTACTGTAAATTAGATTTAAGAAGGCTGTGGAATACTTCTAGGTATGATTCCTAGAAAACGTTTCAGGGCATGTGGGTGTACAAATATAGCACTTGTCTGGAGTTCTTTTAAAATGTAGCTGCTTTTAAAAAAATTGTGTAATCATGCTCCAAGCACATTTTTGACGTCAAATCAAAAGCATTGCATAGCCCTAATGATTTCCCTAAGAGCATAAAGCATCTGAAGAAGAAACACCACTTTGATATACCCGTTTTAGGCAGTCTCTTAAAAATGTATCATGTTGATTGAATGGAAGCTGCTCAAAAATTCCTATACTGTATTTTAACACAACAAGTGAATATTTTTATCAGATTTCATGGTTCTATTGAACTACTGGATGCAAACTGGTGAAATTCAGCTCCATACTTCCACCCAGTGGGGTTTTCTTGATAAAAATTAAAGTACATTTTTAACAGGAGTAAATAGTGTATATAGTGTTACATTTATACCATTTTTATGAAGTGTTACTATAATAAGTAATTATTTAGCAATGGCTTTAGTCATTTGACATCACACTCACAATACATAAACCATGCATTTGGCAGTAACAGTAGAAATTACAATTCCTACAGTACAAATTTACAGACTAACATGTCAACTCAGCTAATCTATATTACGGTACATACTATAGCCAGTGAATATTAAAACATTCCATGGGTTTATAAAAAGTCTACAAAAATAAGTAGTTGTTATTGTATTGTATAGATAAGAGTATGCTGATGGATTGAGCTAATTTTCAGATTTGTTTGTACTTTTATATTGCACATGTTAGTGTAGAAAGTTAGCACCCATCCCTCTTAGAAGAATGAAATATTTTAGGAAACATTAAAAAGGCAGAATATTATATTTTCCTTAAAGGAGAAATATGTTTCTAAAGACAGAAACTCAGAGCCACAGTTCCCTGCCCCCAAGCAGATACTAAGCTGAGACCAGGTTTTAGAAATGCAGATTTGGAAATCCATTCAAGATAGGATATTTGAACAAAGGTAGAATGGTAAGATCACTTGAATTCCAAACCAGGACAAAGCCATTAAGACACAATAGGAATTGTCAACAGAGCACAAGCCTCTTCATTACATCATCACCCTCCAAGTTTCAACCAATCTTGACTCAGAAACCTCAGCTATGACTCCTGCATAGCCCCATGAGTCTGACAGCAACCAATAGAATACATGCTTTTGCCACAGGAACAGGAAGCTCAAGTTCAAAACCCAAGAGAGGGTATAAATACCTCTCTCTCTCCATTTCATGTGGTCAGCTGTCCAGGACCTTAAACCCATGTGGTACTGTCCATCAATAAACCATCCTTCCAATCAGCCTCCATATTTCCAGTGTCTCTCTCTCTCTCCCCACTTGGAAATGAACCAGATGGATATTTTTTCAACATTAGGAAGGATAGCAACAGATTTTAAAAAAATACCTCTGATTCTTTTTAAATTTGGTGAAACAAAGCAAGCTTGGCATAGGAAGGAACAGATTGTTGTGTAAAAAGGGCTTTGGGTTCTGCTGAACTCTAGCTAAAATTCTTGACTCAGAATTTATAGACACATTCTGTTGTTTCATCCTAAGTGTGTGTATGCTGTACCTGGTTCTGTTTTCTTGATTTAACAAGCCTGGACAGTTAATTCCTGTGTATATGTCCCATAATAAAAGATGGATTGACTTCTTGAAATGCTTATATAATTATATTGCAATAGTAGTTGAAGCACTGCTTCCAATATTTTTAGTTTTCTTATTATTCAGAGGCAATTAACAAAAAGAAATTAAGCAAATATATTATTTTTCAGAATGTTTCACCTAAAGAACTTTTTATTTTATATTTACTTATTCATCTCCCAACACTGTAATTTTTATAAATAAGTCAAGGCAGCAAAACATGCAAGTAGTCAGTGACTAACCACCACAATTGGGACCAGAACGTCTGTTACTGAAACAGTCATTACATGAGTTGCACCCAATTTTACAATCATTTTTGTCATGGTTAAGTGTATCACAGTTAAGTATATCCACCTTCTCCCATTGAATTTGTCGTACATTGTCTAAGAAAGTTGCACATAATGATCACATGATCTAAGGATGCTGCAGCCATTGTAAATACATGCCAATTGACAAGTGCCTGAATTTTCATAAGGTGACCCTAGGGATTCTGTGGTGGTTGTAAGCACAAGGACTGGTCATAATTTTTTTCAGTGCCATTGTAAATTAGAATGGTCATTAAACAAATGGGTTCTAAGTCAAGACTCTCTGTATCTAATACTGCTTCCTCCTATTTTCCCACAACTAGGCTGTGAGATGGTTGGGCAGAGAGACTGACTAGCCAGTCAACTAACTAGCTTTCATGCCCAAGGCAGGAATAGAATTCACCATCTCCTGGTTTCTAGCCTGGTGCCTTACCTACTAAATCAAGCTTCTGCAAGTCCAAGAACTTAGGGCCTTACCTCATACATGCTATATTTGTTCATGTTAGGTTAGGTTATATTTTATATCTAGCACTGTTATACTGACTTAGATTGTGAGAAAAACTGTTGTCAAAAGCAGAACATCAGAATGCTAGATGTGATGGGTATGTTAATAGAGGTAATCTAGTTGATATCTCACTGGACAGCATTCTGAGCCTGTTTTCCAAAGCCATGTTAGGCAACTGTGGCTGAAACCTATCATTCTATATCCTATATGTCATGATAGAATATAGGGATATTATTCTATATAGGATATAGATGTATCCTATATAGCAGGGGTGTCCAAACTTTTTGCAAGGAGGGCCAGATTTGGTGAGGTGAAAATGTGTGGGGCTGATCATTCAGCCTGACATTCTTTGAACCCTTAACATTAAATGCGAATTAAGTACCGTATTTTTCAGAGTATGAGATGCACCAAGATTTTGAAGAGGCAAATTAAAAAAAAGTTTTTGCACTCTCCCAAAAATGGCCCATTTTTCACGAAAATGGGGCTTTTTTTAAAAGGGCATGAATAGCCTTTAAGAGGCTTCTAGAGTGCTTCTGGGGGCTAGGGGGGGGGGCAAAGTTGAGCAAAAAATGGCCCGTTTTTTGCTCATTTATGCCCTCCACAGCCCCCAGGATCACTCTGAAAACCTCCTAAAGGCTATGCACAGCCATTTTGGTGAAGGGGGCAGAGTTTTGGGAGGCAAAAAATGCTGTATTCAGTGTATAAGATGCACCCAGATTTTTAGCCTCTTTTTTGAGGGGAAAAAGATGCATCTTTATACTTCGAAAAATACGGTATTTTATGAAAGACTAAACAAATAACTCCGGTGGGGAGAAGAGGCTGCGGGCCGCTTGCAATTTGAAAAAGGGCCGCATTTGGCCCCCGGGCCGCACTTTGGACATGCCTGCTATATAGAATGATATCCCTATATTCTATCATGACACACAGCATACTGTGCTATTTATAGACTAAGGTGAAATGAATGACTGGGCTAAAGAAAAGCTGAATTAGAGAGGGTAGGGAGATGTTTCCTTTTGGTTTTGGATATATTTCCAATTCAGAATAGGAAAGCTCTGGTGCTAGAACAGATGTGGGTGATGAGCAGCCCTGCAGAGTAGAAACTTCCTTCAAGTGCAAAGGGATGGGGGAAAATTGCAATCACAGCTCTACCCTCTTCTTATCTATGGATTCTTATCTACTTTTCACACGGCTTCTCCATTTTGGCTTTCTTTTTTAAAAATACATGATATAGTGTAATACATGGGTGTCAAACTTGTGGAGTCACATTGTCATATTGCGACGTTTGATTCTTTCCTGGAGCTGGGGAGGGCATGGCCTGCCCTGGCGCATCTGGCCTGCAGGCCACTTGTTTGACACCCCTGGTGTAATATCATGTGTTGTTGGTGTTCATCTGAGGTTGTATTTACCCACTTTTAAGAACTGCTAAGGACCAGATAATTTTTATATGTCCTCATACATAAAGCCATGGGACTCAAATAAGCTTTCTTTTTCACATGACTGTATGTGTTAAATTATTGCAATACAGAATTATTGAGCAAATTATTAGAAAAATTCCTCTGCTAGTACTGTGAAGATTGCTTATGAAATATTTAATAGTATTGACCTACTAGTATGCAGGCATCTGGTTGCTGAAGGTACTCCTAAACCATTTATTATAATATTCAGTGTTGAATGTTATCTATACCTAGATATACATTACATACACAAAATTTTCCTACTCTGTTCCAACTAGATTCCATTAAACCCATATATTCCTATGTTTTAAAAAAATTAATCCTGTTATATTTCCATAAGCAATTTTTCTCTAAATATGTTTATATGCTCAGGTTTATAATAGTAATAATTACACTGTATTTGGCAAACATTTACAAACTCTATTTCTGAATTTTATCAAGTTACGGCAAGAACACTTTGTTCATGTCAGTTAAAAGTGAATTTTTGAATGTATGCAAAAGAAAAAAAAGAAGAGGGACAAAAAATACAGCAAATACCAGTTGTATTGAAAACAGCAATGCAATTCTATACATGCCCACTTAGAAATTGTACAGGTAGTCCTCGACTTACGACTACAACGGAGCCCAACATTTCTGTTAATTTTGCCCCATTTAATGACCTTTCTTGCTACAGTTGTTAAGTGAATCACTGTAAATGTTATGCGGTATTATGCCTAGGAGTCAGGTTTCTGGTTTAAACATAACTCACCTATTTCAATCAGCTGGCCTGGCACTCTCTTAGTTTTACCTCCCGGGGATATATCTTAATTGGGTTTGGGTATTTTAATTGGGGATGTTTTTAGGGTTTTTATAGTATATTTATTTCTTGTACAGCCTTATCTCCTCCATCCAAATGTATTTAACTGTTTTATATTACTGTATTTTTATCTGCATTTGACTGTACACCGCCCCGAGTCCCTTTTTGGGAGAGGGGGCGGTTTAGAAATCCAAGAAATAAATAATAAAAAATAAATAATTTGTTCTCCCACCATTTGTTCTAACCATGATTGAATCATTTTCCAATTTTTTTTGCCTCATTGCACGTCCACCACATATGGTAGAAAGGGCCTGGTGTTTTTTTACACTTCCAACAATTTGGGGCCAGATTTTTAAACATTTTAGAAAGCCGTGCTGGCGGGAGATGCCATCTGTAGAACATCTTGTAAAGATTTTCTTTATACGCCGTAGCCAATGTTAATTTCTGATTAAGTATCCAAAGTTTTTCCCACTTAGCCAATTCCACATTGTAACCAAAATTTTTCGCCCAGGCGACCATGGTTTCTTTGACATGTTCTTCCTCTAGTTTATATTCCAACAAAAATCTATACAGCACTTTGATCAGTCTGTTTTCTGTCTGTATCAACAGTTTATCTAATATTGTGTAGTCTTTGGCAATACCTTCGTTCTTCCTATCCTGTGCATACCTTGATTGTATCTGTAAATAAGACCACCATTCTACTTGTATTCCTTGTGATATCAATTCTGATCTAGTTTTGATCTCCCCCTGCCTGTTCAATAGCTCTTTATATTTGACTATATTTTCCACGTTAATTAAATTTGGGTGTATGCTTCCATCGTAGATAGCCAAATAGGTATTTTGGTATAGTGGTCATGTTTAATTTTGTTCCATATTATTAACAGAGATTGTCTAATGTAATGTCTACTAAAATATTTGTGTGCAGATCCTTTTTCATTCCAAAGGAAGGCATGCCAGCCTGCTTGGAGGTCATGACCTTCCAATTTGAGTAATCTTTTATTTCTCAGCATTATCCATTCCCTTAGCCATGTTAATATGGCCACAGTATAAGAGTTCCCAATCTGGTACGCCAAATCCTCCCTTTTCCTTAGTGCCTTGCATAGCCTTAAGTTTTATTCTTGGTTTTCTTCCCTGCCAGATAAATTTCGAAACCAATTGATTCAAATCTTTGAAGACACCTTTTTCTAATTTAATGGGTATGTTCTGAAATAAGAAAAGAAATTTTGGTAATATATTCATTTTTATAACTGCGATCCTGCCCATCAGGGACAGTTTTTCCATCTTTCTAGATCCTTCTTAGTTTTATTAATCAGATTGGTATAATTGTCTTCTTTGATGGTCACACACCTCGCAGATAAATGTATACCAAGATATTTAACTTTTTTGACAATTTGGATACCCAATTTCTTTGTTAACTCCTCCTTTGCTTTTGATTTCATATTTTTAGTCAGCATTTTGGTCTTTGTCATATTTATCTTTAGACCCGCTATTTTCCCATACTCTGTCAGTTCCTCAATGAGTTTCGTACCAGACTTCATAGGATCTTCTAGCACAAACACTAGATCGCAGTGACACGGTTGTTAAGTGAATCTGGCATCCCCATTAATTTTGCTTATCAGAATGATGCAAAAAGGATCACATGACCCTGGGACACTGCAACCATCATAAATATGAGTCAGTTGCCAAACATCTGAATTTTGATCACATGACCCTGGGGATGCTGCAACGGTTGTAAGTGTGAAAAACAGTTATGTCATTTTTTTCAGTCCTGATGTAACTTTGCATGGTCACTAAATGAACAGTTGTACGTTGAGGGCTACCTGAATTTAGGCAAAAAGGATCTGTTTTTAAGTCACAATACAAATGCACCACAAACATTCAGAAAGTTTAGCTGGATTTCTTAAAAATACTAAGAACATTTTAATATAGTCAGCCTATTCAAATTGTAATTTAAACTTTAAAAGTCCTTGCAAGTAGATTTCAATTTGCAAAAATATTTTCATTATAACTTAATAAACCTTAGTAAGAGCTGACGCTACAAAATTTAAAAGCAGGCCATTGTGGAAAGAAAAGTCCACAACCAGTGCATATTATCATTTTTTTGTGTCTATAATTTAAAACAATATGACAAGTTATACTTTTTCCTCAATTTTTTGAAGTAGATATTCCATTTGTAAATTTAGATTTGGTTGTCCTTTTCTAGTCCTTTTACTTAATATTTTGTATGTTTCCATTTTCTTCTGTTTATAAAGTTTTTGAGCTTTCTCTCTTTCTTCTCTTCTTTTTTGGGCTGCCTGAAATAAAAACAAACAAACAAACTAGAATCATTAAGATGTACTTATTTCATTCCTTCAGCTATTTCATACTATGCATGCTGCATCAATCTTAGCAACTATATGCTGTATATAACAAAAAAAAACAGCATCTATCAGCATACATTCTGAATTCTCATTTTACTCATGACAGAGCATGCAAGTGTTGACATACCGTATTTTTCGGAGTATAAAATGCTCCGAAGTATAAGATGCACCTAGCTTTTGGGGAGGAAAACAAGAAAAAAAAATTGCCTCTGCCTCCAGCAATTTTCTTCCTTGCAGCAAACAGTAAACAGCCCGTTTCAGTTTCAGTACAAACAGCTGATTGTCGGGCCTCCCGAGGATCAGTTGTTTCAGGCTGCAGGGATTGCCATAGCCTATTACTACCTCCACGTGCCCCATTTTCAGGCTCCGCATCCCGTTTTTAGCCCTTGCATGCCCTGTTTTTGACCTCCATGTGCCCCATTCCGGGCAGTGGGGATTGGAATGAGCAGAAAATGGGGCATGCGGGGGCTGAAAACGGGGCGCGCAAAGGCCAAAAATGGGATGCGGAGGCCGAAAATGGGCTGCACGGAGGCAGCAATAGGCAATGGCAATCCCTGCAGCCTGAAACAGCTGATGGTCGGGTGGCCGATCCAACCGACAATCATCTCTTTGTGCTAATCAGGCTGTGCAGAAGCTGAAACAGAAACAGGCTGTTCACTGATTGCTGCAAGGAGGAAAATTGTGGGAGGAAGAAGCCAAAGGTGGGGGCCAGCGGGTGGGCGGGGCTACATTTGGTGTATAAGACGCACTCAAACTTTCACCCTCTTTTAGGGGGGAAAATGTGTCTTATGCTCCAAAAAGTATGCTCCGAAAACTATGGTAAGTATCTTCAACTTATGAAACATAAACATATCTTTTAAGACTATATAAGACATACTCAAAAGAGATCAGCATTATTGAAATCAGTAAGTAACTACCTATATAAAACTTAAAACCAAACCAAGATATATAGCCCTAAAACCAATGACTTTATTTACAAGTTACATACTTCTTTTTTCTCATTTCGTTCAGTCTTTATTTTTTCATAATCCGCTTTTGCTTTCTGGTTTGAAGTTTTTGCTTTAAATTTTCTCTGAATCACATTGCTCCTGTGTTAAACAAAAATACTGGAAATTAAAATATGCCTTTGGTTAAGCAGAACTATATTCTCTAAGCAGTTGGGAATTTTGACTGAAAAACTGTAGAACAGATGAATGGCAAAGATTCTTAGATTATTATTTGCTTCAACCCAGTACCTTGTTTCGTCATTGTAACTTTTGGGGGGAATGGCGGTAGAAATAATTTTACCATTAGCCTCTGGGTAAGAAATGGTGAAGTAAAACAGGCTTGCTAACAGCAGAGCTAATGATGAAGAGCCGGCAAATAGACCGGTTCTTTATAATACCTCTTGGAAGCTTGAGATTGCTCACAAGTACTCTAGGCAATTGCTTCTTGCAAGGAGACCAAAGTCTGTAGCAGGTTTCCATGGGAGAAGAGGGAATCTTGCTCAAACCAAGGTTGATAACTTTTAAAAGATCAATGGATTTACATACTTCTTTTTCTAATCATTTTCATAAATTGTTAACTGCTTTTCAACTATTAGGAACTTTGGGATCAACAAATCTGGGTGAATTTCCTTCAAGTATTAGCAACAGAAGTTTTAAATATAAGTTAATGACTTTTTTTGAATAAGCAGCAAATAAATGGTTATAACTATCATTTTGGAAAGTTACAAATAGACTAAGGATCCAGATAAACTTGAATTAAGATTTTGGAATTGCTTATACAAATCCTCTCTGTGGAAAATATTTGTTTTAAATTCTTTAAAAACAACATATTAGAATGGAATTTCAAATGTTATACTCTAGAAGGATTGTATTAAAGAACACTTACAAATTCAGAATGAAAAAGATTGCTAGGAAATATAAACTTGATTTGATCAAGATTAAAATAGCTGTTGTTCTCTCTGCCAATCCTTAATAAACTTTTGTGAAATCAGAACTGAATGACAAAGCTTTAAAGATTTGTTTATAGGTAAGAGATGGTATATTTGAAAATAAGATCATTTTGTAATAAGATTTATTTTATTTTAAGAAGTGATGAGTAACTAAAATTGTTTATATTTGTTGCGACGAAGTCATTACTTTATATATTTTTCTTTATTATATTCTTATTTTTCTTTCTTTTCTATTTATCTCTATTTTGATTTCTTTTCTGCACTTTCCATTTTTGCTTTGTTTTATTTTTCATTTTGTATTAATTTTTATTGTTGCAATTGTAATTTTTAATATCATTACTATAAATAAACCATTTTACTGCTAAGAACACTAGCATTCTTACTCTGAAGTTACAGTCTCCTTCTCTTCAAGTACTATTGGCTTATGTTTAGGTTTCTGCTGTTTCCGAAGCATTTCCTCTTCAGCTAAATAAAGATGTTTCAGATGTTCTGGATAATCTTCAGTATACCCAACATTCTTCTGAGGATTCACATGTCTTTCCTTTTTAAGTAACTTTTTGTAGGCACGTTGAATCTTTTGTTTTCTCCAAATGGCAAAGCCTTGACCTAAAAGTATAGGACAACAAGATTAATTACTTTTTAATGAATGTATTTCTTTCATAACATGTACTTACCAATCTGATATTTAATACTGAAATTCTGTTACTATACCAGTCTGTATCTGATAGTGCAGTGATGGCGAACCTTTTTTTTACGGCGTGCCAGAATTGCGCGCATGCTAGCTACTGCACCCCCCTGCGTGCCCACTCAATTCCCCACCCAGCTGCACATGCGCACGTGACACGCACACGAACACCCTGCATGCACCCCTCCCCCATGCTCCGGAGGCTTTCCTGAAGCCTGGGGAGGGCCAAAATGGCCTCCCCCACCCTCCTAGATACCCTCTGGAAGCCAGAAACAGATCCTTTGGGGCCGTTTTTTGTCCTCTCCAGTCTCCGGAGGCTTTCTTAAAGCCCGGCTCCTCTTCCTTCCTCGGCTGTTGGAAGAGCGCTGCGCCCGTTTCATTCTCTTTGGGAGCCACCATGCTTGCCCCAGCGCAAGACTAGGGGGAGAAGAACACAAACTTCTGCTAGGGATGCCTTCTCCCCCCTCTCCCCCTGATCTCACCCCGAAAGCGCTTGCCTCACGTGGCAGTAAAGTGTGTGTGTGTGTGTGTGTGTAACGGGGGCTGGCTGGGACTGATCAGCTGAGAGGCTGGCAAAGAAGCGGCCCTCGGAGGAAGAATGCAGGGATGCTGGCTGGCATTCACTTCCCTTACTTTTCGCCGCTGCCACCCTGGCAGGACGGAGCATTACCACCTGCCTGCCCTACTTAGCTGAAAGTGGCGAGGGAGCAAGCCACGATGAGCAGTAAGGGAAATGAGCGCTGGCCACTATCCCTGCCTTTTCGCAGCAGTGGGGAAGACTTCTTTGCCAGCCTCTCAGGTGATCGGTCCCATCCAGCCCGTTACACAGACACACACACCGCTTGTTGCCGTGCAAGACGAGCGCTGCTGAGAAGAAATCTGGGAGGGGGAGAAGAAAACAAACTTCTGCTAGGGATGGCCTTCTCCCCCCTCTCCCCCTGATTTCTCCCCAGCAGTGCTCATCTTGCACGGCAACAAGCGGGGTGTGTGTGTGTGTGTGTGTGTAATGGGCAGGATGAGATCGATCACCTGAGAGGCTGGCAAAGAAGTCTTCCCCACTTCCGCGAAAAGGCAGGGATAGTGGCCGGCGCTCATTTCCCTTACTGCTCATCACGGCTTGCTCCCTCGCCACTTTCAGCTAAGCAGGGCAGGCGGGGCCTGGGCTGCAACCAGCAGGGAGGGGGTGGTAATGCTCCGTCCTGCCGAGGCGGCGGCGGCGAACAGTAAGGGGAGCAAATGCCAGTCAGCATCCCTGCCTTCTTCCTACGAGAGCCGCTTCTTTGCCAGCCTCTCAGCTGATCGGTCCCAGCCAGCCCCCGTTACACACATGCACACACACACACACTTTGCTGCCACGTGAAGCGAGCTTTGCCAAGGCGTCCCGGTACTGGGGTCGAAGGTGGGACAGTGGCGAGGACGTGCGGGCAAGGGCTTCCCTCCCTTCCCACCCAAGCAGGCTTCTTGCATGGCTCCAGCCTGCGGCTCTGATGAGGATCCCTGGTCCGGAGTACTGCCGCTTCCAGCGGGATATATTCTGCGATGCCCTTTATGCGGTTAGCTCGCCTCCCCACCAGCAACTCCTCCGCCAGTATCCCGGCTGGAAGCGGAACAGCCGCTTTTGGGGAAGGGATGGCGGTCGCCACCGCCACCCCTTTGCCCCTGGTAATGGCGACTGTTGCACTGCTGCTTCCAGCCGGGACGCTGGAGGAGCTGCTGGCGGGGAGGCGAGCTAACCGCATAAAGACGCCGCCAAGGGCCTGGCACAGTGGTGGGTTTCTACCGGATCGCACCGGATCGTGCGAACCGGTTGAAGAATGAACCCGGAAGTAATTTCCGGCCCCGCCCCCTTGGCGTTTTTTTTTGCATCGGGGCTGACTCCCCGCCGCCACTGCTGTTCCTTGTCTTCTGGCCCGTTTCCCAACTGGCCTTTCCTCGCTTGGAGGGCTTTGGAGGGAAGCTTCTGCAGAAGCCCGGGTGAGTGACAACAAGTTCCCGCCGTTACGAAGTCTCGGAGGCTGTAATTTTCTGAGCTGTGCGCGCGCGCCTGTTTTCCACGGCGTGGAGCAGCAGCGAGGCTCTGCGAGGCCGGCAATGACTCAGGATGCCATCCGGGAAGACGAGGAACGCGAGGGGGGACCGTTGACGGCCTCTGCAATCATCGCTCGCCTCGCAGAGCCTCGCTGCTGCTCCACGCCGTGGAAAACAGGCGCGCGCGCACAGCTCAGAAAATTACAGCCTCCGAGGCTCAGAACGCTTCGGAGGGAAGCTTCTGCATAAGCCCGGCCGAGTGACAAGAAGTTCCCACCGTTACGAAGTCTCGGAGGCTGTAATTTTCTGAGCTGTGCGTGCGCGCCTGTTTTCCACGGCGTGGAGCAGCAGCGAGGTTCTGCGAGGCCGGCAATGACTCAGGATGCCATCCGGGAAGACGAGGAACGCGAGGGGGGACCGTTGACAGCCTCCGCAATCATCGCTCGCCTCGCAGAGCCTCGCTGCTGCTCCACGCCGTGGAAAACAGGCGCGCGCGCACAGCTCAGAAAATTACAGCCTCCGAGGCTCAGAACGCTTCGGAGGGAAGCTTCTGCAGAAGCCCGGGTGAGTGACAACAAGTTCCCGCCGTTACGAAGTCTCGGAGGCTGTAATTTTCTGAGCTGTGCGCGCGCGCCTGTTTTCCACGGCGTGGAGCAGCAACGAGGCTCTGCGAGGCGAGCGATGATTGCGGAGGCCGTCAACGGTCCCCCCTCACGTTCCTCGTCTTCCCGGATGGCATTTGGAGTGATTGCCGGCCACACAAACCTCGCTGCTGCTCCACGCCGTGGAAAAAAAGCGGGCGCGCACAGCTCAGAAAATTACAGCCTCCGAGGCTCAGAACGCTTCGGAGGGAAGCTTCTGCAGAAGCCCGGGTGAGTGACAACAAGTTCCCGCCGTTACGAAGTCTCGGAGGCTGTAATTTTCTGAGCTGTGCGCGCGCGCCTGTTTTCCACGGCGTGGAGCAGCAACGAGGCTCTGCGAGGCGAGCGATGATTGCGGAGGCCGTCAACGGTCCCCCCTCACGTTCCTCGTCTTCCCGGATGGCATTTGGAGTGATTGCCGGCCACACAAACCTCGCTGCTGCTCCACGCCGTGGAAAAAAAGCGGGCGCGCACAGCTCAGAAAATTACAGCCTCCGAGGCTCAGAACGCTTCGGAGGGAAGCTTCTGCAGAAGCCCGGGTGAGTGACAACAAGTTCCCGCCGTTACGAAGTCTCGGAGGCTGTAATTTTCTGAGCTGTGCGCGCGCGCCTGTTTTCCACGGCGTGGAGCAGCAACGAGGCTCTGCGAGGCGAGCGATGATTGCGGAGGCCGTCAACGGTCCCCCCTCACGTTCCTCGTCTTCCCGGATGGCATTTGGAGTGATTGCCGGCCACACAAACCTCGCTGCTGCTCCACGCCGTGGAAAAAAAGCGGGCGCGCACAGCTCAGAAAATTACAGCCTCCGAGGCTCAGAACGCTTCGGAGGGAAGCTTCTGCAGAAGCCCGGGTGAGTGACAACAAGTTCCCGCCGTTACGAAGTCTCGGAGGCTGTAATTTTCTGAGCTGTGCGCGCGCGCCTGTTTTCCACGGCGTGGAGCAGCAACGAGGCTCTGCGAGGCGAGCGATGATTGCGGAGGCCGTCAACGGTCCCCCCTCACGTTCCTCGTCTTCCCGGATGGCATTTGGAGTGATTGCCGGCCACACAAACCTCGCTGCTGCTCCACGCCGTGGAAAAAAAGCGGGCGCGCACAGCTCAGAAAATTACAGCCTCCGAGGCTCAGAACGCTTCGGAGGGAAGCTTCTGCAGAAGCCCGGGTGAGTGACAACAAGTTCCCGCCGTTACGAAGTCTCGGAGGCTGTAATTTTCTGAGCTGTGCGCGCGCGCCTGTTTTCCACGGCGTGGAGCAGCAACGAGGCTCTGCAAGGCGAGCGATGATTGCGGAGGCCGTCAACGGTCCCCCCTCACGTTCCTCGTCTTCCCGGATGGCATTTGGAGTGATTGCCGGCCACACAAACCTCGCTGCTGCTCCACGCCGTGGAAAAAAAGCGGGCGCGCACAGCTCAGAAAATTACAGCCTCCGAGGCTCAGAACGCTTCGGAGGGAAGCTTCTGCAGAAGCCCGGGTGAGTGACAACAAGTTCCCGCCGTTACGAAGTCTCGGAGGCTGTAATTTTCTGAGCTGTGCGCGCGCGCCTGTTTTCCACGGCGTGGAGCAGCAACGAGGCTCTGCGAGGCGAGCGATGATTGCGGAGGCCGTCAACGGTCCCCCCTCACGTTCCTCCGTCTTCCCGGATGGCATTTGGAGTGATTGCCGGCCACACAAACCTCGCTGCTGCTCCACGCCGTGGAAAAAAAGCGGGCGCGCACAGCTCAGAAAATTACAGCCTCCGAGGCTTCGTAACGGTGGGAACTTGTTGTCACTCGGCCGGGCTTATGCAGAAGCTTCCCTCCAAAGCCCTCCAAGCGAGGAAAGGCCAGTTGGAAAAGGGGCTTTGCTCCTGCTCCGGGCTGGAGGCTTCCCTCCGAAGTCTTAGGATGTTCTGAGGAGCCCCTCAAGGAAAAACGCCGCTGCCAGGTAGTTAAAAGTACCTCTCTGATTCTGTCAGACTCTGTCAGTCTCTCTCTGATTCCCTCTCTCACTCCCTCTCTGTTCCTCTCTCTCTCTGTCTGTCTGTCTCACTCACACACACACACTGTGGTCACCTTGTTGAGTGTTCCAATCACATTTGAAACACTCAACAACTGGCTTGCATTTATGGTATTTTGCAGCATTCTGCAGTCATAGGACCAAAATATATGGTTAAAAGCATATATTTTGGTCCTATGACTGCAGAATGCTGCAAAATACCATAAATGCAAGCCAGTTGTTGAGTGTTTCAAATGTGATTGGAACACTCAACAAGGTGACCACAGTGTGTGTGTGTGAGTGAGACAGACAGACAGACAGAGAGAGGGAGTGAGGGAGGGAATCAGAGAGACTGACAGACACACACACACACACACAGAGAGACAGAGAGGGGGAGGGAGGGAGAGAAAGATAGAGAGACACACACAGAGTGAGTGATTAAGTGAATGAGTGAGAGACAGACACACCCAAATACACAGAATGACAGAGAGAGAGGAAGGGAGGGGAGAGAGACAGAGGGAGAGACAGAGACAGACACACACACACACACACATACACACAGAGTGAGTGAGAGACAGACAGACACACACACACAGAGTGACAGAGATGGGGGAAGGAGGAGAGAGAGACAGAGATACAGAGAGAGAGACAGACAGATAGACACCCAGAGAAAATGACAGAGGGAGACAGAGAGGGAGAGAGAGAGAAAGAGCCAGAGAGAGAGAAAAAAAGAAAAAGAAAAAAAAGAAAGTGGGAGAGAGAGATGAAAGAAAGAAAGAAAAAGAACTTATGACCACAATTGAGCCCAAAATTTTGGTTGCTAAGCAAGAGCATCGTTAAGTGAGTTTCACTACATTTTCCAAGTTAGCCATGCCCACCTGGTCACATGACTGCCAAGCCACTCCCACCAGGTCACATGGCCGGCAAGCCACTCCCACAAAGGAGGCCACACCCACAGAGTAGGTTCCAAAAAAATTTGAAACCCACCACTGGCCTGGCAGAATATATCCCGCTGGAAGCGGCAGATCCTCATCAGAGCCGCAGCCTGAAGCCGTGCAAGAAGCCCACTTGGGTGGGGAGGGAGGGAAGCCCTTGCCCGTTCTTGCCACCGCCGCCCCCTCATCCCTGGCGGCTATCACAGTGCCGCTTCTGGCTGGTGTGGGAGTGGCTGCAGGGGCCGGCTGGCCGCTCCTGCCCTTCCCCTTGTGGCTGCCGCTGCTTTTCTGGGGTGCCCGAGCCGGCCAAGCCCTTCAGACTGCAGATGAGCCATGGGCTGGAGGGCGAGGGCCATGCAAGAAGCTCACTTGGGTGGGGAGGGAGGGCAACCCTGACCACAGCTCTGCTCTAATAAGCGACGGCTGGGATCCCCTCTCCACGTCTTTTTTCACGCGCGGCCCTTGCTCTTCCTGTTGGTGTTTTTTGTGTGCGCATGTGCGCCAGGAACCAGATCACTAAACGGCCAACGCGCATGTGCACACTGAAAACAAGATCATTTTCCTGGCGTGCGCACCAGGCGGTTCCTCTTCTGTTTTCTGGCACGCCAATACACTTAATGACCAGCTGGCTGCTGCGCCTGAGCCCGGAAGAGCAACTGGTGATGGCTCCGCGTGCCAGGACAAATGGCTCTGCGTGCCACTTCTGGCACGCGTGCCATAGGTTCGCCATCACAGTGATAGTGATTAATTGGTTAGTGTACACCTTGAGATGAGACAAGATTGAAGGATAGATACTGGTATACACCTTTATCTGTTCCATCTGTAAATTCAATGTCAGCAAACAATTAGAACTTTATCTAAGTCAGCAGTCCCCAACTTTCTGGCTCTGCAGACTAGCGTGGGGGAGGGGAGGAAGGGGATGGTTTTGCCTGCCACTTGTGCAAATATAGCTTTGTGCACTTGTCTGCCACTTGTGCGGCCCAGTACTCAACAGGCTGCAGATCAGAGGTTGGGGACTCCTGGCGAATTTATATATAAAAACTGTTAAGAGTCATATGAATTAAAACCCATGTATAGTTTAACATATGATAACCAAATCATATTTGTTCCTTTTCAAATAGGATATAACTGCCTTCCTATATAGCCGTTCTTTTCCTCATTAATTTCCTCATCAGTAGTGATTTTTTTTAATGTAGTGGGGATTCTTTGCATGCACACACACACACATTCACTCAAAATTATCTATTTTATATAACCTTGTGGTTCTTGCTCTTTATTGGGATCAAGACCTCACCGAATCACTGTCACATGCTCACTGTAATAGGCTAGTCTTGTATTAATAAAATGATCATTATCAAGTATTGATATTACTTTTTTGCCACAAGAGTAAAAATACAGAGATGATATATTCTCTCTCAGGTTAGGCGTCCTTAATTTCACAGTCTGGCCCGTTTCTGCTTCCCTTTGAGACCAAGTCAAGATCGGCTACCCTTGTTACCTAGCGTGGCGTCACGGAAAAAAGTAAAAGAGCAAGAAGAGACCATACTGGAGAGAAACCTTAGCATCTTTTCCCCTTTGTCTCGTCCAACGCGGCGAGGTCCTTACCCTCCTGGAGGCTTCCCCTAAATTGATGCGTGTCCCATCGCCGGGGCTGCTTCCGACTCAGACCAGCCGGAGCCTTTTCTTTTCCTCCTTTTCTATTGGAGTTCGGCGAGTCTCTATTCTTCCCAAACGGCGCCATCGTGCAATCTATTCGGTTTTGTCGCACGTTGCCTATGTCATCAACAGGCGTCACCGTCTTCTTTTCAGCAGCAGGGCAATCCGATTGGGAACAATGTAGAACTAGCTTTGCTCGGCACTTGATCCACTTTGCCTGGAAAGAAAAGTGGGAGGGGGGAGGGAGATGCGAAAACCAACCCCATCGATGCTGAGCTATCGGTACTCCTTTCCCAGCGGTGATTGGCTCGCGGTTTCTGTGCGGGGCTCACCATGTCGAGGTGTCCTCGGGATCCCTCGCCGGCCGCCTCCCGAGAGAATTACCCTTTGCCTCCGGAGCCTTCCGAGGAGACAGTAATCGAGCGGCTACGGGCAGTCGCAGAGTTCCTCCGGTGGGGACTTCCGTTGTGCCAGACCCACACGGTGGAGTTCTACACCAGGGGGCTGTGGGAGAAGTTCGTAGCTCTTCCTCCTGAGACGGTGCTGGGCGCGCTGAGCGGAGACAGGTTGCAGCATCTCCTGGAAGAGCCGACTCCGCAGCGCCCCCTGGCGGATGTCGCCGGTAAGAGCCACCATCTGGAAAGCCGCCGCCGCTGCTTTGAGCTCTTCGAGTTAGACTGCGCTCTCAGAGAGCGCGCTGTGCAGGAACGAGGTAGAGTCAGAAGGTGAAGAGACGAGCGTCGCCTCGTTCCGTCTCGGTTTCTTTCCCTCCGTTCTTGTCCGTCTAGTCTCTTGCCAACTACTTTCCGCCACCTTCATCGTTTCTTTCTTCACCGCCTGGAGTCAGCATGTGCTCGCTTGGTCCACGAAGATTTGATGAAAATGTTACTGCGGTCACAATGTTCATCCTTTAGTGCGGTGTTTTTTTCAACTGTGGCAATTATAAAAGGCGGACCAGAATTTGCCCAGGTTCAGGAAGATTGCTTTGGGGAACTCAGGAGATTCCCTGGGCCAGGGGTCTCCTACCTTGGCAACTTTAAGACTTGTGGACTTCAACTCCCAGAATTCCTCAGCTCAGCCAGTTGGCTGAGGAATTCTGGGAGTTGAAGTCCACAAGTCTTAAAGTTGCCAAGGTAGGAGACCCCTGCCCTGGGCAATCCCTCTTTTTTTCTCTCTCTCTCATATCCTCTCCCTCCCTCTTTCTCCGCCCTTAGATCTGCTTAGTTTCAGTATCCCCTCAGTACTAATTCATACACTTCCTTTTCCTAAACCCAGCAATACAAGCTATCCACATAGTACATTTAATAAAGAGTAAAACGACTTTTTCTTGGGCAGACCTCTGGGCACTGTTGGAGGGAATCTTTGGCCGAGTCGCTTGTTATCAGTCCTACGCATCTCATATGATTATGGTTGTGGAAAAATAGGAATCAGCTTTATGTGTCCTGCCTTGAGATGTAAAAAAATAAAGTGAATACATAAATTAATACACATAAATAAAAGCTAACACTTTATGATACTCTCTCTGCTTTATTTAGTATATTAGTATTGTTTGCAATTCAGGAACTGATCTTCGGCTCTTCCAAGCCTCTGGAAAGTATTTTGGGTTTTAAATATTACTGAGATAGTTTGAATTCTCTTTGAATGGAATTGATAAGTTTATCTAATTGATTTATGTTAATTCTTGAAGCCAACACTTTTTCTCTTTTTTACAGCTGAAAAATAAAACATTTCCACATCATTAAGAGATCATTATCAATTGGTTTTAGTCTAGAAAGTGTTGAATCCAAAAGGAAAAATGTGTTTGGTTTCATTGTAGATTAAGAACAGATGCTTTAGATTAGCCTATTTCAGGTACCTTGATTGAAAAGTTTTGCTTTGAGATGCCCTGTTTCATCCAGTTTCATTATTATAAACTGTTTCCTGTTTTTTCCACACAGATAACTCTGGATTTTACAACATTTTTTGTAAAAATACTCACAGGCTGATTAATGTCCAGGCTTTTGTACTAGCTGCTAAATACTATTCAATGCCAAATCTTGGAGTATGCACCTCATTAGAACAGATACTCAAAGCAATGGACAGAAAACAGCAACCGAGTAAGTTAATGTTATATTGTTTTTGATATCTGGTGGCACAGTGGTTAGAATGCAGTTTTGCAAGCTAATTTTGCCAATTGCCAGCAATTTTATTCTCACTGGGTCAAGGTTGACTCAGCCTTTCATCCTTCTGAGGTCGGTAAAATGAGGACAGATTTTGTTGGGAGCAATATGTTGACTCTTCCAAATAAAATCCCACCTTAGCCATGAGAGTGAGCTGAATGACTTTGAGCCAGTCACTCTCTCTCAGCCCAATTCACTTCACAGGGTTGTTGTAGGGAAAGTAGGAGGAGGAAGGAGTATTAAGTATATTTGCCACCTTGAGTTATTTGTAAAAAGACAGACAGAGAGAATAAAAGCTGTTTCTGATTTCCAGCTTGTGGTTTCCATGTAAAGTACTTTTAATGCCTGATTTAAGAAACAGTTTTCCTTATTTTGGAAAGAATTTCCTTTTCCCAAAAATATTCAGTATTCCCTGAATATTCTTGCTCTAAGCAAATAAAGAAATATTTTGCATATACATCTGTTTGATTGTTCTAGTATATAAAGGCAAATTAAGCAATGATATGTAATTTTATCTCTGAACTGGCTCACAAATAGAGTTTAAACATGACACTTAATGAGCCTGCTTTATTATTTAAGATCTTTGGAAACTTTTGTCAGAAAGTCAGACTCAGAAACCCTTGCATAGCAAATATATTGTAATATTAGTTCAGAGCATTTTCACTTACCAGTATTTATTGGGCATAACCATAGTTTGTAAATAAGATGCACATATAACAATATTTTAGTGATACATGTTCCCCCAAACTCTTAAGCTAAATGTGTGTTTCTTTTTGATCAGAGGTAGAAATGAAAACAGATAATTTTATGAATGATAAGAAATCACATGAAGTAAAACTGATGTCAGATTTAGTAGATGGCATTGCAAAATATTATGGCTTAAACCAGGTAAGAATTTTTATTACTTTATCCCTTTGGGGTTGACTTCCTTCCAAAGGCTTGGATGTGCTAGAGGAGATACTATTGCCTGTTGAGGAAGATGATAATATCAAATTAGACTTTGTTCTAGGTTTGCTTTTCTCCATTTAAAAAGCCCAATTAAAGAGTCAGACGCTAGAAATGGGATATATTTTTATTAAATGTGAATTGAATTTAAATTAAACTAAAGAAAATTATATTTGGCTTAATTTTCTGTGGTTATGAAGGAAGTTAAGATAAAGAGTAAGTAGAAGTGTGTTTGTAGGTATAGGTAGTCCTAATTTAACAACCACAGTTGGAGCCAGCAACTTGGTCATTCAGCAGCGTGGTTGTTAATTGAAACCATGACGTTGTGGATGACCTTGATTCACTTTTCCTTTGCGTTGCAGATATAAATGTAAAGGTTGATATCAAAGTATCTTTTTCATCATTGTCATAACTGAATGATCACTGTCTGAGGCAGTCACAAATTTTTAGTTTTACTAATTACTGTTTTTGTTTTAATAAACAGGGAAGGACAGCTTTATATTAATTTTTTTAGTCCTTCTTATAAGAAAATGCCAAATGTGAACAGAGTTTTGATCTATAAAATGAAGTACATTGTTTATAGCAATAGTAATCTCAAGGATGCTTTCTAAAAGTTTCTAATTCAGCAAAATGATTTATGCTATCCTTAGCTTTATCTTTGTACTCAAACTGTACAATGGTATATGAAATGTACAATATTGTTTAGATGATAAAAATTAAACCTCATACAATAGCACTACTCCTGTTTTCTGATATCTGTGAAAGATGACTGCAATCATCTTTAGTACAATTGGGTAAATCTAAAATGCACCATAACCCAATCATCTGATGAGGAAAAACCCTGATAAAAATAATGTTTCATTCTTCTTGTGTGTATGCCATGCTGAACATATTTCATAGCATTTCAAATCACATTTAAGAACATCAGCGGAGGCCCAGTTAAAATATGCTTCAAATACAATAGATAATATTTAGGATGTAAGAAAGGTTGGTTAAATTAAAACCATCTTTACCAAGTGGCAAAAAACCCTCCCTAGAATAAAATCCACTGGAGCTTTACTAGTACAGGTGAAACTCGAAAAATTAGAATATCCTGCAAAAGTTCATTTATTTCAGTAATGCAACTTAAAAGGTGAAACTAATATATGAGATAGACTCATTAAATGCAAAGCAAGATAGTTCAAGCCGTGATTTGTCATAATTGTGATGATTATGGCTTACAGCTCATGAAAACCCCAAATCCAAATCTTAGAAAATTAAAATATTACATGCAATCAATAAAACAAGGATTGTACATAGAAAAATATCAGACCTCTGAAAAGTATAAGCATGCATATGTACTCAGTACTTGGATTGGGCCCCTTTTGCAGCAATTACTGCCTCAATGCGGTGTGGCATGGAAGCTATCAGACTGTGGCACTGCTGAGGTGTTATGGAAGACCAGGATGTTTCAATAGCGGCCTTCAGCTCTTCTGCATTGTTCAGTCTCATGTCTGTCATCTTTCTCTTGGCATTGCCCCATAGATTCTCTAAGGGGGTTCAGGTCAGGCAAGTTTGCTGGCCAATCAAGCACAGTAATCCCATGGTCATTGAACCAGGTTTTGGTACTTTTGGCAGTGTGGGCAGGTGCCAAGTCCTGCTGGAAAATGAAGTCAGCATCCCCATAAAGCTTGTCTGCGGAAGGAAGCATGAAGTGTTCCAAAATCTCCTGGTAGATGGCTGCGTTGACCCTGGACTTAATGAAACACAGTGGACCAACATCAGCAGATGACATGGTTCCCCAAATCAACACAGACTGTGGAAACCACACTGGACTTCAAGCATCTTGCAGTCTGTGCCTCTCCATTCTTCCTCCATACTCTGGGTCCTTGGTTTCCAAATGAGATGCAAAAGTTGCTCTCATCAGAAAAGAGGACTTTGGACCACTGAGCAACAGACCAGGTCTGTTTTACTTTAGCCCAGGTAAGATGCTTCTGATGTTGATTGTTGTTCAGGAGCACCTTGACAAGAGGAATACGACATTTGAAGCCCATGTTCAGGGTCCATCTGTTTGTGGCGGCTCTTGATGCACTGACTCCAGCCGCAGTCCACTCCTTGTGAAAGTCCCCAACACTTTTGAATGGCCTTTTCCTGACAATCCTCTCCAGGCTGCGGTCATCCCTGCTGCTTGTGCACCTTTTTCTTCCACACTTTCTCCTTCCACATAACTTTCTATTAATGTGCTTTGATACAGCACTTTGGGAACATCCAACTTCTTTTGCAATTACCTTTTGAGGCTTTTCCTCCTTATGGAAGGTGTCAATGATGGTTTTCTGCACAACTGTCAGGTCAGCAGTCTTTTCCATGATTGTGATTCCTACTGAACCAGACTGAGAGACCATTTAAAGGTTCAGGAACGCTTTGCAGGTGTTATGGCTTAATTAGCTGATTAGAGTGGGACACTTTGAGCCTAGAATATTGCAACTTTTCACAATATTCCAATTTTCTGTGATTGTGGATTTGGGGTTTTCATGAGCTGTAAGCCATAATCATCACAATTATGACAAATCACGGCTTGAACTATCTTGCTTTGCATGTAATGAGTCTGTCTCATATATTAGTTTTACCTTTTAAGTTGCATTACTTAAATAAATGAACTTTTGCACAATATTCTAATTTTTCGAGTTTCACCTGTAAAGTGTTTCTCACTACAGATGATCCTCGACTTACAACAGCTCATTTGGTGACCGTTCGAAGTTACAATGGCACTGACATAAATGAGTTATGGCCATTTTTCACATTTATGACCATTTCAGCATGCCCATGGTCACATGATCAAAATTCAGACACTTGGCAACTGACTCATATTTATGACAGTTGCATTGTCCCAGAGTCATGAGATCTCCTTTCGTGACTTTCTGATGAGCAAAGTCAATGGGGAAGCCAGATTCACTTAACAACCTTATTACCAATTTAACAACTGCAATGAGTTGCTTAGCAAATGTGGCAAGAAAAGTTGTAAAATAGGGCAAAATTCACTTAAGAAATGTTTTACTTAGCAACATAAATTTTGGGCTCAATTGTGGTTGTAAGTCGAGAACTCCCTGTATTTTGCATACAGCGGTTGTTCTGAATGTTTAAAGGAGATGGATAATAATTTGTCTTTCTACAACCAAAGATGCATATCAGAGCCCAAATATTAGATGGACCAGAGACTTGATTGTTAAGAAACCTTTCTTAGCATGTAGGGGTTGACATTGTCCTTGGTTGGTTTTGCCTAACAGCCAAGCAGTTAAAATCAGGCAATGACTGATAATTAGTTGTGTGCACAAACATGGCAAGAAATCAGAAGAAAAGTCCTTGAATAATTCCTGTGGTAAAGGAAATTAGCATATTTTGGGCACATGATGCGACACTCAGAAAAATATGGCATACTTCACATAATCCTCCAGGGAAAGATTGAAGGCAAATGAGGTCCAGGCAGAAGAAAAACATCAGGGCTTCAAAATCTTAGGGACTGATTTGGACAAAACTCAGCAGCACTTTTTTCTGTGGCTGTTGATAAAAATAGGATCACCAACATGATCACCAACATCCGATGATGGATATGGCACAATAACAACAAGAAGAAAGGAAATGCCTCTAGACCTAGGCTTAATAATGTGCAGTCATAGCAGGCTAAGAAGCATAAAGCTCATTTTAATATACAAGATATATAGAAAGAAGGGAGAATACATTTGGCTTCAGTGAATCCAATCATATTCAGAGATTATTTATATAGCCTTGGAATTGGGGTAGAACAAGCTGCATGTCAATCTGATGCATATCAGCTTGCTCCATTTTAAAGGTCAGCTCATGATAGGCCATGGAAATGCTAAGAGGATGTTAGTCATCTCATATTTCACAAATTGTCAGCTCTGATATGTTTCTCATCTACATCCCAGACATGCCTAGTACGTTGGAATTTGTAAAAATGCTTTATTAACAGGCTTCTTGTTGACCAATCCACAGAATTTTTTAAGAATAAAAGCAAATATACATGTCCCAGGATAATGTTGCAAGATTCAATCTGGGTTGATCAAGATTCTTCAGTTAAAATTTTATAAAAACACAAGCTTTAATAATAAAAATGAAAAAAATAGTCTGCAATAAAATTTTATGTTTATTTTTTTTTGCTCTGAAATTGATCAATACTTTAATCATTTTTAAGAGCTGAATGTAGCAAAAATATACAAAATCACTGTTGGTACCTATGTCATAAAATTTATTTTGTCTCTGCTGCAGATAATAGTATTTTTTGTGGATTTTATGCCTATTTTAACAAGAAAGTACCTGTTAAATGTCATATGAGGTTTCTCTCTTTTCTCAGCCCTTTGTTTCTAAAATAAAACTTCAGTAGTGCTACCAGATTTGGACCAGAAAACTAGATTTTTAAAAAATCCAAAATTTGCCCAGGAGATCACAAACTCAGTATATTCCACCTCTGTCCCACATGTTCAACAGAAAATTGTCTTTACTAATTTGCAAAACTTTAAAAGAGAAGGGCCCAATCTGACCTTAGGAACAAGATGTATTAGAGGGCTGGGACAGTGATCAAGGCCAGTTTTAAACTGTCTCTCTAGCTGCACATTGGGACTGGATTTTGACTATGTTTTTTTTGGAGGAGGCTCGTGTACAGAATGGGCAGATTCCATTTGGAGGAGATGATCCTGCAAATAAAAATTCAAATCATAAAATACTTAACCAGCACTTTGATATGTACCCAGAAATTTATTTCTGGCCAGTGTGGTATCCACAATACAGGTGATAATCTTGTCTGAAACAGCTCTTACTTACTGAATTAGCTTTTGCATTCTGCATTAATTTTAATCTTTGAACACCTTGCTGAAACAGTTCTATGTAAAATGCATTACAGCAATCCAAACATGAGATAAAAAGAGCATTCAATGATAGTCACCAAAAAGTGGGGAAAGATTTTCCTAGTCACACTTTTCGCTTGCTGTTCAAGAAGGAACTCTTGAGTTCAGAAGAACCTTTAGGTTACAAACCTACTTCTTCAGGGGAAGAGAGATCCCATCTAAAGGAAGAGAAAGATGGTTTTGTGAAAAAAATCAGTTCATCTTGTTGGGATTATTTTTTATTTCATCCAGTCACTCATAGCCTCATAGGTCAGGTAGTGGAAAAATTCAACCGAGTATCATCACCCTGCTGATGGTTACCTATCCCTAACTGATGGATGATCTCTTCCTATGGTTTTATATAGATATTAAAATCATGGAATAAAATCTCATCTGTTAGAGTGACCAGAAGCTCAGTCTTCTTGCCTCCCACCCCCAATATTATAAGCATCGATGCAGCAAGAAATGGAACTACTATAACATAAGTACCTTTAATGTCCAATATTTGTGATCAGTCCAGAAGGATACCTCTATTCATATAGTCATGTTGCAGGTCTTCCACAAAAATGATCAGAGTTTTTGATCCATGCCCAGATATGAAGCCTGACTTGGCTTTCATTTCTTGCCATTGACTATCATTTCCCATGGTCAGATAAACAAGATTCTGTAGTTTATGTTGTTGGCTTGTTTCCATAAAACGCAAAAAAGGATCAAAAATATGAATGCAGGGGGCTAATTTATAGTTTATTAATATAAAGTCTTATCATCCAAGCATTGCCATCTGTTAAAAATAACTGCACTTTTTTTCTTATAATTTTCATGATAAATTTGCACTAAGTTTTAGAAGGGGTATCTGCTACTTTAAAAAAAATTCTTATTATTTACATTCTAGGTAATTGACCTGGGTTCTGGAAAAGGTTACCTGAGCTCTTTCTTGTCATTGCAATATGATCTAAAGGTTTATGGAATTGATTCTTCAAACACAAACACCCATGGAGCTAATGAAAGAAACAGGAAATTAAAAAAACACTGGACAGCCTATCAAAGACACGCAGAAGCAAATGTCAGAGATCAGACATTGAAAGAAGCCAAGAAAAATGCAGAACAAGATAAGGAGAAATATAACGCAAACACCAGTGAAACATGGTTAAGAACTAATCAAAGTCTTCAGAGCCAGGTCCAAGTGGCTGTTTCAGATGCTCTTGGTACTGAATCAGCTGAAATTAGCCCAGATCCTAATATAGAGATTACTAAAAATCAGTATGAACTCAAGCCTGAGGTTCGGGTGCAACTCATTGAGAATAATATACCAGAAAATGTATTTCTAGATATTCTGCCTACTGATGCGGTAGAAGTAGATTGTTCATCCAGAAGTAACGGCAGAGAGCTTTGTGAAGAAGAGAAAGAACAAAGGAAGGCAGCTTCTTTGAAAGCCAAAGCCAGCCGGTCAAAAGAGGCCAACGTTTATTCTCCGTTGACATCGTTTATAACTGCAGAAACAGAGCTACGTGATATTGTTGGAGATCTGGAGGTTATTTATTCTCGTTTCTACTTTTTAATCTGATTTCGGAGTCTGAATTGAAAAATATTGAATTAAGACTGCTTTTCTGTGAGAGCTTAGAGTAGATATAAGATAAAATGTATTTACAGGAATACCATTGCTCCTAAAAAGTGGCATAGTTATATATAACATTACAATTACATTATTATATTATATGATACGACATAGGTGGTATAACAATTGGGCACTTGAGGCAGTTTGAAGTTATGATAGAATTCCCAAAATGTACTTACAACCCAGTTCTGATGCTGGCACTCCCTCCCCATCCTTGCAGTCACATAATTGCATTTTAGGCACTTGGTAACCAGCTCGGTTACAATATTCCATGTTCATGTGAAGTGATTTACATTTTTTGCCAGCATAGTCACCTCATGGCTGCTGCTGTGTTGCAATATTTTCAAGGAGGGCTTATTTTTGAGGAGGGCTTATTTTCGGGGAGGGCTTATTATGGCACATGTGCTCAAAAGCCCAATTGGGTTTATTATCCAGATAGGTCTTAGTTCAGGGAAACAGGGAAATTAATAGAACTCAACAGATTATAGCTAGTTTCTCTCTGCCAGCTAAAACCTTCTATCATCAGGAGGAGAACTTTTTGTTCTATTACATTCTTCCATGCTATATGCAAATCTGATAGTTTTAGATTATCAGGTTTTACTGTGTAAAACATGCATTTAAGATGGAGTGAAACTATAAAAAGTAATACAGGCAGTCCTCATTTAGCAATTACAATTGGGACTGGAATGTCTTGTTGTTAAATGAAAGTTGCTAAATTGTAAATGTGACTGTGTCTGTACTTTCCTTTTTCTCACTCCCTGGCCTTTTAGAACACTCATCCCAGCAAGGAAGGAAATTATTGTTTATATTTGCATTCATTGGAGAAAAAGGGAAATCAAAAGAGTCAGACACACAAATGGGAAATACATATCAAAAGCTTTGTGGGTCTGGAAGCTATAAGTATGCTATGCAAAAAGCCTGGTGTATACCCCATTGTGTGCCTGCTTATTCTCTTGTAATCCCTTCCTCTTCAATCTCTGCTCTACAAGTTGTAGGGAGGAGGGAAACAGGTCAGGAACAGGAGAAATGACTCCCCCCTCCACTTTTTAAAGCAATCTCTCTGTTCAGTATTGGGGATGGGGGGAGAAGAGTGATTTCTATAGTCAGACTTGCCTAATTCAGACTTCTTCCAAACTCTGCTGTTATCCTGTCAATAGACCATCTTTCCATTACTATGTTAGAGGATTGCCAAGGACTTTTAATTTCCCATTATTTTACACCCCCAGATGAGAGAGAAATGAATAGTAATATAACTTGCCGTAAGCTCATGGAACTAGAATTTTTCTAGATTTCATAATTTTCCTGTCTCAGTCCAAGATTGCTATGATGTGTACAATGATAATTATTAGCATACGTGTTCATCTAACCCTCATAGCCTGGTTTGAATTGTGTTTTGTTTCCTAGGACTGTGTACTTGTGGGTCTGCATACCTGTGGTGATCTTGCTCCAAGCACTTTGAGACTGTTTAATGTTGTACCTGAAATCAAGGCAGTTTGCAGTGTAGGATGTTGCTACCATTTGCTTTCAGAGGAACATGAAATGCATGAAGGTAAGTTTTTTTAAGGGCATATGGAATTAATAAATGCTTGTCATTTTTCCTGTCATTGAATCATTTTTGCTGTTTTTAATTATGCTTTGTGGAGAAGTCACTTCTGAATGCCCTGTGGTTTTCCTGTTTGGGATTCTTTTTTTTCAGTTTTGTAATGGTTGTGTTAATGCAAAACACTTTATGTAGCTGTGGAGACATCTGTTTTTACTTCACCTCAGTAAAAAAATGTGTTTGTTCATTATTATTTCAATTCCATCCTCTTAAAGAATGAATGCCCTTGGCAATATACAGAGAACAACCTCAGGATAATACATATGGTAACATATACATATGGTAACTTATGCATATATGTCTCTGGAAACGTTGCTGCTTACAAAATTTCCTTTATATAACAATTCAACTTCAGAATGTGATATTTTAAAGTTAGTGGTAGAATATTATAGTTGCAAATATCTCATCCAGACTGGTTTAAAACAGTTGGTCAACATAGATGTTTAAACCAGAGGTTTAAAAGGTTCAGAGATAGTCTGTGTGTGTGTGTGTGTGTGTGTATTACAGAAAGTACAGAAAAATGTGGGACTATGTACATATTTTGGAATACATTTTTTCATATTTTTCTATGGTGTAAAATATGAACAATTCAAAATGTCCACATTTTTTAGTTGAAAGGATCTGCAGCAGACACCTCTTTCTTTGATCTAGAGAATGCTACAAACAGCTGAGAACAGGTAGCCCAACAAACAAACTGGCTATATACCATGGTAGGTTTTATAGATGACAATCTGCACCTTAATTCCACCCAAAAGACAATGGAAAGCGATAAAGGAGTATTTGAAATGAGGTGTCCTCAGTGCTCTCTGAGCTTGGTTGTTTTGTTGCAAACATTTCATTACCCAAACTAGGTAATGTCATGAGTGCTAATTACCAAGGACACCTCACAATGAGAATAGTGCAGCTCATAGAGCACAGGTGTAATTTGAGCACATTGAGGCATCTGCCCACAGTACTGCATTCTGGACAAGCTGCAGCTACCAAGTAATCTTCGGGACAGCCTACGTAGAGGGCATATTCTAGTAATTTCACTTTATATGAAATATATGATATTTTGATGAAGGATTTCCTGCCTTTGAGGTAAAACTACAAAATCTGTTTTCATATTTAAAACCACAAATATTTATATTTGTCTATTTCTGAAAGAGTTTGTACATGTGTTAAATAGAGATTAGTACAGGCTAAACAGATTTTTTTATTATTGGCTTCTTAAAGATAATAGCCTAGACTCACAAGTGTGAATTAAATTTAGCTTACTATGTCACACGATGCAATCCTAGTTTTCTTCTACAATGTTTACATGCTGTACCCTGCTGTGATTTAAAAGCAATTTCTCCTTCACTGATTTCTTCCATCAAAATAGCTATTAAATATCTATCCATCAAA
Source organism: Natrix helvetica (assembly GCF_964273705.1). Taxonomy (NCBI): domain Eukaryota; kingdom Metazoa; phylum Chordata; class Lepidosauria; order Squamata; family Natricidae; genus Natrix; species Natrix helvetica. The sequence goes on along the minus strand of NC_138553.1, from coordinate 41,807,305 downwards.
TCCATGTTGGAGGCTTGTGTGCAAAATAACCCATGAAGGACAGTCTAGGTTGTTTCCTGTTTTGCCATTATTTTTATGTCAGTTTGTATTTTACTTTACCGTGATTTGTGTAATAAGTTACAACTGGCTGGGTATTTACACATTGTTACAGTGTATATTTGTGTATAACACAAATGGCTATCTTTATGCAACATTAAAATAGAAACAAATCATTATTAGTGATCCCAACCTGTGAGGTGAACAAGGATTTTTAACCACAGTGTATGATATATGTACCTTACTAGGCTGAAGTAAAGCAACAAGAATTCACATGTTCAAGTTCAGTTACGTATCCCTTCCTGTTTGGCTATTTGGTGATAGAAAATAGACATTCTGTTTATTAATTTAATTTACCATTATTTTGAATAATGTGCTGAATTAAAAAATAATCCTCTACTGGAAGGATTTAATTCAGTAAAAAATAGATAGATACTGTGTTTTCCCGAAAATAAGACCCTGTCTTATATCATTTTTTTGTCACCAAAGAACGCACCAGGTCTTATTTTCGAGGGGGGGATGCGTCCCCTGACTCACCTCACTTGTGTGTGTCCCCCCCCCCCCGGCCTCTTTTTTGCTATCAGAGGCCTTCAAGAACTACTTCTGCAAGGCTAGCAAGGCTGAAGGTCTCTTCCAATAACAGAGCTTCGGATCGATCCAGAGCTCTGTTATCGGCTACAGAGGCCTTCAGGAAAGCCTTGCTGGCTGCAGAAAAAGAAGTGGGCCAAGGTGCGCGAGGCCTGGCTGCAACTATCCAGAGGTAAGTAGTAGGGCAGCTCCACTCCCCCATACCCACCCTAGCTTAATTTTTACCTATGCACCCTGGAGTGGGTGGGGTCTTAGTTAGGGCTTATTTTGGGGGATAGGGCTTATATTGGGCACATGTGTAGGACTTACTTTCTGAGTAGGTTGTATTTTTGGGGAAATACAATAGATCGATCGATAGACAGACAGATAGACAGATTGACAGACTCTCTTGTCTCATGAGAAATATCTGCGCAGTATATGGGCTAGAGCCTCCCAACTCCAGATGAGAGATGCCACAGAAGGTTGTAGAGAACTACAGGGTTAAGATCCTGACTGACAGGTAGGTACTGGCCAATCAACCAGATATGATGGTAATAGATCAGAATTCAGCAGTGGTGATAGATGTAGCTAACAACAACAGCGAGAAAGAGTATGCAACGATGGAGAAATACCAGGGCCTGAAGGAGGAACTAGAGAGGATGTGGAAAGTAAACACAAAAGTGGTCCCAACAATCGTAGGGGCACTCAGGGTGGTGCCTCCTAACCTGGGAGAGTGGCTTCAACAGATCCCAGGAACGACATCAGAGCTGTCCAAAAGAGTGCAGTGCTAGATACAACTAAGGTGCTGCACAGAACCCGCAAACTCTCAAGCCTCTAGTAGAGAACCTAAATTGAGGAACATACATACCACCCATAGGGGTGAGAAAGGAATTTTATACACATACATGTGTGTGTGTGTGTGCGTGTGCGCACGCATGCATACACACTTTTAAAATGTAACTTCTAATTGAAATGATTTTGTTCAGACTGTTAAATCCAAATTCATCGAACTTGGGTAGCTTTAATAAATTTGAAATAAACAAGTTACTTAAATAGCTTTAAAATAATCTTTATTAACATATTATGTTGTGTTAATCAATTTAACTTGCACTCTTACACCCATATTTTAAACCATATTGTAAATCGCTACCATTCTTTAATTAACCCAGTTTTCTTACTTCATACCACAGATTGTTAAACTCCTTGAAAGAATTGCATTTTCACAGTTCATTAACGTAAAATATCATTGCTTTTTATGGTTACGTGATTTGAACACAGGCATAGGTGTTCATAAAAGGATTTATGGGTTCATATGTACAAGATGAAACAATGTAATCGTTTTACTTTTTTCTGCAGAAGGGACTCGGGGAACACGGGGTTTCCCTTTGGGACGCTATTTGAAAGAAGAGGGATGGTTCTGTGGTCGAAATGCTAGAATGGCTGCCTGTTTGGTATGGATTCCTTTTTTCTGCTTCTGTTTGACTTGCAAATTCATAGTTTTGGAACAGAATTCAGGATGTGTTGAATATTATAGATAATGGTGTATCGTTTAACAAAAATAGTGATCATTTGTTTTTTTTAAATTGCATATTGTGTCTCTGTAATATTGAAACAATGGACACTTGTAAAAAAGAACCAAAACTGATTGAGTTGAATCTATATTTTATTAAGTTTGGAGGAGAAATGCTAATGTGAAAGTAGAGAATTAAGGAAAAATTCAGTAAAAATGCAGTACATTTGCCAATTTCATTAATCTTTACTGGCTCTAATACCTACATAGTGAATAAGATGGTCTTTTCAGTGCAGGATGAGATCTATGGTATCTTTTTAATAGAATGGCTCTATATATCGATAATGTGGTTACCCGATATTTAGATAACCATAGTTTACTTCAACCTACTTTCTGGGTTTGCACCAGATAGAGAACTCTATAAATTATAAAGAGGTTTGGTAAATATGCTAGGCTACATGCAAATTGACTGTTGTGTTGCTCACTGAACACAGCTGATTTTTTTTATATGTACTATTTATTCATTTGCACTTTACATTATCATAGCATGGTGACAAGCCATGAAATGCATTCAGGTTTTTAAGCAAATTTATTTTGAATGTCTGTTCTTCTGACACTTAAATCCTCCCCCTAGTTAGATTCAAATTCATATGACTCATTAGCATTTTCACAAAAGCTAACTATAAAGCATAATGGGGTAGCAGAATGTTAAACAAATCAGAGATTAGGTTTGCTTCGCTGCTTCTGATTGCAATACTATCCTGTCTTGAAACATCTTTCCTATGAACCAAATGCTTATTTAATCCTTGTGTGATCCTCTTATATACTTCAATCTTTGCCCCTTTGACTTGCTCATCCTCTGCCTCCGTTTTCATAATTCCAGCAAGTGCATTCAAGCGGCTGTTGTTTTCTTTGCACTTAGCTTTTTTTTCTTCTTCAGCAGCCTGATCAGAGTAAAGATACATTCATTTTCTCCTCCCATTGCATTGTTCTCGTCTACATTTTTTTTTATATTGGATGTGCTTTTAAGAGATACCATGTTATCGTTGACCTTGTATTTACACAATAAATATATATATATATAACTAATAATAGCAATATAGTAGGATACATTCCACATTTCTTTATGTGGAATATATCTTTAGTAGTGTAAGAAATTATTCTTTTGGCAGAATGTCTATGGAGATTCTCAGTCATCTAGGTCATGGTTATCCCAAAGATGTTTTTTCAAGAGGCAACTGGACTTTCTGGTTTTTCTCTGAAAACAGCTCTTCAGCTCTGACTTCTTTTGGCAGATAATTGAACTATTATTGATTCATGCAATGCAATAGCACCTCCTGTCAGCATTAGTATTTGAAGGGTTCTGGAGTTTTCCTCAAACAATTCCTATCTAAAAACTGAACAAAAAGTCTTGGAACACAAAATTTACTTATTTTTTAAAGTAATTCTATGGATCTAGTAAAAGTTTTTTTTTATTCATGTTCTCTGTTCTCAGTTTCTACATATCTCAGTGTTCTTAGTTTTCTTAAACTATATCCTTTCCTTTTCTAGAGCTTTTTCTTTTTTTTCTTTTTTTTAATTCTTAGCATCTTTAAAATTTGGAAGTTTTCCCAAGGTAGGTGAGATATCTCTGTTTGACATAGATAGTGCCATATTTGGCAAATATTTACCAGGAACGGCTGCAATCATTCAGTAAAGCAAATTAAACACACACACACACACAGAGATCCATTTGTGAAGCATCTATACTGCTCAAAGGATCAATGTAGTTGATTGAGACCATCCCAGATCTTCTTAGCATGTGTCTACATGGATAACTGAAGGGAAGAACATGGCCAAAGAAAATGTATTTAAAAAATACTTCATTTGTGAAATAGTTTGCATCACCTAATATTTATAGAAACTGGATTTTTTAAACTCTGCCCACAGCCTGGAATTTGATCCTAATCTCAGCCATCCATCCTTCCGAATTCAGTTAAATTAGATTTTGGGGGGAAATATGCTGACTTTGTAAACTTCCCAGAGAGTGCTGTAAAGCACTATGGAGAGGTATATAAGTCAACATACTATTGCTATTTCAGTTATACAGTTTTATAGCTGGAATTAGGGTTGGTTTAAAACCACACTGGCAGACTTCTTCTAAAAGTATCTCATAATTATCATTGGTAGTCATTAGTTAAAGCAGAACTATTCTGTTTGGTTGAAATATTGTTACCGCTTCCAACAAGGACATCTCCTTCAGTCTACCTGGGAAGAACAGAACGAAAGTTGCCTTTGAATAACCAAAAATCCTAAAATGTGTAATAAGCCATGTGGCAATTCTGAAATACAAGAGAAGCTGCCAATTTATGCAGTCTTTCATGTGGGTAGTATTTTAAAGAGAAATCTCCTTATTTAACTAACTAAGCCAAAGCTAAAGATATATAAAATAATATACTGAAAAAAAAGGAAAACGTAATAAAGAAGGCAAAAATCATACCCATAGAATTTTAAATGCAGTCAAGTTATTTTGATTGGCTAAGATACCTACTAATTATCTCCTAAAATAAGTTTCCCCAAATAGTTATAGTTAGGGACTACAGCTTTTCTGTTGACTTTGTTATTATATTACACATGCAGAAAATGGCCAGTAGGTTTTTATATATGCATAAAACATGGTTTTAAGGGTTTAAGCCAACTGTCCCAAAGTTCCTTTTCTCTGATGAGAGTGCTTGCAAGATTGTGGCTGCAGCACTCAGGTTAGAGAGAAAGAGAGCAGTTTTAGATATATTTTCTAAGGACCAGATATATATATATATATATATTTTACAAGCACTGGTACCAGGCTGTGAACCATATTTTGGGAAACAGTCCTAAATAGTTCTTGAGTCTTAGCATGTATTCATTTCAGAAGATGGCTGAAGAGAGATTACCCGGATCTTCTGACTGGATATTCATATGCATTCCTGTTTGTTGTTTCTTTGACTTTTTCTATTTTTGTTTTGAACACTATGCTCAGATTTTAAAATAGGGAAGATAATTAAAAGCTATCCTTTTTGGAAAGACTTATCAATACCTTTGCCCATTCAAAGTAAATATTTTATCTCTCTGTGTAGCCAACAAATTGCAAATTGTCTAATGGCTAAATATATCTTCTTAATAACACTTGCTGGAATTATAAAAAGTTTATTTTTTACTGATGTACCATTGTGTATGATTACATAGAGGGATTTTTTTGGGGGGGAGGAACAATAACTGAATTCTACTCATTTTGGCCTCTCAACAGCTTAAATATTTTAGGAGCATTGTTCTGCCATATTAAAAAGTAGGATATTATTGTGCATTTCTTCAATCTTCAATGTGTATCCTATCTCTAACTATGAACGTGGCGCATTAAAGAAAATAGGAAGGAGGAAGTTGCTTTAAAATTGTATAATTATGTGTTAATTTTTTTAAAGAATAAAAGCTGTATGAATTTTAACAGTTTATGTAAAGTTTTTAACTGGCAAGATGCAGAAAGTAAAAATATAATCTCCTGAGATTTGTCAGTAAAAGTATTTGAATGATATTGACATTCAGCAATTATTGTTCATATTTTATATGTAATTGCGAGAATGGGAAATCAAAAGAAACTTGAAAACAAAAGCATAATAAAAGTGAATAAGTGCATATAAGAAGAGTCTAACTAGATGTGAAACAAATTAGGCAATTAACAACTGTGGAATGTTGCTATTTTTCAAGCAAATGCATGGATGCCAGTCAGAATTTAGTTAAACAAGTAGGGAATTTTATAACTTTATATACCACATTTTATGTACAGAGGAAAAAGCTCCTATTCACATTATACTAGTTTGGATATTCCTTCCATGTGAAAAGCTGACACAATCTGGTTTGGATCAAAAGTTACCGTAAGTGCAAAATGCTAAAGCCCCCAGGGTCTTAATTTTGTTCATCCATCAACTTCTGATTTTTTAAAAAAATCAACAGAAGTGTGAAATAGGAAAAGGATGCTGGTGCTTTTTAAGAGTTGATTTAATGACCTGACTTCTTTTAAAAGTGCCAGTTAAGACAAAGCTATATTACTGGCTGTTTTGGTTTCTTACTGCTTGCTTCAGTTTTATTTGTTCCTAATGCTTTTCCCCCCCTTGAGAACTGCTCAGAACTAGTTTAAAATGAATAATAAATAAATATTTCCTAATTGCAGTAATGAAGCTGCATGGAAATCTTAATAAATAAATAATAAATATATGTTTCTGGATTGCACAAAAACCTGAAAACAGTGCAGCTGCTTTTGCTATCAGTAGAGAATGTTGAGTTTACAGTTGTATAGAATTTAAAGCAATTCTTCAGAATCATTTGCAAATCATGCACAGCCCTGGTTTGTAGCTTTTGTTACTAAAGCCCAAAATAAACTTCCTAACAGAGTGTTCTATGTTTCAAGTGTGAAAAAGCATAATAATTGAATGAAATGAATTTAGAACTAGAGTCAGTAAGGTAGAGACCTGCAGAGATAGTATCTAATATTAGCATAGAGATTGTGGATTGATGTTCTACTTTATTAAGTTTATATATTAATGAGGAGACATTGATGCATTATTTTGTAATTTTGCAGAAGTGAATTGGTATCCTGCTTTAATCTAATGTTTATTTCATGATTGCACATTTCAAACTATATTATCATTTTAAGGTCATATGTTCCAAATGTATGTACTTGACTTTACTGAATATGAATTAGGAAAACGAGAGACTAAAATTAATTGTTCACTAAGTTTGGAAAAAATATTACGTATAAAATAAACAGCTCAGTATCATCTTGGCTTTTTGCAGAAGAAAGTATTTGTGTATATACATATTACAAACACAAATATTATATTTTTAAATATGAAGTGGTTACATCTTTAAAGAAGCATCTTAATATATAGTTTGTTAAAATATTTTTATTTCATGAAGTCTGCTTATTTATAAAGTTTATCTAAATGAATAAATACCTTAATTTCTTTTTAAAGGCTCTGGAAAGAGTTGCAGTTGGTCAGATGGTAAGTAATATCTGTTAACATTCTAATGACAGTTATTATCTTTCTTTGAATACTTTGAACACATGATATTATGTTGAAGTTTGTAATTTGCTAGAATGGAATAGCTGGCAAACAGTAAAGTTTGAACTGGAGATAGATTGATATTTTGAATCATCAGCACCATGACATTTTCCGGCCTTCCTTATGATAAAATAATTTAACTGAATAATTTATTCAGTTAATTAAGAATGACTAAAATAGAAAGAACATAGAGATAATCCTCAGTTAACAAGTTCCTTAATTGGAACTGGAATTTCCATTGCTAAACGATGTCATAAAGCATGAAGTCATGTAACCACATTATTTAGCAGTGGAAATTCTGGCAGTCCTACTTCCCATCATTAAGCGAGGATATCGCTTGTCATTTACAACTTCCTGCTGGCTTTCTCATTGACTTTGCTTGTTGGAATTGTCCAAAGATGTTTGCAGATGGGGAGGTACATATATGAGACAATTTTTTCAATGCCTCATAGGTTTGAATTGTCACTGTGAACAAGTAGCTATGAAGCAAGAAACATCTGTATATTAAATCAATGTAAATGATTTCATTGCAGTACCCATGTTTAAAATCAATCCTGATTGATTGGGTTGAGGATAGTATAGTATTACAATTTGATTATTATTATTTTGAATATTAAAAAACCATTACTTTTCAAACAGTAAATGAATTAAGGTACAAGAATGTTATATTAATCTTTAAAAAATTCATATTGTTATAATTCAATAAGAATAGATAACTTACCTGCAAGCAGTTCTTCATTCATTTTCTCTGTTCCAGAGATCTTTGAAATTGGACCTGTATCTGATGATGTTACATTGGAATGTCTTATTCGGTAGCATTCTTGTGTCTATTTGCCAATCATTCAGGCTAGGAATTCTTTCTAAATAATTATCCTGAGAAGATCATAGAGTTTCATTTTGTGTGTTGAATCGTAGTGCATGTCCTTATTAAGAAAAGAAGCCAACACTTCAAATAGAATATATATAGTAACTCAGGTTCGTTCCTGAAGTGCAAATGTTTAGGGAATAAGTACAGTTCAGACTCACTTAATTTGACACGTTGTTGTACATGTTTATTAATATAGATATATAGTTACATGGAGAAACAAATATAAGAACACCTATATTTCTAGAGATTTAATAGCTATCTCTTAAGGTGAATTGTTTGCATTTGGGTTCTTTCATATTTTTCCTGTAATGTTGTAAAAATTTATAAATTGTTTCTTTAAATGAATATGCTTGTCGTCTCTAATTTTATAACTGGGGAGCTGCCTGTATTTCCTTATAATGTGGTGGTGCTGTTTTCATAAGAATGGTTACCAAATGTTTCTTTCTAGACTGGAATAGCATTAATTTAAAGCTAGATTATTCATCATCTAATTCATATTCCAACATTTAACCAGAAACACACTGGTTGAAATGGCTTCCTAATCTTGGCCAAAACTCCCAATAATTCACTTTTCCTAAATATTATTATTTCATTTCTGAAAATATAACAATAGTAAAAATTTGGAAACATTTACTTTGATTTGCTACAAATGCTAGATGTTGGCAGGACTTTAAATATTCTTTCTTTTTAAATCAATAGCTAAATTTCTTTTATGTAAATAAGTACTGCATCATTTTTCATCCCTTTTAAAATATGTGCATAAACTGAGTCTTCAGTTCTCCAGGTTTATAAATCATTGTGTTCCTATTACAAAGCTATAGATCTTGATGGAATTTATATAGGATGAATTTGACCCTGAATTTTAAGAAGGCTAAAAATGGTGTTTCCTAGATATCCTTTAATACTTTGCATTGTTTTCGAAACAAAGTACTGTTTGTACCAAGGAGAGAAGATGAAGTTTTTTTTAATAAAGTTTTTTTATTCTTTATTTTCAAAACAAACACAACACATAAAATCTTCCTTCTTTACATACTGTAGAAAGTGTGTCAGTTGGTTACAAAAGGCTTTCGTGATTCTCTTCCACAGTCATCAAGCATAATTCATATTAACTCAAGTATTTTAACAGATATTTATACATGTTACTGTCATCATACCTCCATTTTCATTTGACTATAATTGTTTAAACGTCCTTCATCATAAAATATACCAAGATTTAATACATAACCACATACTAGCATTTCATTTACTATTTCTAAAATCCTCCAATGACACTAAATCCTTATGTCCTATTCTAGCTAAACATCCATAATATTTAATAACAAAGTTTTCTGTCCTTCTTTCCAAATCACTGTTTACAATTTACATGCCATTTCCTTGTGTTGTACACATACATACATACATACATACATACATACATACATACATACATATACACATTATTATCATTATCCCTCCTTTATTTGACTATATCCTGCATCATATCATTTCCCCCCTAATAATCAAGACTTAACTGAATCTAACTTAATTCTTTTTTTTTTTATTAACCTTTATATATAATCCAAAAGGGTTTCTAATCTTCCTTTCATGGGTACCATTCAATATTCATATCCAATTATTACTTATCATAACACTACACATTGTATACATTATTATCATTATCAATTATTTTTTTAACTATATCTATTGTTACTAAATTTCGCTAAGTTTAGCTAGGTTTAAATTATACTCTTCCATCTATCAACCTGTATCTTTCCAGTAGCAAAACAGTCTCATATCTTCTGCCATTTGTGGTGTTAGTCCTCTAATCATCTTTTAATCAACTTTGTATGGACTCCTCTTAGCAACTCCTTGCTTATAAAATCTCTCATGTAATTTTGATGCCCTTCTTCTGTTTCCTTAATCAGCTTATCTTTGATTGTCGTGTTATCTATGATGTTGCTAATAAAATTTCTCTCTTTAAATCCATAAGTTCTTTTGTTTTCCCTTCTTCTGTATCTTGCCATCTGGGGTAGATTTCCCCTCCATTTAATTCCTCTTTCAGTATTCCACTCTTTCCCTTTTCAGAGACAAACCAATCGCCATAAATATCAGCAATTTTAATTTGTTTATATTCATTTTCCTCTTCGATTTTTAGGATTTTAACCGTCACTTTTTCCATTTGATTAGCATCTTCAACTTCTTCATCATATTTTGCTGTTAGTTGAACTAAAACTTCCAACTTCTTCTCTATCCTCTCACGTGTATCTGATAATTTCTGTACTTCTGAGCGTATCTTTTGCAGACTTAAAACTTCTTTCTGCTGTTGAAATTGTGCCATTATCTACAGCTAACAAACACTGCTAGTCTAGCTTAGAAGGTTTTAACAGAATTAAGCATCACAATAACATTTCAACTTTACTTCAAAGGAACATCTGTGTGCTTTTCTTTTTATCACTCTCTATAAACAAGCTGTGAGACCTTGGAGTGCCAAGCCAGGATAATCAGTTAAAAAAGTGTTTTGTTTCCAATACACAAACTTCTAGCCTCCGAGTAGCAGTGTTACAATGTATTTCTTTGTTTCTTTTCGTATCTTTTTTGTAATTCAAGTTTTAAAAAAAGTCCTGTTCTTAAATGAGTTAGAAAACCACCCACAGTAATGAAAGAGAATTTTAGTCCATAGATTACAGAGAGTAGTAAAAGAAAAAAAATAGAAGGAAACTTAATCCATTCATTTGAAAAGGCTTGCATAAATTCCATCTGTTAAGATAGCGTTTAAAAAGTAAGATAACCCACTGTCCAAAACCAGTCCAAGTTTAATTCCGCCGCTTATTTCTTCTGTTCTCCAATTTAAATTAACTTTAAGGTTTTTTTTATAAGCACTTTTAAAACAGTAAAAATTCTTCACCAGCTGGAAACACTTTCTCTTTCCATATCCTTCCGTTTTGGAGCCACCCTGACTTCATCAGCCAAATGGCTGGATTTTTTGTCGCCAGCTTGAAGAACTTCTCTTGGATCAATAAGGGACTTTGTGATGTCCCTGAGATCGCCAAGATGTATTCTTCCTGTTCACCGTCTCTGAGGGACGGTTTAAGTCCATTTGGACCACCCAGTGGCAAAAGTATCAACTGCGATCTCAGAGCATTGAGATCGCATGTTGTGTCATTGCAACTCTGGCTCCTCCCATCAAGATGAAGTTGTTAAGGGGGAGTCTCCCCAGGTCTTTTACAGTTTATTACCCTAGTGATTGATTTGCAGGTTTTTTTTTCTGAGACTGTTTCAACTTTTGGAGGAGTTAGAATTGGAGGGGGGGGGGAAATTTCCACCCTCGGAAAAGCGGCACTTGGACAATCTCTCCCTTGCAAGGGAGAGAGAGACAGTTTGAAACACTTTCACTTCCCTTAATTAATGGGGGGGAAATTTTTCTTCTTTTTTTCTTTTTTTATAACAACTGCGAGAGAAAGGATGGTTGAGCTGATTCTTCTCTAAACTCTGCATGGGAACCTTGACTTTGTTGCTTCCTGACCACCTGTACTGGCTGACCCAAGATGGCCCACTTCCTCTTTCTTCTTTGTCTTTGTACATGAGACTCCTCCCTAAAAAAGTTTTTGTGGCTTTGAACTAACTTCCACCCCAGAGACCTCCAGGAACCTCCTGAAATAAGTTTTTCCCCGGGATTTGAAATATCTTGATCCACCTATTTGTTCTAGTTTTGTACTAAACGACTTATTCTCCTTTGGATTTGTTCAACTGGTGGTCTCTACTGGCTGTGCTTTCTCACGGGCACCATCTCTCTGTATAGAACAAAAACTGTCTCTGAGCGTCATGATGCGTCCGAAGAGGTTACCACCTGGAAAGCCCTCTTCGGCCCCAACATCCTCCACGTCCAGCCCCATTGCTCAACAATCACATCTGGGATCTTTTTTACAACCCGAAGCCTCTGAAGAGAGTTCAAAGGATTTGTCCATTCAGCAGATGCTTCAAGCCCTCTTAAAGGGACAGGACGAAATGAAAAAACAACTGCAGGACTTAAATGATCAGCTCAGAGAGACGCAACAACAAGCCACACGGAATGAGCAGAGGATAGGTGTACTGGAGGAGGGTGTGGCTGGGATGAGAGTAGACCTGAAGACGGTCCAGAGGGGGAATGTAGAATTTGAGAATCATGTGATAAAAATGGAATTTGAAAGGATGTCTTTTTTCCTTAGGTTTCAAAATTTGCCAGAAGTTGAAAATGAAGATCTTAAGGAGATTATGACCACAATGTTAGCAGAATATATTAATAGAGACAAACAACAGCTTGGGTGGGATATTGACCTGATTTATAGGATTAACTCAGCCTATGCTAGAAACAAAATGTCCCAAGGGAAGTTCATGTTAAATTTCTTAGAAAAATTACAAGAGATGAGGTTCTAGGAGCTCAAAGGGGAGGATCATTAAGGATAAAGGATAAAGAAATAACCATTCTTAAGCAGATCCCAAAGAAAGTAAGAGATAAGAGAAGGACATTTTCCTTCTTAGCAAAAAAATACAATACAATAATGGGGTCTGGTTCAGGTGGTTGTTACCAGAAGGCATGTTGATTTTTTGGGAGGGCAGTAGAATTAGAATCAACACAGCTGAGGAAGCAGAGGCTTTTATTAAAAAACACAGTGCCCTCTTAGGAGATATGGGGGAGGCTACACAAGAAACAAAGCAGGGAGGGGCGGAGGCTCTGCCAGTGGACGGGGGGGGGAGGGAGTGACAACAAGAAGACTCAGATCACAAAAGTGCATTGAAACATCATTGCAATTGTTGTTATAATGTACCTTTATGGAAGTGGTAAAAAGCAAAACGATTGAAACATATTGAAGATTTTGTGTTAAACTTAAAACTGCTAATATCTATGTAAATGTTCATAATTTTCTACCTTTTTTTTTTGTAAAAGTTGCGAGACCTGGGGGGGCTTCTCCCCCCCGCATGATGTAGCTGTCAAAATGTTCCATAACCCTTTAACCCCCTTTTTTCCTGTAAAACTTTTAAAACCAATAAAACTTGGACAATAAAAAAAAAAGATGAAGTTGTTAAGGAGAAAAAAAGGACATTTATTTGCAAAGTATTTTCCCCTGATTTTAGGGAGATTAAATGAATTCATTTCTGTGGTCCAACCTAAATACCTATTAGCATAATTTGATCTATATGGCTTTGTCATTCTTATAGCTTTCTTTTTAATTCTGCGCAACTTTTACTGCTGGTTGTGCTTATTTTTCTGCTTGGCAGTAATATATTCACAGAGCAATATTTTATTTTAGTAATAAGAAACTTCCTAGGAACATTAGATGAAATGAATACAAATACTGGTTGAAGATACAAAATAATTGTTGCTGTTTTGTTTGTGGGGTATGGTTGTAGCTTTACTTCTTGTTCTTTTATTTGTTCTAGTTACCCACAGAATCTTTGTTTTATCGGGCTGTGCTGCAGGTTATTGTAGAAGAATGTTATGGCATCAAGAGAAGGTAATATGGTGCAATTTTATATTTTGTTGTATAAATAGAACATTTGCTTCTTGTTGATGTTAAAATCTAAAAGAAAAGCTATTTTTTGTTTTTTGTGTATTTGAAAAAAATCTATCTGTAAATTTGACTTCGGCTTTGTCAGCAAACTAACCTTTTTGAAATCTGATTTAATTCTGTACTATCCCAGAAGAGAATATATGTGCCTCATGGTTGAACTGTAGAGTTGTAAGATATGTCATTATCACTGAAAACTGAGAATTTAGTTTTAGAATACAGAGTAGTCCCTTAAGTAAACACTTAATCATAGACCATAAACCTCTAATTGTGCAAGTGTAGAAGTTCTGCACTTCTCTAGACCTTTTCTTGACTTGCCTTCATCAAACTGAGTTTGCAGTACTGCTAATATATGCCTTTACTATATACAATGCTACAGTCCTTTAATCAGCACAACTGTAGGTTAGCTGATAAAATGATAGGAAGCTAGCTTGTACTGAGTGAAAATGGCAGTGATTATCCAGAATTTCATACTAGTATCTGTTTCAGACCTATCAAAACTGGCCAGGTACTAAATATATCTCTGTGTGTGTGTGTGTGTGTGTATGTGCATAGAGAGAGAGGGAGAGAAAGAGAGGGAGAGTCTTTCTTCACTGCAGAATTGTTCTTCGTGAACTGAGTGTCTCTATGTGTGTCATGTTGGAAAAATAACAAAAGAAATAATTTGTCATTTCAGTGATCGTAATATTGGAAAAGTATATTCTAAATCATCTTCATTTTTGGATTATGTTAGAATTTCCTTGAAAAAGCTTGAACTAGATGAATCAAAGGTAAATATCTGGTTATAAATTGAAATTCATATAGTGAACCCACTGTAGATTATTTCAGTGATTTGTTTGGTCATATAAATTATGCTGAGATCAACATGTAGTTTTGCAAATGCTGGCGATTAAATCTAAGTTACATATAATAATCATTGCCAAATTCTAACAGGTTAATATTAATATTTACCGCTTATAAGAGTTGTGATGGTGCAGTACTGCAGGCTAACTCACTGCTCACTCCAGGAGTTTGATTCTCACAGGCTCAAGGTTGACCCAGCCTTCCACCCTTCCAAGATCGGTAAAATGAAGACCCAGGTTGTTTGGGGCAATAGGATGACCCTGTAAACTGTTTAGAGAGGGCTGTAAAGCACTATGAAGTGCTATTTCTATTACTATTTATCTGAGGAATATTTCCCCACTCTGCATTTAATCTATTGTAATTAAAAAGTAAAATGTCATAGATAAACGATGCTACAACAGCAATTACAGAAAATGTTCAGTCATTGCATACCCCATGCCAGTGCAACATGTATTCTAATTCAATGAAATTTTAAGCATTTATCAATATTTTTATACAGTTTGAAGTCATTCTGCTTCTCTGTCAAATCACAAGGAGAGAGTAGTAGTAGTAACAGTAATAATAGTGTACCTTATTGATTAGTCAATTGATCATATCAAATACAAGAAAACAGATAAATTCACTTTGATAAGCGGTAGTAAAAAAGAAACAGGTGTGATGATATTTTAAAGAAAAGGAAATTCCTATGTTTCTTTTAGTTTATCAACCTGTGATGTGAATATGATTTTTGCTACCATAATCTGTTATGAAACACGATCTACTAAAAAAAGCGATATGCAAAATATACACATTGGAATAAGTATTCATGAAGGAAGTTATGATACCTACATTTGTTTTAGCAATGACCTAATGTATTGTGGTATTGCAAATTTTAAATGTAGTTACAGAGTGAAAAAGAATATTTGTAAAATGTTGATTTCTTTTTATACATAGATTGTCCTAAAACACTTAAAGTATTTAGAATAACCTATCTGTACATGTTGAAAGCACAATCTCATCTTTGCACTGAGCTCTCTCAGTTCTACCTGAGTTTTACAAATATGTTGCTTCTAGGACTATACATTTCCCTAACACAGTGGATATTCATAATATGCCCATAGCTATTAACTTCTCACTAGCCCTGTCGGAAAGCCATTTTTTTCCCATTTTTTCCAGAGAGACAACTTATTATATGATCCATAAGAATGATCCATCATTGCAACGTTTCCTTTTTTTCCTCTCCTTTGGAATGACTATTAAAGAACACAGATGGCGTCATTTATTCATGATGAAATTTATTGATACATCTTTGGCCTTCTAGTATTTAGCCAAAGTGAATATAACTAAAATAGTCACATACTCTTAGACTTCATACCCGTACACTACTTAGACATTTTTAAAAACTATATGTTAAAACTATCTCAAATGCAGGGAACAGATGAAATCTCAGAATGTTTTTATCTTCCACTTATTTGTCTGCTTACTCAGCAGTAACAATGGTTTTTATTACGCATATAAGATACAAATTGGCCTTTCAGCAGGAATTACTGTATGTCTACTTTATTTAAACTGGGTCCTGCACAGTATTTTATATACACATTCATATACTGTACATTTCTACAACTAATTAATGAGAAACAGCTGGATTTTTTTTAAAAAAATCAGTTTTTGCTGGTGAATTTTTTTTCAATAGCAATGGTGCAGTTCTAGCAATAGTTTACTCAGGTATAAATAAGCCTGGTCAAATTCAGTGGAACCTATTGTCAAGAAAACTTTAGTATGAAATTATTTGCAGCTGTTTAGAATTTGGTTTGCCTGCTTCTTATTAGCTTGAGTTTTAATGCAAATAGCTAATTAAATTATAATAAGCATTTCAGTAAAAGTATTTATCAGGCTTTGTGGACAAGACAATGTAGTTCCGTTGTCAAGTGAGATTACGAAAGGCTGATAGCATAGTTGTAAAATCTTTTATTTATGTAATATTTCAAGAATGACTGTACTTTAAATATAAACTCACATGCAATGTTCATGATTCCAGTGCCAAATTTCAGTTTAATCTGACAGTTTTAACAGCTGTAATAGCTACAGGAATCATCTGACAAACTACAGACTTCAGTTTAAAGTAAGCAAACTGAAAATTTAGTAAGGTGTTGGTGAAGAAGGAACAAATCTCTGATAGATAAACATTCAAGATCAAATAAGCATGGACTTTTATTATTGGTATTTTTTCACTGTTAAGAGTTTATGACCTCTTTTATGTGAACATATTATGTCAACTTCTTGATAAAAATTGCATGTAACCTTTCTAAAGCTTTAGTAATTTGGAGATACAAGGTTCTCCTTCAGTTCTTCAGAAGGTATTATATAGTTGCATGAAAAGATCATTCATTGAAGTTTACATCTGCTAGTTTAGGCATAGTGGACAGTTCTTGGATGTCCAAGAAGAATGGATTGAGTCATCATGTTCTTTACTTCCTGTGTGACTTGTTTTCTGTCCCTCCGTGTTTGAGCAGATCAGTTATGTCTAAAAATGTAGATGGTGTAAACCATGATTTACTTCTAACCTAGAAATTTAGCTAAAAGTATAATTTCCTGATAAAATCAGTGCTAATTAAGAGATGGAGATGGCAGCACATTAATTGACTATTATTATTGGATCAATGCATGAAAACTTTTTGCTCTTCGCTTTTAATTTTTGAATCTCAGTTATTCACTGAAAAAGAGTTTCAAAACTATGTATATAATCATACAGTATATATAGTATATGATCTGAGGTAGTATAGGTAAATGGTTAAAACAGCAAATACTTTTATTGCACTAGTTTTATCACTGTTTGTGCTTCATGAATCTAATCAGGCACTGAGTTCTAGCCACAGATTTTCAAATTGATTGTTGATTTAAGCATTTAATAAGAAACTCTGCTTCTATTAATGTGACAAAATTGCACTTCCTTTTTTTTTACAGTCATGCTATACTTGGTTTCATACTCAGTTTATAAATTACTATTACTATGTTCATTGAATATTCAGAAAATTACCTGAATTAAAAAAAAAATAATGACATGGGAACATGCTGGTAAGACTGATAAAGTTGTACTGATTTGTAATAATTGCTGCATGTTTTAAAAATGCTCACAGATTAATGTCTTCATGACCTGATCTGATATATTTTCAGATTCTAAAACCGGACTGTTTTTTGAACACTTTAAATATAGTTCCTTATATATTGTTATGTGCGTTCAAAAAAAATTGAGAAGCCATTATAATAAATTAGAAATTGTTGATTGTAAAATAATTGCTTTATTTTTGAACTGTTTTAATTATAAAAATAATTTTAGCATATGCCTGAGGCAAATGTTAGTTGCCATCACCAATGTTCTTGCTGTTGCAGATTTCAGACAGCCTCGTATTGGAATACCTTGAAAAATACAAGCACAGAATGAATGAACTGGAAGCTTTTAATATGGTAACATTGAAATATTGGGATATTTTTGCTAGCAGGGCATGAATAACACTTGTGCTAATATTTTATGATGAAGTAAGTCAATTTGTGTTTGATATTTTCTGTAAAGAAGGAAACAAATCAAATAATCTTTAGCTAGGAGCATAGTCTGTTCCAAAATTATATTAACACTCATTGAGAACATATGAAGATTCTTTTGCTAGTCAAATAAGCTTTAGGAATGTTTTGTTCTCCTTTTAATACATTGTTCAACTTTGAACAAAATTGCTGCCACTTAAATTTTTTCATGCTGAGTTACACCTCAGACCTACTAGGTAACAGATACCATATTTAATACCTTTTATAGAGTTTGGTCACAATTTTGCTGCTTTTTAAAAGATATCCAATAAAATGGAATTGGCAAGAATTGGCAAGTTTGTTTTTAAAGATAAATATTCCATGTTCTTCAATAGATTTGGTAGGAAATGCAATTTTCTGTTCAGTAGTAAAATAATAAATGCCAAAAATGATTTCAGCAATTTTCCTGATACAAAAATATTGTAGATGTTTTCATGTGCAGTCACAAAAGATGGTAATTGTACATTTACATGATTATATTAAACAGTTAATAATTATGGATAAACCCTGCTTTACCAAATATATCTTTTTGACAGCAGTTAAAATTGTTTTGGCCTAGCCCAGGGGTGTCCAAACTTGGCAACTTTAAGACTTGTGGACTTCAACTCCCAGACTTCCCCAGCCAGCTCGCTGGGGAAGTCTGGGAGTTGAAGTCCACAAGTCTTAAAGTTGCCAAGTTTGGACACCCCTGGCCTAGCCACTTTGAAAATCCCGCTTAGTATCCTTTGGAGAGGTTTGATGAAAAAGTCATTCAGTTGACTCTCCCAGTCAACTAAACTTTTCGAGTCTAATTGAGAATATAATGTCTTTTATCTACTTCTAAAAGCCCTTTCTTAAATAGCCTTGCTTTTATGAATTAAATTAACAATCCAAATGAGACCAACACTTTGAAATGGATTGGAGCTGATTCATACGTTTCTAATAATTAATATCTTTGAATTAATGAGGCCATACGAGAGTTTACCTTCAAATATTTAAATAAGAAATCTAAATCTGTGTTGTAGATAGTATTTTTTTTCTTCTTGAGTATGCGTTTTAGAAATGTGATTCAGTTGTATTTAAATTTTCAGCTGAAAGTTGTTCTAGGACCTTGCATAGAGGTGTTGATACTTCTAGATCGCCTATGCTTTCTCAAAGAACAGGTAAGTCTTGGTGGATTTATCCATGATACAGGTTATTTTTAAAGTATTTGAAGCAAATCATGTCTCCTTCATATTAAAGAAACAAATAATTGTTTTTGTCTGTTTGCCAAAATTTTAAAGTCCAATCTATCATTCCATCATTTAACATCTAATGTTTTTATTTTGGGAAAATTTGCTGTAATAAAGTTTTTATGTAGTTTCAATTGCATGTTAAATTACTGCAGTAATTTAGCTGCAGTAATATTGAAGTGATATTGCCTACAACTGTTTTCTTTAAAGACTTATATTTATGTTTCAAAAATATTTCTATACTTTGTGGATCCTAGATAATTTTTACTAAGTGACTGTAAAATTATTGTGTGAATTACTGATTACTCTAAGTTAAAGATTTAAAGTTAAAGAACATACTTTCTTGATTATTAATCTGTCTGTCTATTACAGATTGTACTTCTGTGTCAGATACATTTGACTTAAGATTCATTCTACTTGATTCATGACTATTTGGGATTTATGTTACTTGATTTGTGATATATTTGTAAATATATTTTCTATTGGCTTGAGTTAAAACCAATAAAGGGTTTTACACCAATCTTATTATTTAAGATTGTGAATAGTGACCATTAGACTTTTTCAGAGATTGTCTAATTTTGCTTTTCTTTTTAACAAGCTTCAAATATGTTGCATGGACTTACGTTTTCTAAGTAATCAAGACATTTGATTATTTAATGGAATGGTGGTGTGATACATATATGTAGAATAGATACAATCTGGTTTAGTTCTGTTAAACCACTGAAGAATGTATTTAATCCTTGTCAGCAAAGAATGTTCTGAAAAGGAAAAATCTGTAATAGATTTTAGGTAGTGTTATCATTTTTTTATTCTAATGGTTCTTTAATTCTGAATAAGAGGCTTTTATTTCTTCTCCCATCTGAGAATATTTTTTAAAAAACAATTTTTATTTGTTTTTGAACAAGGACAAACATTTTTTAAAAAACCATCTTCCATTACAAATTGTAGAAAGTGCACTAGTTGGTTACAGTATTTCCATGCATCTCTTCCATAGTCACCACCTTCTTTTCATATCAAATCACATATTTTAAATTCATCTATATTCATGTATATCACAATTATTATATCTCAACCTTAATTTGCCTATAATTTTTTACATCCTTTTATATATAATATTCAAAATCTAGAATAGGATTATATGATAACATTCCATTAAATCATCCTAAGATCATCCAATCACAATACATCTTTATAACATATTCTAGATAAAACTTTTAAACCTCCTCTCATAATCTCGATGTGTTGTTTATATAAAATTTCATATTATCAAACTAATATATCTATATGTATTATCATTATTAATCATTATTTAACTATAGCTATTGTCGCTTCATTTTATACATACTACTAGTAAACTAAATTTAGCTTAATTTTTTATTATACATTTTCATTGCATCAACCTGTATCTTTCCAGTAATAGTACGGCCTTATATCACTTGCCATTTGTAGCATTAATATTCTAGTACTTTTTAAATAAATCTTGTATAAACTTCTCTTGGCAACATGTTATTCCTTTCATATCTCATAAAAGCTTGAAACCCAACATCTGTTCTTTCCATCAGCTTATATTTGGTTATCACTAGTGCTTCTGTCAAGATTTCTCTCCTTATCTCCATCAAGTTTTCTCTCTTTTCTTCTTCTGTGCTTTGAAGTCTGGGGTAGAGTTCCAATCCATCCATCTCCCCTTTCCATATTCCGCTCTTCCCATTACCAACCACGCTCACTCTGTTGTCAGTATCCACAGTTTTCTTATCTTTTTGCTCATTTTTTTCTTTCATCTTTTGAACTCTGCCCTCCACTTCATTTGGTAAACATCCTCAGTTTCTCCATCAGATTTTTCTGTTTTGTATTCCATATTCTCCAAATTCTTTTCAATTCTTTTTGTCACAACTAATAGATTTTGAATTTCAAACATAATCATTTGCAATGTTACACTTTCTTTTTCCTGCTGGGCCATTTTTTTCAATTTTGCAGATACTGCCACTATAGGGTTCAAGGCTATTTTAATAAACTTCAAACAGGTTCATTTATTATCTTTCAAGTCAAAATGTTGTCTTCTCTCCAATAGCTAATGATAGAACTTCCAAAAGGCACCTACATAAACAACTTGTGCACTTCCTACTATCACTGTCAGTAAACAAGCTGAAAGAACCTTGAATCTCAAGTGATCAAAGAGAAAGAAGAAAAAACAATGTATCCAGCCTCCACCTTCTAGGTGGCAGTGTAACTGCTTTTCCTCCTGTTACAACCCTCTTTATAATCCTTCTTATTTTCTTCTTTATATTCCAAGGTTAAGAAAGAAAAAAAACCCTTAAATGGAGATCAAAAACAATCCAATCAATCAAATCAAGCATTATAAAAAAGGAGAATTTTAATCCATAGGTGTAAGCAAAAGTGAAAAAAGAAGAAGAAAGAATTAATCCATTCAGTTTAAAAAATAGAGAGCCCCTGAAAAAGTTCCATCCATGAAAAAAAAAAATTAGAAACTGGATAGCACACTAAGTTCAATGCAGATCAATCTCGCCACCTACAATCTTCTGTCTTCAATCTTAACTTAATTTTTATTCTTGGGTAGTCTCTTCCTCTAATAATAAAATTTCCACACCGAGGAGGAGCCAATGTCGTGACAAAACGACGTGCGATCTCAATGCTCTGAGATCGCTGTCAATACTTTTGCTGCTGGGTGGTCCAAACAGACCTAAACGTCCTGCAGAGACAGTGAACATGAAGAATATGTCTTGCTGATCTCAGGGACATTGCAAAGTCCCTGATCGATCCAAGAGAAGTACTTCAAGCCGGCAACAAAAAATCCAGCCATTAGGCTGATGAAGTCGGGGCAACCCCAAAATGGAAGGATACGGAAAGAGAAAGTGTTTCCAGCTGGTGAGGAATTTTTACCATTTTAAAAGAGACTGCCTATAAAAAACTTAAAACTAATTTAAATTGGAGAACAGAAGAAATAAGTGGCAGAATTAGGTTTGGAATGGTTTTGAACAATGGGTTATTTTACTTTTTAAATGCTATCTTCATGGATGGAATTTATACAAGCCTTTTAAAACGAATGGATTAAGTTTTATTCTTCTATTTTTTTAAATTATTCTTTGTAACCTATGGACTAAAATTCTCCTCTTTCATTACTGTGGGTGTTCTTCTAACTCAGTGAAGAATCAGACTTTTTTTTAACTTCACATACAAGAAAGATACAAAAAGAAACAAAGAAAATTGCAACAATAACACTGCTATTCGGAGGCTGGAGGTTTGTGTATTGGAAACGAAACACTCTTACTTTTCTCACTGATTATCCTTGCTTGGCACTCCAAGGTCTCACTGCTTGTTTATAAAGAGTGCTAGGAAGAAAAGCATACAGATGTCCCTTTGAAGTATATCTTTAACCAGAGAAAAGTGAAAATAAAACTTTATTGTGAATCTATGCTTAATCTTGTTAAAACTTCCAAGCTAGAGCAGCAGTGTTTGTTCGCTGGAGATAATGGCACAATTTCAACAGCAGAAAGAAACAATAAGTCTGCAAAAGATATTCTTAGAAATACAGAAATTATCAAACACATTTGAGAGGATAGAGAAGAAGTTGAGCATCTAATAGTAAAATATGATGAAGTTGGAGATGTTTATCAAGTGGAAAAAGTGGTGGTTAGAATCCTAAAAATCGAAGAGGAAAATGACTATAAAGAAATTAAATTTGCTGATATTTATGGTGATTGGTTTGTCTCTGAAAATGGAAAGAGTGGAATATTGAAAGAGGAATTAAATGGAGGGGAAATCTGCCCCAGATGGCAAGACAAAGAAGAAGAAGAAGAAGAAGAAGAAGAAGAAGAAGAAGAAGAAGAAGAAGAAGAAGAAGAAGAAGAAGAAGAAGAAGAAACAAATGAATGTATGGATTTAAAGAGAGAAATTTTATTAGCAATATCATTGATAACACTACCGACAATCAAGGATAAGCTGATTAAGGAAACAGAAGAAGGGCATCGAAATTACATGAGAGATTTTATAAGCAAGGAGTTGCTAAGAGGACTTCATACAAAGTTGATTAAGGAGATGATTGGAGGACTGACACCACAAATGGCAGAAGATATGAGACTGTTTTGCTACTGGAAAGATACAGGTTGATAGATAGAAGAGGATAATTTAAAACTAGTTAAACTTAGTGAAATTTAGTGACAATAGATATAGTTAAAAAATAATTGATAATGATAATAATGTATGCAATGTGTAGTGTTATGATAAGTAATAATTGGATATGAATAGTGAATGGTACCCATGAAAGGAAGATTAGAAATCATTTTGGATTTTATATAAAAGTTAATAAAAAAGAAATAAGTTACATAGTTTTTTTTTTTTTTTTTTTTTTTTTTTTTTTTTTTTATAATAAAATTTTATTGGTTTTTCAAGATTTATAGGGAAAAGGGTAAATGGACAGGTATACAAATTTTGGCAGTTGCAAAGTGTGTGAGGCCCCCCTCCCTCCATACCCATAGTATACATTTAATATAATGCATTAGTATATAATTGATTACAGTCAGCATATTAGTTCTATTATTAAATTCAATCAAATTAAACATTACAGTATAAAATCCAAATATAATTCCATGTTCACTTTCGGTCAGTTTATAATAATATGATTTTCTTGCTTATTTTTGTGATCTGAGTCTTCTTGCTATTGCCCCATCTCCCTCCACTGGCAGAGCTCTGGCCCCTCCCGTGTCCTGCGTGTCCGTTGTGGTATCTGGTGGTTTCTCTAGGAATGTTTTATTTTTTTCCATAAAGGCCTGCGCCTCTATGGGTGAATTAATTCTAATTCTTGTCTCCTCCCAGAATATCAGCATACCTTCAGGCATCAACCATCTAAACCACACCCCTTTCTGGTATAATTTATTCGCTAATTGCGAATAATTTTTTCTTTTTTCTCTAATCTTCTTAGGGATCTGCTTCAGAATGGTTATCTCCATATCATGATATATCAATGCTTGCCCCCTTTGTACACCCAGAATTTCATCTCTTGTGCTTTTTCTAAGAAATTTAATATGAACCTCCCTGGGTACATTGTGTGTTCTAGCGTAAGCTGAATTCACTCTATAAACCAGATCTATATCCCACCCCATCTGTTGTTTTTCTTTGTGTGTGTAGTCAGCCAGAATGTTTGTCATGATGTCCCTTATATTTTCCCCATCTTCTTCTATAACATTTTGAAATCTAAGATAATAGGACATTCTCTCAAATTCTAATTTCATCTGTTGGATGTCAAGATCTTTGTTCCCTTTCTGCACAGCTTCCACCCCCCCCCTCACCTCCTCCACCCCCCCTTCCACAAGATCCAGTCTCTGTGAGTTCTTATAAATTTGGGCTTGATTTTCTTTAATTTCATCTTTCATTTCCCTTAGCTGTTTCTTGATTTCCTCCTGGCCCTGTAAAATTTGTTGAAGCATTTGTTGAAAGTCCATCTCTATAGTCTTAGGTTGCATCAGTTCTGTTATCTTGGACTGTGTGGCTGGACTGGATGTTACAGATGTTGGAGCAGATGTGGCAAAGCCAGATTTCCCAGGAGGTGGTCTTTTGGATGCCATCCTTTATAACATTAGAAGTTCAGTCCATATATAAGATAAACAGTTAGAAAAGAAGGGTAGCCAGGTGAGGTCCGGGAGCAGAAGAACCAGGCAGAAGAGAATCTCTCTAATAAGTCTGGCAATAGATGAAAGGTTTCCCCTAGAAAGTTCAAAAAGACCAATCCACAAGAGATTCCTCTGGGAGACACGGAGACAAAGACCGGAAGCCTGAATTTTAAAGGTGGAGTCAGGTTTCACAGTTCATAAAGACAACGGAAGTGTGCCATCTTGCCCTGCCAGTTTTGGGCACAGAGGCATATCAAAGTTTTAAAAAGTTCCAAAGGTCCTCAAATCTCAGTAAATAGTGAAATTAAATTGCAAAGAAAATCATCCAACCTGGGTGAGGCTTCATTCGTTGGCTCTCCCCCCTCCTCCTTCCCCGGGGGCTGAGAGCAAGATTATTCCTCGCCGCTTATCCAAGGGGGGGGGAAACCCCCCTCCCTCCAGCCGCACCTCCAGAATACTCCGAAAGTTATTTAAAGAAAGCTAACTAGTTCTTTGTGCAAAATAGGGCATGAAGAGAGAAGCAGCCTCACCGCACCGCAGCTGCTTCCTTCACTTGCTTCATTCTCCCGACGGCTTTAGCGAGGCGCGAAGCGCAGAAACGCGAGGCGCCCTCCGATCTAGCTCCCCGGTGCCTTGGGCGCGCGAGAGACCTCCCGCCGGCCGCCGCCGATGCAGGAGCTCCCCGCGATGCCGCCCCTCCGGCAGGACCCCTCTGAGGGGTGTCCTGTGCCCCCCAAGGAGTGGGGAAGCCCACCGGAGAGCCGGAGCGGGCAAAGAGCTGCCCGTCGCCGCTGCCGCCGGAACCGGAACTCCAATAAGTTACATAGTTAAGTCTTGATTATTAGGGGGGAAATGTTATGATGCAGGATATAGTTAAATAAAGGAGGGATAATGATAATGTATATACAGGTATGGGTACAACATAAGAAACTGGATGTAAATTGTAAATAGTGATTTGGAAAGGAGGATTAGAAAACTTTGTTATTAAATATTATAGCTGTTTAGCTAGAATAGGATATAAGGATTCAGTGTTATTGGAGGATTTTAGAAATAGTAAATGAAATGCCAGTATGTGGTTATGTATTAAATCTTGGTATATTTTATGATGAAGGATGTTTAAACAATTATAGACAAATGAAAATGGAGGTATGATGATGGTAACATATATAAATATCTGAGTTAAAATACTTGAGAATATGAATTATGTTTGTTGACTGTGTAGGAGATGCACGAAAGCCTTTTTGTAACCAACTGATACACTTTCTACAGTATGTAAAGAAGGATGTGTTTGTTTTGAAAATTAAAAATAAAGAAAAATTATTGAAAAAAAAATCCTCACCAATTTGACACATTCCCATGAACTTTCTCTTTCCGCTTTCTTCCCGTTCTGGAGCTGTCCCAATTTCAGCAGCTTCATTAGCTGCATTTCTGTCACCGGAAAAAAAGGGATATTCCTGGATCTTTCAGAGACTTTGCGGTGTCCCTGAGATCAGCAGGAGGTGCCCTTCTCAATCACTGTCTCTGCGGGACAGTTTAGGTGCGAATGGACCGTCCAGCAGCAGAAATTTGACTGCGATCTCAGAGCACCAAGATCGCACGTTGTGCCATCGCGACATCAGCTCTCCTCCCACCTCCATCTGAGAATATTGAAGTTCTGGTTTACTACTGAAATTAAACTCAGTTTACTACTGAAATTAAAAGCTATTTGAATTTTCAGTACATAGTTTTATATTACTACCATTGCATTGAGTCCCCAGATTGGTTCTCCATATGCAAAGTTTATGTTGGAGGAAAGTCATATTAGTCTTTGGTGGCAAAAAAAGTCGAGTCTAGCAGCATCAGAAGAAACCATTTTTGAAAAGTTTTCGTCTTCTGTTTTATTTATAACACAGGTTTTATCTTAGATTTCAATGTATTGTTAAATATCAAGTTAATATCTTTTAATATTTACTGATCAAATATTATTTTACAGGACAACATTGCCTGGTCTGGACTGGTAAAGTTATTTGATGCCATAAAATCCCCCAGATGCTATGCAGTTGTAGCTTTGAAGAAATAAGACTTTTCACATGCAGGATGAAGTAATATTTGGAAAAAAATATTGTAAATTTGTTTTGATTTTTACGACTATCTTACATGATTAAGAATTCCATTATTTGTATATTTTTATTGCTAATATATTATGACAAATGAAATATAAAAATAAAGTTTATCCTTTGTGCTGATGTATAAATTATTAATTTAACATAATACATAACAATCGATCTTGACCATATGCGGATATCTGAAGAGAAATACTTTACCTTCATAAAAATTCAGCAAAGAAATTTTAAAAAGCTATAATATTTGTGAGTGTATTGTTTTTTTGTTTGTTTTATTGGATTTATATGTTTTGTTTGTTTTGTTTTATTGGATTTATATGCCGCCCTTCTCCCAAAGGACTCAGGGCGGCGTACAACATTAAAAAACACATATCACAAAAATTAAAAGGAAATTAGATAAATATCCAAAAAAAAAAAAAACCAATTAAAGGGTGAAAATGACATATCAATAGGTAGGAAAAGGAATGTCATAATTCCAATTTGGTCAAAAAGCTTTGCCTTTCAACTTGTCTTCAGAAACACTCACTCATGGACATCTATTGGATGGGTGGAAATGTTGAAAAAAATCAAGATGGTGGCTGCAGTTGCATGATTAAAACCCTGCATCCACTTTGTATACATTGCATATGTCACTCCCATAAACGGGCACAGAATTTGATCCCATGATCACAGCTCGCGTCTTCGTTCTTTAAATCATTCCTGATATTCCTACTCTTATTTCTGAAATCTTAATATCGCACCATGTTAGCCTTACACAGGAAGAAAAGTTATCATAACCTAGTAGGCTTTGAAGAGATATGGGATAACTGCAGAACATTTTTTATGAGAGAGCGTTATTTTGCCTTATTTTCATTCTTCATTTGCAAACATCATTTTAGAATTACAAATATAATCAATGCTCATGAATGCAAATGAATATGAATGTAAAAAGAAGAGAATGATCTTGTAAATATTTCCAAGCATATTTCTAAGAACTGGGAGGTCTTTTTATTTTGCACCTAGGTAATGGGATAATTTAGCTGCCCCTCTGAATTGTCTATATTGGAGGGACCTAGTCTAAAAACCCTGCTTTTTAAAGCCTTCTTAGAAATCTCACGTTGAGTTCTTATCTCCATTCCAGGCTGAAGTAAATCATGGGCGATGCAGGAGCTGAGATCCTAGGTAGGGATCCTTACTAGTATTTGCTTATTTCAGAAGTTCTTTGAGGTATCTTTCAAGTTTCTATAACAGATTGAAAGAACCACCCAGATTTTCTTGAACAGCTGGAATCAGATTAAGAGAAAGAAATGGTATACAAATACCCGTTCTCTGAACTAATCCTAGTCCCTGACTTCAGAGGAACTGTAGGCTTGGAAAACCAGATGCTTGCTGAGTTTATGCTTGCTTAGCTGACCTGGTCACAAAACATTGGCGAGTAGCTAGTGATACAGTGCAGGACTCTCATCTGCAAATTGCTGAAGACTCTTTCTTCCCCTGGGTCCATGAAGTGGAAAGTATTCTAAATCCCTTTCCTGTGTCTTTCCCTCTCCTAATCTGTTTTCTGTATATGTGTTCTATATTCATGTAAAATATAATCCATAACTTGCATATTGAGATTAAATCCATGGAGGATTCCTATGATTTGTTAAAGATGTTACAATTAATTGTTTAAAAGTAAATGGTGGGAAATGTTTGCTTTAATTTATTTTGATATGTATACATATACTCGGAGCTCTGGCAATTAAACCTTTTTTTCTGTTAACCTGAGGAATTTTACCAAGAAACTGGTCTTACTATGAGTAAATATGTTACTGAAATAATTGGGAAATGGTGCATTTGTATAACAAAAACTCAGTAGATTGTGTAGATTGATTCATTCACCCATGGCCATGGGAAGATGGAATGGGAACATTGAATTAATTGTTCTTGCTACATGGTTTACATTTTTATGCTTTCATACCAGGAAGTTGTCCTGTAGTGGTTACACATTGTATATATTACTTCCTGTAATAGATGTTTCCATAGAGCTTTTCAGGGCCGAATGTTAGACCCTGTGAACTGACTCAGTAGTATTTTCAGGGATATGTACCGATAACAAAGGGAGAATTGCAAGTTTATTGAAATTTTGCTATATAAAATATTTATCTGTTAGGTCGGAACTAAAGTATAACTGGACTCCATAGACCATATGCATGAGGCTTTATAGTTAATTTATGTTTATTTTAAGAAGCCTGCAGATTTTTGTCAGCGGGAAGTAAATGAGAAACTGCTCAGCTATTTTTATTGGATTTTTTCAAGATTTGATGTAGAACTGGGACTCACTATTTCCATGCATAAAATCTAATTTAAATACTATTAATACGTTATTAATGTAAATAATGTAAATTTATTAATGTTAATGATAACTTGCTACAATCATTAGTAGCTGTGTAATAGTCCCACATTCCTAATAAAATATTTATATATATATAAGATATATATATATATATATATATATATATATATATATATATATATATATATATATATATATATATATATATATATATATATATATATATGTATATGTATACGTGTATATATATATGTATATGTATATATGTATGTGTATATATGTATATGTATATGCATATGTATATATGTATGTGTGTATATGTGTGTGTGTGTGTGTGTGTGTGTGTGTGTGTATGTATGTGTATGTATATATATATATATATATATATATATATATATATATATATATATATATATATATATATATATATATATATATATATATATATATATATATATATATATATATATATATATATGCTGGTTTTGTTGTATTCGGGTCTTTTCCCGTGTAAGGTTGAGATTGTCTGTGCAACATTTTGGCAGGATCTCACCTGCCATCTTCAAGCGTGGGCTCAAAAAATAAAGACCATGCATGGTCTTCTGTGATAAGCCGAAGGACAGAAAGAGGGAGTAGTGACCTTCTTCCCATATTTAGGCATACCAGGGGTTGTAACATACATACCTATTTCCCTGGCTCAACTGATAAGGAAATGAGCCCGTGGCTTAGTGGCTAAAACTCCTGCCTAAGATATATACAGCCTGGGTTCAAATCCCAGTAAGGGTATGGCTAGCTGATGAGAGCTAATTAGCTCGAAATAGATCTATACTAGTCTCCCTTTATTTATTTATCAGTACAAATACAACACAAATATAAAAAGGCAACTTTAAAAATAAAAATATGGTTTTCTGCCTGCATGGTCTTCTGTGATAAGCCGAAGGACAGAAAGAAGGAGTAGTGACCTTCCTCCCATATTTAGGCATACCAGGGGTTGTAACACAAATACATTATATATATATGTATGTATGTATGTATGTATGTATGTATGTATGTATGTATATATATATATATATATATATATATATATATATATATATATAATGTATTTGTGTTACAACCCCTGGTATGTGGGTTGTATTTGTGTTCACATTATATATATATAATGTGAAACTCGAAATATATATATACATATACATATACATATACATCATATATATATATATATATAATGTGAAACTCGAAAAATTAGAATATCGTGCAAAAGTTCATTTATTTCAGTCATGCAACTTAAAAGGTGAAACTAATATATGAGATAAGACTCATTACATGCAAAGCAAGATAGCTCAAGCCATGATTTCTCATAATTGTGATGATTATGGCATACAGTTCATGAAAACCCCAAATCCACCATCTCAGAAAATTAGAATATTACATGCAATCAATAAAACAAGGATTGTACATAGAACAATATCGGCCCTCTGAAAAGTATAAGCATGTATATGTACTCAGTACTTGGTTTGGGCCCTTTTTGCAGCAATTACTGCCTCAATGCTGCGTGGCATGGAAGCTATCAGCCTATGGCACTGCTGAGGTGTTATGGAAGACCAGGATGCTTCAATAGTGGCCTTCAGCTCTTCTGCATTGTTCGGTCTCATGTCTCTCATCTTTCTCTTGGCATTGCCCCATAGATTCTCTAGAGGTTCAGGTCAGGCGAGTTTGCTGGCCAATCAAGCATAGTAATCCCACGGTCATTGAAGCAGTGTTGGGTGCTTTTGGCAAAAGTTGCTCTCATCAGAAAAGAGGACTTTGGACCACTGAGCAACAGGACTTTGGACCACTGTGCTTCATTAAGACCAGGGTCAACACAGCCATCTACCAGGAGATTTTGGAGCACTTCATGCTTCCTTCCGCAGAGAAGATTTATGGGGATGCTGACTTCATTTTCCAGCTGCCCACACTGCCAAAAGCACCAAAACCTGGTTCAATGACTGTGGGATTACTGTGTGTGTGTTTGTGTGTGTGTGTATGTTGTATTTGTACTGATAAATAAAGGGAGACTAGTATAGATCTATTTCGAGCTAATTAGCTCTCATCAGCTAGCCATACCCTTACTGGGATTTGAACCTGGGCTGTATTATATCTTAGGCAGGAGTCTTAGCCACTAAGCCACAGGCTCGCATCCTTATCAGTTGATATATATAAATTTCTTTCTCTCTCTCTCTGTATATGCCTCTCTATCTATCTTTCTATCTACTGAGACTTTAAAAAGTTTTTGTCTGTTGGATTAACATAAAGAATTAGCAATTCGTTGTCTATATTTAAAAAATAATTAATCCAAAATAGAGAATGCTGCTATTGTGTTTTCTATCATCACCTCTTTTCTTATGGCAAAAAGACTCTCAGGGAAAGAGCCTCATACAGAGAAAAGAAAATATAGATGTTTTCATTTGTTAAGATACTGTAACTTTTTTCTTTTGTAGATTGATCCAGAAGTGTGATAATGAAATTGCTCAATTCAAAGTGCAGAATTAATAAAAGAAAGCAGCTGGATTTTCAGAGAAAATTCTTTTTAATGATATTTAATGAGTCTTCTATAACTTTTTGCTGTTGATTTAATCTGCTAGGTCTATCCGATACAGGTTTTCTTTACATTTATTGAAGAAAATAGTAGTGTAGAATATACTTCAAAAATTATTCAGAAGACTTACTTTGGGATGCTTGAAAACAGCACTTCTTCAAAACAACGTAATAGTCATCCCCCCCCCCCCCGGAAAAACAGGTCTGCTGCAATGGTAATTATGCATCAGTTAATATAGTCTTTGTATGAGAACTGCTGCCACTTCATCTTACCATAAAGTATTCATCTGAAACAAAGTTAGATTGATATGACTTTAAAATTTATGTTTAAGTATTTTGCTTTAATCAAAAGTAGTTTTTATTTTTTGAAAAGGCAAACTGGACTGTTATTTTTCTTTTTTGAGGAAGACTTCCTCAAAATATCAGTCCAGTTACCTTTTCAAAAAATAAAAACCACTTTTGATACAACTATGATCTGGATGACTCAGAATTTTCATAGATATGTTATATTAAGTATTATTGGATTTACATGCTTTTCATCAAAGTATGATGTTCAAAGATTCTTGCAAGATTAAAATAAGAAATTAAACATGACACTTGCAAAGCATTTTACCTGCAGACAGAAATCCCAAGTAGCATGACCAAATATTTTGTATTTTAAGAATGGAAAGGGATTTCACACACGATTGATGATTATAACATAATAATTGGCATTGATGAATGAATATGTATAAAATTAGAGATTCTAGATCAGTGATGGCGAACCTTTTTTAGAGACCAAGTGCCCAAACTGCAACCCAAAGCCCACTTATTTGTCGCAAAGTGCCAACACGACAATTTAACCTGAATAATAAGGTCTCACTACCTGAAATAATGATAAACGGGTTCAGCTAGTTGTTATAAGAAGAACGTGATAAATGCACTTTTATGCCACTTTGTTTTTTTCTGCTTTTGAAATATTACATTTGGCAACAATAAAGAAGAAAAACTTTTGTAAGTTTTTCTCTCTTTTCCCTCCCCTTCTCTTTCCCACTCTTTCCCTCCCTCTCTGTCTGCCTCTCTTTCTTTGTCTCTCTTTCTCTCTCTCTCTTTGTTTCTCTCTCTCTTGTTTCCCTCCCTCTTTCCTTCCCTCACTTTTCCCTTCCTATCTCTTTCTCTTTTCCATCCTCCCTCTTCCCCCCTTTCCCTCCCTCTCTCTTTCCCCCTCTTTCCCTCCCTCTCTCTTTCCTTCCCTCTCTCTTTCGCTCTCTCTGTCTCTGTTTCTCTCTTCCCTTTCTCTCTTTCCCTCCCCTTCTCTTTTCTTTTTCATGAGAATGCGGCAGGAAAGTGGGGTGAGTGTGAAAGATCACCATGGCACAGGAGAGCAGGAAGGAGCCGGACCAAAGAAGGACGAAATTAGAGAGTCCTCCTCTCTTTTCTATTATTCTGGTGAGAGCTGAAAATTTGCAGGGGTTGATTTGAAAGGCCCTGCACATGATCCGAGACAATCCTGCCACAGGAAAAGAACACACCAAGGGGACCAAGCACAGGGCAAGAAGGCGGGCAGCGAGGGATCTGTTATTGCTGCAGAAAAATAGAGCAGTGTGCAAGATCCCTCTAGTCTAGTCTTACACACACACCATTCTTTGCAATTAGGTCTCATCAACGCACAGGTTATGTGCTTGTGTATCTGTAATTTTTGAAAGAAGGCAAACAAATGACAACTACTGGAGGGAATCAGGATTGGTAAAAGCAAAAAGGCAGGGAGGGTTTTTCGAAATAGAAGGAAAGGAATGGGGAACATTCACAAACAGGCCCCTGGCTGTCTATCAAATAGGAGGCGCGAAACGAAACCGCATCCACTAATCAGTCCTGTTCTGCCCATTGCTCATTTAGGTGTGTGTCTGGCAGCTTTTCGTCTGTGTTGGGGAGATGGTGCTCGTG
The DNA here is from genome assembly GCF_964273705.1 of Natrix helvetica. NCBI lineage: Eukaryota > Metazoa > Chordata > Lepidosauria > Squamata > Natricidae > Natrix > Natrix helvetica. Next base: position 41,773,572 of record NC_138553.1, on the reverse strand, counting down.
CCCACACAGAGGTGCCATAGGTTCGCCAACACCGTTCAAGATGGTCAGACATTATTCATTTCTTCATAGATAGCCTTCTTTGAAAACAATGCTGAAATGAAATAAACATGATTGAACCTCCTTCAATTAATTCTTTGCACGTAGGTAAGAATTGGCCTACTAAAGAAAAAGCAAGGCTGTCTCTGAAGTGCAATTTCTCAACATCCAGGCAACTGTGTTTTTGTATAGAGGCTCATTTAGTCGTTTGGCTTCCCACTGCAGCTTTAAGTGGAGTGGACTACTGTAGACACAGCATTGCCTGTTCAACTGCTGTTTGTGAAAACTAGGCTGTAGATTTTTTCCTGAGTAGAGAATGAAGTCACTGTGCAATAACAAACTAATGCAGCATTATGTAGTTGGAAAATCACAATATCTCAAAATATCTAAGAAACAATGAACAGAGAATTCCAATGTTTAAAAAAGGATGTTTAAGTCCAAAGCAGTGACAGATTATATTCATGTTAATAAAACAGCTATTAAAACGTTTTTCAGTTTTATATGAGAGCTGAACACAATATTATAAATTTTGATGGCTATAATCCAAATAAAAGGTTTGAGAACTAAGTTGCTTTAATTAATTCACAACACAAAGTCCCAGCATGTTTCTCAGCCAGAAAGGATGAATTTACCTTTCTTGAATTAAAATTCTGAAATAGTGAAAAACATATTGAAAAATACATAAAATTCATAAATGAAATCAAATGTACGTGTCCCAGAATAATGTTGCAGGATCCAATCTGGTTCGGTCACAGAACCAGAGGCTTAGTCTTCCGAGCTTTTGGATTCATGCTGGGCCCATCCTCAGGGAATTTCTCTCTACCAGAATAACATTCATATACATTTAAAGTTGCTACCAGGCAGCTGAGTTCTGTATGACCTCTAAAATATGCTTCTCCAAAATTGGTATCCTAGTGTTGGTTTCCCTCATATCAATACAACATTCCTATTGATATGAAATGTTCTTATGTAGGAACATTTTAGTAATGTTTTAGTAAAAGTATTATTGGGTGTTATAAGTAAAAAACAACAACCCATAATTGTTTTATCTTTCACAAAACGGGAAAATCTGAGGTGAAATTGTTGCTAACTAAGCATATGACTGCAAAGATCAGTGGTTGCTGCTGTCTCATTCAGATAGTTATCTCAAACAGTATCCTGGGCCTGACATGATTCCCCCCACTTTTTCGCCCCCTCACAGTGCACAGCTCTCTTCCTGAGCTGCTTTTCCCCCACCAGCAGAGAGCACCTCTGTTAAAAGCATTAACCTCAAGTTAACAAGCTCAACTCTGTCATAATCAGTCCATTAAAATCCTCAGCAGCTCAGCTACTCCTGAAACTGACTAGAACTTAATCAGTTTCTTAAAGGCTTTGGTTGTCAGGCCCACAAATTTTGGTCAGAAATGTGCACATTGGTTGAAAAATAACTTTTTAAAATTACCATTATATTTGCAAACAGCTGCTAAATTGCGGTAGCCACTAAATGAGGTGTGGCTGTACTCTTTAATGAACATCTGCATAATTTGTGGAGCAAAACACACTGCAAAATTTTGAAAAGAATATATTTTAAAGTACAGTTAAAACATTGATTCAGGAGCTGAGAAATATGCGTATTTTGTTACACTGTCTACAAAATTATGGGTATTTTGATCACATAAATGAATTGTAACTTTTATTTTGTTCTGTCCATTGCTGATTGTTATATTGTGCTCAATAACTATAATATACAATATTACCTGTGGGACGTGTTTGTAAATTCTTCATTTTGCACTTTCAATGATCTTTTTATACAAGATCAAGTCTAAATTTCAGATTTTGTCCCCAGCAAGGTATATTGCATACTTTTTATGCAAGCAATAAAATCCCATTTCTCAGACATTCAGTTGTAACAAATATTCTCTTCCCAAATAGTCTATTGCAGGGGTGTCAAAATCAAGGCCCACAGGTTGGTTCTGGCCCATGGGGCCGTCCTGGTCTACCCAATGTGAAGAGGAAAGATCAGGCCAGTGTGGCTTCAGTCCGGTCTACCCAATTCGAAGAGGAAACATGGCAGCAGTTTGGGGAGTGGCATCAAGCTGGCCACGCCAACCCAGTTGGCCACGCCTACCCAGGCCCCTTGAGGTCAACCACAGCCCTAATGCAGCCCTCAATGATATTGAGTTTGACACCCCTGGTCTATTGGGTTGAATATTTGCTGTACAGCCTTCATTATTCAGTAGTAGACAGATGCCTTATCATTATGCCTTATTCATTCAGCAATTATGATTAAGGAAGTCATATAAATTTCAGCCAGTGAAAATAGAAACAATTTCCCTTAGCTGTTTACTCAGCTAAGCAAACTTACTATTATCTGTAGACTCAAATCTATTCAAAATTGAAATATCAGCTTACTAATAATCCTCTCTCCATCCCCTATATGGAGGTATGATTACAAAAGAACATTCTGACAGTATTAATATTTTCATTTGCTTTATTAGAAGAGCATTAAAGAATTCTGGAAACGAATCTGTTGAATAATGGACATAAATATGCACACTGATATTCAAAACTATTTTCTTACAAATTTATTTTTCAGTTTTTTGTATGTCCAAATTATCCCACTCCCAATCATGTTTCAGGTTTGGAATTCTTTACAATCCAGCAAGAGTTCATTAATAAAATTGTTCATTGGGTATAACTAAATCCTGAGTTTAATCTTGCATACAAAATCTTTGAACTATCAACATTGAAGAACAGCTGAAATCTTAATCTGAATACCGATGCAGAATAGGACAGGAACAGAATGTGATATATTTCTCCCCAGACTATCTGTGAAAGAAAAGATGTTTTCTTCATTTTAATTGACCATATAATGAAATTATGCTTAAAGTGTTGGGCATTAATGGCTACAAAGATGGAGTATAAATTGAAATGATAAAGACACAGTCCATGATTGATAGCTCTAGCGTCTAATTATAATGAATGATTTTGCCAGCATTTTTGACTTGGTGCCGTGGGAGAAGGAAGCTGAAGTAATATATCAGAGGGTGTTTTAATTCAGAGCTGATAGTATTTGAGCATGCTCTGTGTATTTGAGCATGCTTCTTTGCTCTGTATGTCCCACATCCATCATATACTATATTGCATACTTTGCAAATTGGGCAACACAAAAACTACAAACACAACAAAATTTCCACTCATAACTCATTTGCAGGTTTTCTTTTTCTTTTAAAATTGACAATATCTTGCCTGGAGGAACCATTGTGTTATTTTAGGGAACTACGGGAATTGAGAGAAAGAGATAAGAGTCAACCAAGGTTGAAAGCCAAAATAGACTAGGACCGTGATGGTGAACCTATGGCACGGGTGCCACAGGTGGCGCACAGAGCCCTCTCTGTGGGCACACAAGCCGTCATCCCAGCTCAGCTCCACCGCACATGTGCGGGCGCCTCCCTCTGGCCAGCTGATTTTTGGGTCTCTGCCATGTAGGGGGTGTGTGCATGAGGGAGATGCATGTGCAATTACGGGGAGTCACGTGCATGCACAGGGGGAGCGCAGGGAAGTGCAGCCCCCCCCATGGCCCTTTTTTGGTCCTAGGAGGCTGCAGGGAGGCCTGCTAAGCCCAAAACAGGATGCAGGGGGTGTCGCACATGCATGCATGGGGGGGATGTTGTGCATACATGTGCAGGAGGCAGGGTGTGTGTGGGGGTTGTCACACGTGCATTGCATTATGGGTGTGGGTACACTTGTGTGTGCGCTTTCGGCACACGACAACAGAAAGGTTAGCCATCACTGGACTAGGACATTAGAGAAAGAATTACCAACCTAGTATGTTAGTCCAAAGACAGTAAGATACTTATCTATTATTAATTTACATATATTTCTAAACCACCTGTCTCCATCATAGAGGGGTTCTGCTCGGTATACAATGTAATATCAATAAATAAGACAACATATTAAAATTAAATTAGTATTTAAAAAATTAAAATTACAGAGTAAGGTCAAAATTAAAAGAGGGGGGGATTCTAAAAGAGGGAGCTCTTATGGGATTATCCAGCCACACAGTTGCATGGTCTTCTGTGCCTCCCACACAAGGGCATAGAACCAAGATTAAACCCCTTTGTGGAATGTCAAGAGATTCTTGACAAGAGGTGGGGACTTTCCTCACCTCTTGGAGAAGGATGGTCCACAATGTTGGGGCAGCAGCAGAGAAGGCTCTCTTCCTAGACCCTGCCACTCAAAATTCTTTGACTGGAGGGGTCTGCAATATACCTTCCCTGCCTGATTGAGTGAGACTGGCTGATGTGATGGAACAAAGCCAGTTCTATAAGTAACCTGGCCCCATGCCATGTAGGACTTTATAGGTGATACCCTTGAATTGGACCTGGAAGCAAACTGGTACCCAATGCAGCAAGGGTATTATATACTGTATGTCTTCAAGCACCCAGCATGGAGCGCAGATGCCAATTTGCACCAGCTGAAGTTTCCAGATACTTTTCAGGAGTAACCCCATGTAGAGCACATTGACAGTAGTTCAATTGGAAGATGACCAATGCATGAGTGACTGATAGTAGAACCTTCCTGTCCAAGAAAGGGTGTAATTGGTACACAACACAGAGTTAGGCAAAGTCCGTCCTGATCATGGTTGCCACCTGCTCATTGCAACAATATTTTTTTCTATTCATTTTATAGGAGAATCAATTTGCAATTTTTATTTCTGATATCTTCTTTCCTTGTCTTATCAGAGTAGTTCTCTGCATCCTGAGAGCTTGACCTTGTCTTCTAAAACTCCTCCACTATTCAAAGACCCATCCCTCTATTTCAGGAGCATCAAACTCAATTTCATTGAGGGCTGCATCAGGGTTTTGTTTGACTTTGAGGCAGGGGCGTGGTCAGGGGTATGGCCAGCATGACATCACTTGTGTTGGGGGGCATCTGTGGTGGTCCAACCGCTCTGCCAGGAAAAACGAGCTCCTGAGCTCCATTTTTGGCTGGGATTCCCTCCTGCAATCCTCTGCTGGCAAAAATGGAGTTCGAGAGGGCCGCACGTGGGCCTTGTAAGCTCTGTTTTTACTGGCAGAGTGTTGTGGCCCAGCAGGAGCCGTTGAAGCTGCCACCAGACTCCGAGAGCGAGGGTCCCTATGAGTCGGCTCTGGAGGACCCTGGGCAGGGTTCTGACTCTGAGCAGGGATCAGAGTCTCTGGTCGGCCACTAGGAGGCGCCTGAGGCATGGAGCACCTGTGAGAGCCAAAGGAGGGGGGCTCCGGATGTCATGCCTTGGAGGAGTGGGGAGGAGTCATGGGACAGTGACTCAGACATAAGCAGGGAGTTCTTAGATGCCCGTTATTGCCACGCCCACAGGCGCAAGGAGCAAGTAATTGCTGTAATTGCTCTCAGCTGCTGATAAGTAGACTCCCCTTCAGTCTATAAAAGGATTGATTGACCATACGCCCTTTGCAGAAGTCAACAAAGGAATTATTTGGAAAGTTCTGTCTTGGAAGCTTAGCATGCTGGACAGCTTCTATCTTATCTCTATGTCAGAGAGTTCTGAGAGCCTTGTCATCGTGGATTGCTGCCAAGGATCTGTCTGTCTGTCTGTGCAATAAATCCTGTTGAAATAGTTATGGTCCGGAGTGTGTTCTGTGTTGGCGAGGGAAGAAGGGGGATCAGAACACAGAGGCACCATGGGCCAGTCCTTCACTATTTGCAGAGTGGTCCCTTGGGCCAGATCTAAGCATCCCGTGGGCTGGATCTGTGCCCAGGGCCTTGAGTTTGACACCCCTGCTCTATTTGGTAGTAGTGCTGCTGCTGCAGTAAGAGTTCAGATGCTCTAGATCAGAGATTAAAATTTCCAAGAGGGTCTGGCAGAGACTAGTGGTGTTTCAGCTGCTACTTGGCTTTTACTGAGTCTCAACAGGCAATTCTATAACAACATTCTAATTTGCTCTCATCTCTTTTTTTAGAAGAGGCATGAAACTGTAATACATAAATTTAATTGGGAAAGGGAAAAATGAAAAGATCATTAATCTACCTATTAACAATTGATAGAATTATTAATCTACCAATCAGAAAAGAATATTATGTTTGCTTTAGCAAACTAGGTTAATCTCATAAATCTCTTAGGGAAAGTGACTGACATTTCTATAAGAGTTGCCTAGGGAAAAAAACCCAAACATTCTTAAAAGGGTAAAATTTGTACCATCCCTCCCTTTCAACCCATTAACTTAAATCCTTGATCCTCTTAGCATGGCAAGTATGCCCATAAATTTCAGAAAATACTGCCAGGTTTTTTTAATTAAAGGTCACAATGTAAATGCCACTGATTCAAAAAGATTTTACACTTTATTGACATTTCACAGGCTTCTGCATAAGGAATGCAATAACACTACACATTCCATCCAATTTTGTCAGACAGAAACAATACGTACACTGGTTGATTTGCAGTGAAAGTAAGCGAGAGGCCCAAGCCTCTATATTTTGAATCGTAATTTGGATTAGGCTGTTGAGTACTTTCCAAATTGAATTGGATTATTTTCTGAATCACCAGGTAACATTCAGACAAATTCATTGATCCATGCATTTCATTATTAAATAGAAAAGCCTAAAAAGAATTCTAAATGGACTCTAAATAAACGCATGTATTTCCGTAATTTTTACTTCTCAAAGCATAAATATATGCCTCTGAAAAAAGAAGTCCATCTACTTCTATATTGCTTTCCTGATGATTAAGAATATTAAAAGAACGGTCTATAGAGGCAAAAACAACAAGAATATGGTATGGCAGCCCTTTTCCTGACATTTATTTTCTGTGTGTGCCTTTTATTTGATTACTTAGAAAAGTTGCTACAAGAGTTGCTTTGAGAATTAATTTGATAATTAGAGAATGTAGCAAAAAGAGAGAATAGTTGTTAAAGATGGCTAGGTACTTTTATATATGTGAGGAATACCCCAACCTATATTGGATTTGATACATTTACATTTTTGGAAACAGCATTGTTTTATTATTGTATGTATTTATATGCTGCCCATCTCACTATTGGAATGACTCTGGACCTTAAAATGCAATAAAAGCAAGAATATAAAAACATAGAAATATAAAAAATAGCAAATAACTTTGTTTTTAAAAAAGCACAAAATCATAGCAAAAACAATTTTTTAAAAAAGATAAAACTTTTGGGGAATGTGCCATTGACAAGATTTTAGCTGACTGTTGGGGGAAAGGGAAGAAGACTAAACTTGACAGTTGCAGTTAATGAATTGTTAGAAACTCTATTCATTGTTTTGTGTGCTGTTTTGTCTAATTGAGGAATCCTTGTGACCCTTCAGTAGGCATTAGAAGTTTAAATTACTTCTCTATAATTAATAAGCTATTCTGCACTTTTGACTTAGAAAATATTGTTTCTTTGATAAATCTAAGCATTCTGGTTCCAACAAATTTTGTGTTTTTATACCATTATACATAAATTGAAATAACTTTCAATTTATGTATAGAATAAAACGCAGATAGGTTTCTCATGAGAACAATGAGAACTTTTTCTCTATCTTGATTTAAAATAAAGTGAAAACAAATGGATGATATAGTCATAAACTCATCCCCAGAATCTAAAATATAGTTTTCTGACATTCTTCAAGATATGATAATTTTTTAAAAAAATCTCAACATTCACAGAGCTCTAATGTGTTAAAGGTATACTATCATTTAATAAGACTTTAAATATTCTAAGGTACCGTATTTTTCAGAGTATAAGACACACCTTTTTCCCCTCAAAAAAGAGGCTGAAAATCTGGGTGAGTCTCATATACTGAATACAGCATCTTTTGCCTCCTGAAATCCCGCCCTTCACCAAAATGGCTGTGCATAGCCTTTAGGAGGCTTCCAGAGTGCTCCTGGGGGCTGGGAAGGGCAGAACTGAGCGAAAAAGGACTGTTTTTGCCCCCCCCAGCCCCCAGGAGCACTATATAAGCTTCCTAAAGGCTATCCATGCCCTTTTTTGGGACAAAAATTGGTCCTTTTAGGGAAAAACAGACCATTTTTTGCTCATTTGTTGCCCTCCCCGGCCCCACAGTACTCTACAGGCCTTCTAAAGGCTATGCATGCTCCTTTATGGCAATAAATGGGCCCTTTTTTTGCAAAAAAATGGGCTGTTTTGGGGAGGTCTGCAGAGTACAAAAACTTTTTTTTTTCTAATTTGCCTCTTCAAAATCTTGGTGCGTCTTAGGCTCTGGTGCATCTTATACTCTGAAAAATATGGTAAGTGATAATTGAAAAATTAAGCAAAACGTCAATGTTTGCTACCTATTCTTAAAATGTTAATGAATTAAAAATAAAGGTTTATCAGTTTTAGTATTAGAATTGTTTTAGTATGTTTTTCAGTGTCCAATTCATATGAAATTCATATTAATAATTATAATGGGGTGAGAAATTAATTTACTTTGATAAGAAACTAGAATCTAATAAAGGGCTTCCTTTGAATTATTTTTACATAGTTTGTGTTGTTTCTGTTTACCACAATGTCTGATAAATGAGTATAAAAATCTATGGTCATTAGTTGTTTTCCCAAGCAAAGTACTTATTCTTCCAATTGCAAATAATTTTTAATAGTCCAGCTGGTGAGAATATTTTGTGAGAGCAATTATTATAGTTAATTAACTCAATTCACATTTGATGCAGGCACCTTTTCTAGATCATGGACTGTAACTATTTCAGGGTTATATGGGTTGGGTTTTTTTTTACTCAGAAAAACATTTTATTGAAAAAGGGAAACAAAAATAGATCAGAAATGATTTCAAGTGTGGCTAGAAGTGTAGACTTTAAAAAAAAGAAGTGATCTTGTTTTATTAACCGAATGTATCTTTAGCAATTAAAAATAACACAACTATTATTTATATTTCTCCAAAATATTTATAATAGCCTATACTGTCCTTCCTCAAAAGTAAGGATCCCCAATCCCCAATCCATTGACTGGTACTGGTCTACAGCCTGTTGGGAAATGGGCCATGCAAGTGACGAGTGAGCACACGAATCTCCATTTGTGCATGTGTGGGATTAGGTTGCATGCGCAAAATCATCCCCTCTCTTGTACCCCCTCCCCACTGCTGCCACCACCTGCTGCTACCACTGGTCCGCAGAAGTTGGGGACCGCTGATCTAAAGTACCTTAGATTAAAACTGAATTCAGGTCATGCCAATCATTTTTTTAAAAACTCATGATGAATTATGAAACTGTCAAATAGAGTAATATGTATAATACCATGGTTTACAAACTTCAGTGGCAATAAATAAAACCAAAATCAAACCATATTACAGATCAACACAGTGTACTCTAATTAATGAAGGTTAATGGTTGATTTAGAATTTGAATTACAATATCCTTGTAGCATACTGTAACTCAGTCATGTCCAAATTAGTTCTTCCAGTATGTTAAAGAATCACTTTTTGTTATCCCTGGCCACTATTGGTAGTTGTGATTGAATACATCTGGGCAAGATAAAAATGTGGGAATTTACATTATGCATTATGGTACTGTAAGAGATATATCCTTTCTCAGTTGTACTTCAGATTGCTTTATAAATTCAATTCCTTGAGAAATCACATCTGTCCTAAAACACTTTCCTACTTTATGCAGTTTTCAAGAATAAATTGTGCTCTCAGCACAGGCACAGTGAGAGAATGAAAGTGAAGCTTTTGAGATTCAGACTCTTTCCCCTCCATTTGAAACCCGTTATATGATTATTCTGTGCCAATTTATAACTTGTTACAGTCTTCATATTCAGCTAAGTTTAATTCCTTTCAGTATCTGAAATACATAATGGTACATGAAGCATCTTTTAGAATACAATACTTAAGTTCTCTTTTATGCTCAGAATATATAGCTTCTCTTTTTTTATGTGTCCTGCCCCCCACCCCCCAACCCTAAAATTTTATCCAGGTGAAACAAATCCATTTCAGGCATTGTTAATGCATTTGAACTTTAGCACTCATTTGCTATATATATCATTCTGGCATTTTTTAAAGAAGACGCGAGGTGGAAAATTATCCTATCTGGTCCAAAAAAAGCAGGATTAAACTATTTAAATCTTTTTTCAAAGATCAGCCTTCTCAGTGAATTGTTCTCTGGCTGGGAGGGAATGAAATCTTTCTTGAAAGTTGTAGATTCTAATATCATAGACCTCCCTCTAGCTATTTATAATAGCACTTAGCATAGCTTTAAATATTCACTATGCCTTCATCCTGATCATTTTACCGAATTACCTACTGCGTTCATGCCTGAAATAAAGGTATCAAAAGATATCAGGATGGATATTAAACCCTCAGCTTCAGCCAGATGGGATGGGAAGTAGGGAGGAGTGTGTATGATTGCAGGAAAGGGAAGGGCAGAGCTCGATTAGTAAAAATAAAAATAATCCCCATCTGACACTGATTAGAAGGAAATGGCTTCTCTCATTTGAGCAGTGAACACTGCAGCATCATTACCACCGGCTTTTCCACAGGTGTCCTGGGGGTCTCAAGACTGCAGGCAGTTCTATTGTGGCCATTTTGGATGACATGCTAATCCTCAAATAAACCACTGGTTTTGATTACTGAGGCACATGGGGAGGGAGGGAGAGATGCGTATCCTCTTTAATCCTTTACTGTGGCTTAGCATATCATTGGGGATAATTCACAGATTCAACATTGAGTGCTGTGAAAGCTAATTTTAATTATCTGAACCAAGAATTAGGGAATGGTTTTTAATGTCTTTATTTTCAGCACAGTGCAACACATATCAAAACAAGTGTTTTCATTACTATTGCTATTCAATGGTTTATGAAATAAACATTTTAAAATGCAGCTTCAGATTAGCTGCTGAGTAATTGCTGTTTTCAATTTTCACTGGAAGAAATTGATTTTCTTTTTACTGCATTGTGTTACTACAATGGCAACCACAACCGACTGATCCATTCATATTGCTATGAAATCTCTGATTTCTTTGTTACGTCCCATCAGCTACATTGGAAATTCTTTATCTGCATGTTGAGGGACACACCTGAAAAAGAATATTTTCACATTGGGAAAAATTATGGGGAAAAAATTATAAATTGATAATGTTGGCATCCTATAAGGAAAACATCTACAAAATGTTTTATAGGTGGCATTTACCCCCGGCGAGATTGGCCAAAATATTCTCAAATAGACCTCCAAACTGTTGGAAATGTAACCACCAGCAGGGGACCTTCTATCATATGTGGTGGACATGTCCAAAAGCCAAAGAATTCTGTACAAAAATTCAAAAATGATTAGAAGAAATAATAGAAAAAAAATTGGTATGAACCCTGAGCTGTTTCTTCTAGGAATAAAAAAAAAATAGTAAGGATATCCAAAATATAATGCTTCATATAATTACTGCTGCCAGAATATCATTTGCCCAAAGTTGGAAACAAAAAACCATTCCCTCAAATGCAGAAATCATAAAAAAAGGTGCTAGAATGCTCAGAAATGAACAAACTAATGATGGAACTAAGAGATAGAGAGGAAACAGAGTACTACAAGATATGGAATAGGTGATATAACTGGCTCGAAAAGACATGTAAAATCAATGCATAAGGAACACATAGTAAACACAATGAAAAAGAGATGGCATATACTTAGAAAGCAATAGAGATGGAAATATGGTATATAGATGTATATATTCTAAAAATGAGAAAGTATGAAACAAAGAAGAATATGTATAAGATAATAGAATGGAAAATGGAAAATCAGAAATCAGAAAAAAGAAATACCAATAACAGAAAGCTGTAAAAGTGTAATTGTGATTTTAATGTTTGGAAAATGTCAAATAAAAAACACTTAAAAACATTTTCACATGTACAATAATATACATGTAGATGATTTGATTGCACAAGAATCATTGCATGTACATGTAGCAATGGGTGCATAGAAGTCCAGTTTAAATGTACATTCAGTGTAACTGTGATTTCACAAAATAGTTATACCTATTGTTTATTTAAACATGACTTGTGGAATAAAGCACAATTGATTAACACCATATAAGATAATATAAGATAAAAGTTCCCCTTGCACATATGTGCTAGTCATTCCTGACTCTAGGGGGCAGTGCTCATCTCCGTTTCAAAACCAAAGAGCCAGCGCTATCCAAAGACATCTCCATGGTCATGTGACCACCATGACTAAATACCAAAGGCACACAAAATGCTGTTACCTTCCCACCAAAGGTGGTTCCTATTTTTCTACTTGCATTTTTACATGCTTTCAAACTGCTAGGTTGGCAGAAGCTGGGATGAGTAACAGGAGCTCACTCCATTACATGGCGCTAGGGATTTGAACCGCCGAACTGTCAACCTTTCTGATCGACAAGCTCAGTGTCTTAGCCATTGAGCCACCATGTCCCTCATAAGATAATAAAGGTGGGGTTAAAATGGCACTGGGGACTAGCAGTTTAAGATCTTTCCAAATATTAAGATTTATTTATGACATTTTTTTCCAATGAGTTAGCTTGATGCAATGAGCTAAACTTCTATGAACTCTCACCTGCTGCCTGCTAATATCATTTGGAGAAGCTAATCAATATTAAATTGTTTCGTTTTATCTTTTCTTTCTTCAAAAGCTATGTCTCTTCTGCAGTATCCAACATCACAATTCCTACAATGTTGATTGTAGCATTAATAATTACAGTACGCTCAATTGGTCTCCTTTTGTAGAGCTAGATCTCATGGGATGGTGATAAGATTCTGGAAAAGTACTTTTGCCTGAACGATCCAGGTAATAAAATCAACAGGTTCATTACAAAGATTTGTGTGTGTTGCAATACACAAGGATACTAAAAGTTTTCTGAACCATACTTTACTGTTATTCTTTTTTGAGAAATACAATGTTGTACAAGGTCTAAATGATCCTGTTTAGTTAAAGCTCTCACTTAACTATATAACAACTATTTATGCAGTAGTTACACACTTGGTGGCTCTTTCTAAATCATACTGTGAAACCCTATAGAAATAAACTGTGGGATTACAGATATGCAATTTTTCTGCATAATTTTAATTCCCCACTGTAATTATATTTAAACATATGGAGCATGTTTAGATTAGCATGATCAAACATAAGAGAATTAGATGCTGTGATCATTTCCTGTCATTCATTGGCTTATTTCATCTGTTGCAAAACATCTTCTGGATTTTGTAATTTTGCATTTTTCCCCCCTAGCATTTTTTCATAAGTGCGGGGTCTGCTTTTTCAGATCAACTGAGTGCTGATCTATTGGTTGCTACAAGAATTGACCAGTGGTGGGATTCAACCCATTAACAACTGGTTTGCTCAAAATGTGAGTGAGTGCGCATATGCGCACACACAGCTTCCAAGCATGCACGGCTTCCACTACACAGTGAGGGTTGACTGAGCAGTCTTTCGAGGCCTGCTCTGCTCCATCTTTGCTCTCCGAGTCAGTGGCTGCTTCTCTCTGCTGCTTGCTGGGAGAGAGAGGGAGCATCTCTTGTGCAATTTAGCAGCTGTGAACCACTGCTTTCCTCTAAGTCTCATCCAGAAAGCGCACAGCACAGAGAAGAAGCAGCCATGTTGAATGCTGGCTCTCTGTGACACAGCGCTTTCTGGATGGGACTTAGAGGAGAGTGGCAGCTCACAGCTGCTAAATTGCACAAGAGATGCTCTCTCTCCCACCAAGAGAAGCATTTGCTGACCCGGAGAGCACATGGAGCATCTCTGTGAGTGATCGAGGCTCAGCAAGCATCTCCACTGCAGCACTTTCTGGATAGGACTTCTTACATGTAAGCAGAACTATCCAGTCCGTTCCCAAACCAAGCTTCAGCCCTCCTGTGCCCATGCTTCTCCCCCCCAGCAGCCTTTCAGCTTAGTGCAGCAGGCCAAATAAATTGCTTCAGCCCCAGGGGGGCAGTAGTTTGAATCCAGAGCGGGGCAGTGGCATGCAGGCGGAGGTCCGGGGCAAGGCCAGAGCTTGGGAATGGTGTAATTCCCTACCCGGCCACTGTGGGCCGCAAGCAGGCAGAGGCTCCGTGGCAAGGCTGGAACTGGGAATGGCATGTCCCTGGGCCCCGACACAAGGTGAAGGGCGAGCGGGTGGCATGCTTGCCTTTGGTGAGCAGAGCAGGTGAGGTACAGAGGTTAGCTGAATGGTCTGGACTGCATGGTGAAGGGAAGATAATATATAGGGCAGAGTAGGGGGGGGGGGCTAGCCAGTGGTTGATTTTACCAGTTCTCTGAACTGCGCAAAATCAGAATAACCAGTTTTCCTGAACCAGTCCAAACCGGCTGAATCCCATCCCTGGAATTGACCAACCAGCTTGTCAAAGAGAGAGTGACTGGACATAGTCACTGTGGTGGCTTTCATGCCTAAGGCTGAAGTAGAACTCACAGTCTCCTGGTTTCTAGCTTTAACTACTAGACCAAAGTGCCTCTTGTTGCTTTGCCTTTGTAACAATTCTCATTACTCATTTCCCCCCTCAAACCATTTTATGGTATTACATGAGCAAAAGGATTAATACAGGAACTTTGTGAGAAGAGTAAATATTAGCAATGAACAAATTTGTTTGGGCTAATAAAGTTGAATTTACATTTTTAAAAAAAGAAAACTAGGTTTTGAGCATTTTCTCAGTTATTTTATAATTACAATTATGCAGTTTGTACTTTGCCATTCACACATTCCTTTGTGCCTTTTCTCAGATAAACATTTCATAAAAACAAATAGAGGAGAATAAATGCAGTCTTACTATATCAAATCTATGGGCTTTATGAAACAAAACAGCATTAAGCAAATAGAATGCAGTTTTGTGAGCAGCAAACAGGGATATATATAAAACAGTATAGATCAGCCTCCTTATAGCAAAAACTCATAGAATTAATTAAACTAGGCATATATGGAATTAACATTGGTTGCTAGGAAACTCTTCATTTAACAAGTTTGCAATCTTGCTATTACACATTTGCAATGGGCAAACTCATTTTCTCAGTGAGTTATGTATGGGTTTAGTTAACAGTTCAGTGGTGGGTTTCTACCGGATCGCACCGGATCGCGCGATCCGGTTGAAGAATGAACCCGGAAGTAATTTCCGGCCCCGCCCCCTTGGCGTTTTTTTGCATCGGGGCTGACTCCCCAGCGCCACTGCTGTTCCTTGTCTTCTGGCCGCGGCCCCACGCCGTGGAAAACATAGGCGCAATTACAGCCCGGAGCAGGAGCAAAGCCCCTTTCCCAACTGGCCTTTCCTCGCTTGGAGGGCTTTGGAGGGAAGCTTCTGCAGAAGCCCGGGTGAGTGACAACAAGTTCCCGCCGTTACGAAGTCTCGGAGGCTGTAATTTTCTGAGCTGTGTGCGCGCGCCTGTTTTCCACGGCGTGGAGCAGCGGCGAGATTCTGCGTGGCCGGCAATGACTCAGCATGCCATCCGGGAAGACGAGGAACGCGAGGGGGGACCGTTGATGGCCTCCGCAATCATCGCTCGCCTCGCAGAGCCTCGCTGCTGCTCCACGCCGTGGAAAACAGGCGCGCGCGCACAGCTCAGAAAATTACAGCCTCCGAGGCTCAGAACGCTTCGGAGGGAAGCTTCTGCATAAGCCCGGCCGAGTGACAACAAGTTCCCGCCGTTACGAAGTCTCGGAGGCTGTAATTTTCTGAGCTGTGCGCGCGCGCCTGTTTTCCACGGCGTGGAGCAGCAGCGAGGCTCTGCGAGGCGAGCGATGATTGTGGAGGCCGTCAACGGTCCCCCCTCACGTTCCTCGTCTTCCCGGATGGCATTTGGAGTGATTGCCGGCCACACAAACCTCGCTGCTGCTCCACGCCGTGGAAAACAGGCGGGCGCGCACAGCTCAGAAAATTACAGCCTCCGAGGCTTCGTAACGGTGGGAACTTGTTGTCACTCGGCCGGGCTTATGCAGAAGCTTCCCTCCAAAGCCCTCCAAGCGAGGAAAGGCCAGTTGGAAAAGGGGCTTTGCTCCTGCTCCGGGCTGGAGGCTTCCCTCCGAAGTCTTGGGATGTTCTGAGGAGCCCCCCAAGGAAAAACGCCGCTGCCAGGTAGTTAAAAGTACCTCTCTGATTCTGTCAGACTCTGTCAGTCTCTCTCTGATTCCCTCTCTCACTCCCTCTCTGTTCCTCTCTCTCTCTGTCTGTCTGTCTCACTCACACACACACACACACACTGTGGTCACCTTGTTGAGTGTTCCAATCACATTTGAAACACTCAACAACTGGCCTGCATTTATGGTATTTTGCAGCATTCTGCAGTCATAGGACCAAAATATATGGTTAAAAGCATATATTTTGGTCCTATGACTGCAGAATGCTGCAAAATACCATAAATGCAAGCCAGTTGTTGAGTGTTTCAAATGTGATTGGAACACTCAACAAGGTGACCACAGTGTGTGTGTGTGAGTGAGACAGACAGACAGAGAGAGAGAGGGAGTGAGGGAGGGAATCAGAGAGACTGACAGACACACACACACACACACACACAGAGACAGAGAGGGGGAGGGAAGGAGAGAAAGATAGAGAGACACACACAGAGTGAGTGATTAAGTGAATGAGTGAGAGACAGACACACCCACATACACAGAGTGACAGAGAGAGAGGAAGGGAGGGGAGAGAGGGAGAGACAGAGACAGACAGACACACACACACACAGAGTGAGTGAGAGACAGACTGACACACACACACAGAGTGACAGAGATGAGAGAGAGAGACAGACAGATAGACACCCAGAGAAAATGACAGAGGGAGACAGAGAGGGAGAGAGGGAGAGAGAGACAAAGAGCCAGAGAGAGAGAGAAAAAGAAAAAGAAAAAAAGAAAGTGGGAGAGAGAGAAGAAAGAAAGAAAGAAAAAGAACTTATGACCACAATTGAGCCCAAAATTTTGGTTGCTAAGCAAGAGCATCGTTAAGTGAGTTTCACCACATTTTCCAAGTTAGCCATGCCCACCTGGTCACATGACTGCCAAGCCACTCCCACCAGGTCACATGGCCGGCAAGCCACTCCCACAAAGGAGGCCACACCCACAGAGTAGGTTCCAAAAAAATTTGAAACCCACCACTGTAACAGTTCTAATGATAACATTGACTTGGGTAAGATCCACTGTAAAACTTTCCACAAGAAAAGATGAAGGGGACACATAATGGAAATTTCCCAACATTTGAAGGATTGTCATAGGGAGGAAGGTGTGGATTTATTCTCTATACCGTAGGACAAGACCCAGTCAGCAGGAGATCCAAACTTGAAATAAGGAGAAATTTCTTGACTGAGAGCTATTACAGCCTGCCTCCTGAAGTCAACGGTGCATCAGCATTCGTGGTTGAACAGCCATTTGTCTGGGACAATCTGAGTATTCCTGCCGAGATTGGACTAGAAAACTTTCCCTTCCAACCCTTTTATTCTGCATGTAAATCACTGTGATATTTGTGTTAAACCAACTGTTGCTGTGAGGCATGCATAGACAATCCATCTATGTAGGCTTCTATAGTTTCTTAGTCCCCAGGACTGACAAGGTTTGAGCAGTATATTTTTTCTTTCTTTTTTTTAAAGAATGGAATCAGTCATCCAGGAAGCAAATCTAAGGTAAAGGTAAAAGTTCCCCTTGCACATATTTGTGAGTTATTACCGACTCTAGGGGGCGGTGCTCATCTCCGTTTCAAAGCTGAAGAGCCAGCGCTGTCCCAAGACGTCTCCATAGTCACGTGGCCAGCATGATTAAATGCCGAAGGTGCACGGAACGCTGTTACCTTCCTACCAAAGATGGTCCTTATTTTTGTACTTGCATTTTTTATGTGCTTTTGAATTGCTAGTTTGGCAGAAGCTAGGACAAGTAATGGGAGATCATTCCATTAATCGGCACTAGGAATTCAAACCCTGAACTGCCAACCTTCTGATTGACAAGCTCAGCGTCTTAGCCACTGAGCCACCGCGTCCCTCTGAAGCCAAATCTATTCCCACTTTAAAAATCCTAAAGATCTGAAACCAAAATCAGTATTTAGTCATTTTGATAATGAATACTACTGGTAGTTTTTTGGGGTCATATTTTGAGGTGGGCAAATTAAATGTAAAAATGAAAATGGTTTATTCTTTTCCTCCCCTTTAACAGCAGTAAATAAGTGGCCTTGCTCCTTCCAACAATGCCATCCCATCTATGGATAAACCTTTGTGGGTTTTTGGAAAATCAGGAAATCCAATACAATTGTCAGCCCTTCAAGCATTATCCACACTTGTATGATTAATGTATAGCATATTGGGTGTATTTAAAACATAAGCAGAAAACACACACCAATTTTAAGTATGTGTGGAAAGATTCCAAAGCTCACATGTCTTTGTCATGTGGTAGTGTGGTTTTGAGATCAAGTTGCCTTTCCCACCAAGCCTATTAATTACCTCTGATGGATAAAACTGCACAGAAATGAAATTTTAAAATAATAATAATAAAACACTTGGTTTGCTAGTCAACCTTTTTATATCTAATAATAATAATACTTTATTTACAGTCACAGACCAAAACACGACCACTACAAAAGAGACACAGCAGCCAGTCACCAAAAGCCCAACTAAGGGAGGTTACAGTTCTCTCCTCTAATGGTCACAGCTCTCAAGAAAAACCTGGAAACCTGAGAGGTGATGTACGAGGAGACATCTCCAAGGCAATGCACAAACAAATCATAGCCATCAGGTCCAGAAGGGATGATTTCAGGAAGAGACAGTAACCTAGATCTGTCCGCGCTATACATAGGGCAAAATAGGAGGACATGCTCCGCTGTCTCAACCTCGGCTCTGTCACAAGGGCACAGCCGCTCATTAATCGAGAGTCTCTTGAAACGACCATCCAGAAGTGCTGAGGGCAAGACATCAACCTTTTTTAAAAGTGAAAGTTTTGCTAGGGATTATGGTACCATATATGGGCTGCTAGACAATCACCAGATGTGAAAATTTAGTATTTTCAGTATTTTTTTCCTAGCATCTAGAATTTTTCCTAGGTTTTACTGGTCCTAATCAAAAGAAGGTGTAGGTCTGGGCTGTCAAACTAGCGGCCTGCCAGCCGGATGCATCATAGCCAGGCCACACCCACCCTGGCTCCACAAAGGCAAAAACATCGTGATAGGTCATGATACGTCACATGACACGATCGAATTTGACATCCATGGTGCAGGTAATTTTTACTCCTTCTTTCTTTCTTTTATTTCCTGTCTGTCTCTCTTTGACTCCTGTCTAGTAAAATAAGCATTCTAAATAGTATGCCTAAATTGTAACTGGAATTTGAAAATATATAAAACTAGAGTCCTGCAAGTCTGAAGTACCCTTTACTTGGAAACTCACAAAAGCCACAATGATACAAAAATAATATTTTAAAAGTAATTAAAGCAACATTAAAGGAAAATTATGTTTAAAGTGAATGGCCTGAGAAATATTTCATTCAGAACAAGTTGGCGATTGCCTGGTGATTGCCCCAGTATTCTTCCAGTATATTATGTAGTTTTGGGTTTTCCTATGTGAACATTCACAAAAAAATGTGTCATAATGGCAGCACTTGGTCTCTATCACTGTCTATTTTTAAGGGTACTAAAGAAATCCAGCTAAATAGATTAATTCTGGTTATTTATTTTTTAAAGCTACTTTGCCGTTTTACATTTAATATAGTATTGCATAAAATATAGTATTTTGTTCACATTATATTGGCTGGTGCATAAAATTCCAGTAGATGTCACCATTTACCATATTTAATAAATATAGAATGTCAGCTTTGGGGAAGGAAAATAGAAGAAAGCTCTATAAAACTACTGTTATTTTTACTGACAATCAGGAATCATCAGTATCAACATCAGCACGAGTATCTTGTTTATCCCTTTTTTATTTGCATTTTGTTTTGCTCTTTTTTTCTTTTTTCTCTTCTTTTCAGAAATCATTTTAAATATTCTTGAGTGAAGTCCAGAATAGGATCTGACCTCTTGTTTTGCCTCCAGCTTGCAATACCACAGCAACTTTGAAAAGCCATTCAGTTTTCTAGACGAGAATGGAAGTTTGGAAGCTGGAAGGGTTAACTCTGACTTTTCTAGTGATAATTGATCTATTGATCGTGACATGAATTCAAATTTCACTTTAATACTAGTAGGATATGACAAGTTCTTTAGGAGGGGTTATTTTAAAGCGCAAACATTCATTTTCCAAGTAGATGTATAATTAAATCCTGTAAGTAGATGCTGTCAAGCTTTGACAACTTCCTGAACTGAAAGTGATTTTTCCCCCCAAGTATGATGCTACAAACCTGCCTTTGGCAAGATTTAATAAGATGAAAAAGTACAGAAATTCCAGCAAGTGAACTACTTTTCAATTAAGAACCAATCAATCTTAATGTATGTTAGCACTGAGACTTTCTTCTTCTGTTTTTGATGTCCTTACAATCTGCCAAAAGAATCAGCTGTCGTCATTGATGACGGTAAAGTCAGATTGTTTATGGTTGTTGAATATTTATAAGATTGAGAACCTACAGATGCTTCTCCCTTGTAAAGTATATCCAACAATTCCCAGGCACTTTCATGACCAGCATCTTCTCCAACCGTCCATCCCTCTCAGATTATTTCTGAAGCTCTATTCTATTCAGATTTATTTAGCTGCATGTTCATGTTGTTTATTGTTTAAAAAGCAGACACTATTTTATTATTAATCATTACTATTCCTTTTTCAAACATCTGCTATTTTCTGGACAGTTCTGGATAATGCATATTACTCTACTGTATCTTATTAGTCATTCTGCAAAATAGCTCAGACTGAGAGATAAATTATTAACCTGCATACTGAAAAAATTAGTTTTTCAACTGTGCAGATCCCTACAACATCATAAACCATATCCAGGCACAAAAGCAAAGGTTTCATGCCAAAATCTTTCCACTCTTGTCTTGCTCAAATACTGAATACTAAAAAAGAAATTATTTCATAATCTCTTCTCTATTAAACTGTAAAATTTTGCATCATAGAGCTGCCAGTTTAATCCCTAAGGAACCAGAGTTCTTAACCATGTAAAGGTAAGAGTCTCTGCGGATTTTATTCCGCTAATTGTTGCTGACTATAGGGGGCAGTGCTCATCTTCGTTTCAAGGCC
The DNA here is from genome assembly GCF_964273705.1 of Natrix helvetica. Lineage (NCBI taxonomy): Eukaryota > Metazoa > Chordata > Lepidosauria > Squamata > Natricidae > Natrix > Natrix helvetica. Next base: position 41,752,467 of record NC_138553.1, on the reverse strand, counting down.
ATTGAACCTGTGCTAACTGAAGACATTTCAGTCATCTGGCCAGCATGACATCACAGAGCGCTGTTACTTTCTCACCAAAGTGATACCTATTTATCTACTTGCATTTGCATGCTTTCAAACTGCTAGGTTGGGTGAGGATAGGAGCTCACCCCGTCACATGGTGCTTGGGTCTCAAACCTGGACTGCTGGCTTTCCAGCTGACAAGTCCAGTGTCTTAATTGCACAGCCACCACACTGTCCTTAAATACGTCCTCTTGCTTAAACCCTTTTGTTACTAATAATATAGGCCTATTAAGGTACTAGTCTCTTGTTGTTTTGAGGTATACATTTCATCCAGAAGCTTCACATTTCATCCAGAGAAACCACGATACTGATGGCTGATACTATTCTTTTTTATGCCTTTGCCTCCTGAAAGGGACAAGTCTGCCTTTAGCCTACAAGCTCCATATTTATGGCACTCATCACAGTATTTGTCAGGCACAATTTTGTCTGGTGCAATACTAAAGCTTGCAGGTTCTTTGTATTTTAAATTATTATCAGAGCAGTATAATCAGCTTCATGCAGGGTATTGATGTTTCCTCCTTCAGTTTTACAGTGCTGCTCATCTTCTTCCAATCCAGTTTTCCTTACTGTAGGTTGAATAAATAAGGAGAGAGTATACAGCATTGTTTCATTATTTTGCCAATCTGAAGTAAATCGGTTTCACCACATTCTGTCTGTATTGTGCCTTCCTGACCAGTAGATAGAAGTTTAGTATGAAAATAGAGACATTCTGGGATTCCCATTTTTAAAAGACATTCCACAACTTGACACAAACAATAAAACTAAAGGCTTTTTTAAATTCAATGAAGCACATACTGGTATTCTTTGATTTTCTCAATTATCCAGCATGCATTTGCAATCATAAATTTTGTTGTAAAGCCAGACTGAAAATCCAACATATCCGTTTTCGTGTAGGGCTGTAACATGTATTGGATGATCCAAAGAATTATCCCGCTAACATGTAGATTTAAGGATATTGTATAATAATCTGTTCTCTCTTTTTTGATATTGGATTTCAGATTTACTTCTTTCCATTGGCATATATCATTTTGGTGACATAACTTGATTCTTCTGTTGCTTCCTTCCTGAGATTTTTGACTTTCTTGGCTTCAGCTTCTTTTCTTGGCAATTTTCACTGTTTACTCATTCTTCTGTTTTTCCATCTTTGGCTGTCTCTCAATTCATCCTTAATAATTTTAAATTAATTTCACAGTTCCCTTCCTTCTCTATCTAATAAGGTTCCAGACTTCAAAGCAATTCCTGATGCTAGGGATAAATACATAGTATTAATTAATGGAAACTGATTAGCTTTCATTTTCTTTAGCTTAACCTGGAACTTGCATGTGAGCAATTCACAATCTGTTCCACAGTCAATTGACAGACAGACAGACAGACAGACAGACAGACAGACAGACAGACAGACAGACAGACAGACAGACTACAAAGAAGAGGAATGCAGAAAAAGGAAATAATCATCTATCAATAATGGCCAAATTTACCACCTAACCTAGTGTGGGGGAAAATGTATGAGTTAAGAAAAGCAAATCACTTTTCAAGTCACCATTCTTGATGAAAATAAAGCTGCCAGTTTATCCATCCAATATTTAGAGACAAAAATATTGGTTAAACAGTAAAAGGACAATGGGAGCTAAGAAAAACTTTGGGAAAAGTCCAAATGAAAATAACAGAGTAAATCAATGCATAGGTAGTAAAATTTATTCTTAAAGACATAGCCATTGGTATTTCAATATACTATTATGTTTGTGACGTCACCTTAACTATTTTCACCATTTCTGATTTCATTAAGCACACAATATGCTATTATATCTGATCCAATATTTTGCTGCTGTATCCAATCGTAAGCATTTTTAAATTAGTATAAAGATTATATCTATAAATATAAATGTATTGGATTGCACCCCACTACTTGTATGTATTTACTCTAATACCCTGGGTACTATAATAAAGTAGTTTGTGCTTCAACAGATGTATTTGTGTTATTAAAAGAACCCTAGTTGGAATTTTCTCCAATGCTAGCAGTTGTAGTTTGGAGATCACCAAAAGTCTTAATGTAGAAGTTCCTTTCCCACAATCTTCTACTTGAACCTTTTCAAGGGATGCCAGGAATTGAACCTGGGGCCTTTCAAGTGTATAGCATTTGCTATATTTCTGTACTATGGTGCTATTCATTTTCCACAAATAACATTGGAAAGGATCTGATGATGATCATAGTGTGAGGAAGGACAAATATGGGACACGTTGGTTTTTTTTCAAGTTATTTAATAATGTATCACTCTGTCCTCTATTAACTAACAAATCATTCAACGACTTGAATCCAGACATTAAATGACATTATTAGTTGCCCTTTCTAAACTTTGCATTGCTTTTTGTTGACCCTTGTATCTTAGAAGAAGGAGCAGATATTAAGATACAAGGGTCAACAGAAAGCAATGCAGAGTTTAGAAAGGACAACGAATAGTGTTATCCAATGAGGAGTTCCTTTATTGAAATGTGTACTCTCTTTCTCTATTAACTGTGGCAGACTCTTCTGTCAAACAGCAGTGCAGTTCCAGTTCAGTGATCTTCCTCTTTGAGGGCAAGCAGGAAACACCAGTAAGGCAGTTTCCAAACACAGGAGGCTGATAACCTCATTTTGATGTAAATGGAAAAATGCACATCACCAGCTAAAGAGTCTCTTAAAACCATTAAAGTTAGAGACTGAAATTATCTAACTGCCCAAATGGATATGAGAAGAAAAGAGGAGCTAAAATTGCTTGGCAATCTTATTTAAAATACCTGCTCTTCTCGGAAATGCGAAAGCTGCAAACCTTTTATTTGCAAGAAAGACACAAGACTGAAATGGTGAAAGCCAGGCATTTTCTAACTTTTTTGTAAATTAAACATGATAGTCCTGAGATTGGCAGTAGAGGCCTTGCAAGCACCATATGACTCCCACATGCATAATTTTACATTATATAATTTATGTAATTTTATATTATACACATATACACATCCATCCGCAAACATTTTTATATGGTTAAAAAGCTTAATTTTTTTAAAATGAGATATGAAGTTTTAGGAGAGAATGTCAAAATATTGTGAAAGTTAAAACAAGAATGTGTGGGAAATTGTGTAAAATTTTAAGAGTAAAATTGCTAAAATATAGTGAAATTTCTGCCTTAAAAAATGGTACATAGCTGTTGATTTTATAATAATCGCCTCAAATATCAGATTCTACACTACATTTTATGTATGTATGTATGTATGTATGTATATATATATATATATATATATATATATATATATATATATATATATATATATATATATATATATGTATATGTATAGTCTTCTGAACTTGAAGGAATTGGGCATTTTACTATATCCAGATAATGATAATTGAAATTGCTGGATTGGGATGGCTTTGGGTTATGCTTCAGCTGTCCCCCATATTCTTACTTTAAGAAACATAGTTACGAGAGGAGGAGCCAATGTCGCGATGAGACAACGTGCGATCTCAATGCTCTGAGAACGCCGTTGATACTTTTGCTGCTAGGTGGTCCAAGCGGACCTAAACCGTCCTGCAGATATGGTGAACAGGAAGAATACGTCTTGCTGATCTCAGGGACATCGCAAAGTCCCTGATCGATCCAAGAGAACTTCTTCAAACTGGCAACAAAAAGTCCAGCCATTAGGCTGACGAAGTCGGGGCGGCTCCAAAACGGAAGAATACGGAAAGAGAAAGTGTTTCCAGCTGGTGAGGAATTTTTACCGTTTTAAAAGAGACTGCCTATAAAAAACTTAAAACTAATTTAAATTGGAGAACAGAAGAAAAAAGCAGCGGAATTAAGTTTGGAATGGTTTTGGACAGTGGGTTATCTTACTTTTTAAATGCTATCTTATGTAAGCCGTTTAAAACGAATGGATTAAGTTTTCTTCTATTTTTTCTTTTATTATTCTTTGTAACCTATGGACTAAAATTCTCCTCTTTCATTACTGTGGGTGTTCTTCTAATTCATTCAAGAATCAGACTTTTTTAAAAACTTGAAATACAAAATACAAAAAAGATACAAAAAGAAACAAAGAAAATTGCAATGATAACACTGCTACTCGGAGGCTGGAGGTTTGTGTATTGTAAATGAAACACTCTTACTTTTCTCACTGATTATCCTGGCGTTGCACTCCAAGGTCTCACTGCTTGTTTATAGGGAGTGATAAGAAGAAAAGCATACAGATGTCCCTTTGAAGTATATCTTTAACCAGAGAAAAGTGAAAATAAAACATTATTGTGAATCTATGCTTAATCTTGTTAACCTTCCAAGCTAGAACAGCAGTGTTTGTTAGCTGGAAATAATGGCACAATTTCAACAGAAGAAAGAAACTTTAAGTCTGCAAAAGATATTCTCAGAAATACCGAAATTATTAAACACATATGAGAGGATAGAGAAGAAGTTGGAAGACTTAGAGCATCTAACAGCAAAATATGATGAAGAAATTGGAGGTGTTTATCAAGTGGAAAAAGTGGTGGTTAAAATCCTAAAAATCGAAGAGGAAAATGACTATAAAGAAATTAAATTTTCTGATATTTATGGTAATTGGTTGTCCCTGAAAATGGAAAGAGTGGAATATTGAAAGAAGAATTAAATGGAGGGGAACTCTACCCCAGATGGCAAGACACAGAAGAAGAAGAAACAAAAGAATTTATGGATTTAAAGAGAGAAAATTTATTAGCAATATCATTGATAACACTACCGACAATCAAAGATAAGCTGATTAAGGAAACAGAAGAAGGGCATCAAAATTACATGAGAGATTTTATAAGCAAGGAGTTGCTAAGAGGACTTCATACAAAGTTGATTAAGGAGATGATTGGAGGACTGACACCACAAATGGCAGAAGATATGAGACTGTTTTGCTACTGGAAAGATACAGGTTGATAGATGGAAGAGTATAATTTAAAACTAGTTAAACTTAGTGAAATTTAGTGACAATAGATATAGTTAAATAAATAATTGATAATGATAATAATGTATGCAATGTGTAGTGTTATGATAAGTAATAATTAGATATGAATATTGAATGGTACCCATTAAAGGAAGATTAGAAATCCTTTTGGATTATATATAAAGGTTAATAAAAAAGAACTAAGTTAGATACAGCTAAGTCTTGAGGGGAAAATGTTATGATGCAGGATATAATTAAATAAAGGAGGGAGAATGATAACAATGTGTATACAGGTATGGGTACAACATAAGAAACTGGATGTAAATTGTAAATAGTGATTTGGAAAGGAGGATTAGAAAACTTTGTTATTAAATATGGATGTTTAGCTAGAATAGGACATAAGGATTTATTGTTATTGGAGGATTTTAGAAATAGTAAATGAAATGCCAATTTGTGGTTATGTATTAAATCTTGGTATATTTTATGATGAAGGACGTTTAAACAATTATAGTCAAATGAAAATGGAGGTATGGTGATGGCAACATGTATAAATATCTGAGTTAAAATACTTGAGTTAATATGAATGATGTTTGATGACTGTGGAAGAAATGCACAAAAGCCTTTTTGTAACCAACTGATACACTTTCTACAGTATGTAAAGAAGGATGTGTTGTGTTTGTTTTGAAAAATAAAAATAAAAATAAAAAAAATATTGAAAAAAAAAGAAACATGGTTACATCCTCTGGTAATTAATTTCCATTCTTGTGATAAGGAAAGTGTACAGGGTTTGCTACTGGTTTGCTTTGCTTTGCGCTCGTGCCTACCACGTGTTGCTCACGCATGCGCAGTTGATTGTAAATTGTTCTATGCATGTGCAGAAACATGCTGGCAATGGCAGAAGGGACCGGGGAACCAGTTTGGGGGCATGGCCGGCCTGCGTCACTGCCGGTTCTGTGACCCAGGCCAAAGCACCACTACCAGTTTGGCCGAACCGGGCCCAACTGGGAGCAGCCCACCTCTGAAGATGTAAGACTACAGCACGCCTCTGTATTTCCTCTGTACAATTAGAATTATGAATACATGAAAAAAGACCAACATGTACAGCTTAATAAGAGTAAGGTTGAAAGTTCAGATGAAGCAAAATATCTACTAAATCTCTTTATAAAATGCACTGCCTAAATAGAGAAGACAGATGAATGGTAGGAGTGAAATAAGAACAATATACAAGTGGCATGGGGGTGGTTAATATCAATTTTGCCCTATATCATCAGAAATGTACTTTGGAATAACATGGACAGGAAAGGAGTATTTTGTTGTTGGCATCTTTTCAAACACAGTGTCCTTTTAAATTCTGTAGATTTGGCCACAGCAACCCGTAGCATTATTCTTATATGGAAAATTTATGAAGCATGGTATCTCTACATTAGGTTGGATTCAGAAGTAATAATGAATAGCTTCTGATAGTCTTAGTCTCCATGAATTAGCATACTTGACTTTCAATACCTTTAAATGTTGGCAGACATTTAAGTTTCATAGTTGGATGTTTCATAGTTAGAAGTTTCATAGTTGGGTTGGCAATGTACACCTGGGTCCTCATTTTCCCTTTTGGATGTAACTCCTTTTCCTGTAAGAATGTAATTCATGAACATGGCTCATGATGAAGTGTCTTCCTAAATGCCAGCATGTTTACGAGAGAGAGAGAGAGAGAGAGAGAGAGAGAGAGAGAGAGAGAGAGAGAGAGAGAGAGAGAGAGGGGAGAGGAAGAGAGAGACAGAGAGAGAGAGAGACAGAGAGAGAGAGAGAGACAGAGAGACAGAGAGACAGAGAGAGACAGAGACAGAGACAGAGACAGAGAGAGAGACAGAGAGGCCCACCATTCATCATTACTTCACAGACCTGGCTTCTTGGTCCCTGGAAATTAGGTCCTATACACCTACAGTGTTCTTTTAAATCAGGGGTGTCAAACTAACTTCGTCACAATGTCGTCCCATGACGTATCATGACTTTACTAAACCTCCTTTGCTAAACTGGGCATGGCCCAGTGCGTGGTACATCTGGTTCGCAGGCCGTGAGTTTGACAGCCCTGCTGTATGCTGCTTAAAATTTATATTCTCTGTACATGCTCAGTAAATGCTGTATTTTAATGCAAATTTGCACCTATTCTGACCAGAGTTGTTTCTGATTCAGTAGAGGATCTGTCATTTTGCACCTGCCATGAATCTTATAATTGAATCTTATAATCTTATTAATTCTTCCCACAGATGAGGTTTGTGTTTTGACCAGTTGTATATTTTTATCTCTTTTGTAGCTGAGTGTTCTGCATGCAACTGTTTTAAAGCAACAGAATCAATGTTTACAATTTTCCATTTTTTAAAAATAAGTATATTTACTGCTTGTGTTAGTGATATAACTCTAAAAGTAAGGAAATTAAACTGACACTGCGGGCATAGGAGGTAGAACAATAGAACTGTCAAATTCCTATCAATTTCATATACTGACGTTAAACTGGAGGATGTCCAATAACACCCTGGAAGTTAGGTAGTAGCACTAGTAATTTCTGAGCTATGCAAAAGCAATAAGTGGGGCCAAGGAATGTAAAACCAGAAATTTTGGGGAGAGAAGGGCTGAAACTTCCAATCTTTTTACCAAAGTGATCAGCCATTTCGCTGCTGGAAACATCTTGGTTTTAGTTGCCTACCCATCATATTTTGTTTCCTTCAAGTCTTTGGTGCTCTCTAATATTGGCTGTTTACAAGCAGACATTTCATTATCCAACTAGCTAACATCTTTAATGCTAGTGAGTGTGGCCTTTGTTTCTCATTTATATACAGTAATTTGCCCCGTGAATGCTGGTTGGGAGGATAGTTTTCTCTTTGGTAGTTCCTTGATTGGGATATCATTTTACACCTGATAGTTTTCCTTTTTGTCTAGCTGTTGGTTGCTGGAGATGGTATGTTCTGGCCTTTTTGTTTCCCTCTTAATTTATTGTATCTTTTGAATGGGGTGTAAATATTTCTTTGGCAATTTCAATGGCAGCCTCATTGGACCAGCCAGGTACTATGGGCTCAGAGGCTATTAAAATATAATGAGAAAGGTATGGATGCTACTTCAGTTAGTCAGGAATTCATGCCAATAGTATCCTTTTTACAAGCTCCAGGTTTGGGCCAAGAAAATCCTGTCTCAATTTATATTTTACATCTTCATTAGATTTTGCCTAAGAAGAAAATAGAGTTGACTAGAATACTGAATTTGATGTCTCCAAGACTCTAATTGGGGAGACACTAACCATGATTTACTTACTCTTCTTAGAAGGACTGTTAAAACCACCAATATACTTTACAGAACCCAATCTGTATGCTTGCATTATTATTGCAGCATTTCATCTAAAGGATTTTCCTCTTTTGTATCTAACCACCATATAAACATGTCCAAACTACATTTTTTTCTCTGTCCTTCTATGCATTATAACCTTGGTTCATCTGTCCTGCAAGCAAATTAGTAAAACAGGCTTGACTCATCCTCCACTGCATTAGCATTAAAGTAATTGTCTCTACCTTATTCTAGGGGTAGCCTCAAGGTATACAGAATCTGCTTGTCTGTGTCACCCATTATCTTACAGGGAGCCAGGTGATTTCAATAACAAAAGCAATAGAAGTAAAGTAAGTAAAATTGGCAACAGGAATAAAAAATTTCCTCTAACTCAAGGATAGTGAAAACTCCTTTTAGGGAAAATTCTGTGATTGTAGCCTTGTGAAGAAGTGTCTCAACTTCTCTTATTTCCCTTCTCTGGTATTGAAAGAAATGAATTGCTTGCTTGGTAACTCAAAAGCTAATTATTTGGTAACCCTTAAGTCATATGATAATAAAGTTATGACTTTAATGTGGACCTTGAATGTATTGTCCCTTTTTTCTGGTGATCAATATGGTTGTTGGAAGAAGCAAAATGTGATAAGCTACTTTGAACATTCTTTGGCCATGAATACACGGTGACATAACTATTAAGAAGACATCGGCTAAAGAGATTCCCATCTGCTCAATAGCCTCATCTGTATCTTGATGCCTGCATTTCTAGAGAGATGGAGAGCAGATGTGGCAAATGCTTTAATCATTTTATAAAGCAGAGATAAAATGCCATTGAGAAAAATAATGCTGGTAAATAATCAGCCTTCCAAAATCAACCTTAAGGCACCAGATTGGCAGGGCTCATATGACCCAGAGGTTAGTGAATCATTATCCTTTTCCTTTTATTGCTCTATTTATTGATTAAAATAAATGTATTTATGGTTTTGTCTCACACCTCTTAATCTTTGTCAAAGGTGCCAGAATTCTTCCATATAATGTGCTCAAGGAGAAATAGGATAATTAGTACAATCAGTAATGCCATTTAGAACAAAGTAATACTTTTCTGTTCCTTTGATTTATTGGCATTAAGGAATAAAAATACATATAGGTAGTCCTTGATTTACAACCATAATTAATCCTGGAATTATGGTTGAACCTCACGGTGGTCATTAAAAAGATCACCATGTGACTTTACCTGATTTTATGACCTTTGTTGCAGTGGTCATTAACTGAATGCAGCGATCATTAAATGAATCCATTATACCCAATGGAATTTTTTTAAACTGGAAACTGGAAGTAAAGGCTGGAAAGTAGAACAAAACACCAAAAGCTATTCACATGACTATGGGATGCTGCAAATGGCCATAAATGCAAGCTAGTTGCCTAGTAACCAAAATGCAATTGCATGATTGCAGAGTGAACATGTGGCTGTCAAAACTTCAAAATTGTAAGTACCTTTTTGGAGGTTTTGTTGTAACTTTGTTGAATGGCTGCTAAGCAACCTTAAGCAAGGATTACCTGTAGCATGATACGCACATGTGTATGTGTATGGAAAAGCTATTTTTGAGTATACAGATGAAATTTTTGAACAATCTTTTCTAATATCTTTATTGGTATTTGCTCACAAGAGTAAAGGATTTAATAATTATTAACTGATTAACTCAACAGAATTTTAGAATCATGAAACAGGAAGCAACTGAATATGCTAAGTTCACCAATCACCTAAAGGTGCACATATTTATCTATTTCAGGGGTGTCCAAACTTGGGAACTTTAAGACTTGTGGACTTCAACTCCCAGAATTCCCCAGCCAGCCATGCTGGCTGGGGAATTCTGGGAGTTGAAGTCCACAAGTCTTAAAGTTCCCAAGTTTGGACACCCCTGATCTATTTAATCCAGCCTTTGAAAAAGACAAGTCATTATATAACTCACTTACAAACACCTACAAAGTCATCTAGTACAGGTAACCACCTAATTTGGACCAGAATTATCATTAAGTAAAATGGTTAGGCAAAATATCACATGACTACACTACTTAACAACAGCAGTTCTTGTCCTATTTATGGTTTCAAATACTAATTCATACACAGTTGCTATATTAGTTCAAATTTATTCAAGCTCATAGAGATTACAACAGTCAAAGCATGCAATATAAACAGTCTCTGCCAGGGATGGGAAACCAAGAACAACATGTGTTAAAATAAGTTTTTCTATCAAGGAATTGCCAGACAAACAAGCTAATAAACAATAGCCCAACCAAGGAACCACCAAGAACAATTCTACCAACACTGATAGGGCAAGTCACTTGTATATGAACAGAGAGCAAACCCCACTTCCTTCTAGCATTGATGTTACCAAGTTTGGTAATGTAATGTCTGCAAGAAAGAAACCAAGTTCAGATAGTGCTAAGGGCTCCACAGTTTAACCCTGAGCTACAAATATTCTGTTAATTCCTTTATTTCATGTTTACTGAGACAAAACCTTGCCACACCTTGCCAACACTCTGTATAACTAACTGGTGAATGCTGATAGGAAATTAGTAAGGGTTGCTTCCTGCATATCAATGATTCTAGCGTGACGTTTCTCTTACTCCTCCACTCTCAGATTCCACCACAGACTCTGAAAGATGTTTGCCTGAACAACAAGTAGCTTTTTAACAGGAGGGTGCAGAAGAATAGTTCAAAAACAGACCAAATTTCTGAAAGCTAGATCAGCATTGTCAGTCAGTCAAGTGGTCAGAATTTCGCAGGCAAAATCCACATGATTGTTTCCAGCAAAGGAACATGGGTCAGGGCTACCTCTTAAATCAGGCTGCTATATCATCTGTCACTAATCAAGAGATTTATTCCTTTGCTTGGCAAGAAGCCTTATGAAATATCTCTACTCTGCTTTTTTTGTCTTTTAGCAGGATGTGGGGGCTGGAGATCTTACATCATTCTTATCTGACTGTTCCAGCTGTACAGGTGGTGCCTGTTTTTGATCATCCTCACATAGTATTTAGCTTTGTGTCTCCTTAGGCTGACATGCCACAGGTTCTGTACGAGTCTCTTCTTTAAATTCAAGTCAGCACTGAGCTGGCCCATAACAGTTCTAAATAGTCCTGGTTACAGTTGTTAGGCAGAACCTGGCCATTATTATGAAAGGACTTCACATTTATGCTCCCCTCCTGTACTTGCCTTTGCTTCATCTCCCTCCATCTCTCCCTTTTGGCTGACCTACCTCTGTCATCCTCCCCACCCCAGCTTGTCTTCATGAACATCTTTCTCCTGTTGTCCCAAATATGCTTTTTCAAGTCAACTGGACTTTCTGGTTTTCTTTGAAGTGGTTTCACTTCTCATCCAAAAAGCTTATTCAGCTCTCTTTTTTCAGAGCACCTTTGGGACAACCATGACCTGAATGACTGAGAATCTCTATAGACACTTTCTCCTGTTGATAAAAAGGCTCATTTGAGGCAGCTGTTGGCTCTTTGTGAGGCACTAGCATCACCTCTCTGAAACCTCACAAGGGCCTCACAAAAGGCCAGCAGCTGCTTCAGCCAGCCATGCCTCAGCAGCAGCAGGAGGAAGAAATCAGTGATGGTCAGTTGGGGACAGTTGAGGGGGACAGAATTAGGTGGTGGCAGAAGTGTGCAGGATTATCAAAATTTGGAGGGAAATAGGGGGCTGGGAGGAGCAAAACATGTAGTCTGAATTTTATCAAATAGCAATCATCAATTGTTATCCTAATGTCACCCTAATCCTAGAAAAGGGTTTTAGAAAAGAGATGGATAACACACATCTCATGAGCTCCATGTAATTCCCAGCCCCATTTTTGTGTCACCTGAAATCCTCCAAAACTGTGCTGGTGAAATTTATGATTAGATAATTACTAATTTTCACTAGCATTTTATATGGATTCCCTTTTAAACAAAATCCCCATCATAGTCTCCAAAATGAACATTTTGTCCTTAGCATCTCACTGTTATACCTCTTATGGACTTTGAAGCCCCCCCCCTCCTTAAACACCCCTCCCCCAATCCTGATGAATCCTAGCTGAAAGGAAAAAAATTCATGCCTGTTTTGGGATATGATTAAAAGCTCTTTCTTCCATAGCTTCAAAATACCACAGCATTCATATCCTCATGACTGTCAAGCTAACATCCTTCATACAGAAGAGAATAGATTCCATTTCTCTTAGAATGAAAGACGACTTAAACTTGCAGTTACAGTTTTGAAACATTTATAACCCGATCTATTATTTTTTAATGTGGTTTGCCAGTTTATCAAACTCTTCCCCACAATTTCATTGAAGGCCTTTTGTTTTCTCATAAATTACTAGAAAATGACATCAACTTTATATCTGTAGAGATTCTCAGTCATGGTTGTCCCAAAGGTGTTTTTTCAGGAGGCAACTGGAAGTTCTTGTTTTTCTTTGAAAATGTTTCACTTCTCATCTGAAAAGCTTCTTGGATGAGAAGCAAAACATCTTCAAAGAAAAACAAGAAAGTCCAGTTGCCTCTTGAAAAAGCACCTTTGGGAAAATCAGCTTTATGTTATTTTTTTTTTAAAGTATTTGGAACCTTGTTTCCCAAATTTATTATTAGGTTGCCAAGGTTTGTGTAATATGCCAGAGAAACAAATATGGTAACCATTATAATTTCAGCACACTTGATCATTAATTCTAAAATACCATACCATAAAACTAAGAAAAGAAGAGGGTTACTGAGATCTGTCAGTGAATGAGCCACTATATTTACCTCATGTTGGCAAAGTAGAAATGAAGAAAGAACATAGGTTTTGCTTTTCCCCCTTTTCCCCAGCCAACTCTCTCCTGCTTTTTTCCCTTCAATCCCCTCCCACTGGCTTCAATAGGATATAATTAAATGATACCAAGTCCCTCTTCTTTACCAGCAGTAACCAATCTTTAGTTTTCTGCTCTGTGGATTTCAAAGTTTGATCTCTGCCTCCATATGAGAATATTTTCCCTCTGTTTTCAGAGACAATGATATACCATTATTTATGATACCCCATCCAGAATCCCCATCTAGAATCATACATTCGTCCTATTTCTTAAACCATATGAAAATATAGTCTTTAGATATCTGGAGGGCTCGTTTGGAAAATCCTTCTCAAGTGATATGAGTGATAAGTTTCTGGATGAAGAGAAAATAATTACACTATATTACAGTGCAATCTAAATAACACTGTTGTTAATTCAGCGACACTATTATGATCTTAAAGCCATCATGTTTCTACTCTAGATAGATTCATCATAGACCCATGAGGTTTGACATCTCTACTGTATTAGCTGCAATGTACAAGCTCCTAGATAGACTCCTACTGTATCCCGATTTTTATAGCTTGTGTTCGTTACAAAAACAATCCTGATATTTAATTGTCTGCCTGATTTAATTTCTAAAATTGTCAACCCTTGCTTTTCTGTATCTCATGGTTCTACTGCATGAAATCATTAACTAACACAGCTTGAATCTCCTTCTTCTCGCTTGAAATTATATTCCCTGATAAAATGTGAGAAATTAAAATATTTATGTCATTTCTTTATATTCCCTAATGATTTCTCTTGTCATACCTGTGTTCTGTCTTTTGGGAAGCTGTGAACATTTTTCAATTGTAGTCTTAAGTTCCTAATATTGTCCCAAAATGATGTATTCATTGATTTGGTAAAATATACTTACTTATTCTCCTAGTTCTTGTCCCAGACCAGAAGTTCGTTACCTGTAGTTTAGAAGGACTGTTTGTTTGAACTTGGCTAACAATTTAGTGATTTATTTTGCGATGTTATAATTGAAGATGATAAAGATGTAGAAGGGCATGTACATATATGTATATATGGAGAAAATTCTCATTAGAGATTATGCATGTCTTGGATAATTGTTTCTTTTCTTTCCTGAAAACTCTTACACTTTTCTACTTTTCTGTTTTGTGCCTTACTTCTTAATGCATGAGAGAGAATTGTAAATTAAACTTCAAGACTAATTTATTATGAGATATTTAACAATTATCCAGTACAATATGTATCCCTTTTAGACAAAAAACACTCTTCTTTCTTTCCCCTGATACAGCCTATTGCAATAAATTTATTAATTTGCCACCTCATTTACTGGGATTACACAAGAACTATATCATACTCCATATGATGAACTGTCATCAGGAGCAGCTTTTTAATGGCAGACATTCATGTAAATAGCCTAGAAAAAGTCATTGAATTGATTCACTTCCTCATTGTTTGGGCTTAAATGATATTGTTTCCCTAAATTAAAGAAGAACGACAGGAAAAACATGAAGCACATTGGCATCATCCCTATTTTGATAAGCATCTAGACCAGGGGTGTCAAACTTGATTTCATTGAGGGCCGTATCAGGTTGTGTTTGACCTTGTGGGGGCTGGGGGGAATGGCCAGGGTGGATGTGGCCAGCTTGACATCTCACTCATGTTGGGGACACCTGTGGTGGCCAAGTACTAATGCTGAACTTCTGTCAGACCCTCCTTCCTTCCTTCCTTCCTTCCTTCCTTCCTTCCTTCCTTCCTTCCTTCCTTCCCTCCCTCCCTCCCTCCCTCCCTCTTCACTCTTTCTTCTTCCTTCCCCTCTTTTGTTATTTTTTGTTCCTTGCTCTCTTCCTATCTTTCCTTCTTATTTCTTTTCCCTTTCTCCTTTCCTGTCCTTTCTTGGATGCTCAAACGCAAAAGGGGAAACATTTCTCCTTTTGCTGTTTTGCTTTTAGTTTGTTTTGCTGGCCCTCTGAATGTGAAAACACCCCCCCCTTTCCAGCTCCATTTTCATTGGCAGAGAGTGGCAGGAGGCTGTCGCGGACTAAAAAAGAGACTTGGAGGCCGTGCAGCCCATTTTCGGTGGCAGAGTTATTGTATGTTGACTAGTATTGTTTTTCCATACAAGTTTGCATATAGCAGTATACCAAAGAGATAGCAATGACAACAATCACATCTGCTATATCCATATGGAAAAAATATTATTCATTAATATTCCTTTTGTTGTCTGTCAGTGTTTCATTTTATTAACCTATTCTTTATAAAATTAGGTAATTTATACATTTGAGAAATTTGACTGCAAAGATTGTACATATTTTTCTTGTATACATTTGGTATGCATTTTTCTTAGCAGGCACACTTTTCTGAAGTTATTTTTCTAAAGGAAAATAGCTTTTTTGCATTATTTTTATAATAGATTTCCTTTGCTATATGAATTTTTGTACTGTTACAGAATTCTGAGAAATCTGACATTGAATTTCTCATTTATCATATGACCGAATGAAATTAATGCAACTAATCATGTAGAAGATTTCTCTTGATAATTTTTATAAAACCAATCTGGAACTCAATATTAAATAGTATGAATATATAAACAAACTGGAATTGTTGAAATCTTTGTAGTAGTTATTTTTTTTTGACTTGATTAATCCTAAGTATAGCATTTTCTGCTCTTTTGTCACTTCGGGATTTCCAGAAATATATAAAATATAAGCGTTATTGTGATATGGGACAGATTGTCACACCAAGTCTCTGATGTGTTTCTGTACACAGCATCACAGCCACATTAAAACTGTTTTCACAGTGTCCTGAGACTGAACTTTGACAGTGACGTAGAGGGGTTACTTTTAGCATCCAAAGAGAACATTCAAGTTATTTAGTGTATGAGAGATTTCAATAGTTTCCTGACCAGCATGATGGAATGGGAATGATCGAGGCTACTAGAGCTCAATATTTTATACCGAGTGTGATGAAGTGTAAAACTGTGATTAATGGGGCAATCACATTCTTTTAGCTTCTCATGGGGATGTTGAGCTGCTGGTTTGCTGTATTAACCTTTTATGCAGTAAAGTTATGTTAACTTCCTGCACTGCTTTTGCTATAATTTACATTGATAGGAAACTTACTGGAGTATATTCTTGCAGTAACCTTGTCACTATTTCCCTTCCTTTCCCTCACCCAAAATACCAAGGCAGATTTGTTCCACATATGAAGGGTTCTATTGGGGCCCCAGATTCCTATGGACCTTAAGTCCACCTTCAGATTCTTTCTGCTACAGAGACACTAATAACATATTAGAGCAGTGATTCACAAAGTTGGTAACTTAAAGAAGTGTTTTGTTACCTTACATCTGGTAAACTTGCAAGATTTGTTTCTCTCGCCATGTACACGTATACACCCAAACTAGATTATGTTGTTTTTCCGTGTCACATAATGTATGTGGGTATATGCATATGTATGTATGTATGTATGCATGTATGTATGTATGTATGTATGTTTGTATGTATGTATTTATCTTGTCATATTTATATAGTGTATATTAGAGGTGGAGGCCCTTTGAGATCTGTATGCAACGAAATTTCATTTTAATGTATGCCAATTAGTGTACATTCAAAGTCACAATAAAGTTATTCTAAGTCTAAGTGAACTTCCAGAATTCCCCAACTAGTAGACAGTAAAGAGAGAACTGTAGATAAGACCGCACATCATGCTAAGTTAAAATGTGGCATGCTTGGAATTGATTTAATATGCTGAGTGTGGTGGGATATGCAACACCTGTATTGTGACATGCCCCATGAATCTGGTAAGTAGCTACAAGGTAGCACTCTTATGTTATAAATGTATATACTATAGCTCGGCCTTTAACACCATCTTACCAGACATTCTCATTGAAAAGTTGACTGACCTGCATTTCCCTCCCCTCACTTGTGAATGGATCAAAGACT
This sequence comes from Natrix helvetica, assembly GCF_964273705.1. Taxonomy (NCBI): domain Eukaryota; kingdom Metazoa; phylum Chordata; class Lepidosauria; order Squamata; family Natricidae; genus Natrix; species Natrix helvetica. Next base: position 41,735,429 of record NC_138553.1, on the reverse strand, counting down.
TCCTGACGGATCGTCCACAAACAGTAAGAGTTGGGTCCTTTACATCTTCCATGCTGAAGCTCAGCACAGGCTCCCCTCAGGGCTGTATGCTCAGCCCATACCTGTACTTGTTGTATACATATGACTGCATATCCTCTGATCCATCCAACATCATAATAAAGTTTGAAAACGACACAACGGTGCTGGGTCTCATAACTGGAGAGGACGAATCAGCATACAGGAAAGAAGTCCAGAAGGTATCCTCATGGTGCTCAAGAAACAATTTACAACTAAATACTAGTAAGACAAAGGAGATGGTGCTAGATTTCCGGAAGCACAGAGAGGAGCCTGCCCCATTGCATATCAAGGGGGGCTGTGAGGAGAGGGTTTCCTCTTTTAAATTCTTGGGAGTGCTTATTAGTGAATATCTCACCTGGAAAAACAACACATCTCTGGTGATTGGAAAGGCCCAACAGAGACTTCATTTCCTTAGAGTCCTGCGAAAAAATTAGGTGAAACAACGGTTGATGACCTATTTCTATCGGTCCACCATAGAAAGTGTCCTCACATATTGTATTATAGTATGGTATGCTGGTTTAACAGCTGCGGACAGGAAGGCACTATAGAGAGTGACCAATTCGGCACAAGAAACCATTGGTTGCCCTCTGACACAACTGGATGACATCTCCAGATCTCACTGCTTTAGCAAGAGTAAGGAAGATACTCAGAGATGGTTCACACCCTGGTCAGTGTCTCTTCGCACTTCTACCATCAGGCAGAAGACATCAAAGTATAGCCAGCCGAACAAACGGGTTTAAAGATAGTTTCTATTCTTGGGCTGTCAGACTTTTAAATACAACCACAATCCCTCCATGCACACACTAGTTTTTTTTCTTTTTCTTTCTTTTTTCATTTCTGCTATAATTTTGCACCAGTGACGTTAAAACCAATTTCGTTGTATTTAAGTACAATGACAATAAAGATCATACTTATACTTATATAAACAAAGAGAGAAGGAGTGGAATATTCCATTTTCTTTCTTGGGATTTCACATTTCCTGAAACATTTTGGAGGCCATTGTTTTCCCTCTTTTTCTACCAAACTATTATGCTTATTAGAGTTAGCTTTTACTAAGTAAAAGTGTTGTTTAAAAGTTACAAACTTGACCTGTTAACCATGTCACAGTGTGATGAAGTTCTTTTTGAACCAGAGATGTATTTTGGTTTGAAAGAGTGACAATTGACACAAACAAGACAGTGGAGGGTTTTTTTAAACACTGTTTTTACTATTTTCTGTGAAGCCATTTGTAATAATTATTTATAATAGGAATACAGGGAGTCCTTAGCTTATGACCACAACTGAGCCTCAAATTTCTGGTGCTAAGTGAGACAGTTGTTTAGTGAGTTTTGCCCCATTTTACAACCTTTCTTGCCTCAGTTGTTAAATGAATCACTGCAGTTAGTAACATATTAAGTGAATCTGGATTTTGACTATGCTTGTCAGAAGGTCGCAAAAGATGATCACCTGACACAGGAGACTTCAACTGTCATAAATATGAAACAGTTGCCAAACATCTGAATTTTGATCATGTGATCATGAGGATGCTGCAACAGTCATAAGTGTGAACAATGGTCATAAATCACTTTTGTCAGAGCTGTTATAATTTTAAAATGGTCAATAAATGAACTGTTGTATGATAAGTGCCAGGGGTGGGTTTCAAAACTTTTTAGTACCTGTTTTGTGGGTGTGGCTTGGCAGTCATGTGACTGGGTGGGTGTGGCCAGCTTGATGTCACTCACCAGGAGATGTCATGGATTGGGTAAAATTTGGTGAAGCTCACTTAACAATGTTCTGCTTAGCAACCAAAATTTTGGGCTCAATTGTAGTCATAAGTCAAGGACTATCTCTACCTTCCTCTGCATGGCAGTCTCCTTCTCCTTTCTGGCAATTTTCCTCTCTGTTAGAGGCACCAAAATAATCCAGACAATATAAGGTTTCCTGCTGCAGCAGTGGGTTGGACTAGGTGACCTCTGAGTAGCTTTTTAGCTCTAAATTGCTGTGCTGTTTTTCCTTCCTTCCTTCCTTCCTTTCTCCCTTCTTTCCTTTCTCCCTTCTCTCTGTGGGAAGCAACACCCCCCCTTAACTGCTGAATGTCACTTTGCAGCAGCTTTTCAATTTAAAGCATGAATCCAAAGTTTGCAGCTTTAAGACTTGTGGACTTCAACCCCCAGAATTGCACAGCCAGGCATGCTCAGTTCTGATTTAAAGCGACAGCATTTGTTTTTCTCCTTTGCTGAATAACCCGGTGAAAAGTGAGTTTCCTTCCTTCTTTCTCTCTCCCCCCCTCCCCTCCCCCCTCTTATTTTTAAAGCTTTTTTCCCCTTGCCTGAACTTTTTTAAAAAAGCTTCTGACAGGAGAACAGGTTCAGGGGCATGGCTAAGCCACCATTTTTGCTACTGGTCCCATCCGGTACGCCAGATTTTCACTACCTTGTCTGGCATACTGGCCCGTATAGGGAGGAAGCCACCTCTGGTGAGGGCTACCTATATATAACAATCCCAGTGTCAGGTTTCCTCCTATTTCTTCCTTCCAAAGACCTCCCCCCTCTAGTTCTCCTGCTTCCTTCTCCTTTTCTAGGCTCATCAAAAGAGAATGAAAAGAAAGCAATAGTAGGCTTGACTTGCTGTTAGATCTGCTCAGCCAAAGACCAATTGCTTTTCCATTGGAGAAAGAATATTTGTCATGGTCTTCTGCCCAGTCCTTCCTCAGAGACCAGGACTTTGTCAATGAGCAACAACCCCCTCCTTCCTCCAACCCTCTGATTTCTGAGTGAAAATGCACCCTGAAAATGCCAGCTGGCTCCCTTCTTCCCATCTTGGATTAAGGGTAAAAATAAACAACATCTGGATTTTCACTTCCTGTCTCTCAGGTCAGCTCCCCCCCCCCAATGTAATACACACTCATGCAACTCCACTCATCAACTTTTCTCTCCAGCCATTCCATTTTGCAGTCTTTTTGTCCCTTTTCCTTCTTGCCTTTCTCTCTTTCTCTTTCTCCACTTTTGGGTCAGTCCAGCACAGAGGTGATATTCAGCAGATTCTGACCAGCTCTAAAGAACGGGTAGCAGAAATTTTGAGTACTTCGGAAAACCTGTAAGTACCAACTCTGACTGGCCCCGCCCCCATCTATTCTCTGCCTCCCGAGTCCCAGCTGATTGGGAGAAAATGAGGATTTTTCAGTAACCTTCCCTTGGAGTGAGGAGGGAATGGAGATTTTACAGTATCTTTCCCCTGCCATGCCCACAAAGCCATACCACACCCACCAAGCCACGCCGGCAGAACCGATAGTAAAAATTTTTGAAACACACCACTGGCCCAGCGGCATCTCCCCTATAACTGAGGAGATGGGTCTAGTCCCCAGGGACCTCTAGTCCTCAACACCTACAATATTAGGCTGGACCAATGGAATTGCTGTCCTGGCATCTCCCCAAAGTATGCCCGCACAACAGCCTCCATGCCAGGCCCCTAAAAATCCATATGTGACAGACAGCTGCATAAAAAACTCTACACAGCAAATAATCTGAGCCCAATCACTGTAATCTGAAAATCATGGTTTATGCTTTAGTATATTGTGGATTATTTAATCAAGGATGAATATAAGCAAATCACAGGCACAAGGGGAGTTGGTTTTAAGTTAATATGATATATCCTAAATTTCCTTTAGCCAATTACAATCAGTCTAAAGATGAAAGAGACAAAAATCCTTTAAATCAGTTTCTTTTTTGAACAAACATCTAAAACATTTCCAAGCGTTAAATGATTTCTGTACTTGAATTTATAAATATAAGTCTTCTTTGCTTGATTCATTAGCTATCATTTGCATCTTTTGCAGAGTAGGTGTTGGATTTAAAAACATTAGGACTGGTTTAAAAATTATTTAATTATAACTAGATTATTCTTGGCTCCAGAAGTGGGTATCTGATCAATTATTGCAAGCACATAACATATTGCAGTTGGTATTTTTAAAAATCACACAAGCAAAATTATGATGATACTGATATCAGAGAATAAAAAATCATATATTATTATTATATGACAGAGGCCAAAGTTAGGATTCCTAGGATGTAATAACACTGTAAAGAAAATATTACATTTTATTACTTTTCAAGGTAGAACAAACAAGTATTTTTAATTTTACAATATGTTTGCTGTCAAGATCAAATATAAAGCACAGTTGTCTATGATATTTTATTACATTTATATATAACATTTTATATATATCAAATGCTGGTTTCTTTTTTTAAAAACTAAGAAATTTCAGGAAATACTGATTTTTTTTTCTTCTGCTCATGGGAGGAAATCAATGTGCATTTGAACAAGCCAAAATAATGCACGGATAAAGGAAACTGAAATTTAAAAATGGTAATACCATCAGAAATTTTAAAAAATGAAAAGAGAGTAGCACATCTATACAGTTTATCACTGGTGGATATAGTTTAGATTTTGTAGAATTTAATTGCATACTTAAACTCTAGAAATAATTAAATATATGTAGAGACAATTATACGAAAGAAATGATATGATTTGACACATATTAAAATCATTGTCTCATCACTAAATAGCTATTCTGGTACAAAAAATATATTCAAAAATTCACATTAAATTGGAAGAAAAAGATATAACTTTGTTGTAATAGCATGTCAAGAGAGCTAGTTTGGTGGGGTTAATATAACACTACAAACTGGGAGATCATGAGCTCTAGTCCTTGGGCACAGTCAGGTGGCTGATCTTGAGCTAATCATTCTTTATCAGCTCAAAGAAGTATGAAATGGCAAACCATTTCTAAAATACCTTGTCTAGAAAACTACATAGACTTGTTCAGGCACTCAACAGAAATTTTAATTTAATTTAATTTAATTAGCACTTCTAGACCGCCCCCTCTCCCAAAAGGGACTCGGGGCGGTGTACAGTCCATATCAAAAACATCATACATAATAACAATTAAAAATTATTAAATGGATAAATACATAAATAAGAGGAGGATAAAATAGACAGAACTGTAATTGCTAAGTAAATAATTTAAAATATACAAAGTTTAAAACCCCAGTGTCTTATAAAATTAAGTCCCCTAAAAAACCAGTAGGAAATATATATGCCAGGAGGTAGACGTTAAGAATTATGCCAGACCAGCCAGTCGGAACAGGTGAGTCTTCAGTTTCTGCCAGAAGGAGCGGAAGTCAGTGGTGGTTCTAATGTCGGGGGGGAGGTCATTCCAGAGGGTTGGGCCCATCACAGAGAAGGCCCTACTCCTTGGTGTCACCCGTTGGCATTGCCTAGTGGACGGCACCAGGAGAAGCCCCTCCCTGTGAGAGCGAATTGGCCGCAGGGATGTATGTGGGAGGATGCGATCCCGCAGGTAACTAGGCCCTATGCCATGGAGCGCTTTAAAGATGGTGGTCAAAACCTTGAAACGCACCCGAAAGACCACAGGTAGCCAGTGCAGCTCACGCAGGAGCGGTGTTACGTGGGAGTACCTAGTACTCCCCATGACTGCCCGCGCGGCTGCGTTCTGGACTAGCTGCAGTCTTCGTGCGCGTCCCAAGGGAAGCCCCATGTAGAGAGCATTACAGTAGTCCAGGCGAGACGTCACCAGTGCATGAGTGACCGTGCGTAGGGCATCCCGGTCCAGAAGGGGGCGCAATTGGCGCAACAGGCGAACCTGGTGGAACGCCCCCCTAGCCACGGCTGCCACATGGTCGTCCATTGACAGCCGGGCATCAAGGAGGACGCCCAAATTGTGCGCCCGTTCCACAGGGGGCAGTTGTTCGCCCCCTATGGCCAGCATTGGAATCAGCTGACTGAACCGAGGTGCCGGTAGCCACAGCCACTCAGTCTTGGAGGGGTTGAGTTTGAGTCTGTTGTCCCCCATCCAGACCCCGACGGCTTCCAAACACCGGGACATCACTTCGACAGCCTCGCTGGGGTGATTTGGGGTTGAAACGTACAGCTGAGTATCATCAGCGTACAGATGGTATTCAACCCCAAAACCACGGATGATCTCTCCCAGCGGCTTCACATATGTGTTGAACAGGAGGGGCGAGAGGACCGACCCCTGTGGCACCCCACAAGTGAGTGACCTCAGGGTCGACCTCTGCCCCCCCGTCAACACACATTGCGACCGGTCGGAGAGGTAGGAGCCGAACCACCGTAAAACGGTGCCTCCGACTCCCATCCCCTCCAGCCGGCGCAATAGGATACCATGGTCGATGGTATCAAAAGCCGCTGAGAGGTCTAATAGGACCAGGATAGAGGAACAACCTCTATCTCTGGCCCTCCAGAGATCATCAACCAGCGCGACCAAGGCTGTCTCTGTGCTGTGCCCGGGTCGGAAGCCGGACTGTCTAGTGCCTTTAGATTGACCTAAAGGCACTAGACAGGACAGGACAGAACAAGACAAGAAAGGTAGGGAAAGAAAGCCTTGATTTGTAATAATAATTATTTACATTATTACATGACCTCTTTTAATTATTCAATAATTTAATTGTAATTTTCATATTCTTCTTCTTTTATTAGATATATTGTTAGATATGTTTTATAATATTCTCTCCTAAACCTTAACTATCGATCCTAAAATTACAAGGTCAAAGGCAGTGATGGGATTCAATTTTTTTTACGAGTTCTGTTGGCGTGGTTTGGTGGGTGTGGCTTAGCTTGGTTGGTGTGGCTTGGTGGGCATGGCAGGGTAAGGATACTGTAAAATCTCCATTCCCACCCCACTCCAGAGGAACGTTACTTCAAAATCCCCATTTCCTCCAGATCACCTGGGACTCAAGAGGCAGAGAATAGATGGGGGTGGGGCCAGTCAGAGGTGGTATTTACTGGTTCTCTGAACTACTCAAAAATTCTGCTACCGGTTCTCCAGAACTGGTCAGAACCTGCTGAATACCACCTCTGGTCAAAGGCCATTTCAGGCAGTACGTTAAGCTTTTATGACACATTGTGATTGCACAAGAAACTATTGCATGAAAATGACTATGAGCCAGACAGGGAAGCCTCTTTGGGGAAAAAAAAACCCTTTTAAATGAAATAGAGTTTATTTCTCGTCTGAAAAACATTTATTTTTTACATTTTCTTTGTTCCAAATGTTTGCACTGAAACTGCTCTTCATAAAAGCATAAGAATAGGTTTCTAGGCTCTGAGATATTATGCCTACAAACTGAATTCTGCTATAAAGGTGCCTTCTTGCCTTGAAATAATAATTAAAAAGAAACATTGCTGCTAAAAACTGGGCACACGTTTTTACACATATCTACTTATTTGTAGATATGACATGCCTTTTGGTTTATTGGCAGAAAAGTCAGAAATTTAAATCACAGCAGAAATTGCTATACATGCTAGCTATAGGTCTGGTATCTTCATTCTTGTTAAGATACATGAAATATTAGTATGCATGAATCTTGTTTGGATGAGTGTTTGAAAAGCTGAACAGGAAACTCTCCCTTTATTTAGAATTGAATACATTCATGTGAAAAGTATTCACCTGGATTACTTATGTAGCCTTGATCAGAACTCTGTAGAAGTAACAAGATAACACAGAAACACAAATTGACCTAAAATACCAAGAATTTCTCATATGATACCCTATGGAGTTGCTAATAATAGAAGCAAAATAGAAAGATGGTTATCTCATTATTTTTATTTCTTTCACTGACCGAGTAGAAATATTTTCCATTCATTGAATATCTATAGCTAACCAAGCATAGTGTCTTCTATTGTCTTGGAAGCAGTGATGGGTTCCAGATCCCGTTGCAACCAGTACGGTTGTAATGGGGCCCAGCGTCCACCACATGAATGCATGCAGCGCACCTGTATATGTGTGCAGTGCATGCATGCATCCTTAGCTCTTGCGATGCCTCCACGATGCTCCAGCTGTTCGGTGGAGCATTGTGTAGGTGCTGTGCTCCGTGCGCGAGCACGGAAGCACCAAAGAGCTGAAATACAGGTAAGGCGCTCAGGCGGGCGGGCGGGCCCTTCGGAGCACCATATCAGAACGGTGCCAGGTGCTCCGGGCAGGCACCGGTACGCCCGTACCGGGGCGTACCACCTGCAACTCACCAATGCTTGGAAGCCTTAATAGGTTAGAGGAATATGTATGTACAGGTATACATTGGCAGGGTCATGTGGTAGATGTATGTAGAAATAAAACAAAGTTTGGTCAGAATGTAAACACCGATCATCGTGGCTAAAATATCTTTGTTAGAAGTACTCACAGTTGGAAAAGCAGTTGAAGATCTATCTTAGGAAAACTACTTTTGATGATAAAGGTTATCTAGTAATACCTCCAACTGTGTAACTGGTCTTTTGTGGACAGAGAAAGTATTCATTTCCATAGCAGGGGAAATACCAGCTATAGTGGGTTTTTAAAATACATTTTATTGGGTTATAAAGTATTATAAAATATAAAATACAAAAGCAAATAAGAGAACAGGGAGAGGGAAGGGGAAAGAGCAAAGAAAAGTCAGGAAGGATGGGGAAAGAAAAGGAAGCATTGCCATCCAACTCTTATCTGTTACACTATAATAAGGCATTAACAACAAATCACTACTTTTTATTTACCATAATAGTATGAACCAGTCATTTCTACAAAAGTCTATCAGTCTAATCTGTAAAACCCAGAATCAAAGTTTTATTCTTTTCCACGCCACACATGAAATTAAGAAGCAGTTTCCATGTGGAAACAAAAGTACTTACCAGTATGTTATTTTATTTGAGCAGAGTAGTCAATTTTGTCATGTCAGACAATTCCATCAACTTTTGCAACCATTCTTCTATAGTAAGAATCGAAGTGTCCTTCCATTTTTGCGCATACAGTAATCTTGCTGCTGTTAACATATATAGTAACAGATGTAGTTTTTCTTATAAGAACTGTGTGACACATTGAGTCTGAAACACTGAAAGAACCAAACGAATAGCTATTTCTCATGCAGGTCAGTTGCATGATAACAAATAAAATACAATAATTTGTGAATTTGAGTTTATTCACATTAAAGTTTATTTTACTGTACGCTAATTTTAAACTTTTATTTTAAACTTTAATTTAAACATTGACTATTGATGATCAAATCAACAACACAAGGGTATGAAATACTGCTGGTGTGTTTAATAAGGGAATGTCACATTTCCATATAGAATAAAAAGATGTAGATTTTATTCCTGTAAAAACTTTTTAATTCATGGCAAGTGGGAGAGGAAACTAAGTGAATTGCAGTTGGAATATAGATTGTTATAAGGAAAGAGACAAATGTATCTATTAAACCTAATTATTTTATCATAGCCCTATCCCTTATCCCACCCCCACAATATCCTCTCCTTTGGGCTAACATTCAAGAGACAGAAGGAGTAAAATGCATAAATCCAGATATAACTGCAAAATGGAATGAAGCCATCATTTAACACTGGGGAAATGTTACCAGTCAAAGCCCAATGAAAACATATGATTGATGGACAATATGATATTGCACCGCTTTCAGTGGGAATTGTGATGACAAGAAACAGATTTCAGGTTTGCTAAATCCTTTTCATTTACTGGACAATACTTCTGCCAAAAATGATGGAACACAGGATATGCTACAGAAACCACTGACATAGCCTCCTTTTTTCTGCACCTGCACAAAATCCAGACTGTTGGCTGCAATTTCCTTTGTACTTCCGTTGAAATTCAGTTGACATGTGGAAATTTTAAAAAAAAACTTTTAAAGAATTTATTAATAATTCAGAAAGTTGACTTCTATAGTTTTAATTGATGATATTGTGCTGTTTTACAATCCCTTCAATCAGTTTCAATTAAATATTAAAGTTCTCAGTTGCCTGTACTATCCAATTCTGATTTGAGAATTCAGTGTTCCATTTCCAATTTTTCAGAATCTCCATCCTGATTACTACCAAAATGAAAGGATTTATGTTCCTTGTACCAAAGAGATATGCTCCCATCCTCAAAGGGTGGGAAAAAACCTAAAGTCCTGCAATCTCTGATATAATTTCAGGACTGTAGCCCAAAAATCTTTGATCAAGTTTTGCGTAAACTAGATCTTGATGCTACAATAATGTATAACTTTTTCATGAAATTGTTTCTTTTTAAAGAAATGATTATGTGCCATCAAGTTGTTTGGATCATAGCCTCCTAAATCTACTTTGCATTCAAGCATATAATGCTGGCTAGGTGTGCAGCAAAACAAACATGTTTAAATGTAAATTAGAAAACTATTAAGCAGGCATTGTATGATTGGCATACAAAGTGCCAATATTCTAATGACTCATTTTCATGGCATTGATTTGCTGCCCTATTATAAGCATGGATTTCATGCTTATGATAGGGCAGCAAATCAATGCCATGAAAATGAGCTCCATTAGCATTCTGCCTATAGTGAAGCATGTGGTTTGTTTGTATATATTTTAAGAATACCATAATATAGGCACCTGTCATTTATTGAGACAAATGTTTGCTCTACTTGGCATAGTGATATATATATTGATAACAATGGGGGTTCTTTCCAGTTTTTGGAGAATTGAATACTAAACTTTGAGTTTTTTGCATACAGAAATGTATTCCATTAAACAAATGCAGAGGTCAATGTTTGTCCTGTGAATGATTGATACTTCATACCATTCATAATTTTTCCAAGTTAGATCATTTGGAAGAATTTACATCTTATTTTGCTTCTTTGTGGGAAAATTTCCTCTGAAATGAAATTGATAACAAGGAATTTCTCATCCTTATTTCATTCACAAACAGGGAAATATTTGCAATTTTTTTTCTATGTGGGAACCACACATTTTTCAAGACTTGATTATTCTGTAATAAGTAGATTAGAGCAGTAAACATAGTAGATATAGTGAAAAGGTGTATGCCAGAGGTACCTGTGCCAGAAATAAATGTATGAATTTGGGATTACACAAACATTAAGTATAATTTGAAATATGAGAGAGTTAAGCACATAATGTATAGCACACCATACCATTTTAATATTTGATTTGCTATACCCTAAAGCCTTTCCTGTATATGTATATCCTTTCTGGATATCTTCCAGATGTGTTGCATTTTAATTCCCAGAATCCCATCTATTGGATATGCAATGTGGGAGTTTTGGAGATGCAGTCCAAGGCACCAGATAGGAAAAGACTGGGATAGAAGAATGCAGAAAAATACCAGGCACACTAATTATTCATCTCCCATCTCCAGCTGTAAAGTGAACTTTAGCAACAACGACCTAAACTTTAGAAATTTAAAATCACCCAGGAACAGCTATTTAATCTACAGTTTTTCCTTAAGTCTTGGAGAGTACTATGCAATAATCAGTTTATCCAGTGGAAACAGAAATTGAAACTGAATATTAAAACAGGATCCAAATTTCAATCTTCCCTTTGTTAGTTGTATTTGGATTTCTAATTAATTTTTCTTTTGAATGATCAACTGTGAGTTTCAGCTTTGTAGATTAAATATAATAAAAGTGATGTAGCACTAGACTTGAACGATCTCAATTAAAATACTAAATGAAAAGGAAACAAGTATGCTTTTAGCAAGAGTTTAGCTTTGCTTTAGTGCATAAATACTTAAGAGAGTTTCTAACTACTAAAACCATTTTCTAGTATAGAATGGTATTTAGCCTTTTGAGTTGTACATGTGTGCCTTTTGGCATCCAGAAACATTTGCATATATATTTAACTTTCCTTATAGTTATGAGCTATTGAACTATCTATACTGGCACATATAGATACGGTAGTATAAATGCAACATACAGTATGGAGTTAGAGTTGCCGCTATTTTGTACATAATTGTTGGCTGTGAGTTCCACAAAAGAGTAATACATGTTTTCCAGATGAAATATTTCTTTGTGCTTCTTTTAGGACTGGAGAAGAAGGAGAAAGAGCAGGAAAGTAAACCACATGCAACAAGCATTAATTAGCATGTGGTTTTTATAAAACATCTGGGATCTCATCTGTAATCTAAAGTTATTACCTACTTCATGATCTGATTTTTAGTCTTTAGCAAAAAAAAAAAAGTTTGGGGCAACATATGATCTCTTATCACTGAGATTTTCCAAGTGCAGAGAATGTGCTTTATAAATGATGGTGTGTGCATATTAGGCAAGATTTAGGCAATTTGGCTTCCAACATCACACTGAGGTAACAAATCTTGACTTAGCATGGCTTCTGTCCCTCTCTAGTACATTTTCAGTGTTGCTGCTGTACTTTAGCTCCACTGCCTGATCAAAATAAGGAACTGATACATCTGAAGATCAAAATAAGGAACTGATACATCCAAAAGCCTTTACATGACTTGCCTTGCAGTTTTTTATTTTTCCTGAATGTTTTTCAGGGTAAGAATTTTCCTTCTGAAAATAACATCTTGCACATTTTTTCCTTTGGAGCCCTGGAAACAGCCCAGATTTTATTATGTTGAAATGAATTTGCCTTGGAGACAATGGTTTCCTGTTTCAAAGTAAATCATATCATATAAGCATGAAGAAATTTACATACAGTATATGACATGGTGACTGGAAGCCAGTTCCTAGTTCTCGGAAGATGTCAACAAATCACTGCTTTGGAGCAGTCTTTGCTTGTATGGGTCCCTGTGAGATTTAAAGAAGACACCAAATGAAACATGGATTTTTGCCCTTCACCTGGTATTTTTCTTCAGACAAAAATGAATGGCTTATAGATTATAACTCATCATTGGAACAGTTATTACAGCAAATTGGAGCACATATTTTGCATGCATAAAATCCCTGAAGCAAATCACCGGCACCTCTTAAATTGTTTGATGAAATTTCCAAGCAGGGAAAGCATAAATTATTATTTTAAAATTCAAATAGAGCCCATAAATATTTGATTTAATTCGAGCCATATAATGAATGGTCCACAAGAGAAACACATTTTCAAAACCAACTTATTTTATCAGGAAATAATGAACCTAGCAATAAATATTTTTCATTAGAACTTATAATGATTCTCAAAATGTGGCCTGTGGACCTCCAGTAGTCTTCTGGGGTTCATGAGAGAATTTGCGAAAACCTTCCCATGGACACAGGCTAAAGCTTGTTTGCTGGCTCAATTCTACTTCCCTATGTCTAGCAACAGTTAGCTAGGAAGAATCCACTGCCCCCCTCAAACCCATTTTTCAGCATGCATTGACAGCTACAAAGGGGCTGTTTCTTGGCTTGGTCCATGTTTCCCTGCATTCTTAACACTTAATGAGAAGAAATCCGTGGCTCAGGATTGAAGCATACCAGTTATAATACAAGTAACAATATGAATATTAGATTTAAGGAAACTGTCAGTACAACCTTATATGCAGTATAGATGATAAATCTCTAAAAATGGGATTTCACTGAGTTGGGGGTCCATTTGTCCTTATCTCTTTAGTTTTGAGATGTTTTTTGGATGACCATTTTTAATAAGCTTGTTTGAGTTAAGAGGTTTTCTTGAGGTACATAAAAAACTAGGGTAATATTTAGTTTTAGCTTAATTTTTTAAACAAAAAAACAAAAGGTAATTGCAAGATACTTTTAAATGGGATGGGAAGGTAGCACAAATGCAACCATAATCATTATGTTACTTATAAATATATAAACTCCCATGCTGTTAGAGAAAAAAACATAGGAAGGTGCATTTGCTTAATTGGAATTACATTTTCTGAATGTGGTCCAAGAATGCAGCTAAGCTTGAGAAATACTGAAAATGGCAACTTTATGTGTTTAATGAAACATGCAGTCAATCAGTCAGAAGTTACTCATAACTGATACCTATTATATGTGGATATAGGCTATGCAATTTTGGATCTTTTTATTTATTAATTAAATAAAATAATTTTTATTTATCAATTTTTTATGCTACCCATCTCCCTTGCAAGATGACTCCAGACAGCTTATAAGTTATAAAACAAGTAAAAATAATTAAAAACTGCACAAATCAAAAGATTCTTAAAAATTGTACTAAATCTATTGGACGGAAATCATTAGGATGAGTCACAAAGCATTTTTGCCAGTTGAAACCTGCTTTTCTCATGCTCAAAACACTGCCAATGACTCAAACAACCACAGGCACACAGACCTGCAATAGTCCACCAAGAAAGGCTGGGGGGGGGGGTGCCCAAAAGGTAATGGAAGCACTGAGCAAGGGAGGAGCCAGGTTAAAATATATCTAAACTTCAGCCAAAAATATTGGTGCAAGTTATGCAAGGCTGAGGACAGATATAAATAACATTCAATACATTGATAACAACAAAGGTATCAATCTATGGTTGAAAGGCCACACTTCTGGGCTGACGGGGATTCAACACTAATGCTCCTAATTTATTTATTTATTTTATTAAAAGAGTTTTGTACAAACAGATTTTCCCCCTTTTCACCCCCCGCCATACAATGTAAATCTCATACAAATGCTATGCCCCCCCAACCCCCCCGCAAAAATTCACATTCAAATATTATACCAAATACTTTGCCCCCTCCCTCCCCCGTCTTAAAGTAAATTACTTGTATTGTAGCCCCTCTCCTCCCAACAAACACAATATAAATTTCTCTTAGATTAATAATAGCACATTGATCCCATCTTCTAAGCTAATTTAACATATATAACTCTTAATATAAATTTCTCCTAAAATAACAATGTTTCGTTAATCCCATCTTCTAATTTATTCATACATATATATTACCCCGCCCTCCACCCTAACCCTCCCCCACCTCCCACACAAACCCACCCCCCTGACTTCCACTGTATACCACTCTAATAATTCCAAACATCCCATATATTATTTACTCTGATCATCTATCAATCTAAACATTCTTACCTAAAGGCTACATAATAACTCCTAGTCTGGTATTTATTCTGTATATAATCAATCCATTTTACCCATTCCTGTGTATAATCCTCCTGTTTCTGAGCTTTTAAGAAAGCTGAAATTTTTGCCATTTCGGCGAACCCCGCCACCTTCTGAATCCATTGATCAATTGTAGGTAAAAAATCTTTTTTCCAATGTTGCGCAATCAACAACCTAGCTGCTGTGACCATATGCAAGACCAATTTTGTTTCCCCTTTGGTGAAATCCTTAGCTATACCCAATAAAAACATTTGCGGAGTGAATTGTATTCTTTTCTTAAATACATTCTGCATAACCCACCATATTTTTATCCAAAAGGCTTTAACCTTGTTGCAAGTCCACCATACATGAAAAAAGGTAGCATCTAGACACCCGCATCTCCAACATTTTGGTTGAACATTTGGGTACATGCATGATAATTTTTTAGGATCTAAATACTATCTGTAAAACATTTTATAAAAGTTCTCCCTTAAATTCTGTGACTGTGTAAATTTAACATTCTGAACCCATATTTTTCCCCACGTTTCCAACATTACCACTTCACCAAAATTCTGAGCCCATTTAATCATACAATCCTTAACCAATTCACTTTTGAGTCTCTTTCTAACAGTACATTATATATTCTTTTAACTTGTTTTGGGCCAGTCTCTTTTATCTGCTTAATCAGTTCCACTTCTTTATCCATGAAACCGACCCTACGATCTTCTTCCCATCTCTTCTGTAGCTGTATGTAATGTAACCAATTTAAAGTAATTCCTTCTTCCAACAGCTGTTCCAAAGTTTTTAACTTCCATTCGTCCCCATCAGCGATAAGCACATCTTTATATAAACAACCCCCGAGTGACTTAGTATTCATAATCCCCATGGTGTCTGCAAGATCCAACCAAAGCGGTATTTTATAATCCCAATTGGGCCGGTGCTTCTTCCATATTCTCATCAAGGCACTTCGGAGAACATGATTGTTAAACACTTTATCCACCCTTTCTTCATAAAAAAGATATGCATGCCATCCCAGAACAAGATCATGGCCTTCTATATTCAGCAATTCCATTTTTGTTTTCCCAAACCAATCTGCTACATGCATTAGTACCGCAGCTTCATAATACAACCGAAGGTTTGGGAGTCTGAGGCCGCCTCTTTCACGAGTATCTTGCATAATCTTCACCTTTACTCTCGGTTTTTTCTCCTTCCAAACAAATTTATTTAATGTTGTTTGCCAGTTTAACAAGGTTTTATCTGACTTAAGCACCGGTATCATCTGGAATAGAAAGATAAATCTAGGTAGAATGTTCATTTTAATTGCTGAGATCCTTTCAAGCAAGGACAATTGTAACTTTTTCCACACTTCAAGATCTTTCTGTATCTTTTGCCACAACACTTCATAGTTATTTAAGAAAAGTTTTGTATTTGATTCTGATATTTGTATTCCTAAATATTTGACTTTAGAAACTATTTCAAAACCTGCTAAACTTACAAGTCTCTTTCTTTGAGTCTCTGTCATATTTTTAACCATCATTTTCATTTTGTTTTGATTTAGTCTAAACCCAGACACCATGCCAAATTCTACTATGATATTTTTCATCTGGATTATTGATTTCAAAGGATGTGAAAGGGTAACAACCAGATCATCGGCGAATGCTCTAGTTCTGTATTCCTTTTGCCTGATAGCTATGCCATCTAAGGATTTTGAGTCCCGAATTGCGTTCAACAAGACTTCCAAAGTTAAAATAATTAACAATGGGGATAATGGGCAACCTTGTCTTGTGCCTTTTTGTATCTCGAAAGTTGTTAACAAATTTCCATTAATAATAAGTTGTGCATTTTGTTGCTGATAAATTGCTCCAATCGCCTGCTGAAATCGTGGTCCCATATCCATCTTTTCCAAAGTCTTGGTTAGAAAATTCCAATTCACTCGATCGAAGGCCTTCTCTGCATCCAAGAAAACCAGCACTGCAGAGATCTGCTTATTCTTATCAAGATAGTCAATTATATCTATGAGTTGCCTTACATTCTCCTTCATATGTCTACCTTCAATAAATCCTGCTTGATCATGATGAATAATCTCTTGAATAACCGGCATCAATCTGTTGGCTAGTACCTTAGCAAATAATTTATAATCTGTGTTCAGAAGAGATATTGGCCTGTAATCCTCTGGTTTCTTAGGGCCCTCTTTGTCTTTAGGTATCAATGAGATAAAAGCCGCTTTCCATGAGGAGGGTATTTTACCTCCTTGTTGTATATTACAAAATAGTTGTGTAAGATATTCAATCATTTCCAGTTGTAAAGTTTTATAATACATTGCAGTCAAGCCATCAGTCCCTGGAGCCTTGGCTAATTTAAGTTGATTTATAACTAAAGTGATCTCATCAGCAGTTATCAGACGTTCCAGATTTGCCTTTTGAAGCACAGAAATTTTAGCAATCCTTTTTCCTTCCAAAAAATCATCTATTGACTTGTTCTGTATATTATCCTGTATATATAACTTAGTATAATAGTCCACAAATGATTTTTTAATCAAATCTTGTTGATATACCGTCCTCCCTCCATACTCAATTTTATCAATAATTCTGTCATTCGTATTCCTTCTCAAAGTATAAGCCAACCACCTACCAGGTTTATTAGCATTAGCAAAGGTGTTATGTTTAGCAAATTGTAAGTTAGTTGCTGTTTGTTCTGCTATAAGCATCTGAAATTGATCTTTCAACAGCTTTAGCGCCATCTGGAGCGCCTGGTCATTCGGGTTTACTATAAGCAACTGTTCCTTGCTTTTTATTTCATCTTCCAATTCCATTCTCCTTTTCTGTCTAATTTGTTTATGTTTAAAGTTCATATGTATCAGGACCCCACGCATATAAGCTTTACTTGCATCCCAAACTGTTTCAATGGGAGTACCCTTATTCATGTTAAAACTGAAAAATTCCTTCATGTGTTTTTTAAGTTCATCAACATTTTTTTCGTATCTAAATAAATTTTCATTTACTCTCCAAGACCTTCTTGGCCTCTTCCCTAATTCAATTTGTAACCACACCGGACTATGATCGGTAAGTGTCCTGGAGAAAATCTTGGATTTCTTAGCTTTAGGAAGTAGATCCGGTGTTAACAAAAAGAAATCAATCCTTGAAATAGATTTATGTCTATCTGAGTAGAAAGAAAAATCCATCTCATTTGGATGTTGTGTCCTCCAAACATCTTTTAATTTCAAGTCGTCTTGTAAATCAAAAAAAGCCTTTGGTAATTTGGTAGTGAGTTTAGTCTTTGTACTCTTATCTATCCTTGGAGAAATCACTCCATTCCAGTCTCCCATCATTAGAATACTCTTAAAGTTCCAGTCTAAGATTTTTAAATGGAGCATCTTATAAAAGCTTTCTTGGCGTTGATTTGGTGCATATATTCCTAGCACCAAAATGGGACCAAAGTCTGTATCAAGTTGAATTGTTATATATCTACCAGCGTTATCCGCCTCTATAACTTTAGTTGAAAATCTTTTATTTATATATATCACCACACCATTTTTCTTTACCAAATCAGAGGCAGCATAAGATGTTCCCAATTTTGAATTCACTAAATACTTCTGGTCTTGCAGCCTAATATGAGTCTCTTGAAGGCAAACAACATCATTATTAAATTGCTTCAAATAATAAAATATTTTTTTCCTTTTTTGTGGGGAGTTCATTCCATTCACGTTCCAAGATAATAGCTTAAGCATCTTTAGATCTGGTCTGGAGCGTTGAAAGCATTTGCTGAAGGTCTCTCTCCACAAGACTAATCTTCGGCCTTGCTCCTCCCATGGCTCCGGTTTGCTTCTTAACTTCTTTCTTAGCACATTGTGTTTGGGGGTCGACGCGCTTGTGAGATTCTAGCATTTGTCTAGTCGTGGATCTAGTAATATGTTGTTCGACAGGTTTAAGTATTGGCATTTCAATGAGAGACTTAGACGGTCCTTCTTCCAAGAAGGGACTCAACAGAAGTCCAGAGGGGTCCACTCCACCTACAGCACCCTGCACCTCCTTCTCTTTTTGTGTCTGCTTTCTTTGTTCTTCTGTCTCTTTCTCAAACATCCTCTGCTCTAAGACATCCAAATCTACTGGTGTT